>NC_050581.1:20413225-21080100 GCF_011100635.1 Trichosurus vulpecula
ACTCAAGGGTCAAGTAAGTTGGCTGGGAACATGGCCAGGCAGCGAAAACGCACTCAGATTCAGTCTCAGACTTTGGAATCTTTCTTTGGTGACAAAGAAGACCAAAACATACAGACAGAAGAAGTCAACAAAGTCAAAGACCCTAGATCAAAAGCCTCCAAGAAAAACATGAACTGGTCTCAGGCCATGGAAGAGCTCAAAAAGGATTTGGAAAAGTAAGTTAGAGAAGTAGAGGAAAAATTGGGAAGAGAAATGAGAATGATGTGAGAAAATCATGAAAAACAAGTCAAGGACTTGCTAAAGGAGACCCAAAAAAATACTGAAAAAAATGCTGAAGAAAACACCACCTTAAAAAATAGACTAACTCAAATGGCAAAAGAGCTCCAAAAAGCCAATGAGGAGAAGAATGTCTTGAAAGGCAGAATTAGCCAAATGGAAAAGGAGGTCCAAAAGACCACTGAAGAAAATACTACCTTAAAAATGAGATTGGAGTAAGTGGAAGCTAGTGACTTTATGAGAAATCAAGATATTATCAAACAGAACCAAAGGAATGAAAAAGTAGAAGACAACATGAGCTATCTCATTGGAAAAACCACTGACCTGGAAAATAGATCCAGGAAAGACAATTTAAAAATTATTGGACTACCTAAAAGCCATGATCAAAAAAGAGCCTAGTTGTCATCTTCCAAGAAGTTATCAAGGAGAACTGCCCTGATATTCTAGAACCAGAGGGTAAAATAGAAATTGAAAGAATCCACAGATCACCTCCTCAAAAAGATCCCAAAAAGAAAAGTCCTAGGAATATTGTTGCCAAATTCCAGAGCTCCCAGATCAAGGAGAAAATACTTCAAGTAGCCAGAAAGAAACAATTTGAGTATTGTAGAAACACAATGAGAATAACCCAAGATCTAGCAGCTTCTACATTAAGAGATCAAAGGATTTGGAATATGATATTCCAGAGGTCAATGGAGCTAGGATTAAAACCAAGAATCACCTACCCAGCAAAACTGAGTATTATGCTCCAAGGCAAAATATGGATTTTCAATAAAATAAAGGACTTTCAAGCTTTCTCAGTGAAAAGCCCATAGCTGAATAGAAAATTTGACTTTCGAACACAAGAATCAAGAGAAGAATGAAAAGGTAAACAAGAAAGAGAAATCACAAGGGACTTACTAAAGTTGAACTGTTTTGTTTACATTCCTACATGGAAAGATAATGTATATGATTCATGAGATCTCAGCATTAGGGTAGCTGAAGGGAATATGCATATATATATAAATATGCATATATATGTGTGTGTATGTATATATATATGTGTGTGTGTATGTATGTATATATGTATGTGTGTGTATATATATGTGTGTGTGTATATATATATATATATATATATATATATATATATATACAGACAGGTGGCACAGGGTGACTTGAATATGAAGGGATGATATCGAAAAAATAAAATCAAATTAAGGGATAAGAGAGGAATATATTGAGAAAGGGAGAAAGGGAGAGATAAAATGGGGTAAATTATCTTGCATAAAAGTGCCAAGAAAAAGCAGTTCTGTAGGAAGGGAAGAGGGGGCAGGTGAGGGGGAATGAGTGAATCTTGCTCTCATCGGATTTGACCTGAGGAGGGAATACCATACACATTCAATTGGGTATTTTACCCCACAGGAAAGGAGGAAGAAGCTAAAAAGGGGGGACGATAGAAGGGAGGACAGATAAGGGGAGGAGGTAATCAAAAATGAACACTTTCAAAAAGGGACATGGTCAAGGTAGAAAATTCAGTAAAGGGTGATAGGTTAGGAAGGAGCAAAATATAGTGAGTCTTTCACAACATGAGTATTGTGGAAGGGTTTTTCATAATGATACGCATGTGGCCTATGTTGAATTGCTTGCCTTCTTAGGGAGGGTGGGTGGGGAGGGAAGAGGGGAGAGAATTTGGAACTCAAAGTTTTAAAAACAAATGTTCAAAAACAAAAAAAAGTTTTTGCATGCAACTAGGAAATAGGATACACAGGCAATGGGATGTAGAAATTTATCTTGCCTTACAAGAAAGGAAGGGAAAAGGGGATGGGAGGGGAGTGGGGTGACATAAGGGAGGGCTGACTGGGGAATGTGGCAATCAGAATATATGCCATCTTGGAGTGGGGGTGAGGAGGGTAGAAATGGGGAGAAAATTTGTAATTCAAACTCTTGTGAAAATCAATGCTGAAAAATAAATATATTAAATAAACTAATTTTTAAAAAGACAAGTCTACATAGCAATATTATATATATATATATCTATGTATATATATATCTATGTATATATATATATCTATGTATATATATATCTATGTATATATATATATATATATCTGCATATTGTTTAGAACCCTTGTTGTTGTTGTTCATCCTTTGTTCTCAAATAATTCTACTGTACCATCTTGCTCAGACCCTATATGGAATGATGGGTTCAGTGCTAGGTGGCACATTTCTTTTTAAAGAAAGCCATTGATAAGATGGATAGTGTCTTAAAGAGAGTTTCCAGGAAGATGAGGGACCTCAAGACCATGCCATCCAAGTTGTGGCAACACCAACAAGGATTTAGGTTGGAGAGGACAAAGACTTGGTGGAGGGCGAGAGGAGAACATGAGAGCTGTCATGTGGAAAAGGAGGTAGACTTTCTATTTGAGCATAGAGGGCAGCATTAAATAAAACAGAAGTTTCAGAAAAGTATATTTTTAGGTTCAATGTAAGGAAAACTTGATAAAAATTCAAGCTATCCAAAAATGGAAGAAAACTACCTCAGGAGGTAGTGAGTTGTCTGTAACTAGAGATCATCAGGAGAAGGTTTGGTAATCATTTATTGGAAATGTTGTAAAGGGCATTTCTATTCAAATATCCACTGGACTTCTGAATTTCCTTAAAAATCTGAGGTTTTTCTGATTCTGTGATTATCTGAAAACCACCTTGCAAAAGACTCAAACATATCTAGTCATAGCCTTGCATGTGTTATGTATCAACCTCAAAAGAAGATCTTCATATACATATATAGTTTATTAAAATATGTAATTTTCTGTAGGCACATAATAATTATATTCATTCATTCATTCTTATTAGTCTATGGGGGGGAGGAGTTGGATAGGAGAGAGGGATACAGTGGATAGCGCTGAGCTTCAGGTCAGAAAGATCTGAGTTTAAACCCTGACTCAGATACTAACTAGCTGTGTGACCTTGGGCAAGTCACATAATCTGTCTGCTTCAGTTTCCTCAACTGTAAAATGAGGATAATAACAGCACCTACTTCCCAGGATTATTGTGAAGATCAAATCACTTATCAAATCACTGCGTAGCTGTGCAGAGAAGTTTGAGGATGTTTCACTAGTCAATTAAATATATGTGAAGGTAAGAAGTTGAATACAAGAGTGAAATAGTGAACTTCACATGAAATATAATCTGGGAAACACTTTACCCAGATGCCATAGAACTTAAAAAAAATGATGAGACACAGACTCGGAGAGAGAGGGAGAGAGGCAGAGAGAGAGAAAGAGAGAGAGAGAGGGAGAGAGAGAGAGAGAGAGAGATGGAAAGAGAGGGAAAGGAGAAGAAGGAAGAGAGAAAGAAGGACAGTGAAAGGGAGAGGAAAAGAGAAAATTGCAGCAACTGAGAAAAGAACCTTTTTAGGATGATAATAAAATTTTAAAATTAATCATTTAGCTTTGGATTCAAAATTATTCAAAATTCTAAAATCCATCTTTTTAACTCTCTCTGACATGTTTAATTGACCAGCAGAGTATATGAAAAATCAGATTAGCTGAATATTGTTTATGTGTGAGATACCAAACATGAGAGATGAAACTCCTAAGAAAGTGCTTATAATTCTGGTACTTTTATTCAAAGATTATATTAGTGCCAAGACTGTTTCCATTACATTGCTATAAATTGCTACAAATACCTTTGGCTAAAAACTTGCTTTGTAAAGAAAGCAATAACTAATGGACAACTTTTTTTTCAGAAAACAACACTATAGGACAACTTATTTTTACTGTAATTTATTTTGCTGTTTCTGGAACAAATATTTTCTGAGTCAGAATAGGATCTGAGAGAGACAACTACATGCATTTCTTTCTCTTGGTTTTTAGACTGTGTTCTTTAAAAGTGAGTTACTTTTTCAATATCAGAACACAGGGAAAGAGGAAAATGTCCCTCTTTGTTCCCTAATTGACAGGATGGAGTTGTATAATTAACTTCAATTAGATTTGTTGTCAGAGGACAATGGTTCAAATCTTGACTCCATTACTTTTTTTTTCTTGTATGACATTTACCTTTCTATATCTGTCTCTTCTAAAAGAAGGTGGAGTTAGATAATTTTTCTTTTAAAAAAAAAACTTTATTGATATTCTTTTGTTTTTACATCACCTTCATTTTCCAACATATCCTTACCAGCTTCCTTACTGTGACCCACCTTTTATGAGCAAAAAGCATGAATTATATAATTTCTAAGTGTTCTTCCAACTCTAAGTCATATGAACCTAGAAGATACCCAATTTAAATCTTCCTGGCTTTTTATTTTGAGCTATCACTCTGTACATTCAATTTAATAATACTTTGTTTCATTAAATCAATAATTTTCAAAGCATTATTAGGTTGAATAAGCAAGCTTAGAGTTGGATAAAAATATTTTATTAAAATAGACTTATAGTAATGCCCCCTCCAAAACCTTGAAAAATCTTAGCGAAGAGAAACTTTTCCATTGAGAAAATTTTTAAAAACATAATTAGTAAAATAATCCAGTCTTGAAGCATACTGATTTTGATGTTCTTCTAATAGAGTTCAATTCAGGAAACTTTTTTTAAGGTGCTGCTTATATCCAAAAACTTCGAGGCCCTGGAGATACAAGGACAAATAATCTGGGAATCACTTTACCCAGATGCCATAGAACTTAAATAAAATGATGAGACACAGACTCAGAGAGAGACAGAGAGATATATAGATAGATAGATAGATAGATAGAGAGAGAGAGAGAGAGAGAGAGAGAGAGAGAGTGTCACTAACCTCAAGAAACTTACCATGGAAAAGAAAAATAAAGTTTTAAGGTTTAAATCTAGAAGTAACCTCTAGTGAGTGACTTATCTAGTGCAACAATATTATTTTGAATATGAAGAGTTGAAGTCCATAAAAATTAAGTGACTTGTCTAAAAAACACACAAGTATTAAGTAGAAGAGCTAGCAACTCTACTTTGTTAAATGGCTAACATTGGGGAGGCCTCAGAGATTGATAGTGAAATATTCAAGAGTACTAATTAATCAAAATCTTTGCAATTTAAAAAAAAACCTCCATAAAAGTAAGATTTCTTCTTTCTCTCTTTTGGGTCAGGTCAATTATGTATAAGTTAACCAATGTTTTAGTGAATACTGTCCTTTTGCTTATAGCATGACACAGGCTTCTAATATTATGGGGCCCTAGCCAGCCCCCATAGGTGTTCACTATAGGTCAGTTTTTGTTCAGACCTGAGAAGGTTTTGTTCTGAATTTTTTTTAAGATTTTACTCTTTCAGTGTGACAGTATTAAAGTAATTCACATAACTAATTACTTTTGTTCAATTTCTTTTTATTGTTTCTAAGACTCTGACACCCCTAGTGAGACTGTTACTGAACCACTAAGCAGAGAAGACGTAAAGATAAAAATAATGCTGGGTATATCATTGCTGACACTCATCTTTTTCTTAATCTTCATGTGTATTAGTTGTTTGGCTTACTCCCGAGTGCAGAAGAAGAGGTAAGTTTTCATAACTCTGGATGTAGTCACCTAGTGAATTCCAGCACAGTTTTATGCATTGAGGATATAGTCCATGACCTAAAGGATTTTGCATTTTAATGAGCATTCTAAAGGGAAGCTAGAAGAGGAGAGGGCCTGGGAGGGAGGATATGGAGACTTGGTATGGAGATGAAAGTGATTCAGAGGCAAGATAAGAAGACCAGGGCCCAGCTCTCCAGGAACTGCATAATGGCCAAAATTCTTTGTTTCATTAAATCGTATTGATTTAATTCTCTTCAAAGAGAAAAAAATTAATCTTCTACCTTGAACTGTGGCACAATTGAGTGAGCAGAGAGACAAACTCCAGACAGACAAGGATACAGAAAGGGACACTCTCAGAGGAGGAGACAACTTTGAGGAATGGGTCCTCTTTTGGCCGAAAAGAGCCAAGCTATGGAGAGGAGTAGATCCCGGACACCCAGCTAGCAACCTGCCCATCAGAGATGTTGTACCTAAAGGGAACTTCATGAGGACTCTAGAAAGGACGTCCAGGCTCTCTAGTACCAGGAGTTGCCTTTGCCACACACGTATATGTTACTCTTTTGCCTCATTATCATTAGACTCCAGTTTTGAACCTACTCTTTCTAGGGGTTCCCACCTGTTCCAAGAAAAATTTGTTTTCTTGGTTTTTTTTCCTTTATAATTCAATTCCAGTTCCTTTGAGATAACTTTTATATGATTGAAAGCTTTGGCATTAATATTGATTATATTCTTATATCCACTATGAATATAGAAATTAATATGAACAGTATGTATTTGCATCTGTAGAGTATTGGTACCTAGCAATTCACTTAGAACTTATGAAGTAGGAATTCATACATGTTTTTTGTTTGTTTATTTTTGGCTTTTAAGCAGAATCAAACTTTTTCTCGTTGTTATATAAGTCCAGATAATTTGAGGGCCATATGGATTGCCGGTTGGCCTAGAAACCTTAAGTAACCAGTCCTAAGTGCTTAAAACCAATTTGGAAGCCCCATGTCTCTGAGACTTTTAAAAATTTGTTTTCTGCTTTAAGTTAGCCTGACTGTCCTAATAATGGGTAACTGCAGGCCTCTAGTTGGATTCCGTATGTGTTTCAGGAAGCCATAGAGATATTTATATTCTATGTCTAGGAGAATTTTAACACACACCGCTCCCCCTCCAGGATTAAACCTGGTCTACACAAGTGGGTCCAAAGCAGAGGGGCCCCTTAGGTTGAGTATCCCAGCTTCCTTGAGCCCAGTGAGATCTGTGTTGTTACATAAGCACCAAGACAAGGCAGTTTGGTTTCTTACCTGAAGGATGAGAGGCTGATTTCAAATTGACCCCAAGTTCCTAACCCCTGTTAGAAAAGTACTGAATATTCTTGGAACTCTGTAGGGATCAGGGTTTTCCTTTGAGAGAGGAAGCTTGATTTTTCCCCCTTTTTCTTTTACTTATTGTCTTTGGGCTGGGGAAGTCTTTTGCAATTACAATGACAGACAATATAACCTTTCAAAATTTTGCAAAATGATGTCTGCTTGTTAAAACTGTGTAACAATGAATTTGAATATGAGTATAATCTCAAGACCTACAAGTTATGATAGGCCTGAAGAAAGTTAATTTCTAGATAATTTTTAGCTGTGCTACATGGACCTTGCCAAAACACGCTCCAGGCAATTTATCTACGGACAGTAAATGTGTAAGTGGGGAGAGTGTAAGGCTTCCTTCACCCAAGTTCAGTTGATATAGTCATAGAATGCCCAGAATGTAAACAAAATGTCAACATGGTTGAACACTTTTCTCAGAAAGAAGCAAACAAGCAACCTATTTGGACAATCAAGATTTAAAGTTACTAATCCCTAGGGAAAGAGCTCAGTTCCAATAGAATCCAGACTCTAGCAGGCTTTGTGAAGGAGACATATTTGGGGCAGGGGGTTTTTACTCTCCCTCCCCCATCAGGCCTGGAATCCAGAAATTTGAGAGTTCATAGATTCAAAAGAATGTGAGACACAACTGAGGGAGTAGAAACACTTCAGACAGATTTGGATACAAAATGGCAGTCACTCTAAGGAGCAAATATCTTCATGAAACAGGGTCCTTGGCTTCAGAGAAAAGAGGTGACTATGAAGAAGAGCAGACTGGGAAACTGGGTCAGCAATTCAACCACTAGGGATGCTAAACCCAATGGGAATTGTAGGAAGATTTTGTGTAGAGAAGAAAGGTCTCCTAGTCCCTGGTAGAAGTTGTTAGAGATATCTTTATCACACATGTACCCATCACTACCATAATGGTCTCAAGCTTAAGCCTTCTCTTCCTATGTTTTCTACATGTATTTGTGGAAGATTGCATACTAGATTAATAGGTGGGAGGGGAGAGAATATTTGTAGCTATCATTTTTACTTTGATGTCTTAGCAAATGCTTTTGTTAAGTAGACATCCCTTTGAGGGCCCCACCTACAACCTGTGAGAGCAAGTTGAAGTAGCTTGGGAGCTGTTTTAAGAGTTTTTATTTTCTTTTATTAATCTTTATTATTTGAGGTTCAGGGCCATTTTTCCTAGTTAGGAGGTTATTAAGATGACTGAAAACTGTCATATTCCTGAGATAAGAAGAAAAAAGGGAGGTAGGGCTTCTTGAAATAATTTAACTTGCTTCATTTGTGGAAGAATTCCCTTTGCTCTGACCCTTTGGATATCTTTGTGGCATGTAAATCTCCTTTACATTAACCCACTGTAAACTCTCAACATTGGAAACTTAACTTCTCATATGTAATTAAGTCTGTATGACTAAAGTAAAGGTCTGTGTGATTTTAATGGCCTATGAGGAGAGGATTATGAGACCGTATGTTAAAAAGTTATTTATCTGTATCTCCAATGTATTTTGTTTATGAAAAGCTTTTTTAGAATCCTAATATTTGTTCAGAATTACCTTTTTTGAGCCCTGAATCTCTTCTTAAAAGCATAATCAAATCTCAGTCTTAACATCTGGAATCTCTGAGCTGTGATAGAATTTTTTGGCAGCAATTGCCTATCACATGAACTCTGTGGGAATATTTTTCCTGTAATAGGGTGTCCTCTATGGTTTGGGGGGTGGGGTTTATTTGGCTCAAAGCTAAGATTTGTTTTTTAAACTTTCAAAAAATTTTTAGTTTACAACACTCAGTTCCACAAGTTTTTGAGCTCCAAATTTTCTCTCCCTCCCTCTCCTCCCCCTCCCCCCCAAGACAGCATATAATCCTTTATAGGTTCTACATATACCTTTGCATTAAACTTATTTACACAATAATCAAGTTGTAAAGAAGAATTATAACCAATGGAATGAATCATGAGAAAGAAGAAACAAAACCAAAAAGGAAGGGCGAAAGAAAAAGGAGAGCAAATAGTTTGCCTCAATCTCCGTTCAGACTCCATAATTCTTTCTCCAGACATGCATAGCTTTTTCCATCATGAGTCTTTTGGAGCTGTGTTTGAATCTTGCATTGATGAGAAGAGCCAAGTCTATCAAAGTTAGTCCTTGCAGATACCATGTGTCTACAATCGTGTATAATGTTCTCCTGGTTCTGCTCCCCTCACTCAGCATCAGTTCATATATGTCTTTCTAGTTTACTATGAAGTCTGTCTGCTCCTCATTTCTTATAGCACAATAGTATTTCATTACATTCATATACCACAGTTTGTTTAGCCATTCCCAAATTGATGGGCATCCCCTTGATTTCCAATTCTTTGCCACCACAGAAAGAACATGTACATACTGGTCCATTTCCTACTTGCATGGTCTCTTTGGGATACAGCCATAGAAGTGGTATTGCTGGGTCAAAGGGTATGCACATTTTTATAGCCCTTTGGCTATAGTTCCAAATTGCTCTTCAGAATGGCTGTATCAGTTCACAACTCCATCAACAATGTAACAGTGTTCCAACTTTCCCACATTGTCTCCAGCATTTATCATTTTCCTGTTTTGTCATGTTAGCCAATCTGATGTGAGAGATGTGGTACCTAAGAGTTGTTTTGATTTGCATTTCCCTAATCAATAATGATTTAGAGTATTTTTTCATATGACTATAGATAACCTTTAATTTCTTCCTCTGAAAACTGCTTTTTCATATCCTTTGACCATTTCTCAATTGGGGGATGACTTGTATTCCTATAAATTTGACTCAGTTCTCTGCATATTTTAGAGATGAGACCTTTATCAGAGACATTGGTTGTAAAGATTCTTTCCCAATTTTCTGCTTCTCTCCTAATCTTTGTTTCATTGGCTTTGTTTGTACAAAAACTTTTCAATTTAACATAATCAAAACTATCCACTTGGCATTTTGTGACACTATCTCGTTTGGTCATGAATTCTTCACTTTCCCATAAATCCTACAGGTAAACTATTCCTTGCTCTCCCAATTTGCTTATATTATTAGCCTTTATACCTAAATCATGAACCCATTTTGACTGTATTTTGGTATACAGTGTAAGATATTGGTCTATGCCCAGTTTCTGCCATACTATTTTCCAGTTTTCCCAGTAGTTTTTGTGAAATAGTGAATTCTTAACCCAGAAGCTGAACTCTTTGGGTTTATCAAAGAGTAGATTGCTATAGTCATTGACTACTGCTTCTTGTGTACCTAACCTATTCCATTGATCCACCACTCTTATTTTTTAGCCAGTACCAAGTAGTTTGGATGACTGCTGCTTTATAATACAATTTAGTATGTGGTATGGTTAGGGCACCTTTTCTAGGATTTCTTTTCATTAATTCCTTTGATATTCTGGATCTTTTGTTCTTCTAGATGAATTTTGTTATTATTTTATCCAGCTCTGTAAAATAATTTTTGGTAGTTTGGTTGGTATGGCACTGAATAAGTAAATTAATTTTGGTAAAATTGTCGTTTTTATTATATTAGCTCGGCCTAACCACGAGCAACTGATGTTTTTCCATTTATTTAGATCTGGTTTCATTTGTGTCAAAAGTGTTTTGTAATTGTGTTCTTATAGGTTCTGGGTTTGTCTTGGCAGGTAGATTATCAAATTTTTTTATAGTGTCTACAGTAACTTTAAATGGAAATTTTCTTTCTATCTCTTGCTGTTGGGCTTTGTTAGTAATATATAGGAATGCCAAGGATTTATGTGGGTTTATTTTATATCCTGAAATTTTGCTTAAGTTATTTGTTGATTTCAAGTAGTTTTTCACTTGATTCTCTAAGTAAATCATCATATCATCTGCAAAGAGTGATAATTTAGTTTCTTCTTTGTCTATTCTAATTCCTTCTATTTCTTTTTCTTCTCTTATTGCTAAAGCTAACATTTCTAGCACCAAATTGAATAATAGTTGATAATGGCCATCCTTTCACCCCCAATATTATTTGAAATGCGTCTAATTTATCCCCATTACACATAATGCTTGCTGATGGTTTTAGGTAGATGCTACTTGTGATTTTAAGGAAGATTCCATTTATTCCTATACAAAGCTAAGATTTCATTGGTGTGGGGAACTACTGGTTAGAAAACTCCCTCTATTAATACCAACCAAAAATTGCTCTGCAATTTATAAAAATTGTTTGGAACATTGAGAAGTTCAGTGATTCACCCAAGGTCTCATTAGTAGGAGCTGAACCCTGTTCTTCCAATCTCTGAGGCTATTCTCTTTTCCTGACTGCCTCTCAAATGGTACCTCTTTTTGGCATATACATATACATATACATATACATATACATATACATATACATATACATATACATATACATATACATATACATATACATACATACATACATATAAAACATTAAAATATGATTTAAAAAAAAACACAGTGTTTTTTTCATCTTGAGAGAAAAATCCTTCAGGTTTCTGATTGTTTTTTGTTAATAATGCTTCCTTTTTTGATGCCTATGAACAAGTTGAATTAGGGTTTCATTTCTTTTGGTGTCCTGTGTTGATAATTGAATGATTCAAATTTTCACTTGATTTTTAATAATTATGGAAAATCTCATATACAATTTCCTGAAACATGAGACTTGAATTTTCTTAACATTTTTCAGAGACCCATTATTCTCAAATTATCTCTCTGTCTGTCTTCTTGTTTTATTACCTTTTTAAAAAGAGTTCTAAAAAGTTCATCTAGTGTGCTTTGTATCATGAGTTTATTTTCTATTCTCATGCTATTTGTACTATTTTCTCATTCACCAAAACATCTTAGCAAATTTGTAGCTTTATTATTTATCACATACTTTATTGATTATTCTAAATTGTTGAGTGATTTTTTTTCTTGTTCTTCCTTTGCTATCTTCACTTCCATCTTTATTGATGACAAATCTGTTACCTCTTCTATTGAACTTATTATCCAATAAGAGATCCAATTTCTACTCTGGAGGCCTTACTTGTATTTTCATTTTTTCTTTCTGGATTTTTTTCCTTGGTTTCTTTTAATCCATAATATTTATTCACTGTGTTGGAGCTTTATTTTTTTGTTTACTGTTTCCTAATCTTTCTCTTCTTTGCAAAGAAATTTTTAATGAAGTTTTTGTTATCATTATTCTTTTGCTTTATTTGATATATGTGCAATTTTTGAGGGGTTATAGGATTATAGATCTAAAGTTTAAAAGGACCTTACAGTTAATGTAGTCCAGTCCCCCAATGATTTTACAGATGAGTAAACTAAAATCCAGAAAGGCTAAGCAATTTGCTCAAGGTTACACAAGGTAAATGGAAGAGCTGTTATTTGAACCTCGGTCCTCTAGCTCCAAATTCTTTCCACTGTACCATGGTGCACAGTGGGAGAGCAAAACTGTCTTATACCTTTCACTCTACAAACTTGTAGGAAATCTCCAAACTATAGAAAGGCATTTTTAAGGCATTCCGGTCATTTTCCCCCCTAGGAATTGGGATGCTTATTCCATGTAAGAAAATACTCTAGCCTCCTAGAAAATAGTGTCTGTTCCATATATATGCATTCATCTTTTGGGTGTTTAGGTGGAATCCTGCTTAAAAAGGAGAGTGACTCTGGATTTAGATAGAATAGTATTCCACAAAATTTCAAATTGGATATGACTTTCTTATTTGGTGGTCATAGGAGACAAGGGTTATGAATTATTTCTTAAATCCAACTTGTTTTTGTATTTCCAGAATTTCCTCTTACACTAGAAAAGCATTTGGAGATCTGGACAACATACCTTTCCTTTCAGATTTATTTGTTAGTTGCCTATTCTTCCTTTCTCCTTAAAGGAATTACATTTAAATCACTTCCAAATTAGGTGATTATTCAATTAAAATTAATTATATAATATAACAAGTTGATGTCAAACACTCTAGTGGATTTGTTTTACAGTAATTTCTTCTCTTTCTCTCTTTCCCTCTCTGTCTTTGTCTCTCTCCCGCATCCCCCCCAAACCCCGCTTTCTCTCAGAACAGTTATTTCTGCTGTTTAAATGTGATAGGTACACCTGTTTCTCCAGTCCACAATAAAATTAGTCCTGCCTACTAAGTTCCTTTTAATTAAATTTCACTGTAAATGTTTCCTATAGCATTTTATTAAGCACTTCTTAAAATTATAATTGTTTGATTCAGTTATAAGCATGGGTTTTTGAATCTACTTCAGTCTCAGAAGTATTTAATTACGTAGGCTAAAATAGAAGGAAAGAGCCACATGAAGTCAAATTTTTCACTTGCATGGTGAAGTAAGATTATATCAAGAAACTGTAAATGATAAAATATTGGCATCAATAGATCATATTGAATTTTTAAAGGTTAAATTCTATTTTCAGATGCACATTCTCTCCCTCCTACCTCTCTGCCTTTCAATCCCTCACTGAGAAAACAAGAAAAACAAAAACCCTCTTACAAATATGTATAATCAAGCGAAACAAATTTCCACAATGACTTTATTTTAAAAAAAAAGTCTCAGTCTGCATCACCTCTCAATCTGGAGGTGGGTGGCATGTTTTATCTTGAACCCTCTGGAATCGTGGTTGGTTGCTGTGTAGATTAGAACTCTTAAGTCTTTCCAACTTGTTTATTTTTACAATATTGCTGTTATTGCATTAATTGTTCTCCTGGTTTTTCTCCCTTCACTCTCCATCAGTTGTGATTGAATTTAAGGGTTAATAAATTCATACCCATGAAATCTAGCCTTTCAAAATTTCTTTAAAAGCAGCTACTCTCAACAGGAATGAGCAGCATATGCTATGGCAACACTAGCCCAAACACTCTTTTTAATAAGGAAAAATGTTATTTTGAACAATGATTGGTCCCTTTCTACCTAATGATATGACTTATGGAACAAAAGGTGTTCACACGTGGTAAACTCTGTGAGAAAAACAAAGTGGGCTTTGAAAGAAAAATATGAGTACTTTAAATGCAAAAGAGGGTTAGAAACAAGAGGAAATGTATCTTTAAAGTTCTTTGGGTTATTGGTTTAAAGCTGGAAGGGACCTTAAAAATCATCCACTTCAACCACCTCATTTTATAGAGGAAGACAATGAAGCCCATGGAGATCACACTGGTAGTAAGTAGCATTCTGTTGTTGTTTTTGTTGACTTTGGTCCAACTCTTCATGACCCCATTTGGAGATTTCTTGGCAAAAACACTAGAGCATTTTGCCATTTCCTTCTCTAGCTCATTTTGCAGACATAGAAACTGAAGCAAACATTATTAAGTGAGTTGCCCAGGGTCACACAGCCAGTAAGCATCAGAGGTCACATTTGAATTTGGGAAGATGAGTGTTCCTGATTCTAGGCCTGGTGGTTTCTCCACTGTGCCACCTAACTGCCCAGAAAATAGCATAGCAGGGTTCTGATAGAAGAGTCTCCGATTCCAGTCCAGTGCTCTTTATACCGTCATGTTGCCTCTCTGTGAATAGAGTACTGGGTCTGGATTCTGGAAGACCTGAGTTCGCCTCAGACCCTTGCTAGTTGTGTGACTCTGGACAAATCAGTTAATCTCTCTGCCTCAGCTTTGCTCAACTGTAAAAGGGGAATAATAAATAGGAACTACTTCCCAGCATGGATGTGAGGATCAAATGAGATAATATTTTAAAGCCCTTAGCACAGTGCCTGGTATTAGGTAAATAGCATAGTAGGTATTTAATAAATGCTTATTTCCTTCCTCGTCTATTTTAACAAATGTCTAAATTGTGTGCTAGATTTAATATTTACATGAAAAACAGCTTTAAATGTATTTGTTAGTGGTAGAATAATTCCAGAATTTAAAAAACTCTAAGATTATATTCATATGAACTGTCCTATTTGGTTGTCTTAACTATTTGATTCAGTCAAAATTGTGGTTTCAAGATCTCATTTTTAGAGCCAACCTTACCATGGGTGATGAGAAAACCACTTGTTCTTGAGTCAGAGGAGCTGGGTTCAAATTTTGCCTGTGATATTTGTTATCTGTGTAACCTTAAGCAAGTGACTTAATCTCCTCTAGGCCTCAGTTTCCTCAAATGTAAAATGAAGGAATTGGATTAAATGGTTTCTGAGATCTCCTCTAGCGTTAAATCTATGATACTTAAATGATGAATTGAATATGTATGTGTGTATGTGTGTGTGTCCACACACAAGAAAGGAAAAAAACACAGGGTTGCTAAATATTAACATTTAAGTGGCTCAATTTAGATTTTTAACATGGCCCCACAATATTCTGATCAAATTTTATATGTTCTAGATGAAAGTAAATTTTAGTATCTTCTGATAAAGATAAATATTATAATTATTACTTCATAGTACATAATTACTCAAATAAATTTTTATAGATTTAATATTTGTATTGAATATTATACCGCAAAAATATTTGCTGAAGTTTAAAAATATTTTAGTTCTGAAAAAGCTTATAAAATTGGAGATAATGTTTTGGTGAAATGTATCTAATGTGTGTTCTTTTTTCCAGTCCTAAAAACCAAAGATTTAAAAAAAGAATTTCCATCAAACCTGAACTGGCAGCCATGTCTTATTTTCAACCAGCAGAAGGTGTATCAGAAACGTCCTTTTCTAAAAGTGCAGCTAGTAGCACATTGTGGGGGCCTCAATCTCTAGACTTTAAAAGAGGAACTAATACATTAGAGGCACCAGGTACAGCATCATTTCTACATGAACTTGATGCACAGTGCATGGAGGCAGAGTTCAGCAATGAATCACCCAGTGGGGAACTAAGCAGTGTTGAGCCTCACAGTATGGAAATATCCAGTGATGAGAAGCCCAGTGGGGAGTTGCCCAGTACAGAGGCTGAAGATAGATGAAAATAGACTAATTTTTTTCTTAAAAATAAAAATGATTTATATTTGTGAACCATTTTTATCTTATAAGTGTGTGCCTTGGCAGTTATATTTGTTCTTTGATGTGTATTGTAGGCAGAATGACCTCTTAACCTCCAAATCACAGACTGTTAGATCAGAAAGAGAATTTAGTGGTCATCTAATCCATTGACCCCACCCATTACAGACTAACATTTTGCAGGTGAAATAATTGAGGCTCAAGGAGGTTAAGCAAGGGAGACTACATACACAGTTAGTACATGGCAGAGACATGATTTAACCCCAGTATGAATCCTAATTCCATACTCCTCCCACAAAATCACACCATCTCCTGCAGTGACCTGTTTCGTATTCACATATTCACATATTCTTTGGCTTCTGTGACATAACATCTGATTTTTCTCTCTAAATGCTTCTTTGGAAGATTCCTCCTCCTTTTCTTTTAACATAGGGTGAAGGGAATCCAAGGGTGTGCTGGAGTCAGCCCAAACAGCCTGGAGAGAGCTGCTTGCCAAATTTTCAATGTGAGCATTTATACCTCAGAAATCAGCTACAAATTGGGATTTGATTTATTGTTTTGTTGATTGTCCAAATTTGAGAAAGTGATAGAGAAAATATTAATAATGTACATTAAAACATGAAAGTGTGTCCTGCATATAATTTTAGGAGAGATAGACAGTTGTTAAACATTTACCAGCTGTAAAGCCAATCAGTAAGTGAAAGATCTTTCTCACCCATTGAATAGGCTTCAGGTGGGGCCAACAAAGGGAGGCCTGATTAGAGACAGGCCCACATCCTTTCACTAACTAGGTATGAGGCCCCAGGCTAGTTAGCAAACTGCTAGTTTGTGAGAGGCATGAAGCCCTCAGGGCCCTAAGGGGAGTTGCTAAGACCAGAGCCAGTGGCGTGTGCCCTGAGTTCTAGTCAAGGACTGTATAAAAAGAGAGTCCAGAAGTGGGAGCAGCAGAACTGGGAGTAGCAGAGCAGAGAGCAGCAGGATTCAGAAGGAGAGAGGCAGCATCGAGAGAGAGTGCAGAGCAGAGAGTGCTGAACAAGAGAGAGTTTCAGAGGTCAAGGAACTCGGAAAAGCAGAGCTGCAGGAGAGAGTGCTGAGCACAGAGAATTAGGATTTGTGAGTGATCTTTTATAGGAAGGCTCTAGCAGTGAGAGGAAGATACAAGTATGGCTTGGTTCCGTGCTATAATATTTTGTTATAATTTCCTTGTTACTACAGTGAGGTGGGCTTATGGGTTTTGGAATATTATTGCTACTGTATCAAAATGGGGGCATTGGTCCTTGGATTTGATCCTCTGGAGTCTAAATAAACATTATACTTCCTCTGCCTTCTACCTAGAGAATTCCTTATACTTCGTGATGCTGAACCACTCAAGCATGTCCATGGCTTTCTTTGAGATCATGAATTTTGCCCTACTGCTATATCTGGCAACAAGGATGGGATTGCAGGGCATAAAATCTCTATTTAGAAGCAGAAGGACAAGATATGAATATTCCAGGGTGGGAGGACTCATCTTATTCCTCCCTAGCAAAGGAATAGGCTAAAGGAGCTAGACTGTGTGAAAGCTGGGAACCAAGGCTACACAGAGGGGAGATCCTAGTGAGTTGGAAAAATGTTCGCGAGAGATTGAAATGGAGCCAGGGGAAGGGTTGTCAACAGCACAATCTAGGTGAAACTGGATAGTGTTATCAGTTTACCTGCTGGTATATGAAAGATTGAAACTAAGAGAAAGAAATGGGGATACTCCTATGCCACAGTAAGACGGGGAGTCTCAGGTGGCAGGAGAACAAGTTATTGCTCAGGAGTCTACTGACTCAAATGAGAATTTTACCATTAATGTGGCTAGGAGAAACAGGAGGCCAAAGAGGTCAAGAGTGCATTTCAACTCAGCCCAGGTTGAGTGTGAGTGCCAGCTTTGTCCTTGCCATGGTGGCAGGGGGAGGGAATCAGGAGAAAATGAGACAATGTCAGGGACTGAAGCACAAATGCTACTATGATTCAGGATGTCCTTCATATAGATAATGAGAGATTGTTAAATACTGAGACAGAAGTGCATCCTATACTTCGAAGGAGGAGGGAAACCCAAGATGATAATTCAGTTATGAGGGAAGTTTTGGAAGATTTTTCGCAGCAAAAAAATTGCAGACATTTTGAATATATTCACCCAAAGAATGGGAGAATCATTAATATCTTGGAAAGTGAGAATCAGTCATCAAGGGGCCAGTGGAGTATCAGTAGATAGGGCAGATTGTATGAAATTCATAGGTATCAGCCAGGATCCTTTCATTCAGCAAGCTTTTGGGGATTATCATCTGCAAGGAGATGGCAACAGTATGACTAGTCTGTTAGCTTTAGTAGCTAAGGGATGCAATAAAAAATATCCTGTTGATTCTATGTGGCCCACTTGGAATAAACCTTGGTATTCACTTAGAGACTGTATCAGCAAGTTAAAGAAGGAGGTAATAAAGACTGCTATTATGACAAGAACTGAGGATACATACTGCTTATAAACACCTGATTTTGACTCTGCTACTTGGGGAAGTAGAGAACCCTCTTTCAGAGGTAATAGATAAGATTTTACAGTTAAATGACTTAGGAGACTGGGAAAGAGATAGATTTCCTCGAGCAAGGAGAGCCAGCAGATTCGGCCTCAGAATAAAATGACTACAAAAGAAATGTTCACTGTTCTATTGAGAGCAGGGGCAGATTTTGAAATGATAAATGGTATTCCAACCAATGAACTGTACAGAATGTACCCAGATAAGGAGTTTGATAACAGGCAGAATAGAGGATAAGAACTGCCCCTATAGACCCTACAGATTCTGAACCTTTGTCACACCTTCAGGAGACTTGGATTAGATTAATGCCACAAAGCCACTCAGAGGGAATGTGATCTTGTGTGATTAACAGATGGAAGTTTGTATCTGGGGGTGGAGCATAAAGCCATGAGGACAATCCTAGTCTCTAGGGTGGGATTCTCCAGGCTTCGTTTACCCGTTGTGTTCCCTTGTACATCTGGGGAAAGGCTGGGAGGACAATCTTAGTTTCTGTCTAGGGTGGGATCCTCCTGGCTTAGTTTTCTCATTGTGTTCCTTTTGAAAAGAAATATTTCTCACCTGAGTTTGGCTCTGAGATTGAAGTCTCCATCAAAGTGGAAATAATTTTATTTGAAGGATAATAGCCCGTACTTGCCTACTGTTTTTGGTCTTTGTTTTGGTTAACCTTGTTGCTAGTTGTGTCTCCTTTAGGCTTAAGTGCCCTAAGTACCCTATCCTTCAGGGTGACTAACTGCTTATGGACCTTGTCCATCAAGTTCCTGAGTGCCAGCTTGCTTAAAGAACTGACCTCTTGAATAAGATTCTTGACTTCTTGGGGCAGGGACAGCTCTATGTCCAATTTCAGAAAGAAGAAGCTACCCTCAGACACCAGGCATGCTTTAATGAGCCAAGTCCCAACACAAACAAAAAAGTCCAAATCAAGTTCTCTTGGGGATGTGTCCTTTTCCCTACACTGTTCCAGCTCCCCAAGTCCTGAAGGGTAGCTGGGCTACAGAGGCAACAGTGTGGGGTCCTAGGTGGTCCAGGGCACTTCTCCCCACCCACCCAAATCATTCCAGGAGGAGGCAGCAAAAAAGCACACTCAGTGCCCTGCGGGGGCTAAACTCCACAGGCATTCCTGGCTTCTGCCCAAATCCTGATGCAGGTGGCTCCTGGCTCTTGCTCTCACCTTTCCAAAGTTCTCACTCAGGCAGTCCTCCACTGAGGCTGGGTCAGTATGTCAGCAGTTGTCCACTTGTTGTTTCACCTCACCAGCTGCTCCTGCCAAGTCTGTACGAAGGCCATTCTCTGCTTTTTTTCTCTCAAGTCAGTAGGAAGGCAGTTCTCTGCTCCTGTTTTAAGGCTCCACCTACAATACCCAGGACATTCACCCTTCCAGCACAGTCTGGAGCCCGGCTAATCTGCTCAAGCCCTGGCTCTGGCCATCCCCACCTCCCCTACACCTCTGCTTGTTCTCCTCACAGCCTCTTCTCTGGCCTGTCTCCTCTGGAGTGCTAGTGGAGTAGGGAGGGAGAAGGAGTGGTTATTTCCCAGGGTCCTTGTTCTGGATACCTGGTAAACCACTCCTCTCACTGTTACTTGCCTGTTTCCCTCAGGCCTCTGACGCTCCACAGAACCATAGCCACCACAAGCATGAAGAGCAACCCAATAACTGGGACACACACAACCGCTATCTCAGTACCCCAAAACTCCATACTTTCCTTTTAATCTGCGGATCCTGCAATGACTACGTCATTTTGTAACAGCATTGTGGCTTGCTGCTACTGTGGCTGTGTAAGACCAACAACACCAGCACACAGAAGAGCTGCTACCACAGATTCTTTGATCTGCTTCTCTAAGGAAAGCAACTTTAAGATGTTAATAATCTCACTTTAATCAAACATACGTATATCATTCACTTAGTTCAGGGGGAAAAGCCAGCACCTTGAACTTCAGAGCAAATACAAACAGAAAGTATAAGCAGAGACAATATGAACAGAGCAAATAACACAAACCAGTACACAAGCTTCTAGCTTTCTGTCTAACATTTCAGAACATAGTTACCAGGAAAACATCTGGATTTTCAGGCCAGAGGACTCCTTAACGATGGCTAGCCAGAGTCTCGTCTGGTCAAATCACAAAACACCCTTCCAGTGAGTGAGAGCCCCCAACAAAACGCTAACCTCTGTTATATATATATTTCTTGTTCAGGGTCAAAGGGCATCACAACCATGTGACTCAAAACCAAGTGACACTTCTTCAGGCATCACAACCATGTGACTCAAACCTATGTGAACTAGGCTTTCTTATTTCTTAAGCAGGTCATCAAAGACATCCAGATTTAATCAAAGAAACAAAGGCACTTGACTACTTCAGTGCTCCAAAAGGGAAAACAGTAAAAAAAAAAGTCCCACCTTAATTACCAGTACACCAGCACACTCCCCGATGTATGTCCATGCTCCAAAGTAGTACTTGATATTTTTCTCTCTTCTAAGCTTTCATTATAATCTCATTCATTCAGACTTGCAAATCTATATTCACAGTTTGGTTCTTCTGAAGATTTAGATTCACCTTTCCAACTGTCTGCTGGTCATCTCCAACCATATGTTTCATCAGTACCTCATTTAACATATCTTATTAAAATTGAACTCATTGTTTTACTCCCCAAATCCTTTTCCTATTTCCCTATTTTTGTACCACCATACTCACAATCACCTATGTTCTCTTAACCTCCAAGTCATAATGAATTTCTCCTCATTTTTCCCATATCTAATCAATTATCAAGTATATTTGTTTTATCCACAAGATCTCTTCAACTTATCTCAACCATAGCCACCATTCTGGTCCTCATAGCCTTTCATCTAAACTACAGCAAAATGGGCTCTTAGCACTTAGTTCAACCAAGTGCTCTTGAAGAGTTTGGCTTCTGTTTCCTTTGAGTAATTCAGTGTATTTCATTGAGTCTCACTAAGTGCTAAGCCCCAGGCTCTAACCCCTATTAGGTGTTAACCTAACCTATGTGGATGTGAACCTCCCAGGGTTCTAAGGGGAGGAGCTAACTCAAGAGCCAATCATAGGAGCCTAAGTTCTGGTCATTCAGATGACGTTTGATGATGTCTGAAATCCTATAAGAAGAGAAGGCAGGACTCTTACTCTTGGTGGCGTGTGGAGACTACGGGCAGCTGTAGCTAAGAAGCCCTCCAGCTCGTGAACCCAGATGCTGAGACTTTGTTAAACTCTGGTAACTATGTATTGGGATTTGAATCAGACAAGGTCTGTCTGTCGATGTTTGTACTTTGTATTTTGTTCTGAAGTTCAGGGTGCTGGTTTTTTCCCCTGAACTAAGTGAATGATATTTGTATGCTGAATTAAAGTAAGCTTGTCAACCCCTTAATGTTGCTTTCCTTGCTAAAGGAGATCAAAAGAACCTGTGCTTTTGCAGCGTGCTGGTAGCATTCTTGCTGTTGAGTTTGTGTTGGTCTTTCACCCCCACAACAGCTGCTAGCCTGATTGTTGAAACACAGCTATAGCATGCTAATGGCATAATGACCTCCAGTAAATGCTCCCCTTTAATTCATTCTACACATCACAACTAGATTGGTCTTCCTGAAAGGCAATTTCATTCTATTACTGAAAACACTTTGATTCTTCCCTACAGTTATTAAGTGTTTGTTGAATAAATTACTTAATGAAATTCCTTGGTTATGAATATTTATTGTTTTTTAAGGAGAAGATATAGAATAATGTTTTAAATGGACAATTCATCACTTATGAATAGGAATTCACCTTAGATGATTTTATCTTTATGCTAGGCCATCTAGGGTCATGTTAAAAGAATTTTCATAGATTGGTACATCAATTGCCTAGTTCTAGAGATGAGACTAAATTATTAATGCCTAAGGAATTTCTATCACTGAATACTTGAAAGTTCAAACTGAGCTGCCCTTACAAAACCAAAGATGAGATGGAAAATAATTGTTTCATATTCAGTCCATCAATAATGGATTAAATTTGCCAAGAGAAGAGAAAGAGAAGATTGTTAAGAAGTCTACCAAGAAAAGTGGTGTATTAAAAGTAAACAAATCAGAGCATCATACAATATTAATTAGCAATTAAAGGAGTATTAGGGATTATCTACTCAAACTCCCTCATTTCAAAGGTGAGGAAACTGAGCCTTGGAGTTGTCAGTGAATAAATCAGCTGATATACCATGTCCCAGTCACTATGTATGCTAAGGGCTGGGGATACCTAGCAAGGAAAACAAGACTAGTCTCTACTCCCAAGGAGCTCACAGTTTAATGTGCTTTGCCATAATGGGATTACTTGTGACTTGCCCACAAGGTCACTCAGCTAAGTGACAAAACTGAGACTAGCATCTGGATATCCAGCCGCCTACTCTAGTATTCTTTGCATCATATTGAAGAGGCAATGAGGCATGTGGGAAAAGTAGAATATTTGAAGAGATCTGAGTTTGAATTCTGGCTCTGGCACTTTCCAGTTGTGTGCTATTAAGAAAATTACTTAGCTTGCTTTCAACCTCAGTTTCCTCATCTGTAAAATGTGGATAATAATACTCACAATACCTAAAGCAAAGGACGATTGCAAGAAAAGCACTTTGCAAGTCTCAAAGCATGATATAAATGCAAATGCTTCTTTCCTAAATGTCTAGGCAGGAAGGGACAACGGTGACGACGACAACTTTCATTTGTACAACACTTGATGGTTTATAAAGTACTCTCACATGAATTGTCTCACTTGAGACGCCTTGTTTAGCATGATATCTTAGGAGGTGTGTACCTGAAATAGGGGGTTGTTGGAGAAAGAGAATTCCGAAGCAGTAGCTGCCAAGGGACACCGACCCATTCTAGAGAGTGCAATCTCCAAAAGGAAGGATGCCCCGTTTTCAAGATGTGTGACAATTTTTCTTGAGGAGGGATATCCTGAAGGTACTATTTCAGACTGGAAGTATATGGGCCCCAGAAATAGGATCTTGAACCTGGAATCAGGGTTCTTCATTTTTAAAAGAAGGAAGTTCTTTTATAGATATATGGATCTCTAAGCAGTCTACAAATACTACATACCTCAAAAGAGTGATGTAGGATACTCTTCACCTAGGGAAAAAAAGGCAACTTTTGAGAGAAGCTGTCCCAGGATCTAGATTTAGGGGTTAGAAAGATTCACAAAATAACCCTTCTTGGCTCATCTTCTCTGATTTTTCTCAGGCCCTCTCTGTTTTTCCGTCTTCTAAATTTTCTTTGTCTCAGCATAACTGGCTCTAGAAAAAATGGTCAAAGTAGCAAAGGGCATAAGAAGCTTCCTCCATCCAATTCTTTCTTTGTCTTTGTCTTCCAGCTCTAACATGGTGGCTAATTTTGCTATCACATTACACAGTTGACTCATATTGAGTTTACAATACATCAAAACCTCAGATCCTTTTCAGACAAATTGCTATCTAACCATACTTGCCCCTTTCAGATTGCTTAAACCCAAGTACAAGATTCAATATATATCACAATTGAATTTCATCTTATTAGAGTATGCCCAGTCCTCTAGCCTGTTAAGTTCTTTTTGGACTCTGTTGTCCACCATTATAGCTTTCCCTTCTGGCTCTATATCATCTGCAAATGTAATAATCACACCATCTATGCCTTCGTTCCAAGTCACTGATGAAAAATGTTAGCACATCCAAGATCAAACAGAGATCCCTGGGGCACTCTGCTATAAACCCTCTGCCAGACTGACAGGAAATATTAAGGACTATCTCTGAGTATGACTATTCAACCAGCTAGAATTAGAATTAGAATGCATTCAGTTAGAATTAGAATCCATCTAATTAATTGTTTTGTCATCTGAATCTTTCCATCTTCTTCCCAAGAACAGCATTCTTCCCTCTTCCCTGAAAATATCTTAGGTTTTCAGCCTACCTAAGCAGATAAAAAGAAAAAAAAAACCATTAGTTCATTCATACTAAGGAAGGTATCAATGCCTAACTGTATTACACTTCTTGTGAAAGAACCCACTTTGCCATGAACATCACTGCTTCTCTTCAATTTATAGTCTTTATTAAAGAGGTGACTGTGTCACTAATTGATTAAGTGACTTACCCAAGGTGACCAGTACATGTCACAGGCAGGACTTGAACTCAGATCTTGCTGACTTTGAGGCCAGTTCTCTATCTACTAGGCCATGCTGCCTCTTGTTATACCTACAAAAAATGTATTTTTTTTTAGGTAGGACCACCAGGAGATGGCATAACTTAATCCAAATTAATTCTTAATAAAGGAATTTCAGAAATTGTGGCATCTAGATTTAGGAGTGAAGGTTTCATCATATTCTTCAACTCACGTGATATAAGTAATCTTCTCCTCTGTTTATGAGGAAGGCCACTCCAGCTTCATAAGGATAGTACCAAAGAAGGCCAGCCCCAAGTTTTCCCAGGAGGTTCAAAGTCCTTCAGCTATTATTATTTACGTTGCTCTCCCAAACTCTAACTTCTGGCTTCAGTCTCTCTCCAACACTTTTTAAAAATGTTTTTTTCTCTTTTAAATTTATTTATTTTTCATTTACAACATTCAGTTCCACAAGCTTTTAAGTTCCAAATTTTCTCCCCCTCCCTTTCCTCCTCTCTACCCACCTCTCCAAGAGAGCATGCAATCCAATATAGACTCTATATACATTCACATTAAGCATATTTTCACATTAGTCATGTTGCAAGAAAGAACTATAACCAATGGAATGAACCACGAGAAAGAAGAAACAAAACAAAAAAGAAAAATCAAATTGTTTGCTTCCATCTGCATTCAGACTCTGTAATTCTCTGGATGTGGGTAGCAATCTTGGAGTTGTTTTAGAGCCTTGCATTGCTGAAAAGAGCCATGTCTATCAAACCTAGTCATCACACAATGTGCTTGTAACTGTGTACAATCTTCTCCTGGTTCTGCTCCCCTCACTCAGCATCAGTTCACATATGTCTTTCCAGGTTTTTTTTTGAAGTCCATCTGCTCCTCATTTCTTATAGCACAATAGTATTCCATTACATTCATATACCACAATTTGTTTAGCCATTCCCCCATTGACGGGCATCCCCTCAATTTCCAATTCTTTGCCACCACAAAAAGAGCTGCTATAAATATTTTTGTACATGTGGGTCCTTTTCCCATTTGTATGATCTCTTTGGGATACAGCCCTAGAAGGTATATTGCTAGGTCAAATGGTATGCCCATCTTTATAGCCCTTTGGGCATAGTTTCAAATTGCTCTCCAGAATGGTTAGATCAGTTCACAACTCTACCAACAATGCATTAGTGTTCCAATTTTCCCACATCTTCTCCAGCATTTATAATTTTCCTGTTTTGTCATCTTAGACAATCTGACAGCTGTGATGTGGTACCTAAGAGTTGTTTTGATTTGCATTTCTCTAATCAATAGTGATTTAGACCATTTTTTCATATGACTATAGATATCTTTAAATATCTTCCTCTGAAAACTGCCTGTTCATATCCTTTGATCTCCTACACCTTTCTTAGGTATATATGTTACATATACCTATAATTTTACCTACTAGACTTCCATTATTTTGCACGCCACTTTCTTCAGACCTTCCCCTCCACCCCGCCCCTGTCCTTGCCTCCTCTTCCCGTTCCTTTGTCTTCTTGGGTCTCTGTTGCTCTATCTCACCAGTGGTCAAGAAGGCACTGAAGCTCTACCCTTGAGAAATAACAAATTACACAAGACCCAGGTGTAGGAACTAGCTAACATCAGAGCAGTTATCGCTTTCGTGGGGGTGGTGGTTCCTTGTCTGCTAGGGTTTTACTGACTTCTGTTTGAAAAGCTAGTCTGGCTACTTTGTAGTACCAGCTACTCTTTTGAAAATCAGCAGATAGGGGGATGGTGCCAGCATCTCTAATACGACTTGTGTGGTATATGTGTGTATTGAGTGACACACATTTTGGGAAGAATTCAGAGATGCAATGGGTACAGATTTGAGGACATGAATGAGGAGGGGAGGTTGCCATATGGTGATAGAAATACCTTACTTCTGTGTACTCAGCAGAAAATAACCATTGGGGTCTATTTCAAAGGAGGCCTGGCTGGCTCCTTATTAAGAATGCCATTCCCTGATAATTTGAGGGTAGTTTTGATAAAGTAGTCTCGGGATATCATGGGCTAAGTGGCTTTTTCAAAAAAGAAAAAAGTAACGTGAATAGCATCAATATGAATTATATGTATAAACTCATTTGTAAGCCATATGTACAATTCTTTTGGAGGGCTGAGTTCTCCCATTTGGAGTCATTTTTAGTTGACTCTTTTGTTCTTTCACTTCCTCTATTGTTTCACAGGTAAACACTGACTACATCAGGTGTAAGACAGGTGGAAACATGGGAGGGCTGCTAGTACTTTTCTAACAAGTGTTCTAGTACAGGTTCACTCTTGGTCCTGGGCAGACTGAAAGACAGGAAAGGAAACACAATAAGAAGTTAAACAATCTTACTTTATTTTAGTCTTCTCAAAGGGTTGCTGATAATGGGAGCACCAACTCTTACTGCTTCCCTACAACTCTACTTGCAGGGATGGGCATGAATATAGTAGGAGCTACAACTCCTACAAGTCCCCTAAGGCCCACTAAGGCAAGCACACATAGATAAATCCTCCCAAGCTTTGATGGGGGCCGCATGGCATTCCAGCTTATGCATTCAGATTCCCCTAAGGGTTCCCCACTTACTGACCAGCACCCACTTGATTTATAGGGCAACAGACAAAGAAGGCACTTTGCCAACATTTAAGCTCACGGGTTAACTTTAGTAATATTGTCATTCAGCGCAAGCATAGTAAATGTTATATTATGTCATCCCCATATCTCGCTGCATAGTCACAGTAGGAATTGTTTGCTGCTGGGATCCTGGGAAATTATGTTTAGGATCCTTGAAACTACAATCTAAAAAAGAATAACAAAATCCTCCTGAATTATACCTGTATAATTCATTAATGCTATCCATGTTATACTAGCCCTATTCATATTTGGGGCTTAATAAATGTTTTAATTAAACTGTCAGAGAAGATTAAATGCTAGAGAAAAGAAATGGATGTGTCATTTAATAATTCTATCCACTATCAATTCAAGCTCTGCCATGGTGTAGTAATCTCAAGTTCCTGTGGAGCATTTCATCTTTGATTTGAGGGCCAGAGAGAGAGGAAGGAGGAACAGAAAGGCAGAAATGGATTGCTATTTTTTGGAGGTCTAATTCTACTCCCACTTCTGAGGATTTCTATCTTCTAACGTCCTCTTACTTTATTTGTTTTACTCTCTTCTTCTATGTATTCTTTTCCCCAAAGTAAAGGATATCCAGGTTGGTTGATAAAACCATTCCTCCTCACCTTAGAGTTCCTAGAAGGCATAATATTTGGTTGGTTGCTTTGTTTTTCTGAGTCTGTCACACTAAAGAGATATACTCCTTTGAAGTGGCATAACTTAAAGCAAGGAACCGAATTACTTCGTAACATCATCTGTGTCCCTTGTGTCCTTTCTCTGATTCTTTACTTCCAACCTTGTCATCCCTAATAAATTCCCTTCCCTGTTCAATTTAATTCCATTTTCTACCAGCTAAGAAACAAAAAGAAGGCCACCCCCACCCCCCGCCAAGATTCACGTTTTATTTTTCTTAAGCTTGTAGCTTCTGATGGGCTAAAACACCCACTCAATTTTTTTCTTTCTTGGATTGGCTGTTAATGGGTCTACCCTGATTGCCTGACCCTACATGCCTCCTTGCAGCTGGAAGCAATCTTTTCTTCATTTAATTTCATAATACTTTATATTTTCTTAAAGGATTTAAGTCTAATGTATATCTTTGTGCAAAATGTAGGAATATACACTGTACATTTTGTGGAGATGTGTTAGCACCCCTACTAGATTATAAACCCCTTGAGGGTAGAAAAGTGCAATATTTTCCCACATAGCTACAAAGATCAGTGATCACTAAGAATATTGCATTTAAGTAGCCCCTAATAAAAGTTGGGGTAAGAGTGGAACACATTTCTTTTGCAGTAGCATGTGAAACCAAGAAATCTCAGATTGTCAAGAATCACCTTTGAATGCATTTTTACAGAAAAATATTTTGGACAGGGAATAACAAACTTGTTTGTAAGAACTATCTCACCCCACTCCCCCAAGGAGAGATTATGTTCTGCCTCTAGGCAGAACTTTAAACACAGCAGTGGAATGTTTGTTTCTTGGCACCACAGATTACAATACAGGTATATATGGCATGTGCTTGTAGGGTATGATGGGAACAGGTATGGATTTGGAAAGGAGAGGAAAATAGAGAACTTTTAAAATTTGTCAAGCACTGAATTTTCACAGGCTTAATTAACACTGTGGCATGCACTCCTTTCCTAGTTGCCTACCTCACCTCCTGTGCAGTTTTTGTTGTTTTGTCTTGTCTGACTCTTTGTGATCCCACTTGGGGTTTTCTCAGGAAAGATACTAGAGTACTTTGCCATTTCCTTCTCCAGCTCGTTTTATAGATGAGGAAACTGACGCAAACAGGATTAAATAACTTGCCCAGGGTCACACAGTTAGTAAGTCTCTGAGACTACATTTGAACTCACGAAGATGAATCTTCTTTTGTCCAAGC
This sequence comes from Trichosurus vulpecula, assembly GCF_011100635.1. Lineage (NCBI taxonomy): Eukaryota > Metazoa > Chordata > Mammalia > Diprotodontia > Phalangeridae > Trichosurus > Trichosurus vulpecula. The sequence goes on from NC_050581.1 coordinate 20,442,404, forward strand.
CAAGGTTTAAGTTTGGTTACTTTCTGTGGAAGATTTTGGACAAAGCCCAGCTCCTCTTTACCCAGGCCCATGGGAGAGGAGACAAGACAGTGGGGACAGGAGGTGCTTTCAGCTGATGCTCTGCCTCTCCACTGCTGCACCTACCCAGTCTTTCCAGAAGCTTTGACAAGTGACCAGAGGTTGTGAGCTCCTGTGACAGTAGAATTCCAGAGGAGAGAGGAGTGATCAAAGGTTGTTTTTTGGTAACAATGAAAATATACTGATTGTTCTGAGTATTCCCTCATCCAAGGTGACATTGGAAGAACAAGAATAATGTAATTTTAGGAGGAGAGAAGATACCTTGAGAGGGATGCACACTGTTGAAATTTGTAAGGTAAAGAATTTGTAACTATATGTGACATAGAGGTTAAAAATCAAAGATTTTTAAAATACACTTTATTGATGCCTTTTCTAATCACTTCATTTCACGTTTTCCACTTCCTCTCTTGGTGTCTGAATACATCTTGTGGTTTTACCAAATGAAACTAAAATGATATCAAATTACTTTTCCTGGTAATTATCCAAATGTTTTTTCCTTTTGCATTTTTTCTTAAAACAACAACAACACTGTTGTGTATTTACATCCTAGAATCCTTTGACTTAAAAATATTCCCCCTAAGTATGAAAATTGCCTAAAATGTTTATCTGAACTAGTAAAGTGTTTAGAGTCATTAGGGTTCAACCCTTGATTTGTTTATGAAAACTGTTTTTTCAGTTAATTTAAATCTGATGTTTAATTGGGAAATTTAATCATAATGTTGCATGATTAGGAAATATTTCAAAATAGTTCCAACAGTGGAAGAAGCAGGAAGAAGGAATTTATAATTGTACCCTCAGTTGATAAAGAAAAGGGAGAAGATATGAGGATTCCCCTTAGGCAGTAGAGATTTAGGAAGATGCATTGTTTCTAGACTAACCCCTTATCTTTTCTTTCCTTTCCTTCCCCACTTTTGCAGTTTCAGCATATTATTTTATTTGGGTGATGTTAGGTATACCTTACCCTGATAGGAAAACTTAAGAATCATTTTTTGAAAGAAATATCAGTCTGCTATATAGTCTTTCTCTCTGATGAAAGTTTTAGGTTTAAGGGAAGCATGTGGTTTGGTTTTAGAGTTTTTGATCTTGTTCCTGTGATAGGAACATTACATCGGGTATGGGCAAAACTTAAACTTAATAAGAGTGTTATCTCTAGATAAGAAAATTGATGACCTAATATTATTGGGTCATTTGCTTTTTGATTTAGCCAATTTTGAAAACTATTTCTCTTAATCAAATACTCTTTAACAGACCCAATAGAGATAGTAAACTACCCATCGTGTTCCAAACATCATGTTTGAAAACAATAATGCTCTTACTCCTAAAGGTATTACTTACTCATCTCTAGTACAATCTGAGTATCAAATTAATTATCCATTAACAGGCCTGCATAAAGATAGGGAGGAATTGGAAAGACTCAACAAGGAAATTGAGTCAATTAAGACTTGAAGTTGAAGAGAATCAGAAGAAGCTTTCAAAGTACGTTTTTGAACCTCAAAGTACTCTTGCTTCTGTCTTGTGGAGTGACTCTCATTGTCAAAAAGATGCTTCTGAAAATGACAGACTCCCAAAAAAGTGTAAGAATGAGGCAGTAAAGATCAAAGACTATCATTTGGAGTCCGGGAAGAACATAGACCACAGTTGTCCAGCCACTGATCTTGAGTATGATGCTTTGCTCAATTATTCTGCAGGGTTAGTCAATACAGCTAAAGGAAAACAGGATAAAAGCGAAAAATAATTATTCTTGAATTTTACAAAGCCTGTACCCAAAAGTCAGAACGAGTGCTGCAAGAGACAAAGAAGTAAATCTTGAAAGTAAATAAACTTGAAGTAAAGCTCTAAGAGTTGAAGATAGATGATCTTGAAGATAGATTGATATACCACCACTCTTGCCTATTTCCAAGAAATATACAATAATTAAAATGTTTAGGATTTGGAATATGGAAGAACATTCACCTACCAGAGGAAAGAAATCTTACAGATTTACACAGACTTCTTTGATTAGAGAGGAAAGCTAGATGAAGAAAGAAATAAGAGCAAACACCGAGGACAATTTGAAAAGCCCCTGAAAATGGCAGCAGTATTTCAAAATGCAGAATTATAATGTGTTAGCCATAGCTCTAAAGTGGAATATCAATGAAAAAAAATTATGCTTTTATTTCAAAAGAAAATACTAAAAAAACAGGTACATATTGAAATGTGCAAAACTAACCACCCAAAAGATGGAACTGTTTTGAAAACAAGCTATAATGTTCATGACAAACAAGTGTTGTGCCAGTATTCACCAAATCTTCCCCAAATAACTTACTCAGGAAGATTTTCAAATGGCAAAATTATGTCCACGAAGGACACATACAAGAAAACAGTTGAAGGAAAAGTTGAATATATACCAGGGAAAATAAGCCACAAAGAAGTGGAAAATAAACCTTTTTCTGTCTTTCCAAACCATCCCATTTAACTGATCAGATTTATGGTAAGACAGATGCCTTGAATTTTTATAACCGTCTAAGTAATGATGATGATAGTGAAAGAATCAACTGTATCTTGAAGAGACCAAAATAATTATAATAATGTCCTCTGATAAGGAGATTTGAGAGGTTTCTCATTCAGATGATCCAATGGAAGAATGGCTTAAAATTTCCAATGACTTTACGGGAAGTACAGCACAAAAGGAAAATAGTACTAAGCAGGTAAATGTTTCTTTTCTCCTCTTCATTTTATTCCCTGCCCATTTTAATGATATACAATAATTATTCTGATTGATAAGCTTTCAGGCTTAAAACTTTGATGAAGCCAGTAAGCTCATTCTTGTGTCTTGCTCTCTATCTCTCTGGATCTCTCTCTCTCTCTCTCTCTCTCTCTCTCTCTCTCTCTCTCTCTCTCTCATAGATCAGTAGATATCCATAGCTTTATATCTGAGATATGTCAGATTTCATATCTATATATGTCTTCTAGTTGTGATGGCTTACATTTATCTAGCTCTGTGTTTCTGTTTTCCAGTTGCAATGTGCTTAGAAGACAGACCATAATGTATGTGATTTTTAAACTTATTTCCTAACTTAGGGAATTCATATATATTCACCTCATTTATAGTTGAAACTGAGTATCAGTACATTGTCAAATTTAAGGATTAGAATTCTGTAAAAGTATAATAATACCTAGAGAAAGTTGTAGTTTTATACCTTAGGAAGATGGCTAATAGCTACCTCCTCCTCCCCAACTCTCTAAACCCAAACATTAAAAAGTTGTTTATTTTCATAGAAGTTGAAGAATCCTAACTACTGTTCTTTTTAATAGTCTTTAGGAAAAAACATGGAATTGGCTACAATGGATTTGAAAACCATTTTTACCCCTGGGCCAAAGAAGAGAATCGCACATACTGCAAAATTTTATGGGAGCTTTTTTCAGCATTTGTTTTTACAGATTCATGCCTTGATGTATAGTTCAAGGAAGTACATTAATACCTTACACAGAACCAGGCACCCAGGATGCTTAATAAAATGCAGGTGGTCGCTAGGTAGTATAATGGATAGAATACTGGACTTGGAATCAGGAAAACCTGAGTATAAAACCTGCCTCAGAAGCCTTTACTAGCTGGGTGACCCTGGCCAAGTTACATTATGTCTCTCAGTCTATTTCTTCATTTGTAAAGTGGTCATAACAGCATCTACATTACCACAGGGTTGCGATACTCAAATGAAAGAACATATGTAAAATTCCACTCCGTAAAGCATTTATATATTCATTGATTTTCCCAAATTTTTAATGTTTTAGTAAAATGACATCTAAATTGGGGAAAAGCCATAAAACACAGTAAGAAGTGAAAGCCATAGCTTAAACTCTGTGAAAGGTGGAGGCCTGGACATGGTAACCTGTTAAAAATCATAATTCAGACACTGAGTCATAATGCAGGCAATGTGTCAGTTAATAGTCATAACACGAACACAGTGACTCATACATGATCAATACACAGACCTGCATTTGGGCATTTTACCCAATAACATCGGCTTAACACTCAGAAATGAGCTCATTATTAAGCAGAAACTCAACATATCCACCAATCAGTAGTGATATACTCTGTGGCTCCACCTCCCTTTGTTTGATTTCTATCACCACTGGGCTTTCTGGGGGTCTTTGTGGGGGATCAATCCATTATTGCAGACCTGCACAACTTGGCATTAGGTAGGGGCCAAAATTAAAATAGGCTAAACTTCTTCAGCCTGCAGATAGGTTTTTAGTGGCTCACTTTCCAAGTAAAGGTATAATGAATGATTAAACTGTTTTGCAAATGAACCATATTAAAAAAAAGTAAGAGTCATCAGTAATGAGTAAAAATACAGCAAAAAGATATGACTCTGGCTGCCCTCAGGCTAGAGACAGACTGACAATAGTTGGTTGCTGCAGGTCATGTGACAAACAAGAGAGAGTGTGCAGTGGCAACCCACCCACCAAATTACAATAGTGACTAGTGGAAAGTGGGTTAAGCAGGGCATGGAGAAAGCATTTGTGACAGCTTTACTTTGTTTTACATCCTCTACATTTTTCATGGGCTGTCTGAAATCCTTTGCAGGGGCCACAAGAAGCCTGTGGGCTATATGTTATGTAGGCCTGCATTATTGAGACTTTTCATCTGTCAGTCACCCTATACTGGCCCCTAGTGTAAGTACGCCATTATGATTATTAAAAACATTTATTAAACTCTATACTTAATCATAGTGGATCCTTTGGCCTCTTTCTCCCATATAAAATTAACTCCTCTGATAGGGGAAACTGAGAATATCACAGTGCATGGAGATATCAGCCCTTGGAAAGGTACAAAGTTCTCCAGCCATGGGAATTCCAGACCCTACAATTGGCATAGTGAGTGGGATACCAGAGAAGTGCCCAAGGGAGTAGTGGGTAGACTGGGGAAATATCTGGATGGCCTGAGATCTCCATGATGGGGTAGGTGTGTGTGTTGGTAAGCAAAATGGCCTTACCCCACAGAAGCTGCTAGCTGGATTGTGGAAACAGGGTGGTGGCCTGGTGTTGGACACCTGTGGCCTACTGTGTGAGTATAAGGATGCCACAAAAATGCCAAAAGGCTTAGAGACTCTCCTAGTATAGCTAAGTTCCATCAGGCTGGGAAAGGAAGGAAGACAGGTTGTAGTAGATGTGCATTAGGGGGAAGATATCAAATTCCTAGACTCAGGGGATGAGAACAGGAAGTTGCTGGAGGGATTCCAGTTGGAACAAGACATGTGGAAAATAACTGCTGTCATTGCTGGAGACTTGGCAGACAAGGTAAATAAGAAAAAGAAACATGTGGAAACATTGGCTTGTCTATTAGCCAGGTTGAAGGAAGTTAAGCATGTAGACAGAAAAGTGATGAAGTGGGTGATTGTGAGAGAGGACTGGGACTCCAAGACATGGGCTTCCAAAGAGGCAGAATAAAGGAAAGAGGGAGTCTCTTTCTCTTTCTCTCCCTCCTTCCCTGCAGCTGTCTGAGTAGGGTGACAGGAGAGAGAGAAAAAGAAAATATCCTCAGTGAAGTTGAAAGTTTGGAAACTAAAGAAAGAAAAACTTTGCTGGCAAATCTCTCTGTGTCTTGTTAACTAATGTGAACTGCTATAAGTTTTCAAAAAGATTCTTTCTTTTCCTCCACTTTCCTGAATGGTGACCAGGAAGGACAGACGAGGAAAAAAAAGGAGAGGGAGGAATCTTTTCCCTTCAGATTTATATAGTGGTTGGAATGTTTTTATCAATGTTGAAAATATATAGCAAATAATTTGGTTAATATTCTTTACAATTTGTTTTAAGGGAACTAAGACCATTTCTCACCCACCCCCAACTCCCATAACAACAGATTTATTACAAAATGAAGGTCATTTTACTGATTATAGAGAGATGGCTACAACTATTTGGCTATCACTTATGAAAGTTTAAGAGTGTAAACTAAGTTATTCAGAGTTATTGTCATAATGTTAAAACCTAAATTTGGTAATTGAAAAGGAGGGAATGAGGCAAAAGCCTTATCCATATTGATTCCATCCATTCAGAGCAGTCCACCTTGGGATAAAGGTTAGGGGTGCAGCAGGGTCAGTCTCTTCAACCTTGCATGAGGTGGGGTATCAAAGAGCATAGCCCCCAGTAGCTCTAAGGGTAGATGGGGTGGGCAGGCGGGGGCATCAGGATGAGCCCCTTCTCTGGGACTCATTTTGTAACCTTTCCAGGTTCCTAGAAATCATCTGTGTGGGGAAGATCATCAGCTCTGAGAAAAGAGCTTGTATGGATTATGGAGTTCCTGAACGATGAACTTGGCTTACTGAGATTTGCAAGTTCGTGTTAAATATAGAAATGATTTCTAATGATTTGGGTCTTTACACCAGGACAAGTTTAAACTTGAGAAGAAAAACAATTGAAAGATGTTAAATGAAATCTCTTATGTGTATGAGTCCTGGTAAAGTTGCTTATTGCAACTCCATGAGAGTAAAAATAAGTATATCTAGCCCTAAGCTATGATTAGTGGAACTTGCTGTTTGAGGTAAAAGCTCTTGGAACTGTAACTGATTTTGCTTTGTAGTTTGATTTCAGGTATATTTGTCTGATAGATCATTAAATCAGTAATCCACCATTTGAGAGAAATGTCACAAGCTACACAGAGGGAATGTGATCTTGACCTGTTATAGGTAGAGGTTTGTATCTGAGAGAAAGCAAAGAGAACAGACTTGGCATTACTGGGAGCCTTCAGATTCAGTTTCCCCATTGCATTCCTTTGGACAGGAATGTTTCCCACCTGGCTATTTCAGAGTCTGGCTGTGATGTGGAACTGTTGCTGCGTGGTTGGTCGTCAAACTGCAACTCTTACCTGAAATCAAACAGACTTAAAGATGCTTTTCTAGCTGTTTTAGCTGTGTTGAGCCATCAAGGACCAGTTTGATTGTGTCATAATTATGTCCATGCTTTTTCCTTTTGTAGCAAATTTGTGTAATCAGAGCAAGTGGTCAGTAAAAGGTATGAGCACAATGCAAGTATGCGAGATCTTACTATTTTCAACCTGAAAGTAGTCATTCTATATTCCAAACAAGTAGGTAAATTAGCATCTGGGCTTGTCACCTACTGCTAATGTTTACATAGTTAAGTATAAGATTCAATCCCTTAAATACTCGTCCTTTTTGAATAACATGGGAATAATTATGCAAAGATAAAGTTTGTGAAACAAAGATGCAAATATGGTGTTGTATCAATATCCCATGGACTAAGGCTGGGATGTATCTGAGCTATTATAATAAAATGTAGGTGTATAAGATCTGAGTTATTCAGGCTAGGATTATAGTGCTTTCTATATCCTAACAACTTAGAAAGTGACTACATGGCCTAGCCATCTGCCTGTGACAACACACACACACACACACACACACACACACACACACATACACAGAGTGTGAAAGAAGGTCTTTAAATGTTTCAAAATGATGTAAGAATTATTGGTATTGATATAACTGTTTGTGGGACCTAGCTATTATTCTATTAATTATTGAAACTCAATCAGGAGGGGCAGAGCCAAGATGGGGCTGGAAAACAGAGACTTGCCTAGGGCTCTCCACCAGGACCCTCCAAACACCTATAAAAAATGGCTCTGAACAAATTCTAGAGCTGCAGAACCCACAAAACAGCAGAGGGAAGCAGGGCTCCAGCCCAGAACAGCCTGGATGGTTGCTGGGTAAGGTCTATTTCACTGTGCTGGGAGCCGAGTGGAACAGAGGCCAGCGTGGGCCATACCTGGACCAACCAGACTGGGAGCTGAGTGGAACAGGCCTTAGTACCCTGAATCAGTGAGCTGGGGCAGTTACCAGACTTCTCAACTGTATTAGGAGGGCAGAGTTTATAATCTCAAAGAGGATCATATACATGTCTGAAAGGTTTGGAACCACCGGATATAAGAAACTCTCAAAGTAGAAGGCAGAAGAATCAAAACATATATTTAGGCTCCACAGTAACCAACCCATGAACCAGCAACCCCATTTTGATATATTGATCAAAAGCTTCCAGGCCCAATAAGTACGCCTTGAAAGAGTAACCAGGAGGCTACAGAGAAGCATGATTGCATAAAGCAAAATCATGCTTGCCCCTCTATGGTACAAAGATTACCCACTGGCCTGAAGTCCTTGTTCAGCTTCCTCTCATAGGTCAGCTCTGCCACTGGCAGCTCCTGCTTCAGCTGTGGCTGTGGCTGTAGCAGCCTCTGGCTCCAACGGGAGCTGCTTTTAACCATCCGGCTTCTGCGGGGGTGTAAGGTACGCCGGGGAAAGCACAGGTTCTTTCAATCTGCTTAAGCAAGGTCAAGGAGTTGACCAGGAAAGCACAGGTTCTTTCCATCAGCTTAAGCAAGGGAAGCAAGGTGAAGGGGCCGACAAGCTTACTCCAGTCCAACATACAAACAGCATTCAGTTCAGGGGAAAAAGCCAAACTAGTCAAGGACACTTGTTGACTAAGTGCTAAGGAGCCCATTTTTGGTTGCCAACACATCAACCCACAAACACCAAAGACAACAGAGAAGGTTAGTGGGAAAAAAAAAACTGTGGGGATGGAGTGAAAGGAGTTCACAGAGTGAAAAGAGTCCGTAGTTAGCCACCACCCCAGGGGCAGCTGAGGTGGCGCAGCTCTGAGGCTGCTTACAGGGCTGCAGCTGCAGTTTCTTCTGGCCCCAGGCCCACCTGGTGGGAGAAATTAAGTGGTGGATCAGAGCAGCAGTGCAGAGCCTGCTTGGATCTGAGTTGTGATCCAGGTTGGTGGTTCTTGGGGGAGGAGTAGTGCTGATGTGGCAGAGCTTGCTGTGAGAAATAGCTCTGAAAACAACAGCACAGAGCCTCAAGCTTGGGACAAAGTACTCTCTACTCTACAAACAGTCATACTCTGATGAAAAGCTCAAGGGTCAAGCAGTTGGCTGGGAATACAAACAGGCAGTGAAAACACTCTCACATTCAGACTCAGACTTTTGAAATCTTTCTTTGGTGACAAAGAAGACCAAAACATACAGCCAGAAGAAGTCAACAAAGTCAAAGACCCTAGATCAAAAGCCTCCAAGAAAAACATGAACTGGTCTCAGGCCATGGAAGACTTCAAAAAGGATTTGGAAAAGCAACTTAGAGAAGTAGAGGAAAAAATGGGAAGAGAAATGAGAGTGATGCGAGAAAGCCATGAAAAACAAGTCAATGACTTGGAGACCCAGAAAAATACTGAAGAAAATAACACCTTAAAAAATGGACTAACTCAAATGGCAAAAGAGCTCCAAAAAGCCAGTGAGGAGAAGAATGCCTTGAAAGGCAAAATTAGCTAAATGGAAAAGGAGGTCCAAAAGACCACTGAAGAAGGTAATACCTTAAAAATTAGATTGGAGCAAGTGGAAGCTAGTGACTTGATGAGAAATGAAGATATTATAAAACAGAACCAAAGGAATGAAAAAGTGGAAGACAATGTGAAATATCTCATTGGAAAAAACGCTGACCTGGAGATCCAGGAGAGAGAATTTAAAGATTATTGGACTACCTTAAAGTCATGATCAAAAAAAGAGCCTAGATATCATCCATCTTTCAAGAAATTATCAAGAACTGCCCTGATATTCTAGAACCAGAGGGTAAAATAGAAATTGAAAGAATCCACTGATCACCTCCTCAAAAAGATCCCAAAAAGAAAATTCCTTGGAATATTGGTGCCAAATTCCAGAGCTCCCAGGTCAGGGAGAAAATACTGCAAGCAGCCAGAAAGAAACAATTTGAGTATTGTGGAAACACAATCAGAATAACCCAAGATCTAGCAGCTTCTACATTAAGAGATCGAAGGGCTTGGAATATGATATTCTGGAGGTCAATGGAGCTAGGATTAAAACCAAGAATCACCTACCCAGCAAAACTGAGTATTATGCTCCAAGGCAAAATATGGATTTTCAATAAAATAAAGGACTTTCAAGCTTTCTCAGTGAAAAGACCAGAGCTGAATAGAAAATTTGACTTTCAAACACAAGAATCAAGAGAAGCATGAAAAAGTAATCAAGAAAGAGAAATCATAAGGGACTTACTAAAGTTGAACTGTTTTGTTTACATTCCTACATGGAAAGATGATGTGTATAATTCATGAGACTTCAGTATTAGGGTAGCTGAAGGGTACACACACACACACACACACACACACACACACACACACACACATAGACAGAGGGCACAGGGTGACTTGAATATGAAGGGATGATATCTAAAAAAATAAAATCAAATTAAGGGATGAGAGAGGAATATATTGAGAGAGGGAGAAAGGGAGAGATAGAATGGCATAAAAGTGGCAAGAAAAAGCAGTTCTGTAGGAAGGGAAGAGGGAGCAGATGAGGGGGAATGAGTGAATCTTGCTCTCATCGGATTTGACCTGAGGAGGGAATAACATACACACTCAATTGGGTATCTTACCCCGTAGGAAAGAAGCAGAAAGGAGATAAAAAAGGAGGGACTACAGAAGGGAGGGAAGATATGGGGGAGAGGTAATCAAAAGCAAACACTTTTGAAAAGGGACAGGGTCAAGGGAGAAAATTGGATAAAAGGGGATAGGATAGGAAGGAACAAAATATAGTTAGTCTTTCACAACATGAGTATTGTGGAAGGGTTTTGCAGAATGATACATGTGTGCCTTATGTTCAATTGCTTGCCTTCTTAGGGAGGGTGGGTGGGAAGAGAAGAGGGGAGAGAATTTGGAACTCAAAGTTTTTAAAGCAGATGTTCAAAAAGGAAGTTTTTGCATACAACTAGGAAATAAGATATACAGGCAATGGGGCATAGAAATTTATCTTGCCCTACAAGAAAGTAAGGGAAAAGGGGATGAGGGGGAATGGGGTGACAGAAGGGAGGGCTGACTGGGGAACGGAGCAATGCCATCTTGGAGTGGGGGGAGGGAGGGGAGAAATGGGGAGAAAATTTGTAATTCAAACTCTTGTGGAAATCGATGCTGAAACCTAAAAATATTAAATAAATAAATAATAACAAAAAAGGAAACTCAATCAGAAACATTTTCAGTTTGGTTTGGGGAAGAGAATTTTAGTACAATTAGTTTTCTTAGGGGTATATAACTCATGCAATATTTTGTATAACATTAAGGGAAAAGTCAATTTCATTCAAGTTTATTACTAATGTGGAAATAACATGCATTTGTGCTGTGTGTCCTGTAGTACAAACTTGTTTTATTATAAACAATTTATTTGATATGCACTGTTTTGAAATTAATTATGCATCCTCCCAAGTCTTTTATTATAACTGGAGTAAAGTCATCCTCTTATAAGTAAATCCATTTGTGGACTATTGAACCTAGGGGCGGAAAGCCTCTACCTGCAAGAGTGTTGATACTTATGTTTTCATGCGTAGGATTGAATCCTCAATAGCATCTGATCCTCCAAAAGGAATTGGAACCAAAGTAGAAAATTTTGAGAAAGTAACAAGATCAAACAACCCTGTATGTCAAATGTAAATGATTCTAATGGGACATGTAAAGACTTGAATTTTCTGAGATTTTGAGTGAGCTAGAGGTTCCCAGTTTGATGTTCCCTCTTTATCTCTATTATTGATTGGATGAGAACCATAAGGTTCCAGCTGGTTTTGACCACATGAACTAGTTATTGGAGAAGTAACATTTGAGAGGCTATACTAACTTGTATTGAGATCTGTTTTGTAAAAGATTTTGGCAGAAACATCTAAGGAATCTCTACAAGTAACTTGGAACCAGAAAAACACTTCTACTGAAGAGCTTCCCCTGAGGACAAGACATTTTCCAGATTGCTCGAAGAAAAAAATTCCAGAGAACAGACAACTACATGGACATCTGAATTCCAAGATGATGTTTCTGATTAAATAGACATTGGGAGTGGGGTTGATGGTCATTAGTGTTCTACCTCCAAAATTAGTCCATGGCTTTATGTATTCTTGCTATGGCTTGTGCTGTGATTGTTCAAGCTTGCTGTCCTTACATTAACTTGTTAGGAAAAATTATGACAAGCTTCCCTTTGACAAAAAGGGTGAAATTGAGAAAATGAAATTGTTCTGATGCCATTTTGTATTTGATTCTGTTCTCTATCACCCCCAATATATTTTAAAACTGCCCAAGCCATGTTTATTTGTCTCTTAACCTAGTTCAAAAATTCGGCTGGCCTGTACTTAGTTGAGTTCAGAAACTGAGCTTACCAAATGCCATTGGTTCTTCCTACACCTCCCTAGGAGTGGGATGGGAGAAAATTGTAACAATTGTGGTAATTTCCTTATTGGTCATGTTGCTTTCCTACCTGTGTTTGTGTTGTTTTTGTAGTTTGTCCTTACAAATGGGGCCACTCTGTCTGGCTATACCCCAAAAGGCCTTAGCTACTTCAGCATAGAGCCACCCTAGGGACCTTGCAAAAGATATTCAGAAAGAATGTATGGGAGGCTTTCAAGGGTAGATTTGGGGTCCAGATTGGGGAAAAGTCATAAAACACAGTAAGAAGTGAAAGCCATAACTTAAAGTGGAAGCCCAGACATGTTAAAAATCATAATTCAGACACTGAGTCGTAATTTAGGTAAAGTGTTCGTTAACAGTCATAACACAAACACAGTGACTCGTACATGATCAATACACAAACCTGTGTTTGGACATTTTACCCAATAACATTGGCTTAATGCCCAAGCTCAGAAATGAGCTCATTACTAAGCAGAAACCCAAAATATCCACCAATTAGTAGTGATGTGCTCTGTGGCTCTACCTCCCTTTGTTTGATTTCTATAACTACTACTGGGCTTTCCTGGGGTCTATGTGGGGGATTGGTCCATCATTGAGATTGTCTATTTTCAAAATTGGAAATTATCATATCTAAATGCATTTTAAAAGTATAATTTCATATTAAATATTTTTCAGGGAAAAATATTGCATCATTTTTCCCCCACAGAGCCCTTCTATGTATCAGCCTATGTTGGAGGGAAATTGGTCTTTATTGTATTGTGTTGGGTCAGTGGCTTTATTTTTCTGTTTATTGTAGTGGGCATAGATGTGTTAAATAGCTTGTGATAAGGCATTATGTACATGTCTAATTTTTGTAGTTACAGCAACTCAAATGTGCCAGTTTTCGCTTTTCATTTCTTTTATACAGAGATGAGTGTATCTAATATGTTACAAACACTGGCACGAGCCTTTTTAACAAGCTTAGTGGTTTTGTCACTTAAATATTTATCTAGGCTTTTCTGTAATGAAAGACTATTAATCCACTTGTGTCTATGTACATAACACAAAACCAACAAAGAAAGCTAATGTGGAACACCTTAAGTTCTTGTAAATGGAACTTTTATTTTTTTAACATGGAAAATCAAAAGAGGGCCTTCACTAGGTTGTCTATTTCAGCCCTGTCTCCAACCCAACCAAAAATACAGATTTCACTGGTGTCCTAATGTAGTTTTACAAGCACCCTTCTTTACATATCAAACTGTCTTGGGTAGCATCTATTAGTGAGTTCACTTCACAGAAATTCACTTGCTTCCTGTGGTTAATCTTTTACAAAAAAAAATTGGCCCTTTTGTATAATGTCTTATAATCAAACTTTAACAATATTCTAAATATTGTCATTGGTATTACTAAGAATGATGCAAAACATTTTTTGTTGTCGTCTCTTCCAATGATTTCATTGCTATAAAGAGTTCTCCACACATACCCCCACCTTCCACACCCCCAATGATGAGATTCCATCCACCAAAGCACATCTTTTGTGCCACCTTTCTACCATTTACAATCTCAGAGGTACACTGAAAGTTTGTGACTTACCAGAATCACAGTGTGTGTGTGTCAGGCAGCTAGGTAGTATAGTGGCTCAAGTGTTAGGCCTGGAGCCTGGAAGACCTGAGCTCAAATCCAGTTTTAGGCACTTACTAGCTACGTGACCCTAGGCAAGTCCCTGTTTGCCTCAGTTTCCTGAATGTAAAATGGGGATAATAACAGCACCTACCCTACCAAGGTTGTTGAGAACATCAAATGAGAAAAATTTTTGAAGCACTTGGCACATTGCCGAGCATATAGTAGATACTATATAGATGTTAGCTTTTATTATGGTTAATATTTTTATTATCGTCATCATCAAAGGTAAGGTTTAAATCTAGGTTTGCCTGATTCCAAAGCCACTTCTCTATCAACTACATACACCATATTAGTTCTTAAACAGAAAATTAATACTGACGATGAAAATGTTTTCAGAAATTTGGTATTAAGAGGAATCAATGTGATACATTTCCAAGGGTGCAGTGTCAGCAGACCTTGGTTTGAATCCTGCATATGTATTACTTGTGACCTTAGACAGCTCACTTAATTTTTGTGAGCCAAATTTTCTTCATCTATACAATGAGAGCGTAACCCAGCCTTTGACTTCAGCCTGAGAGATAGCCAATCTGAGCCTCAGGTTACAAGGGCATAGGACTAGATGATCTTATAGATTCTTTGCAATTCAAAATTCAATGATCATGTGGCCTTAGTTTACCAATCTCTGATCTATAGCATTAGTTTCTAATCTGTTGGTTTTGGATCCCAAGGAGAGGCCTTCATGCTTATTTTACGTCCTGCACTTGGGATACGGAGAACTACTGTAAGCCTTGTACCAAACCATATGAAAAAGGAAGGAGAGTGAACTGAAAGCAGGTAACTGTCATATCTGACACACTTTTAGAATATTAGGTTAGGGCAAGATAGGATCTTAAAGTTTTTGAGGCTAACCCCCTTGTTTTACAGATAAGTAAATTAAGGCCTGGGGAAGTTAAGTGATTTGCCCAAGGTCACACAAGCTAGTTAGTAAGTATCTAAAGAAGGATTTGAATTCAGGTCTTCCTGTCTCTACATCCATCCCTCCAACCACTATGCCACCTCATTGTCTTAACTTTGAAGGAGAGACTATGGGATAATGGCAGAATAGGTAGCTTGTCTGATATATATTACTTTTTTTAAATAAAAAAGAGACTTTAGGGGCAGCCAGGTGGCACAGTGGATAGAGCACTAGTCATAGAGACAGGACGACCTGAGTTCAAATCTGTCCTTAGACACTTACTAGCTGGGCAAGTCAATTGTCTCCCCTCCCCCACAAAAAAGACTTCAGTCCCTTTCCTGTTAAAAATGTTTAACAATACCATAATTTATGCTTAGTGTAATGGATTCTCAAAGGTAATTCTGTCTCTCCAAGGTTTTCTCCTTGAAATTGAAATGGAGAGAAGAAGTATGTAAAAAACTCTGAGCCCAGGGCTTTTTAACCCGGAAACTGTTGCTGCTGCTGCTGTTTGTTTTTTAATGCATATGTGTGTATGTGCACATGTACACCTCTATTTATAGACAGAAAACTATTTCAATATAATGGTTTTCTTTTGTAATCCTATATATTTTATTTTGTCCATTTAAAAACATTATTCAGAGGAGGGGTCTGCCAAAGAGGTCTATGACACAATTTAAAGAGGTAAAGAATCCTAGTTCAAACCAATGTATCTGAAAGGGGGCATGAAAAGAGGGGTAAAAGTGAGGAGAGATAAAGTGTCCTGAAGAGTGTGAGATTTCAATGATTTCCAGAAGGTGAAGAGTATGTAAATTGAAAATAACTAGTGTGAATGTAATTGGGGTTTCCAAGATACAGGAGAAGCAAAGGCTTGAGGAGGAGAGGGACTCCTGAAGGGTAGGGCTTGAGAGTAATAAAAATGTGAAGAACCATGGTAATGGGAAAGGGTTTTAGCCTCTTTAGAAACTCTTTAGAAAGAGTTAGGACAGCTGGTTCAGATGTGAAGGAATTCACTTATACCTTCTCTGTAGCCATTGGGAGCTTTATTGACACTCCTAGCAAGGGTCTCCTAGCAAGAAAACTAAGCGAGACCCCGATATTTTGGGAATTTATACTTATATAGAGCTTTCAGAATGTTGATGTAGTTTTAGAAGTTTTATGAGGGTTGAAGATTAGACACAGGACGAGGAAGATGGATGACAGAAGATAAGGGAGACGGGAAATTTTATGACCCAGGGTAGGGGTAGAAAAGGAATTTTACGGTCCAGGATAAGGAGGAAGTTTTATGATATTTCAAGATAAGGAGAAGAGACTTTAGGATGCCTTCAGATTAGAGAATAAACTAGGGAAAAGCAACTCTTAATCCTCAGGGCATTGTTTGTGTCCTCATCAAAATCATGAGGATTTTAGGAGATAATCATGGGAGCAGGATAGCCGTAGAATACGTCAGGTAACACTCAATCAAGACTCCTATGCCCCAGGTCCTGTGATGATTTCAAGCAGCATCAGTGCTAGGATATCAGTGTCTGCTTCCATGTGTTTTTTTTTCTCCAAATACCCTGCTTTGGAATTCGAGGAAGTACAACTGTTGCCATACGGGGTTAGAGGGGGGAAGAGAGATATGAAGACACTTGATATTTTAAAAAAAAAAGGTTCCCATACTTAAACTTGAAGAATGATTTATGTTTGCTATGTTAGGACCTTTAAATTTCTTGAACACAGAGACCATTTCATTTTTGTCTTTGCATCCATAGTACCTGGCTCATGGTTGACCCTAAATAATTGCTTGTTGAGTGTAATTAATATTTTAATATGGTTTAATTTCCACTTATAAAAGATTACCAGCCTTATAAACATTTGACATTATTAGTTTTCATCCTCATATGAGGCGCTATGTCCCTTTGATAATGTTGCTAACAAAGAGGCAGGTGAAACTAAGAATAGTAGCAGATACCCCTGTGAAGAGCACACATTCACGGATTCTTGGGTATGAAACAATGCCACAGAAGTGTAACAAGCTATCACTAATGCCCATCCATGATTGGCTTTATCATCACATTGGCCAATATGATAGCGTGTATTAGAACTTCCTTCATTTTCCATTGTATTGCCACTATCCAACTCCTTATTCTCATTACCTCATGCATTATTATTGCAATAATTTTCTAATGTCTACTCTATCAGATGATACCTAGCTGGATTGCCTCAATAAGTACTTGTTGAATTAAATTGAACTACGCTCTAACACCATTCAGGATGAACTGGTTTCATATTATATTCCAGCCCACAAAGTTGATAAAAAGGTTTTTTGTATTTTAGTAACTGAGGGAGTTGCTGAAATCGTAGTGAGGTTCTTAGAATACACACACACACACGCACACACACACACACACACACACACACATCAATTTACATATACATCTATATATGTATACACCTATTTTTGTTGTTCAATCATTCAGTTGAGTCTGACTCTTTGTGACCCCATGGATGACAGCTGTCCATGGGATTTTCTTGACAAAGATACCGGAGTGGTTTGCCATTTTTTTCTCCGGTATATCCTTTTGTCTGGCAATCAGAGGTTAAGTGACTTGTCCAGGATCATACAGCTAGGAAGTGTCTCAGACTGGATTTGAACTCAGGTCTTCCTGACTCCAATCCCAGTACTATATTCACTGAGCCAGCCACCTGCTGGCTCATACATCTATATTAAATTAAATATTAAATTAATTTTTGAGATCTCCTAGCCAGCTTTTGTTTTACATGTGCATAACTAATATTTTAATTATCTCATTTGTAATGGTTGGAACTGAATATTAGAATAGAAAACTTATAATTACTCATTTAACAAATACTGAACACATACTCTGTGCCTGGCAGCAATGGTAGATGTTCAATAACATCAACCATGTCACTGTACACATTTTGATCGTGAATAAAGAAGTAAGCTAATATGTTTAACATATTAAGGAATTCACAATAGGTTATACTTACATTTCCTCTTTATATGAATATTTAAGAGATATTTTGGGGTCTTAAAATCAAATATCTGGTAAACATTGGGCATTATTATATTTGTTAAAACCCTAAATTCTGTTTTATGTCAGAAAGAGGAAGGGTGATATTATAGATATTGTCTTATAATATGTAACACTTTTACACTCCGCTATAGTTGGAGGCCATGACTCCACTGAAGATGCAATTACTTGCATGGAGCCGATCCCCTGGAAAGTTAAAGATGATGCAAAAGGAAGTAAATGGTCACTATAAAAATCACTTAACTAGCAATTTGATGAGTCTCCTGAATCTCCATTGCTGGCAGTGTGCTTACAAAGAAAATCTTACCTTCTGTCCTTTTCAAAAAGCAAAAGCACCTCCCCGCCACCAAAAAAAGTAAAATTGTAGTTTATTCTATAGCTCAAGTTGGGGGAAAATGCTCCCTTGAAATTGTATTTCTTCACACTTATGTTTTACACTAGTGGGTTATAACTGGTGTAACTGTAAATAATTTCAATGGAAACAAAGTTAAGAACTTTTTGTGTGCCCATGGAGTTGGAGTGAAGAGAACCTATTATGTCATTTCTTAAAGCTAACTTTATTTAACTTTTATTTATGTATTTAACCTTTTGTTGTTGTTGTTGCTAAAGTACAGTTATAAGTGTAAAAGTACAAAAAAGTATTCAACAAACTTGCCAATATGGGGGTGGGTGGGGAGAGGACAGCACATAGAAAAATAGAGACAAAAATACTTAGTTTTGTTTACATACTGTCAAGCATAACTTAAAGTGTAGCAAAGATATGTAGTAAATTAAAACCTATGTTTCCAATATCCATTTTCTTTGGTTACTTTTTGATCAAAGAGAGTAAAAGAGATTCTAAGTTTAGGAGAATGGGTAGATTCCTGCTCATTGTGTTTACTCAGAGAAGACTGGAAAAATGTGGATTTTCCCTTTTGTCAGACAGGTGATACGGAAATCGATAAGTCTCTTTGACCAAGGCTTGGGTGATCCAAGTCATGTATCCTCAGAACTCTCATTAGAATGAACCCACCATTACAATATTAATTAATTATAATATTAATTTTCTCATTAATTGTTAAGTTAGTTGCCCTCCTCACAAACACTCACTCTTCCAAGGGCACATAAACTATGAGCCCACTGTCATGAGGGGTCTTAGGCATTTGAGAGTGCCACTAACCTCTTTTATTAATAACATGCTAGCATTATTATGCTTCTCAAACTTGTTAAACATCAAATTATCAACCTCCCATGTTAGGACCAAATCACTTATTAATCCATCTATGCAAATTAATAATGATTGCCATTATTCCTCCAATCAAAAAACTTTTAAAAGTTATATCTCCAAAAATTTTTTTTCAACTAGCCACCTGGAACACTTCTGGGCAATGCCTTACTACATTTATGTGAAATGATGGATTCAATTGATTTTTAATGTCAACAAAAATATAAGCAGAAAGAGTGTTATTCCTAGAATCTTGATATATGGGTATACTCAAATATATCCAAATGAATATGGCCTTTTGGATTATTCTCTCGATTTTTACCACTATAAACTGCTGACCAAGTTAGCATAGATTTTTAGATAGTATCTGCATATCATTCAGCCAAAAAGGCAAAGGGGAATTCTGTAGTCTGTATCAGTTTTCCAGGGTCCTTTGTAATACCAGCAGCTTGGTGTTAATTGTATATTGTCTTTAGGAAACCAGACATCCTTTAACAAAAGTAATACAATAGTGCAATATACTGTTTCATGCCTTCCAAATTGAAAGCAGGATATTTGAGCAAATAATAAGTAAGGAGCATTCTGCAATACATTTGGGGTACTTATTAATCTTTTCAGTCTTGCAGAGATCTTTAGATTGTTACCATTAAGATAAACCACTATTTCATTTCTAGCATCTCCCCAGACTAGCCCATTTCTATAAACATGCTTCATCCAAGTTGAAACTCATCTTGGCTATTGCCTTCTCTGCCCCCTTCCACCTTACCTTCCCACCTCTACCCCACTGAACCTCCCACATGTATAATGGATGTTTCATTAATTTTCATGCGTTTTTTTGAGACTGCCCTATCTCATCCACATTCATACATCCAAATGGCATGGAAATTTTGACCTGCTCTATTTTTTTCAGACATAAACTGCGGTACCCCTCTCTTTATGCAACCTGGTGGCCCTCCAGTCTCATTAGCTGACCACACTGACAACATCATTAGCATGAACATACTGATCTACTTTGATCCTGCTTGGAACTCCCAGATTCAATGGCTTCACCAGATTCAGCCTCCCCCAGTTGTAGAGATTACAAGCACGACCACCCCACTGTGCCCTTTTTATTCTTAAAGATGGGCAGCAGCCATTCATAGGCCCAACACTAATACTGATCAACAAGGAAGCTTTGATTTGCTCTGTTTCAGAGCTAAGCCAGTTCATCCCTCCTTAGGAAACCTGGTGTTCCCCAGCTCTTAAAGGTTCAACATACCCTAGACACCTTGTCATCTTTAATTTTACTGTATCTCAGAACTCCTGAGCTCAAGTGATCCACCAGCCTCACTTTAAGATGATCTTAGTAGCAAGGTGCTTGTTATTACCTTTGGCTAACTAAAGCTCAGTGTGGTACAAGGTGTGCAAAGATGCAAGGGCCAATCTTGAACCCAGGTCTTCCCCTCTCCTACAGAAAGAAAACCTGCAAGAGATGTTTTAAGTACAAATAGGACACACAGCAACCCGACACATAAGCTTTTACTTAAAAAGGATAGGCAAAACATTTATTCTCTTATTAAATGACGTTCAGTGCAATGTGAGCACATACTACAAAAAGGAAAAACTTACAATTGTATCAAAACTTATTTTTACAATGTGTAATACTTTTATGGAAGTTTATTCTGCATGAAAACTATCATGTGGCACTCTAAAATAACTGTAGGTTTTCTATTTCTTAAAACTAAGCACTGCTTAAGTGCATCAGTTTCCCTAGAAAAAAAAAGGTGTTAGCTAAAACATATGAATTGAGGAATGCAAAATATTTTTAGAATTTGTCATTAGTTCTAATACTACTTTGGTCCAGCCACTCCACATATAAAATGAGTTTGAGTCAGCTATTGAAAACTGTTTTTCTGAATGGATCTTTTGTTCACCAAAGACACATGACTAAATCATCATATGAACATGAATGGTGTCACAACTGTTCCTATGAATCAAAAGATCATTTGTTTCCCTTTGTAGAGGGAGGAACTCTCAAACTATATGAATAATCAATTAATGACCTCCCTGTCTACCCAATGTTGCTTTGTGGCCTAATAGTGTTAAAATACCTGATTTTTATTATCTGGTTTATTATTGTATTAAGTTTATAGCAAATTTTAATCCATTGCTATAAAATACTTGTTTTGTTATCAATATAATCTTAGAGAAAACAAAAAAAAACAAATCTAAGACAGTAATAAAAATGAATGACAATAAATGTGTTTCCACGGACCTTCCCAGAAGGGGCCCTGTTTCTATAAAAATATATTATTGTATATGCAAATGTATAACAAGAATTCTGGGTTTTAACACATTCTTACTCAAAACAGTATATACAGTCCTATAGTCAGAGCCTATTGTAAGATGTACACATAGGTATCTGTTATGAAAGTGTTTCATACATACAGAAGATATACACATTTCTACATCCTATATCACATTGCACGCTGGTGAAACTGGCTTTCCTGAGGAGTGATCAATGAAGACGGTCTCTCCTAAGCAGCCTCTTCAGCAGAGCAGTCTATGCCAGCGTAGGTAAACTTCTCGTAAAGAGTGGTGTTCACGTAGGTCTGAAAGGATGAGAACATTCAGATTCACAGGTTATATTTGTCACTGCATTCTTTTGTGAGAAAATAGTCGCTAAAATAAAATAGAAGCAGCTTAAGATTCTATTGCTTTCCCTCAAACAAGGTCACTGTTGCCGTAGTGATTGAGAAAGTTTACAATTCAATGCCTCAGTCAGTAAGTATGCCTGGCACTGTGGTAGGCATTAAGGATACAAGTATGAAGAATGAATGATACAGTCTGTATTTACAGTGAGTTTACATCCCAAAGGAAGAGATAAGTACAATAAAAATAAATACAGCATTGCTAGGTGGCTGATTCCCTTCCTCATGAAGTCAGAGACCTGTGATTTCACTGGTATGAGAATGGTTTTCACCAAACTGATGGAACCCGTCTTTAACTTAGTAAGTAAGTAAGTAAGTAAGTAACTTAGTAAGTAAGTAAGTAAGTAAGACTTATCGTCTTGGCTGGCTGCCTGGGCTGAGAGATGCAAAGTGGTCTGTCCGTGGTCACACAGCTGGGAAGTATCAGTGATGGAATTTGAATCCAGGCCTTTTTGACTCCAAGTCCAGGGCTCTATCCACTTAGACATTTCAAACTGGATGTCTTCATAGACCTAAGATCTTAAACTCAACATGTCCAAAACTGAACTAAGTGTTTTTCCCCTCAAACGGTCACCTCTTTTTAATTCTCCTATTACTGTCAAGGGTGCTCCCATCCTCCTAGGTGTCATCCTTGACTCCTCACTCTCCTTCCACAAATAGTCTGCGTCGTTTCTACCTACATAACAACTCTTGTATACACCCTCTTTTCTTCTTTGACACTACTACCACTCTGATGCAGGCCCTCTTCACTTCAAGCCTAGTTACCTTCTATGTTGTCTCTTCCCATTCATTTCCATCCTACACTCATCTCTCAAACTGACCTTCCTAGAGTGCGAGTCTGGCTGCCCCTTCCCTATTTAATAAACTCATGGGCTCCCTATTACCTCTAGGATCAAATATAAAATGTTGTTTCACATTCAAAGCCCTCCATAATCTGGACATTTCTACCTTTCCAATCTTCTTATACTTCACTCACCCCCACATATTCTGTGATCTAGTGACAATGGTTTTTATTGTCATTCTTTGAAAGTAGCACTCCATCTCCAGACTTTGAGTATTTCATTGGCTGTGCCCCATGCCCGGCACTCTCTCCCTCCTTAGCTCTGTCTCTTGGCCTCCCAGGATTCTGTCGTGTCTCATTAAAAGTCCCATCTTCTACAAGAAGTCTTTCCTAGTCCCTCTTAATGCCTATGTATTGCTCCTGAGATTTTCTCCAACTTGTCTAATATATATGTACATATATATATATATACATATACATACATTTATGTATGTATAATATACATCGTTTGCATGTTATGTCCTCATTAGGCTCACTTGACTCATTATTTCAGGCAGGTCTCAGATATGCTTCATTTCTTTCCCTACTCCCAAGTTGTCTTCTCCACCTCATCAACAACCTATCCTCCTTCCTCTCCCCACTCCAGTTCTAGAACTTGTCAAATATAATACACTCTGCTGTATTCCTGGAAATCATGTGAAAGTCTGCTCCTTTGTGTCTCTACTCACCCCCACCCCTAATGTGGATTTTCACCACTAGACTCTAAATTCCTTCAGGGTAGAAACTGTCTTTGCTTTTGTATTTGTATTCTCAGCTCTTAGCAACAAAAAGCACAGAGAAGCACATAACTTGTGTTTTTTTTTCATTCATTCCAGTTTTAATCATCATGGTAATAGCTAGCATTTACATAGTACTTTAAGGTTTGAAAGCTTTACAACATTGGACACTCATTACAACCCTGGGAGATAGATGTTGTCATTATCCTCCATTTTAAAGATGAGGAGACTGAGTTATAGAATGGCCTAAGGCTGGTTAAGCCCATAGCTAAGAGGCAGGATTTGGATTGAGGTCTTTGTGACTTGAGCACTCTATGCACTTGCAGATTTATGATTCTCCCTCTACTGCAGATTACCTTCAAGCCAATCTTTCTTGTTTTATCCCTCTTTGCCCCCAAATACATCAGATTAATGTTCTTAGAAACATCACTTTGTTTGTATCAGAATCTAAACTCTTGACGAAGGTTCTCGATAATCTGATATGACTTTACCTAAGACTTTCCTAATAACTTTGTCCCATATGACTTTCTCCCCTTTCTAATAATTGAGAGCATTTTTGTCTATACCACACATTTTTAAACAAAGTTTATTAAATATAATACTTGTTTCATTTAACATCCAGGTGATGCAGTGACTAGAGTGCCAGGCCTAGAGTCAAGAAGACCTGAGTTCAAATATGGCCTCAGACACTTACTAGCTATGTGACCCTGGGCAAGTCACTTAGCTCTGTTTGATGCAGTTTCCTCATCTGTAAAATGTGCTTGAGAAAGAAATGGCGAACTACTCCAGTATCTTTGCCAAGAAAACACCAAAATGGGGTCATGAAGAGTTGGACATAACTGAAACAACTGAACAACAAAACTCTATTTAAGTCACTGTTTTAAATCCTGGGAATAAAGAATGTGTTATATACTCAATTCTATATCTTGTTTCCTCATTACTTTTTGAGTATAAATGAATTATTGTAACAGAAATAATCTGGAATTTTTAAAAGTATTTTAAGGTTTGCAAAGTGTTTTTTCATAAATTATCATATCGTTATACCGAGAGCGAGTGAAACACGCCACAGAATATAAATTTTAAGTGGAGAATTTATTAGCCGGCGACCATTCGGGGTTCCACCCAAATCAAAATGGCCCCGGGTTGGGGTAAAGAAGTAGTTTATATAGAAAGTACAGGGTACAGAGGTTAATTATCTCTTGGAACTTACAGGCCAGGTCACAGGGTGGGGGGTGGCACAGGCAGAGATCAAGAATTTTGACAGGTTATTGTTAAGTGGGATAATCTTATTGACATTCCTTGGTGGAGTCACGGAGCCCCAGGGACATTTGCTAAATGCCAAAAGGTCTGAGTCCATTCTTTATTATGCAAACTGGGGTTTTCTCAGGGGTCTCCTTAGCAATAACTGATTTTCCAGTACCACATTATTTGATCAACTCCCTCACAAAGTTGTAAACTCCTTCATGAAGGATACGATGTGATACACTTTTTCTCATATTCCCTAAGGAGACTGAGCTAGACACATGACAAATACTCAGTAAATAACTGATAAATTTATTTAAAATTAACCTAGGATGAAAAAGTCATGCTTCCAATTCAGAAGACAGAATAGAACATTTAAGAGTACAAGCTAGGAATGCCTTGATCCTCACCTTTCGTTCTTCTAACATCCTGTTTAAAGACACAAGTATCTGAGCAAATGATGGCCTTTCATAAGGTTTCTCACGCCAGCACTGTCTCATTAGGTCATACCTTTGAACATGAAAATTTGAAATATTAAGAACAATCAATTCCATACATACCTGGAAGTGACATCAGATGCAAGGGAACAGTAAGTGTGTGGTCTCTCAACTGAGGTGGCAAATTGTAGAGTGGTTGAAATTTTTCTGATGTCTTCCACTCCATTTCTATGTAGCTTTTCTGTCTCCCATATCTTGCTTAGTCTATATCTCATTTTTCTAAATTCCTGTCTAGGTGCCACAAATTCTGTCTCCCAATAGTAATAACCAACAATATCCCAATGCATCATTGAGCATTTGAATTGATATCCTGTCAAAAACTGAAAAGTCTTCAAAAATTCAAAGAAATTAATCTCTAATAGTGACATTTCAGATCCTGTAAGTTCATGGTGGTGATATTTGGGGAATGTGGATATTTTTTAATGATTTACCCATAATCAATTATTCCATGAAGATAGCTACCTACTCTTAAAAAGAAGACTGGGAATGGAGATGTTACTAAAGTAAAACCCTTTTCACAAAGGGAAAAAAATTAGGCTTGTGATGGTTGGGAATTAAATTAGGACTAGCCAGTCCTATAGTATGATGGTAGCAATGAAGAATTTTCATGAAAAAAGAAGTCTGCCTAAAGAGGGAAAAAAATGCAATTTCTTTAAATACCTCAAAGATCTAGATTTCACTGCGTAAAGTCTCAAGGTTCCATGACCTAGCCTCTTGCTGTCAACTAGCTGTCCTGTTCTCATTTTCACTTTAAGTGATCACCATGAGCCTCCTTAAATGTCTAGAATAATATCTTCTGTCAGTTTCCATTCTTTATAGAGAATGTGTTCCACTAATGTCGACAGGAATAGATTTGTTGTATATGAGCACAGATTTTTACTACTTTGTAAATACTTCGTTTTTTGACCCAGTTTGCCTTAGGGCAATGAGTTTTACCACTTATCAATATGGTGACCCAGTTGTTCTGAAACCTCAGGCAATGTTAGACAAGTCTGCTGACTTACACCTCATCATCACAGTTGAGGGGTTTTTCCAATCTGTATCCCTGTGGGAGCTTCTCGTAGAGTTCTGCACAGGTCATTCCACAGTATGGTGTACCACCTGAAAGACAGGAAGTGGATCTCCTGTCAAGCGTATTTGTCAAGAATCTGAGCCACAGAATTAAATGTTCTGATCTCTTGGTTGGGTGAAGCAATGCAGGAGGTTTTAAGGAAATTCAACATATGATAATCTGATGTTACAACACAGATTAGAATCAGAAGTTCCCAAACGGGGCAATACTGCCCCATGGAGGTGCTGGACTGATCCAGGGAAGGTGATAGTAGCCTCAGGTGCAACTGAGGGGGGAGATTTGCAAAAAAAAAAATAAGGAGGTGGTAAAAGCACAAGGAAAGAAGAAAATTTTGAAAAACTGTTCATACATGTTTCATCTGTTGTGTAACAGAGTTGAAGTGATAGTGATTACATTATTTTCCAAATAAACACACAAAACACAAGTTATAACTGATTGCATTAGCAAAGCAATAATCACAATATAGATGATAATTGTAAATATGCCTATGTGGTTCTGTATTGCAAAATATAAAAGACTCCATATAGAAGGTAGAAGAAGTACTTTCTGAACCTCTTTTTCTTCATCTGTAAAAGAGAGGATTAGACTAGATGACTTTGTGTTCCCTTCCAGACCTAAATCAGTGATATGATTATGCATTATCATTCATCATTTATTAATATTGTCTGAACCTAACTTTATGTGACTAGAGATTGTTTGAACCCAGAATGTCACCCTGATCCCAGGAACTATCCAGGAATGCTAGAGATGACAAGAAATTTTAGGTTCCCCTAAGGTCTGGATCCACCCAAAACATTCTTGTTTGGGTATCCATACCCAAGTCTTATTTTGGGCCCACCCAAGCTTGTGTTTTGGTTTTATTCAAAATTTATTGAATGTTTATATTTACTCATATCCACTTCAATCTATCTTGCTTTCAAGTTGCCCTCCCAGCAAAATTACTTAATTGTGTATGGTGGTTTATGTGTGGGTTCCCTTGTTCAAATTCTATGTAATGTAAACTTTTCAGAGCCCAGACAGGAAGGAGTCACACCTCCTTTCCAGCTTGTTCTTCTCTACCAAACAACCTAAAAATTTCTTTCTAAAGCTATTTCAGATTTTTGGGGTTCTTGTGAACAACATGGTATACGATCTTGCTTTTAAAAATTTGGTTTTCACACAGCTTATCAGGAGTATATTAATTCTATAAAATGAAGTTTTCTTATTCCACTTTAAAATGTGTTGCGTTCAGTCATTCTGAAATTGTTGATTAACTCTACTCCTTCTTATAAACTTTTAACATGAGACATAAACACATATGATGATGATGAACGTTACTCTCATATAGACATTGGTTGTTTCAAATAGGCATTAGATGAGGTTTTCAAAAAGACAACCAACTGCAAACCTGGGAATCTTTAAAAAACTTATTTAAATTGTTATAACCAAATAATTATTAAGATGAACAGATATAAGGTCACATTATTAAGATATAGGATGTCTGGCAGTTTTGTACAGGAAAGTACTCACCCAAACTAACAATCTCCCATAATAACACACCATAGGACCACCTGTAGAAAGGAGAAGTGAAAGGCAAAGGATCAATTAACAAACTAACGAAAAGAAGCCATGCACCATACTCCCTAAAAATACAAGATTTCCTTTTTAATGAGACTGGAACTGAGAGAGAATAATTCACTATATTCAAAGCTCTAGTTTAATAATTGGTTAATCTAATTTTTAAAATTTATTGATATCTTTTATTTTTATATTACATTCATTTCTGAAGAAATTCTTCTCTCTTCTCTTTTAAAGTACTTAGCACAGTATCTGTTGCATAAGAGGTGTGAAAGAACTAGAAGAATGTCTTTCCACTGTCTTCAGGGTTAGGGAACCTGCTGTCTTCAGGACACATGTGGATCTCTAGGTCCTCGAGTGCAGTCCTTTGACTGAATCCAAACACCACAGAACAAATTGGATTTGGTCAAAGGCACACTTGAGGACTTAGAAGGCCACATGTGGCCTCAAGGTCGCAGAGTTCCCCACCGCTGCTAGCTTAACAGGGAGAATAAAGTATTATTTTTGAAAGAATGTAAGGAGTACTTCAAAGGAAAAACAAAAAAACCCCAAAATGACGATATACTCAAGCATCAAGTAGGAATTACAAACAGAATAAATTAGAGATCTTAACATAATTCAGTATGCCTGAGATTTCGTGGGATAGGACTCATGATTGCAATTTATCACTAAAACAGTGTATCTTATTCAGTAGATAAAAGACATGGTAGACTAGAATTGCATGTTACTAATATGATGAAATTGTATAGGGGAAACCACTGAAGGGCAAAGAATGCCAAAGAGAATAACTTGGATTTTGAAAGATTCTTATTATACAAATTTTGAAAGAAAAAGCCCATGACATAAAGCTCTTCTGAGGAAGTTGGTTCAAGAAGGATAGAAAGTTCTCAAGAATAAACTTATAAAAGCACAAAAATAGAAGATTCAGAGGAGAAAGAAAGATTGATGTGAATGTATAGATGTTCTGTGCAATGTATGGATGATTGGTATATAAGAAAAGAGCAGGTAACCGGAAAATAATAATGGCTCACATTTGTATAGTGCTTTAAGGTCTGCAAAACTTTTAGAGAACGATCTTCACAATAATCCTGGAGAGATGGGGGCTATTACTGTCTGCATTTATAGATGATGAAACCAAGGCTAAGAAGAGGCTAAGTGACTTCTCAGGGTTTTATAGGTAGTTGATATCTGAGGCAGGATTTGAACTCAGGTCTTCCTGACTCCAAGTCTGGCATTCTAACCACTATGTCATCTATTTGCCTCAGTACAAAAGAATGGCACAGTCCTGTTAGACTAGTGACAAGTGGATAAAGCTCAGAATTAACTGGATTTGGTGATGATTCCAATGAATTCAAGGATTTTGTTGGAGATGAGATCAAAATAAAGAAAGGACTCCTGCTCACAGTGGATAGGATGATGGCGAAAGAGTCAACTCTGCTTTTGCTTTTTCTTTTCTTTGTCAAGAATAATAGTCAAACTGAGAAGAGTAACTGTATACTTAGTTTATTTTTATAGGCAAGACGAAGAAGTTTAATACAGCTAGGTGGGCTTAGAACTAGTGGAATGGCTAGACAAATCTAAAGCATAGTCATTACTATGTAAATTTTAACACAGGGGAAGATCTCCAGTGGAGTACCCCAGGGATCTGACCTTAGCTAAAATTCTTTTTTTTTTTAACTCTGAACTCAAGAAATAAAACAAGCATTTCCACAACTAACCTAGTAGTATGGAAAAAAAATGATTGCAAATGAAACTGCGAATCTATTATGCACAATTTGCTATTTTTAAAAATATATAGTAAAGTTATTGTGTAACTTTCTTTTTTTCTTCCTTCCCCTCCCCATGTTAAAGATGGCTACCATTAGATACAAATATGTGTGTATACATATATATGTATATATGTAAAATCATTCTATACATACTTCTATTTATCAGTTCTTTCTCTAGATACAGATAGCACCTTCCTTTATAAGTTCTTTGTAGTTAATTTGGGTATTTATAATAGTCAAAATGATTTAATTTTCAAAGTTGTTCTTAAAACAATATTGTTGGTCTTGTATACAACGTTCTCTTGCTCTGCTCATTTTGTTCTTTGTTATTTCATGCAAGTCTATTCACGTTTTTCGAAAATCATTAAGCTCATCATTGCTCATAGCATAGTAGTATTCCATCAAGATCATATACCACAATTTGTTCAACCCCATTGACAGCCATCCCTGCAATTTCCAGTTTTTTGCCACCACAGAGAGCTACCATTAATATTTTAGAACATATAGGTCCTTTTCCTTTTTCCCTAATCATCTTTGGAAACAGACCTCAATTCCAGATTACTCTCCAGAATGGTTGGATCAGTTCACAGTTCCACCAACAGTGAATTAGGGTCCTAATTTTTCCACATCTCCTCCAACATTTGTCACTTTCCCCTTCAATAATTTTAGCCAATCTGATAGTTATCAATGATTTGGATTAAGGCATACATGGTGGTTTTATTAAATTAACAATAGAAAATAGAGCTAACACGCTAAATATAGAGTCAGGATCCCAAAAAATAATGAGCTGGATCTAATGTGATGAATCTTAATATAAATATATTTATAGTTCTATCCTTGAATTTGGGGGCACTTAGGTAGTGCAGAGGATACAGTACTGGGCCGAGGTACAGAAGGATCTGTGTTCAAATACGGCCTCAGACATTTACTGGCCATTTGGGCAAGTCATTTCAGCTTGTTTTCCTCAGTTTTCTCATCTGTAAAATGAGCTAGAGAAGGAAATGGCAAACCACTCCAGTACCTTTGCCTAGAAAACCCCAAATAGGGTCACAAAGAGTCAGATACAACTGAAACAACTGAGCATCACCCTTGAATTTAAAGGAAAAAAATTCAGAATAGGGAAAATGTATGACTAGACAAGAGGTCTAGAGAACTTCAACCTCAATATAAATAACAAGTGTAACATGTTGAAAAAAAATGTGATCTTAGGCATGGTGTTCTGGAATCCGTAGGTGATAATCCACTTGGACTCTGCTTTGGTCACAGCATATCTATAGTGTTTTATCAGTTCACATTTTTAAGAAGGGCATTGAAAAACTGAAATTCATCTAGAGAAGGGTGACCAGGATAGTTGGAGGATGGAAGTCCGTGACATACGATGCCATCAAAAATTGAATAAAAAAAAGAATTGGGGGTTATTCAATTAACAGGAGAAAAAGACTTGCACATAATGGTGGTAATTGTCATGATAGTTGCTTTCAAATATCTAAAGGACAGTTATATTGTAGAGAGATTTGATTTGTTCTACTTGTCTTCAGAGGGTAGAACTAGTATCAATGGTTGAAAGTCGTAGGGAGGCAGATTTTGGCTCTATGTAAAAACAAAAACACTGCCTAACAATTAGAGCTATGCAGAATGTGGCAGAAATTAGGTTTAGACCAACACTTCACATCATGAGCCAAAATAAAGTCTATATATGATATAGATATATGATTATATATAAAAGGTCACATTAAAAAAAAGGAATAAGGAAGAAATCACCTTTCAATCTATGGATAAGGGGAAAAGCTGATGACCAAATAAGGGACAGAGAGGATCTCGGAAGATAAAAGGAACAATTTTAATTATATAAAATTTTTTAAAAATTGCACAGAGAAATCCAGTCCAACTAAAATTAGAAAGAAAATAGTGGAGGCAGAGCCAAGATGGCAGAGTAAAGGCAGGGACTTTCCTGAGCTATGCCCCAAACCCCTCAAAAACTACTCTAAACAAATTCTAGAGTAGCAGAACCCATGAAAAGACAGAATGAAACAAATTTCCAGCCCAAGACAACTTGGAAGGTCCGCAGGAAAGGTCTGTTGCACCAGAGTGAGAGAAAAGCACAGTCCAGCAGAGACTGTGCTAGAGAATACCAGGCCCTAGCCCTAGGAAACCTGGAGCAGACCTCAGAGTGACTGAATCAGTGGCACCAGTGGTGGTTTCCAGACCTCTCAGCCCACAGATGCCAAAGACAACTTAGAAGGTCATCAGGAAATGTCTCTTGCACCTGAGTGAGAGTGGAGGGCAGTCCAGTGAAGGCCATGCAAGCACAGCCATGGCACCAGCAAACCAGAAGCAGGCCTTGGGAGTGACTGAATCAGCAGTGGCAGTGGCTACTTCTGTTGCTCTCAGCCCACAGATGGTAAGGAGTGTAGCCAGAATGGCCTTTGTTTTCTTTGAATGACTCAGCTTACCTCATTGAGCCTCTGGACACTGTGGCTTGCTCTTCCGGGGCAGGAAGCCCAAAGAGCATTCCAGGAAGCAGACAACTTCCTGTGTGAGGAGTCATGGGGCTGGCTGAGGGGAGGTGTTAACGGCTATGCTAGGGGGAGGGGCCAAGTCAAGAACCAATCGGCCCTGGTCGTTCAGGCGGTGCTTGATGATGTCAAAAACTCTATAAGAGGGGAGAGGACAGCTTGAAGATCCTCTCTTTTCCTTTTCCGGTTGGAGCCAGCGACAGTTACAGCGACAGTTACAGCGACAGTTACAGCTACAGTTGGAGCCAGAGGCAGTTACAGAGGCAGTTACGACAGTTACGTCAGTTACAGCCACAGCCACAGACACAGCTGAAGCAGGAGCTGCCAGTAGCAGAGCTGACCTACGGGAGAAAGCTGAACAAAGACTTCAGGCCAGTGGGTAATCTTATTACCATAGAGGGGGAAACATGATTTTGCTTTACGCAATCATGCTTCTCTGTAGCCTCCTGGTTACTCTTTCAAGGCGTACTTATTGGGCCTGGAAGCTTTTGATCAATATATCAAAATGGGGTTGCTGGTTCATGGGTTGGTTACTGTGGAGCCTAAATAAATGTTTTGATTCTTCTGCCTTCTACTTTGAGAGTTTCTTATATCCGGCGGTTCCGAACGTTTCAGACATGTTTATGATCCTCTTTGAGATTATAAACTCTGCCCTCCTAATACAGGGTCAAACAACTGGTCAGAAGGAGATTACAAGGATCTTTTTGCTAGCACTGGGGCAGCACTCTGTTTCTTTGCCCATACTCAGATTCAGGTGGTAGTCCTGGGTGGACTTCCCACCCAGTCCTTCCCAGGCAAGGAGGAGCACTAGCACAGCAGAGCTTGCTACAGTTAAGGGTGGGGTCCCTCCTTCTAGCACAGAAAAGAGTGCTTGTGGTCACTCACAAACCAGAGTAGAGGCCAAGAGGGTAGTAAACATACTAGAGCATACCACCTTGGAAGAACTGAAAACCTACAGGTCCCTATAAGTATCTTTGAAAACAGTTGCACAAAATCCCTGAAGCTTGGGATAGTGCTCCCTCCTCCCTGGAAGCAGAGTCCTACTTTAACAAAGAGTTAAAAGTCAAGAAATAGTCTGGGAAAATGAGAAAAAAAAAACAGAAAAAAAACTGACTATAGAAAGTTACTATGGTGACAAGGAAGATCAAAACACATGCTCAAGAAGACAACCAAGTCAAAGCTCCTATATCCAAACCCTCAAAGAAAAATTTGAATTGGTTTCAGGCCATGGAAGAGCTCAAAAAGGATTTTGAAAATCAAGTAAAAGAGGTAGAGGAAAAATTTGAAAGAGAAATTAGGATGATACAACAAAATTATGAAAAATGAGTCAAGAGCTTTTTTTGTAGGCACAAAAAATGAAGAAAATAGCACCTTAAAAAGCAGAATTGGCCAAATGGAAAAGGAACTGAAGAAAATAATTCCTGAAAAATTAGAATGGAGCAAATGAAAACTAATGACTTTATGAGAAATCAAGAAACAATAAAACAAAACTAAAAGAATAAAAAATTAGAAGACAATGTGAAATATCTCACTGGAAAAACAATAGACCTGGAAAATAGATATGGGAGAGATAAATTTAAAAGTATTGGATTATCTGAAAGCCATGATGAAAAAAAAGGAGCCTAGACATTATCTTTCAAGAAATTATCAAGGAAAACTGCCCTGATATTCTGGAACTAGAGGGTAAAATGGAAATTGAAAGAATCCACCAATCACCTCTTGAAAGAGATCCCAAAATGAAAACTCCCAGGAATATAACAGCCAAATTACAGACTTCCCAGGTTAAGGAGAATATATTGCAAGCAGCCAGAAAAAAAAAAAAAAACAATTCAAGTATAATGGAACCATAGTCAGGATAACACAAGACTTAGCATTTTCTACATTAAAGGACCAGAGGGCTTGGAGTACAATATTCTGGAAGGCAAAAGAGCTAGGATTACAACCAAGAATCACCCACCCATCAAAATGGAGTATAATCTTTCTGGGGAAAATGGATATTTAATGAGATAGAGGTCTTTTAAGCATTCTTGATGAAAAGACCAGAGCAGAATAGAAAATTTAACTTTCAAATACAAGACTCAAGAGAAGCATAAAAAAGGTAAACAAGAAAGGGAAATAAGGGCTTAGTAATGTTAAACTGTTTACATTCCTAGATGAGAAGATGATATTTTTTACTCAGAAGACCTCTCTCATTATTTGTGTAATAGTAGACAGAGGGCATAGGTGTGGGTTGAATATGAAGGAATGATATCTAAAAAATAACTTTAAGGGGTGAGAGAGTAATGTACTAGGAGAAAGAGAAAGAGAGAGATAGAAAGGGGTAAAATAAAAGAGGCAAGAAATAGCTTTTACAGTGGAGGGGAAGAGGGGGAAGGTGAAAGGAATGGGGGAACCTTACTCTCATCAGAAATAGCTCAAATAGGGAATAACATATACACTCAATTGGGTATAGAAATCTATCCACAGGAAAGTAAGAGGAGAAGGGGATAAGAGAAGGGGGTGGTGGTGATAGAAAGTGGGGCAGATTGGGGGAGGGGGTCAGTCAGAAGCAAAACAGTTTTGAGGAGGGACAGGGTGAAAGAAGAGAGACAATAGAATAATTGGGGGGGGGGGTGACCACAATTCCAGCTCTCAACATATGATCCTCTGATCCTAGCAATACCCCTGATTGGTTTGTGGCCCAAGGAGATCAAAGAGAGAGGGGAAAGTTCTGCATATAACAATATTCATAGTTGTCTGTTTTCTGGTGACAAAGAACTAGAAAGAAAGTAGGTACCCATCAGTGGAAGAGGGGTAACTAAATTGTGGCATATGAACATAATAGAAAATTATTATGTGCCATAAGAAATGACTAAATATAATGAATTCAAGGAAACTTGGGGAAAAGATTGTGGCCTGAAGCAGAGCAAAATAAGCAGAATCAAAAGAATGATTCATATAATAACTACAACAAAGTAAAGGAAAACATCGTTTTGACAACATCAGAAATGTAATTAACATGGTGACTGTTGTAACATCAGAGAACTGTGATAAAGCATACTTTTCTTGGCAGAAAGGTGGTAGATGATGAGCACAAAATGAGGTATACATTGTCAAACATTGCGAATATCTTTGTTTTGCTTAATTCTATTTTTTTGTTACAAGGGAGGGTTCGATTGGTAGGGTCTAGGGATAGTCATCGGCTGATTAAAACAAAATATTTTAATTTTTAAAAAATGACAGTAAAGTTTTTTAAAGCAACCACATAACATTTACTTAAACATATATATACACATATGTACATATATATACATGTACATACATATATAAAGGGCTTACTCACACATCACTGTTCGTTGTATACACACTATAATTTAGTGATTCAATTGCCATCCAACGCACTGGGAGCCTGCCCTAAAAAGAACAATAAGGAAACATTACTCATTTTGGAAACATAGAAGCTTCTTACTGAAGAAAATATTATTCTGTGTCCACTCTGCATGAATTCATTGCTCATTAATATATCCATAGGATATCTATTTGGCATTCAACCCTGGCAAGGTAGGACTAACTCATCTGCATACATATATATTTGCATATATTCATACCTAGAGGAGAGGTTTAGTCAAGAAACAGCTAGCCTTGGAATCTGAAACACATGTGATCAGGTACTGCTCATGACACATACTGGCTATTGTGAAACCTAGGAAAGTCATCTCTCCTTTCAGTGCTCTGGGTAACTCCATAAGATGTTAAGCTGCAGAGAAGGTGCCAACTTGTATAGATTGAGAGAGTTTCCTAATCCAGGAGTTACTGTTATTAATGAAATCACAATCTGGTCCTTTTCCCTATCCCCATCCATATCCTTATCCCTATTCCTACACACAGACACACACACAAAGACATACTCACCCTGAGACCACAAATTCGTTTTGTGGCATATGCCTTAGCTCATATTATGTCTCAAAACCCACTTAGTTGAAAAAGATATAAGTATTCACTTGAGATAGCATATGTGGGAGGCAGCTAGGTGGCTCAGTAGATAGAGCACTGGGCCTGGAGTCAGGAAGACTTAAGTTAAAATCTGACCTCACCAACCGTGTGACTACGGGCAAGTCACAACCTCTGTTTGCCAAATCCCCTGGAGGAGGAAATGGTAAGCTATTCCAGTATCTTTGCCAAGAAAATCCCATACAGGTTCATGATGAGTCAGAAACGACTGAAGGACCGAATAACAAAAAAAGCATATGTGGACTTCCACCGTACATCTACACACATACGTATCCACATGCACAAGCACAATTTTCTATTTTTACAGTGATGGAAGAGAAGAGGTGTATGGACAATATTCAAGACATAATTCACAGTAATTTATGTTTGGTTGTGGAAGATAGAAACAGGTTTTTCTCAGGTATACACACTTGCTCAGGTATTCATACATTGACCTCCTTTGGTGTCTGACCCTTTTTGCTCCCATGATATCTTGAGACTGAGCTAAATCAAATGAGGAATGGATTTCGGACACTTTGCATAACAGGTGAAGTTTGTCTTCAAGGAGTCTCCCAACCCACTTTAAGCACTTAGTACAATTATATTTTCTTCTCTTTCCTTAAACAAAAATTGGTCTTGGTAAACATTAAATTTCTAAGCAATTCAAACATTGGTTCTTTTCAGGAGTTTTTGTTTATTTATACATTCAAAAGTCACTGTATTGAGTGCCCTATTCTGTACAAGACTCTGGGTCAAATGCTTTGGAAGACAGAAAGACGAATAATCCAAAAAATAGTATTTTCAAAAAAGCAGCGATCATAGTTAAAGAAATGAAATTCTAATAGTAACAGAAGAGCACATATTTAGAGCTGGAAGGAATCTCAGAGGTCGTTTAACCTAATGTCCTCATCTTACAAATGAGGAGAGAAGCTAAATGGAATCCCAAGGTCACGTAGGAAGTGATAGAATCAGGATTCAAACTCAGGTCCTCCAAATGCTGCTACCTTTCTTCTGCACCATCTTAGGTCTTCCCTCCTCTCTAACCCCACTTTCTGTGTCCACTTTGATGCTACTCTTTTTGTCTTCCTGAATCCTTAATATTGCTATTCCCCATATTTTATCCTTTGTTCTCTTCTCTATACTTTCTCCTTTGGCAACCTCGTTCATTCTCATTGCTTCTACTAAGCAGATGACTCCCAAATCTTTATCTTCATCCTTGACCTTCTGAGACCCAAACCACATCTCCAAGTATAAGATATCTTCTACAGAATCTACAGTTTATCTCTACCTGGGGTTAGCCACAGATGCCACCACCAGAATCACAAATTCAACAGCTCCAACACTACACTGATCATTTTTCACCCCAAATCTCTTCTGTTCCTGGCTTAGCTATTTCTGTCTCTGGAAGCAAAATTCAACCCAGTCATGAATGTTTGAAACTTTAGTCTTTTCCCTTTCTCCTCTCACTGGTGTGGTAAAAGTATAGTATCTTTAGTTAGAGGACCTGAATCCTTTAAAGCCTAGCTCTAACACTTGGACAAATCCCCTCTCTGACCCTCAGTTTCCACATCTGCAAATTGGGGCAGTGACAGAATTGTTCTCTATGATCTCCAAGGTCCCTTGCATTCCTAAATAAAGACTTTGACACTCTTCCTTTTATCCTCTCTTTATTTATGCCATCATCTTAGTAATAACCTACTTGGTAATAACAATAGCTGAGTTCTCAGAGTATTTTGTTCACTTGTGTCTGTCTCTTTGTGATCGTATTTAGGATTTTCTTGGCAAAGATACTAGAGTGGTTCACCATTTCCCTCTCCAGCTCATTTTACAGGTGAAGAAACTGAGGCAAACAGAGTTAAAAGACTTGCCCAAAGTCATAGAACTAGTGTCTGACACTAGATTTGAACTTAGAGAGATGAATCTCCCTGACTCCAGGTCTGGTGCTCTATGCATTGTGCCAGCTACCTGCCGTGAAAGTACTTTGTATACATTGTTTTATTTGAACCTCATAAAAATCTTGTAAGGTGTGTGCTACATCTATTATTATTATCCCCACTGTATAGATAGAGAGACTGGTACTCCAAGAGAGGTAGCATGGGGCAATCAACTGAACTCTAGATTTATAATCAAATCCCACCTCTGACACTTAACAGGAATGGCTTTTGGCTAGCCACCTAACCTCTCTGGGCCTCAGAGTCCTTGACTAGAAAATGAGAAGGCTAGACTAAATGACCTCCAAGGTCCCTTCTAGCTCTAATTCAATGGCTTACCCATGGTCGCATTGTTGGATGAAGCAGGCTATGAACCTCGATCTTCCTATGTCCAAATAATTGTCTGTTATGCCTTGTAGACCACCCACCTAGATGCATGAAACTCAGAACTCAAAAGACTGAGTTCAAATCTGGCCTCAGACAGCTGTATGACCCTGGGCAAGTCATTTCCCATCTCTCACCTCAGTTTCCACATGTGTAAAATGGGGATAATAATGCCACCTATTTCCCAGTATTTTTGCAAGGATATAATAAGATATTTCTAAAGTACTTTGCAAACATATAAGTGCTAGTTATTATTATTGCCACAGCCTATTTAGGGCTCCAGCTAGATTAGTTGCAATCCCCATGCATAACCTAGGTTTTATCCCTCTCTGCCTTTGTTCATAATCTTCTTTACGTCTAGAATTTCTTTCATCTTTTTTTCCTGCTAAAATCCTAGCCACCCTTTAAAGTACAACCCCAAAATTGCCCCTTCTATGAAGACTTCTCTGATTCCTTCCACTAAATAATTAAAATTCTCCTCCTAGCCCGGAAACTCATATAATACTTCATCCATACATTATTTCCTTTTTACATTTATGTATATTATGCAGTGTTAGAGTTATTTATGTATGTGTCATATCTCCCTACTAGGCTCGAGGCCAGAAATTAAATCTTTCCTAGAGCTTAGCACAGTTCTCTGTACATAATACTTCCATAGGAAATATTGTCAGATAAATAAATGTCACCAAGATATATTTGCATAATGATTTTTCCTTTTGGACACTGGTCCCCCTTAATGCTAGTGCCTTCCCCCTGAGATTATCTCCAATTTATCCAATGTATATATTGTTTGTTCAAGTTATTGATATCATCTTCTCCATTAGATTGCGAACTTCTTGAGGAGAGGGATTGTTTTCACTTTTCTCTGTACCCTCATTTTTCTGCTCCGTGCCTAGCCAACAGCAGGTACAATAAAGCTTGTTGCCTTGACCCGACTTGAAATCATACAATGGATGCATGCATGCACACATACACATATACATACAGGTAAGCAGTGTGTGTATATACAAGCATACAAAACATGTGCCTGCATAAATACATGTATGCTATACATGTACACACATGTATACTTATAATCTGCATGTGACTGTTTATATAATATGGATGACTTTTTAATATATGACTATATACATGTATATTCTTGTCCTTAGTCTTGTAAATGCTTTGAAAAAAGTGCAAAAGCAGCCAATTCAGCAAAAAAAAAAAAAAAAAAAAAAGGGGCAGCTAGATGGCGCAGTGAGTAGAGCACCGGCCCTGGAGTCAGGAGGACCTGAGTTCAAATCCGGCCTCAGACACTTGACATATGTACTAGCTGTGTGACCTTGGGCAAGTCACTTAACCCCGATTGCCCTGCCAAAAAGCAAAAAAAAAAAAAAAAAAAAAGCAGCCAATTCATCCTCAGATCATCGCAAATAGATTGTATTTCTAAATGCTTTCCATATGAAAATAATCTGAAATGCTTATTATACAGTAAAAGTTTCTGCCTTTAACTAGCTATGTAGATTCTTCAGATCTCAATTTATATATCTATAAGACTAGAAGGTTAGAATTAAGCATCATTGGAGGTCCCTTCTAGAAACAAACTATAAGGTAAGACCAAATCTTAAAATATAGGCAAAGACTTTAATAATTTTGAACATGGGCAAAGAGAAAGCCGATCAATACTGTCTCCTAGTGGTATCATCCCCATTTTCTGCCATCGTAGCACTCTGCTCCTCCCACTGTGTTAGTACATTCCTTTTCTTTCTAGTTTAGATATTGTGCACTTTCATGTGATAGCCAGCTAGCTCTTTGGGTTATAACCTAGATTTGGAGTTGAGCCTTGCTCCTCCTCTATCCCACCTTAGCCTTACTCCTAAATTCTCTTTTTGTAAAGATGCTCTGGCTTTTTAGTGAAGTGGCAGGTGGGTCAATCTTAGGCGGATCCAACGAAAATAGGAGTCCTGCTGACTCACCCCCAAAAGGCATAGTAGATGAACATTGTACTTGAGACCTGGCTTCACATAGGACCAAATCTAGTTCTTAGACACTTACTAGCTGTGTGACCCTGGGCAAGTCACAGTCTGCCTCAGTTTCCCCAACTATAAAACGAGAATAATAATAGCACATACTTT
Organism: Trichosurus vulpecula; assembly: GCF_011100635.1. Lineage (NCBI taxonomy): Eukaryota > Metazoa > Chordata > Mammalia > Diprotodontia > Phalangeridae > Trichosurus > Trichosurus vulpecula. Next base: position 20,482,795 of record NC_050581.1, read on the forward strand.
CCAAGGTTGTTGCTGTGAGGAAAACCTGGGTTTTATCTCAATTTGGACACTTACTAGCTTTGCAACCCTTGCTAAGTCGTGTGATCTTATGATTTAAGTCCATGATCCTATGAGTCAGTCATGTAAGTCTTAGTTTCCTCATCTGTAAAATGGGCACTCTAACACTTGTCACATAGAGTTATTATGAGGATCAAATAAGATAATATCTCTAAAGCTGAATTAGAGCTATTTTTTAGAAAAAGTTGAGGTGAGAATAAAGGTGAAAATGGTGAATATTTTCACAGGATTATAGATTTAAAGCTAGGGCTCCCTAATTTTACAGATGAGAGACTCAAGGCCCCAGAGGCTATAAGTGCCTTGCCCAAAGTCGCACGGGTACTAAGTGGTAGAGCTAGGATTTGAACCCAGGTCCTTGATTATAAATACAATGCTTAGTTTTGTGAGCAGTCTATTAATGTTAGACTTTCTGGCCACAGAGAAACTGCTAATATGATTGCTTCTAGTTTCTACTTCCTTTAATTTTTGGAAGCATTTTAAATATCACTGTTTCCTTAATGGTAACTATGTATAAGATATAAGCACTTCCTGGAAATTCTAGGCCAGATGTCTACAAATGTGAACTTGGTGCAAACTCCGGGCCTTTGCCTATTAACCAGGCTAATCCAGTAAACATTTATTAACTGCCTAGTATGTGCCAGACACTGTCCAGAGCAATGAGAATGAAAGGAAGAAAATTAAATAGTCCCTCCTTTCAAGCAATTTACATTCCACCAGATTGCTTGCCATTGGTTTGCTGTTGATCATCTTACAGGCCCTCTGACTGTTCCTAAAGTCACGTAGAGAAGCAGATTACAATTTACATTTAAATGGATATTTGCTGAGTGAGGATCTAATGAGGAATTCATCTAGGTACCATAATCAACATAAAAGTAATATCACGAGAAAAACCTCTTGTGGGTCCTTTTGGAAAAAAATGTCACCATTGATGGAGATGTGTCCTTACCATTGTCTTTTTGACATATACTTCTTGACCTCGGGACAATCCAAAATCTGCTATTTTGGCTATGTAGTTTTCTCCAACCAAAATGTTTCTGGCAGCCAAGTCCCTGTGGATAAACTGGAATAAAAAAGATATATAAGTTTCTATGTTTTCATTTGGATTGCTATTGTGTCAGGCACATTTTGACAAACCAAGGCGCCCAAAGGCTGGGATCTGGACAAGAGAAGATGATATGTTGGGTTGTAGTAATAAAGTAGAAAATGAAAATTTAGTGGACTAGATTCTGCTGGCCTACTATATCTTGGGTGAAATCACTTTAAGAGGTTATAAAATCATTTGTGGGATATCATAGTAATCAAGCAATATATATTTATTAAGTGTATACTTTTTGTCAGGTACTGTGCTGGGTGATAGGGATACAAGCAGAAAAAACCTAAGTAAATCCTACTCATAAGAAGCTTTCTAATATTGTGGTTGGGGAGAGAACAGTAAGTACATGTTAAAAAAATACATAATACAAATAAAAAATAAATGATACACATACAGATGTCTATACAAATGTATACATGTATGTATTATGTGAGGCAGCTATGTGGTGCAGTGGATAGAGGTTGGGACTGGCTCCAGATTGAGTCAGACTTGATTTCAAATCTGGCCTCGGACACTTACTAGCTGTGTGGCCGTGGGAAAATCACTTAACCCCTGTTTGCCTCAGTTTTCTCGTTTGTAGAAAGGAATAATAATAGCAACTACCTCCCAGGGGTTTTGTGAGGATCAAATTAGAAGATATTTGTAAAATGCAAACTCTTAAACACTACATAAGCACACACATATGTATCCATATATTCACTATATGAATATCTTATAACATCTCTTCTTATAACATCTTCCTTTCTTTTAATGTCTCTCTCTCTCCCTCCCTCTCTCTCTCTTTCTCTCTCTCTCTCTCTCTCTCTGTCTCTCTCTCTCTCTCTCTCTGTCTGTCTGTCTATCTGTCTCTGTCTCTCTCTTTGTCTCTCTGTCTCTGTCTGTCTCTCTTTCTCTCTCTCTCCCTCAATCTCTCTCTCTCTCTCTCTCTCTCTCTCTCTCTCTCTCTCTCTCTCTCTCTCTGTCTCTGTCCCCTCAGGCTATTATAAGAAGGGAATGAACGATAGCATGGAGATTAGTAAATAGCTAGAGGGCTGGCCTTAGAGTCAAGAAGACCTGTCTTTGACACACATGACCCATGGGTAAGACATTTAACCTTTTGTAACTTAATAACTCTTTAAGGTTATGAATTACAGATAAGTTGCAACCTGTACTCACGGAGGGTATTTCTGCACCAAGAGTTCCCTATACCGATGCAATCATAGGTTGACAGGAAAAAAAAATTAAATCATTCAAGTCCAACTTAACAACTTATCATTATACCGCACGATTTGGAGTCTAGGTAACCCAGAAGAGTTAATACCTTGCCCCAATACCCCAGAAATTAAGCCCTATAATAAAACTTACTGAACACATCATACTTAGCAAAAAAAAATATCAGTAACACAGAGTGTATGTAGCTTGAAAGAGACACATATTAGGGGCAGCTAAGTGGCTGCCCCTGGAGTCAGGAAGATCTGAGTTCAAAGCTGGCCTCACACTAGCTGTGTGACCCTGGGCAAGTCATTTAACCCTGATTGCCTCCAAAAATAAATAAATAAAATTGAAAGAAGACACATACTAGCAAAGAAATTGAGGTCTGGAGGGGGAAATTGTGGGAGTCAATGAAATAAGGCAGGTTTGTTCCAAAACAGCTATTTACACACACACACACACACACACACACACACTCACACACACTCACATACACACACTCACACACACTAAATTCTAAGTTAGGTGAAAAATTCTTTATCCAAGAAGATTTGTGTGGCACCAAATGATCAAGGCAAACCTGCTTTTGGCTCAAGTAGTCCATGCCCCTGGCCACATCTGCAGCAAAGTGTAGCAGCTGCTGGGAGGACAGTGTAGAAGCTGTGCTGTTGGCAATGGCAAATGCTGGGTCTGTCTCCAGCACTCTGCTCTTCCGTAGGAAATCAAGTAAGTTTCCATGAGGAGCATACTCAATAGCGAGATACAAATACCCTGGAAGGAAAATAAGATGGCATCAACATTCCATCAGCTCTAAACTAGTAATATATGGACTCTAAAATATGAGGTTTCTTGTTTTCCCTGTTGTTAAGGAGGCCCAGCTCAAACAGGGAGTAAGTGGTCCTATCCGTAAAAGCTTAAATTCTTCCTTAATCTAACAATTTAGGTAACTCTACAGGATAACTGCAAGGTAGATGAAATCAAGTTCCCATTCCATATTTACCATATATAAATGCAGGACCCAGTGATACATTGGAGAGAGCCCTGGCCCTTTGTTCAAATGTTGCCTCTGCTACTACCGATGTGACTTTGAGCAAGTCAATTAACCTGTTTGGGTCTCAGTTTTCTTATCTGTAAAATGGAGAGATTGGATTTGATGGTCTTTGAGGTTTGTTCAGGTCTAGATCTCTGATCTTATAATATATGATTTCTGTTGCATCTGTAGAAGAATAACAGTGTTCATCTCTCCCAAATTGCCTAGACACAAAAGAAGAGATGGAAAAAGAAGGAGAAAGTTTTCTGGAATGCTTTTATTTTCTCAGAAATAGTGGAATGGAATTAAAGTCTTTCTTAAAAAGCATAGGTCCTACATCCAGACAAAACTTTGCTTGAGTGAGTTGGGGTTTCAGATGTATCTCTGTATTAAGTAAAGCTAAATAACAGCAGTTAGTTATATGTGAATGTAGTTCTTTCCCCTGGGTGGAGGCAGTAAAGAGGGGAAAGGCTATGAGAAAAAGCATTGCATTAGAGGATTTCTGCATTTGAAAACTTTGGACAAATGGTCACTAGTAGGTATAATACATTTTCGGTCATCTATCATTTCCTCTAAGATACCAGGAAGCTCATAATGACTCTAGATGCAAGTTGTGGTTCCTCGAAAAAATGAAATCCATATATTTTGTTGAAATTAATGTTTCCTTTTCTCATCACATTGGAAAGCAATTTGCCTTCCTCATAACATTGAATTTCAAATCACATAAAAAGTAACAGAAATAGAAAGTAACAGAAAGGATTTTGCATATTTTTAATATATAATGAAGTATATCACAATTAAAAAGTTTTATGTAAAATTTTAATTTCAAAGATTAATAATGTTAAGTGCTAGTTGTAATTAAAATATCCTTGAATTAATTTTGCTTTTAATATAAGAAGATATATACATAAGTGGTGTAAGGAATCTATTTTCTCACGCCCTGTTTCTCCTCCCCACCTCCTACCCCCATTTTAAACTAGGATTTGCAAGAATGAAATATATGTTGTCATGCTGAAAGGTCAAATTTAAAGCAGATATAGTCTAGCCTTTATTATCATTTGATTAATTGCTATGTACAAGATGGCCAAGAACTCTACCATTGTTTCTGAGAATCACCTCCCACCTTCTTTTTTTTTTCTAAAAGAAATGTCATTGTCATTTAACTTGAGGGAGGTTGTTTGGCTTTACCATTGGCTTGGTGAATGATTTTTTAAAATTGTTTCAGATACAGGTATTTTTAGTTTAATAAATTGAGGAAAAGGAAGAAGTCCTGGCTTCCGTTGTTGGTGTTTGTGTTGCAGAGTCCAATAAAATGTTGCCAAGTTTGTAAGTAATTGCTAGATGAGCAAATTTTTCCAGGCAAAATGAAGTCCTTGACAAGAATTAATGTGAAGTTGAACCCATAGAAGACTTTTATAACCTACTCATACCCAGGCTCATTGAGTGAAACTTTTCTCATGATGCTTCATATAGGAGGGGCACAACAAATATTTGTTGAATAACATCACTGGACTAAGTTGAGAGACTGAGTTATAGGGTCAACTTTGTCACTAAGTGGCCATTTAACTGGAGGCATATTGCTGAACCTTCTAGGTGCGTATCTGTACAAAGGAGTTAGCCTAGATTTCTAAGGTCTTTTTCAGTTCTAAAATTTAGTGATTCTGCAGCTAATATTTAAATTAATGTTAAAAGCTTATGCTTTATAGGGTTTTTAGGATAGATGAGAGTGTATGAGAAGATAGTTTTTAAAATATAAAAATTATAATATTTTATTATCATTTGTTTTTATGGTACACAAAATTCTCAGAAAATTCAGGTGACCCAAGGAGCAGAGAAAAAATGTGTAGTGGTTCAAATAGGCTGCTATCATTCAATCAATTAACAAGGAATTATTAACTACCTACTACTATGTGCCAGGCACTTAGATTCTAGGGAGACACAGATAAAATTAAAGTCCCTACCCTCAAGAATCTTACATTATATAGGGGGATACAACACATATATATTTAAAAAAAATATGCAAAAGGTAAGTACAAGATAATTTTGGTGAGGAGTCACTAGAAGCTAGGCGCAGGAGTGGGGAACCTGTGACCTCGAGGCCACATGTGGCCTTCTAGGTCCTTGGATGCAGCCTTTTCACTGAGACCAAGATTTACAGAACAAATCCTTTTATTAAGGGGATTTGTTCTGTGAAGTTTGGATTCAGTCAAAGCATCACACTTGAGGACCTAGAGGGCCATGTGTAGCCTCGAGGCCACAAGTTCCTCATCCCTCATAGGGGTTTGAGGCGAGATGAGTCTGGGAAAGCCTCAAGCGAAGGTGGCGTTGAACTCTGAGGGATGCCAGAGGTTCAAAGAGAAGGCTGTGTAGTCCAAGCTTGGGGCGAATCTCTGCAAAGTCATGAAGATAGGAAATGGAATGTCATGTGTGAAGAATAGTGAGCGGGTGTCTTTGGTTGAATTGTAGAGTGTATGAAGCATATTATCAGTGATGACTTGCATTGGGATAGCACAAAAGACATCATCAGAGACATGTTTGACTGGAAAATGAGGAGCTGAACCTACCATATAGGAAGACTTAGGGATAACATATTGATTGCCTAGTACTACACCAGAAACAAGGATTGTTAAAGCTCTTTGATTGTTGTTTAGGTCCTCTATAGAGAATTTATGGAAAGACATGGACTAGAATGGTATAAAGTGAGAAGGTATGGAAGGGCTGCAGTCTGTACCAATGAATGGCATACCCACACACCTAAAAACTTATGTCCGTGTAAACATAAAAGTGTATATTAAGATATTATTATTTTTGTGAATAATAACTATCAATTTGGGGATCAGCAATGCTTAAAAATTACTAGGATACTCTTTTGTTTTTGTTTTTGGGTTTTTTTTTGGTTCTGTTTCTTCTTTCTCATGATTCATTCCATTGGTCAAAATTCTTCTCCACGACTTGACTAGTGCATAAATTAATTCAATGCAAAGTCATACATGACAGTTATATGAGACTCCATGCCATCTTGGGGAGGGAGGGGGGAGGGAGGGGAGAAAAACTGGAACTCAAAACTATGTAGAACCGTGTGTGGTAAACTAAAAATAAATAAAGAAATTTATAAAAAATTAAAAAAAATTACTAGGATAGTTTAAATTGGGAAGAAAGGAGGAAGTTTCAGGAATGTCAGAAAGGACACATGAATTACCACTGTTTCTGGTGGCAGCAGTTCTTTAGAGGTAGTGACAGCTGGGAAATACTTCTGTGAGTGTTTGGAACACGGGAAGTTTGTGGTGAGTTCCCATAAGCAGCACTGAATAAACCAAAGTCAGATGCTACTGTTCCAGGCTTAATATTTAGTCATATAACACCACTTTACGCATCTTGACAATTAGGAGATGTACCCTATTTTTTCTTAAGCATTTAGTATGAGAGTGATATTTTTATCTACACTCTTGACGATTATTATCTTTCTAGATTCTAATTTGGATCTATATTTTAAGCTAGCAGTGAAAAGCATCCTACCCCGATGTTCACATGCTCCCAATAGATTGATGATATTGGGATGGTGTCCAAGCTTACAAAGTACTTCCAGTTCTCCAGCAAAGTCCCTGTGGTCATCTTTGGAGGCATATTCTGGAAGGAAAAAAAATGCCATTGATTTAAATCCCTTTTAATGGTATCTTCTCTGAATCAACTGCCTCTTCCCCCTCTTACATACTTTGGTCCCCCACTTACCTTCATGTCTTAGACAAAAATTAAACTAATAGATTATTTTTAGGCTTTATCTTATGCAAAATCCTAATAGGACCCAATCGCTAGGATCTCATTTCTGATTTTTTTAGTTGCGTAGTTAAATCTATTTACAGGTAGGAAAGTGAACAAGTGATCTACCAGGGAACAGGGATGGAATAGCTCTGACAACTAGAATTAACAACTAATCCATTAATCTAATTTCTTTCCATAGTTTTGACTTTCTCTATATAGCACTCCCTAAATCTCTTATAGAAGATGCCAGAGACAAGGAAAACTGTCTAAATGTGATCTCATCTTTTTGTCCCTTCTTATCTATGTCCATACTCATGAGCACACCAACCAGATGGTCTGTTACAGGTATGAGAAAGAAAATAAAAGTTCCAAAGTAGGAGTTCTTAACCTAGGGTCCATGGACACCCAGGGAGTCCCAGGATAGATTTCAAAACATTAGCTTGATTGGGAAAAAAAGATTACATCTTCATTTTCTCCAACCTCTAGCTGAAATGTAGTATTTCACTCAGTTATGTGAAAACATTCTGAGAAAGGGTCTATAGGCTTTTAGACTATTTTTATTTTTATACTTTTAGACTATTTTTATACTTTTGGTTTTATTGATATGTTTTGTTTTTATATTACAATTACTGATTACTCTCAGTTTTTGAGAGGTCCCTCGTAACAAAGTAAAACAGTTAAGTAAAAATAATAATGATACTGTGACCTCATCTAAAAGATCATGTGACATTTCATATGTACAGCAGCACCCTCCATTTAATGAAAATAGCTGAAATCTATTTTCTATCTCTCCCACCCCACAGCCCATTGGAAAAAAAGAAAAGAAAAAGGCAAATTTCCTGTTAATGAATGTGTATTAAATGAACAAATTTCCCCCCACAGCTGTACACAAAAATGTATGTCTCATTCTAGCACAACCCTGGGGAAGACTATCTCTAAATATTTAAATCTTATTGAAAATACATTAAAAATTTGCTGTTATCCCTCCTCAAGGTCCATATTGTGTGACCTTATAAGAAATAAAATTTTTCAGCAATTTAAAATCTTTTGTACAGGGGTGAGCGACCTGGGTGGGGGGATTCTAACTTGCCTGATGATGAAATTATGTTCCAAAGTGTCTTCAGTGTTCTAGTATGGTAGTTAGTTTCCTGTGAGTGTCCATATTTGTGTGTGTATACACACATACTCATATATATATGTATATTATATGTATATATATTATATATATATATACAGATGATATTCTTTCTTCTTTTCCATCTTACTCCTCTCCCCCCCAAAATTTCATAATCGTTTAACTTACTGATTTTCCTGAATGATTGTAAAATTGCTATGGAAAACTTCAATACAAATCAAAATTCTGAAAAATGGAGCTCTTCATTCTCGTAGGTGACTAAGCCTAAGAAAGTCTTTGGATAAAATCTTAGGATTAGTCTAAGTTCTAGTCTCCTTATGTGACAATAAACAACAATGATGACAACAAAAAACCCAACACTCCTTTAACGGATCTGACATCTTACTGTTTTGGATACTGCAATGTCATCTCATCCTGAGCAAATCTGTAACACCTGTAATTCCTCCATAGGACGTCAACCCAAAGTAATGGAGGCCTTTCTCTGACTGTGTGAGTACCCGCTGAGCATATAGCAAAAAGGACAATGGTGATGATATGTGATTCATCCTGTTCCCACACCATTTTGATCTCTGCAGATAAGTGGCTATGTTTGAAAGTTTTCCATTTCATGTGCCTTGGAGATTATGAGTACCTTGGATGGCAACATCTATTAAAAATATTGTTCTTAAGTTTTTATGACTCAGTGTTATTTCCAGGAAATTGTGAGCCAAGAGAGGTTAAATGACTTGTCTGAGGTCATACAGGTGGGATGTATTTTCTCAATTTCCTTTCTAAATTGCTCAAAATATCTAAGAATCCTCATTCAATAACTCCTGCTTTCCACTGGTCACAGAGAAGTATCTCTATTACTAATTCTTCTTGACCCTATCCCATACCATCTCTTTTAGGAGCCTGTTCTCCACTGGTACTTTCCTATATTCATACAAATACACTTAGATCTCTTCAATATTAAAAAAAGGCTTCTGTCCCATTCCTCTCTTTGCTTTTACTGATAAATGTCTTTTTTAAAAAAAATTATTTGCTTACTTTCAACATTCATTTTTTAAAATTTTGAGTTCCAAATTATCTCCCTCCAGCCCCTCTCCCACATTAAGATGATAGCAATTATACATGTGAAGACATGCAAAACATATTTCCATATTAGCCATGTTGTGGGGGGAGGGAAATTCAAGAAAAATAAAGTAAAAAGCCATGCTTCAATGTGCACTCAGAGCTCAACTGATACATTTCTTGAAAAAAGTTGTCTATATGACTCCATTCTACCACCAACACCCCATTATCACTCCAGTGTCTCCTAATTTGGCTTCTACCCTAACCACTCAACTGAAATAGTTCTATTAAAAGTCACCAGTAACATCTGAATCACCAAAACTAATGGCCTTTGTCCTCCATGAAGTCCTCCTTCAGTCTATCCAGTTTTCCTCATCCTTCTTTATTGCTTCTGACACAGTAGACATCTGACTCTTATTAGATCTCCTTCCTAGGCTCAAAGACACGTACATGTTCTTTTTAACCCCTTACTATGGGTATTGTCCTCCACTCTCTTCTTTTCCCTCCCTACGATCTCACCTTTGCCAATCTTTTACAGCTTCAAATACCACCTCTACTTGACTAAACTATTTTTGTCTGTGCCACCAGTATCCCATATTTGAATCTTTGTGGTGACTTCACTGTTACCTTGTCTTCACCTCTTATACCCAATTACTTTATAAAGTAATATCAATTTTTACTTAGTAATATCTCTCAAATCCATCTGCAACTTCCACCGCCCCATAATGCTTCTCTCCAGAGTGTAACAATAGTGAAAAATGGGTGTTTGGTTTGGGCATGTGAAGTAGAGGAGTAGAGAAAGCATTTAACCCACATGTATTATCTCGATCATACTATGCCATTAGGGAAGTACTCAGATGCGGAATAAATTATGTTGCCAAGAGTCTCATTACCATCCACCTAGACTATTGAAATAATTTTCTTATTCTTCTTCTCTTGACTTTCCTTCCTTCCCCTTTAATACATTCATAACACTGCCACCAGAATAGTCTTTCTTAGGCATAGACCTGACTATGCCATTCCTCTGCTCAGAATTTTTCAAATGACTCCTGCGGAGGAGTTGGCCCTTGAAAGCCCAAAAATTAATCACAGAAAAAAAGACTGCTGAGATAAAAACTAATGATTTAATTCATGAACCATTTATTTAGACAATAGAAAATGGAACATTTTACAAATATTAGTTTTTCTTTTTTCAATAGAATGCATTTTGGACTAGTCCCAAGAATTGCTTCTCATTTTAGGATTCACATTTGTACCCCTTGCAGCCAAAAGAGCATGCCTGAATTTTGGATAATCATTAATGATTATGGTAACCATTCCAACCCATAGCAAAAACTCTTTTGTTCTTTCTACAACGTCCTTCTTTTCTAGCTAGCTGTCACCTTCTTTATGCAAACTTCTATCATCAACTTCCTTGTTAGCTCCTTTAGTCAGAAATTTGACAGTTCCATCATCTTTTTCATTAACCTCAATGATTCTGTGACCCATAGGAATATCTCTTCCTTCAACTTTAAAGACAACTATTTCTCCAACTCTAATAGGATCTTCTTGGAAGTTTGTTAAAAAGGTCTCCTCTATGAAACGCTGGCTCTATATTGTCACTCAGAACCACCATAATAGGGCTTTCATTCCTACCGACATGAAACCATTCTATATCATAAGAGGAGAAAATACAATCATGGTAAAAAAAAAAGACCTGGTAATAAAGCTGGTGCTTATTCATCTTCCTTAGCTCCCCAGCTGGAAACTGGTCCTTGTTTAGGGAAGAAGAAGAAGATGGAGCAGGCCAGCAGGCACATAATCTGAGCAAACAGTGTTTTACCACAGGTCTTTCCCAGTCTCTATGTGATTATTGGAAATGAACATAAGAGGAAGCAATTGATGAATTAATGAGGAGACATCTCCAAGAAGGGAGATGGAGAGAGACAGAGACCAAGAAACTGAAGCATTTTGCCAGGGCATTTATTAACTATGGCTGAGATGTCAGAACTATAAAAGATAATGACAATTACCTTTTATTTAACTTCCCAGAGGAGAGAAGTACCATTTTATACTCAGAAATCCATCTAGGCAATGAGGCAGTAGAAGGGTAAAAAGGACAAATAGAGGTGATTGAATAACCCTGGCTACCACCCACACCCCCCATTGCTACCCACCACATAAAATTTAAACTCCTTTGTCTGAATCTCTACAATCTGCTCTACCCTACCTTTCTAGACCTGTGTGTGTCTCCAGTTTTTCAGTATATCACCACTGGAATATTCCACTTGGACTTCAAATTCAACACATCTAAAACCAAATTTGTTATATTCCACCCCATCCTCAATCCTACTCTTCTTTCAGATTTCATTTTTTGTTAGTTTGTGGCATCATTTAGTTTCCCACATTTAAAACTTTATTCACATCTTTGAAGCCTTGCCAGACTGACAAATGGATCTGGTGAAAGAGCCTTACTCCATTGTGCTGACATCTGGGTAGAGGTGGGGGAAGAAGGTATTTCCTCCTCTTGGGGAAGCACAGTATCCTTAATGGAATGGACATCATGTCCCTATATAGTCTTGTAGTCTCACACTGATCCTTATTTCACAACCTTCCCTAGGCCATTGCCATCATGGTCCTATCACTGTGTCACCCCTATGGCCCATTCCAACTAAACACCCAAGAGCGTGAAGGTCAGACCTTCTCCTCTCTCAGCTGGACCACACTCACAGGACTATCTTCTGTACTATTACCACCTGGCCTCACTCCCCTCTCCCAAATGTTTTTTGCCTCAGGTGAAGATATTGCATTATATCTCTGAGCCTTTCCTGACACTGGTCTCCTGTATCTAACATCCTTCCCTTTTGGCCTATGCAGAATTTTGTTTAGCTTCTTAAGTTGTTATAACTCAAATGGCCATCATCTATACCACACTGGGGGGTGGTCAGTTAGATAATGAAGAGGAAAAGGGTATGATTGGTTTTTCTTCTATTATGTGCAAGACATTGTGCTAAATGGGAACAGGGTGGGGTAGTGGTAGTGGTACAAGGACAGAAACAAAATCAGTTTCTGTCCTGAGAGAAAATAAGCAAAAAGAAAAAAAAAGAAAAAAAAGAGGTGGGTGGAGTAGGTAATAGAATTAAAGAACCTATCAAACTCTTGCAAGCCTTCACAAATCAATTTGGTCTCCAACATCTATTAAGATAAAGTTTCTAAATTAGAGAGTTCTTAACTTTGTGTTACCAGGTAATGAGTTGATATGAGTTTCTTTACCCTACCATCATGCCTAGCAGCTCATTTACACAATGTATAGAGTATTGGACCTGGAATCAGGAAAATCTGAATTCAACCTTGACCCCAGACATTTACTAGCTGTGTGGCCCTCAGCACACCCACCCCCCACCTTCTTTAGTTTCTTATATTTAAAATGGGAATAATAAAAGCACCTACCCCCAAAGCTTTTGTGAGGATCAAGTAAGATGACCTATGTAAAGTACTTTGCAAACCTTAAAGTGCTATCTAAATGCTAGCTATATTACTATTATTGTGCGACCTGTGCAAAGGAAGCTCCTAGAAGGCAGCAACTGTGATTGTTTTTACCTGTGCATCTCTAGCTACCAGCATAGTGCCTTGTACATGGTAGGCACTTAAAGAATATTTGTCATTAAGTCCATGGGGTTCCCTGTTTTACTTCCATGCTAAATGCAAAGAAACCATAGGGTTTTCAAACTAGGAAGAACCTTAGAAATTATTTATTCCAATCACTTCAATTCATAGATAAGGTAACCAAGGCACTGTGATAATATATGATTTTATGAATGTAAGTGGCAAAGGCAGAATTTCTACCCAGGGAGAATTAATTAATTAATTAATTCCTAATCCAATGGTCTCTCCCCAGTGAGGTTTGCAAACTTGTATTAAATCTCTAAAGCTGCAAACAGGAATAAGTGAATATGAACACAATAGACCAATAATCTCCTGTGTAGCACAGTGTATAGAGTACTGGGCCTAGAGTCAGGAAGATCTGAGTTCAAATTTAGCCTCAGACATTTATTAGCTGTGTGACTTTGGTCAAGTCACACCCTCTCTGTGCCTTAGTTTCATCATCTGTAAAAATAGATGGGATAATAGTACCTACCTCAATAGCACTGTTAGGAGAATCAAATGAGATAATAAATGTGAAGTGCTTTGTGAACCTCAAACTACCACATAATGCTAGCTATTACTATTAATTTCAAGAGGAAGAGGTGGCTGGTCTAGGGAGGGGAATAGAGGACCAATAAAGGCCTCATGTAGGAGGTAATACCTAAATAGTGCTTCAAAAGATGCATTCTACGAGGTGGTGGTAAGGAAGGAATGAATTCTAGACAACTGAGGCCATCTGTGCAAAAGGTCAGAGAGAGAGCTTGAACTGAAATGTCTGGAGAACAGCTAGCCGGCCAACACATCCCAGGAGTGTCATAGGAAATAGTGTCATTTGAAAGGAAATATTGCCTCTAGTTTGACGTGACAGTTATGTCTGATATTTGGTTACTTTTTTTTTACCTCCCCAAAAGTTAGTACATAGAGGACAATTTCAACAGGAAGCTGAATTTTTGACCTACCCTAGTCAAATGGAGACTTGATATATTTGGCCCAGAACTGACCTTTCATTCTTTTAATGGCAGCATCCATCCGTAACCCATCCTTCTTGATACGAGCCTTAAGGACTTGGCCAAAGTTCCCTTCCCCAATCACGTCTTGAAATTTGATGTCATTCCAATCAAGGACTGGATAGATTGTGGGGTCTGGGTTGTTCTTGGCTTTCCTGTTCAGGGCCAGAGTTCCTGAGTTGAACTGCACAGCTGGTTCTTCCCTCTGGAAAAAGGAAAAGAAGTGACAAGCTGCATAATACCGAGGTACACGACAGCTTTTTTTACTTTTTGGTAGCTAATCTTTCTAATCCTGGATGAGGAAGGAATGTGGGAAGGTCAAAGCAGTAACTGAAAAATGTATTCTTCTTTTGTTCCAGGTGAAATTCCCTATCAGAATATTAGCCTCTTGTGTGTGTATATTTCACCTATGGATTTGAATTTCCAGTACCTAGTATAGTCCCTGGCACATATTAAGTTCATTATAAGTGCTTATTGATTGCTTGAGATCCAGTGTTAAAGTTTGGTATGGTCACAGAGGTTTGAGAGGTGTTTGGATGATTTTATACACACTCACACACACACACACACACACACACACACAAACATAATATATACACAAATGTATATATATAATTGGCACATATATACACACATATAATATATTATACATGTAGCTAGATTGATAAATCTCTCTATCTATATATCAATAAACTATCAATAAACCTGTGAGAACAGAGGCCTAAGGTATGATTCTGTTGTGCACATTGCTATTTCTGTCTGATTGTCTATTAGAATTCCTCTGGTTGGGCTTGGTCTGTTCTACGTCTTAGAGTCACCTAGGCCTGACCTTGAGCAAGTGGGAAGTCCTTAAACTGCTGATATTTGGGAGAATCTATCCTAATATGACATTTTTTCTCCTATGTTGACCTGAACAGGCCAATCTATGACATCCTGGCGTTAAACAAGAGGTATTCCAAAGTGCAACCCCATATTTTTTTGCAACTTCCTACTTTCTCTTCCCCAACCTCCCATTTCAGGGATGCCGATAATGAATCTACATAGCTTAGGAGAGAATACATGGAATTTGAGAGAGTAGAATACACAAATAAGCAATCCCATAGGACTATGAACTGCATTCAGTATATGAAAGTAATTAGGTGGTGCATTAGATAGCAAATATTGGACTTGGAGTCAGGAAAACTTGAGTTCAGATCCAGTCAGACATTTACTAGCTTCATTTATCACTTGACTACATCACTTTGGGACTTCTCTGACTGATTTCTCTGCCATGTTCCAGGAAGCTCATTATTAGGATAACTTTATCACACTGTAAGATCAGCCATTGCAGTTTACCTCATCATGACCCTCTGCCTCTCTGTTTGGAGGGTGGGATCATGAACTCCAAACCTCCATTTAAGAAGAAAGCTCAGTTTAGAAATTTCCCCATTTCTCACTTGGCTGTACTACTTTGGGACCTCTCTTACTAATTTCTCCACCATGATTTTAGTCAGACACTATCTTCCTACCCTCCTTTTCAGCTTCCTTTTGTATTTTGTCTTTTCCCCATTATAACCTCCTTGAGGGCAGGAACTGTCTTTTTTTTGTACATGTATCCCCAGTGCTTAGCACAGTGCCTGGCTGAATGATAAATCATTATAGAAGATCTTCCATATTATAGTGTAAGCCCAGCTTTTTTTCCTTCCCCCCATGCCCCCAGCTCCTGCAAGATCTTAAGACTTTCTGGCTTGGAATAAAGAGTCAGACATTAACCTCTCAGACATCTGCTCTCTGGCTGATGGGCCCAGACAATGGAATACACTAGGAGATAGGCCCCACTAGGAGATAGGCCCTAACAAAGAACAGGTAACTCTTAAAGACAAAGGACAGAAAATTCTGAAACTGCTTCTTGAGGACCTAGCCAGTTCTCAAAAACAAAATGATTGACAAGATCTTTCCCCCTCAAGGGGAGTGGCTGCCCCTTCTGGAGGGGAACATCTGGGACAGTTAGCAGTAGGCCCTCCTTATTGAGGAAGCTATAAGAGTTCCCACATGGAACAAGCTAATGGGGATCTCACTATGGAGAGGAAGCTTCCTGGGATCAGTTTCCCTCTTTGGCCTTGATTGAGCTGGACTATGTAAACCGGGACCCCCCCCCCCAGCTTTGAGAGTATCAAGTGCTGGAGTTCCCCCGAGAGGCGATGAATCTATGTTGTTTGTGTCTTTGTCTTTGTTGTGTTAACTGTGTTTGTTAGAGTATCTCCCCTGTCTTTCAACAAAAACCATGTTCTCTCAGGAGTGTGCTTTATTGCCAGTGCGAATCCGAATCCAAACCTAACTTAGCTTAATCGAACTCTGGCACATTTTGTTTTTCACTTGTTTCAGTCATGTCTGACTCTTTGTTAACCCATTTGGGGTTTTCTTGGCAAAGATACTGGAAATATAAAGGAAATTTACCATTTTCTTCTCCAGCACCTAGCACACAGCAGGTGTTTAATAAATGTTTATTGACTATTGACTAGTTGTGTGACCCTAGACAAGTCAAGTGCACATGTGTGAAAGGTGCAACACTGAGTGCTGAAGCTAATAAAAGTTTAGATACAGCACAGTCCCTGCCCTCAAGACCACTCATATGGAAGCTATCACAGTGTTTTAGGAAATCCAGGGTTCCCTTTCTTCATATGTGTGTCCTTGTAATCCATGAAAGATTCAGTCGGGTTCCCAGAGGGCGGGTCTGAATTCTGGTATTATCACTGCTCCCATCTGTCCAGGTCTGTGAGAAGTTGTCGGGATGGGAAACCAGGGCACTGGAAATATTATGGAAATAACTTACATGTGACACACACTCACCTTCAGCTAGTCCTGTGAATCCACAAGAAGTGAGGCATTTCTGCCTCCAGGACAGCAAAACTGGCAGAGGCTCTGGGCCCCTAATAGTACTCAGTTCATTTCACAAGTCTGCTAGTCATCCCCCTTAGGGTGACTGTTAGGCTGACTAAAGCTAAATTTTAGACCAAAACAAATCACCGAGCCAGGCAACCAATCCTCTTGTAGACTTTAATGAAGGGGAGAAAAGGGATTCTGAATATATGTATGCATCTTGTTTTGAGCCACTCTTGAGATTCATTCCTCAAATTGTAAATTTGGAAAACCAATAGAATAAGGTATTTGTTAATTTTACAGATGTGGAAGCCTCAGGCTTTCTAACAAAGGATGATGTTGTGGCCTACTGATGATGTCTAGGCCAAAGGAATAAACAGTATGAATTCCATGAGATGTGACTATGGGTGTGAAGAACACCTAAACAGGAGAGAAATTCCAATAACCTAAAAAAATGGAGGTCTGGATAATCAAAAATCAAGAGCTAGGGAAAGTACTACAACAGCTTATTAGTAAAACACCACTCAATATGCTATGGGCTGACTTCCTTGACAAAAGATTCCTATTCTATTGGAAAGTTTATTTGGGCAGGGTGGGGTCATAGCTCCAATTTCCATTTGTAGTGGAAGCCAACAAGAAAAGTAGGACACTTGAAATCTTCAGTAGTTTCTCCTTGTCTAGAGGATAAAACATAAATTCTTTAAGCCTTCTAGACCATTAGGCCTTTCACCTGGCTCCCATTTACCTTTCTACTATCCTTTTATACTACTTACCTTCATGAACTTTGCTCTAGCCAGATCTGATAACCATCTATTCCCATATCTTGCCTCTGTGTACTCAATTCCACCTCATCTCCATCTCTCAATACCTTTGTCTTTCTTCAAGGCTATGATGTCACCTTCTCCATGAAGCCTTCCCTTCCCTTAATATTTGATTTCTCCTTATTTTTCCTTCTACTATATTTCTTTGTCTCCATAATGATAATGATAATAATAATAAGAAGAAGAAGAATGTTTGCTAGCATTTATATAAGGCTTTAAAATTTGCAAAGTGTTGTATACATGTTATCTCATTTGCTCCTCACAACCCTGGAAGATTGGTAATGGAAGTATCTTGAAGGCGGAACCTTTTTCATTTTTGCCTGGATATCACTGAAGCCTAGCTTAGTGCCTACTACTATTTTTAAGGACCTATTGGTGTTTAAAAAATATGTTTGTTAAATTGAATTGTTGGAAGGTTAGAGAGACCCAAATTTGTCAGAACATGTTTATAGAGAAGGCCACCTATGTGTCATAAGTACAGAAGCAGACCTGAAAATAGTTAATAACACAGTACCCCATTTTGGAAGGCTTGGGCCATCCTTTGCTGGACATTTGCTCTCTTCAGCTGCAACATGATCAAGAAGGCCAGCAGCACAGTCAAACAGGTCATCCCTGCTGAGCCAAGGATGGCAATGAGCAGCATCTTCTCCCCTCCAAGGTCTGTTGGTTCTAAGGTTGGGAGGAAATAAAACAAAAATGGTTAGACACATAGCTAAAAATTCTATCACTTGGAGTGTTGGGTGCTCCAGAGCTTATAATGGCAGAAAGAATAGTTAGGGTGGGCAGTGCCACAGAGGACATTCTCCAGGGGAGGAGATATGTGACCATCAGTATAAGTGACCCTCCAACCTCAGGTATAGTTATATCAGGGCAGGGAAAAGCCTATCTCCCATTGTGACAAATCTGTATCCCCATAGGGGTATGGGGTAGAGAACCAGGGCCCCCAAGATAAAAGTACCATGGTAATGGGATCTTAAGGGTAGAACGAGAGAGCGGAATCACGCTCTGTAGTACAGTGAAGATGGGTGGATGACTGGAGAAGCAGGGGGGCCAGTCATCTCTAGACTGACCTATGGAAGAAGTGACATGTGTGTATGTGGGTGCCCCCTTGGATATTGGTGCCTTAGGCAAAAGAGATCAATGGCCTCACCCTAATTATGGCACAGATAGGTATCTGTTTAAGCTCTAGTAAAGATGGGCAGAGACCATTTACCTATTTTTTTGGTAAGCCTCATTCACCCCTAGCTTGAGAGTGGCTTTAGGGGTCCTATAGAGAAGCAGAGGGCCAAATGGATGACCAGTGTTACAGAAGTATAGAGACAAGCTTTGATGGTCCAGAAAATGTCTATTCTTTTTTCAAAGAATTGTTTCCAAACAAATGGATAACTCTAACTTAATATAGGGATTGAAGACGTATGAGGGTAGCCTGAGAACACAGAGTTGCAAAAAGCAGTGAATTCAGTGAATAACAATTTTTTAAATTGATGACTGATCAATTAGAAAAGTACTGAGCTGGGGGAGGAGCTATATTCCTAATATTGGAACTAATTTGCTCTGTGACGTTAGAAAAGTCACCTTACCTCTTTCTTGGCTCAGTTTCTTCTACAAGTTGGCATGACTAGGTGATCACGGATTTGGAAGAGACCTCAGAGGTCATATGGCTCAACCCCTTCATTTTACAGACAGGGAAGCTGGGTCCCAGAGCCCTGATGTAAATTGTTCCAATATACATAGGGCTTTGCAATTTACAAATGACAAATGAGTCGCTAAGGATCACACCAATATTAAATAGTAGAGTCAGGATTTGAACCCAAGTCCTCCAACTCCAAATCCATTGTACCAGGTAGTCATCCATTCTTTTCAGTTCTGAAATTCTACACTTCACAGTTATACTTAAAGTTTTACAAAGAAACAGGGTAGAAAAAAGAGGACTTTTAAAACCTTAAAGTGTCACAAAATGAGAGCAATTATTGAAACAGAGATTATCTTGTTCCACTTCTCAAGTCTCAGGAAGTCTCCAACACTACAAAAGGAATATTGACCCTAGAAGGACTTTCTTCATCTCTGGTTCTGGACAAGTTGTGAAGGAGGCAATTTGTCTTCCTCCCTCTCATGCACTCTATTGGAGACCTCATGCCCAAACAGCTGCTTTTCATCCTTTCTCCTTCTCTTCCCTTTCATATACCAGTGATGCCTGGTGACCTTATTCAATTCAAACCAACAAAGGATTTTATAAAGCAACTACTATGTGCAGAGCATTGGGATCACTGCTGTGAAAAACACAGAGAAATATAAACAAGACCCCTGCTCAAATAGTGCTGCTGAAGTGTACGCTTAAACAACCGAGTGGAATAAACATGCACTGGAGGAGTTCAGAGGGGGAGGGAGCAACATGGGCTGAGGAAGGTCAGGAAAGGCTTCATGAAAAAAGTGGGTCAAGAACTGAGAGTTGAAGAATAAATTGAATGTTGAATAGATGAAAAAGAGGAGAGAAAACTTCCCAACACAATCAAAGGCTAAGCCTCTGACGAAGGATTCACAATCTCACAGATATACGTAGTGCTTACTGTGTGCCTCAATATAAATGCTTACTGTGCCACAAAAAGCCCGTTGTTGTTTTAACACAATACTCTCCTGGTAATGTTATTTGGATGGAACATTATGATCTTAGAAGAATCAAAATTATTGATAATTCAAAGAACATGGAAAGATTCAAACGGGGTGTAAATATCGTGTGACTAATGATGACTCGAGGACAAGAATCGGCATAAATAGCAGCTAAGACATACTTGGATCATTTCTGGTGAAGCCTTTAATCTCTCTGTTCTTGTCTCCTCATCTATAGAATGCCAGGGAACAGTAAGATGGTATCTAAAGCCTCTTCCAATTCTAAGCCCCTCTGAGCCTATGACCCAGGCTAAGCAAAATTCAAAATCATTTTTCTCTTCCCTATTTGGTTACAATTTTCATTACCTCCGTTTCCTGTTAATAGCTACTTGAAGAAAAAGTAATCTGATTAAAGTCATTAGCACATTTGTGGAAATTACTTTAACAGTGTAATATATTAGTCTTCCTAGGTATATTTGAATTTTAAGAGAGTACCTGTAGATAACAAAGTATTAAACCAAAAGAATGAATCTCTAACAATAGAATTTCAAGCAGATGAGATGACAGGGAAGATTTTTTAGGCAGTAGGACATTGTTGTCATCTTTTAAATGGTATTATATAGCCTATGATCTATTCCACCAACCTTTATTTTCTGGGAGTGTTACCAGTTCATGAGAAGGGGAATTGCTCGATCCTATATTGTTCTCTGCAAAAATGTCAACCGAGTAAGCTGTTTGGGGTTCTAGACCCTTGATATGATACTGTGTGATGGTGGCGTTCTTTATCTTCACTTCAACGTGGTTTTCTTCAGCCTTGCCTTGAATCTTGTAACGGATTATGATGGAAGAAATAGAATGACCGTCCAATATTGACCAAGAAATGATGGCAGAGGAGTCAGTGATGTTGGAAATCTTGATACCGTCAGGTTGAGGAGGAAGTTCTGTCAGGAAAAAAAAAAAGCCCCTGCCATAAGCCAGCTCTTATTAGTTATTAACACAATTCAATGTATGAAACTAACTTAACCTCCATGAGAATCAAATGCAAACAAGGGATCCTTAAATTAGACAGCACGATGCTTTTAGCTAGGCCTCCTACTTGAAGCTTGTGAATGCCACTAGCAGGCTTAAGATGGTGCAATGCACAAGTTGGAAAGAACATTCAGTCTATAATTAGAAAACCTAGGTTCAAAGCCCCAACTCTGCCATTTACTAGTTGTGTGTCCTAGGTGTAGTACTGTAACCCCTTGGGGCCTCAGTTTACTTACTTGTAAAATTAGGGGGCTGAATTATATGTCCCTCTAAGGCCCCTCTTATCTCTAAATCATATATGTATGTATATATGCATATATAGAGACAACTATACATATATGAAGAAAAACAGAAACAAAATGTAATTGTAAAACAGAGCATGACAAAGGGAGGGGGGAGAGAGAAAGAGAAAGAAACTGAGAGAGACAGAGACAGAGACAGAGACAGAGACAGAGACAGAGAAGTGAATATAGTGGGGTTTGAGAGAGTTGCTGTCTTGGGTGGCCATGGCATCCATGGTTGCTAATCAACTGAATCGATACCTTGTAATGCCTAAAATGTCACAACACATTCTTCCAGAGTAAGTCTCCATAGCACTGATACTTTTTGGTGGACAATTATAATACAATTATATTCTATCCTGAATATTCAATTCAAATGAATTAATATTTAAATGGCTACCATTTGCCAGGCACTAACCCATCACTGGTAAAGCATATGCTTCATTTCTTTCCTCAAAAGTGGAATAGATTTTAGTCAAATCATCCATATGCTCAGAACTGTCACTAAAAATTCTAGTACCTGGAGCAAAAAGTGTTGAGGAGGGGGAAGAGGAGAGGACTTTGAATACCCTGAGGCTGCTTCTAGGGTCACATAACCCCCAGAGGAGTGAGTAGGGCAGGTCAGGTAATTAGCTAAATATAACTCTATTGGGAAAGGGGTGGCTCATCCCCTAAGAAGTCCATCCCATGCCCTTGAGGTGTAGTCTATGACCTGTAGATTACCTAATACCTGGAAAAGAGTGGTAGGGAGGTCGGGCAGACAGAGTGGCAGTCATCAACCCCAGGAGTCAATGAGAATACACAGGCTAGCTGGTAAGAGGGGCTAAATGGGTTGGAGTTTCAGCCTGAACCCAAGAGAAAGGAGAGAAGGGTTCTGGCCACAAACGGAAAGGGGAAAGGCATGTCATGAGCAGACAAAGGCCCCTGGATGTGGGAGACAGGGGAAGTTAGGAGTATAATGTGAGCCAGAAGAATCCCCTGAGGACTATTATAGCATATGCTCTCACTCAGGTTTCCTATGTGATAAAAAGGATGGATATATGAAATGCAGAGTAAGGGTTAGGGGAGTAGCCTGTGGCCCTTAGATGAAGTAGAGCTAACTGACCTGCATGGGAACTGAACTTTGGCCTCATTAAAATAACACTCTTGCCAATGGAGCTAACTAATCTCAACAGATTATTACTCAAAGTTACGCATGCACCGCCCCCCCCACCTCCAACCCCACCCTCCCCCCACCAAATGTGGAAGTAAATTTTCACTTCCAATTCACTGAAAAACTCCTTTCTATATAGGCCCTCACACCTATTATGGCAACTGAATGGAACATAGAAAGAGGATGGATTATGTTATTATAGACTGTTTATACTTGGGAAGAATTATAGATATGACTTAGTTCAACTCCCTCACTTTACAGAGTAGGAAAACTAAGACCGAATGAAGTAAAGTGACTTGTTCAGGTGGTCATACCTGCTTAGTGGATAAGCCAGAATTAGAAGCTAGTTCTTTTGGCTCAATCGTAAAATCTCTCTACTATGTTGTAGCAGGGAATTAATTACTAGGATTAGTTATGTAAAAATAGGATGTCATTTCAATATATGTGTGTATCCAGAGTTTCTTAGAGTATGGGTTCTTAACCTTTGGTCCGTGGTAAAGTCTATGGATACATTTTCAGTATAGTTTTTAAGTGCATAAAATAAAATGCACAGAATTCCAATGAAATACTGAAATACAATATCAAAATATATCAAAACATAAAACAAGGTCAGGCACCCTAGATTAAGAATTTCTCTTTTAAATTGTGATTAATTAACTCTATTACTGGGTTCTTATTATGTGTACGACACTGTACATTGTGGCAAGGTGTAAAAGACCAGATTCTGCCACGCAAAAATGTTCCTGAGATTTGTTACATGAGGTATGTGAATTTTGGGGAGCCATTTCTACCCTGATATCTATAGCTAAAAAGAGAGATGAACTCAAAGCAATGGCCTTGGAAACATCAAACAGAAGCAATGTCTTGAAGACTTCTGCTGGAAAAATACATTACAGCACTTTCAATGTCAAATGTCACAGAGTCAGAGAGATTTAAGGTTGGAAAGCATTTCAACAGTCCAACACATACCCCAATGGAGTATGCCCCACTATAAATACCAGATAAGTGGGCATCCAGACTCTACTTGAAGAGCTCCAAGAAAGGAGACCTCATTTGGTCTCTCAAAGGAGTCCATTACTTTTATGGAGCATAAATTCTAATTGTTAGAATTTTTTTAACATCTAGCCTAAATTGCCCTTTTTCAAATTCTATCCATTGGTCCTGGTCTTTCCTCTCCAAGGCCAAGTAGAACATGGCTAATGATACTTCTTCCACATGACAGTCCTTCAAATCTTGAAGAAAACTATGTACATGGGAAGTGTGAGGTGTTACTGTTGTTTGTTGTTTTTTGAAGGGGATCAGTGACATCACAGGTGATGTCTTGACTTGTGCATGAATTGGATCTAAGTGAGGCAGAGTTGCACAAAGCCATCAATCTCTCTCTTCCAGAGTCACCAAAGTCCAGTGGCAAGACAAAAGTCAGGAAGACTGTCAATGGCCTAGGATGTAGTGATGAACTTGGAATCTTTTATGTCTGACCAAGCTCTAAGTGTTCCGTAAAGCCTTCAAGGCCATCAGAACAAATTGTTCTCATCTGCCCATTCCATGGAAATCTTCACTTGCTTAGGGTAGACACCACCACCACCACCCCCCTCCCTCCCAACCCCGGCTGGTCCCCCTCTCCCACACTCACTAATGGGTTTGAGGCCTATCAGTTACCCTCAACCTGCTTAAGCCCTGTCTGCCAAGACAACAGTCTACTGTGTTGTGGCTGCTGCACATGCTACCACTTTTTGTAACCACAGGTGAGAGTTGAGTATCACATGAACACCAGGGGTGGAGAGCAACCCTGAAAAGAGCTCAGTAAGCCCTCACAACAGAGGTGCTAGTTTTCCTTGAACACTTGGTACACCCAAGAAAATTAGGGCAGTCGTTGGAAGAAAGGATAGTGAGATTATTTATAGACATCCTGAATTTGAGGTTTGGGTGGGGACGTTCTGTGGGCTGCTGAGAATCATCTCTGTAGAGCCATAGGAAAGAAGGAGGCTACCAAGGGAGAGAGTATAGACAGAAGAGAAGGCCAACCTTTGGAGATCACATGAATTAGGGATTATAGAGAAATCAGGAGCCAATAAAGGATGCTCTGATAGGAAGAGAACTGTGTTATGTCTCTAAAGCCAAGGAGTTTTATTCTGACTCTCACCAGTGGACCTCCACTTAATATATTTATGGACAAACCTTATACATTTTACATAAGTGTCTCAGCAGTGGAGTAGGGTGGATCAGCACACCTAGCACACCCTCTATGCTCATCTTCTGAGGCAGTCAATTTCACTTTAAGTTAAATTAAAAGTTAGGAAACTTCAAGCCTGAAGGTTCTTTTTTTTCAGTTTCCACCTATTGTTCCTAGCTCTGCACCGTTGGGTCAAAGAGAATAAGTCTTCCTCTCTACCATATGACAGCCCTTCAAATATTCACAGAATCCTTGGATTGAAGAAATAAAAGCTGTTGTCTACTCTATTAAAGGAATTATTAAAGAAAAATCCATTATACCATACCTGATGAGTGGTCATACATTCTCTACTTGAAGTTGGGAATGCCAAACATTCTCTGCCTCCAAAAAGGAGGAACACACTACTTCATGAGACATTCTACTTTGGGATGGCTCTAACCTTTAGAAATTTCCCTTGACATCAAGCTGAAATTTATTTCTTTGCAGCTTCCTCCCATTGCTCCTGGTTTTGGCCCCTTGGGCCTTTTTCCACATGATAGCCCCTTCCCAGATTTGAAGGAAGCTGTCAATGTCCCACAAGTCTTCTCCTTTCCAAACTAAACCTGCCCGGTTCTTTCAACTGATCCCCAAATGCCATGGACTCACGGCACTTTACCGCCTCTGGTTACCATCCTCTGATTCTCCAGTTCATCAATGTCTTTCCTGAATGGTAGCACTCAGAGCTAGGCAAAGTACTCCAAATGAGGACTGACGAGGACAGAGTACAACAGGACCACCACCTTCCTATTCGTGGAAGGTATGCCTCTATTAATGTCACCTAGAATAACAGTATTCTTGGTTGCCACATTGCACACCTAATTCCTATTGAACTTTGTCCACCTCAGAACTGGCACTCAACCATCCCTACTTCATCTTGTACTTCTGAAGTTGGTTTTTTTTGTATCCATGTCAAACTTTCCATTCATCACAATTCAATTTCATTTTATTAGATTTTGCCCATTATTCTAGCATGTCAAGACTTTTTTGGATCCTGACAAATTTAAAGATAGCTATCATTTCCTCCCTGAGTCTTCTCTACACTAAATATGCCCAAAGTAGGTATCTCAAGCCTCCAAGGATT
The DNA here is from genome assembly GCF_011100635.1 of Trichosurus vulpecula. NCBI lineage: Eukaryota > Metazoa > Chordata > Mammalia > Diprotodontia > Phalangeridae > Trichosurus > Trichosurus vulpecula. Next base: position 20,508,784 of record NC_050581.1, read on the forward strand.
CCTTAATACTAGTGACTAAGCAGCTAGGTAGGGCAGTGGATAGAGCTCTGGACCGGGAGTCGGGAAGACCTGAATTCAAATCCAGATTCAGATATTTATTGTCTATGTATCCATAGGCAAGTAGCTTAATTTCTATCTGCCTCAGTTTCCTCATCTGCATAACGAGGATAATAGTACTTGCCTCCCAAGGTTATTGTGAGGATCAAACAATATTTGTAAAGCATTTTGCACACCTTAAAATGCTAAATAATTGCTAGATGTAGCTATTACATTTGGGTAAACCATATGCTCAAAGTTCTGTGTAGGTTCAATTTCATGTGAACATGTGATAAAAATGAGATAAAAGCACTGTATCAGCTTTACATTTTATAGCTAGGTGACAGACTGAGTGTGTGGAAGGTATAAACTACTATGTTATGGGTCACTAGAGGGAGATGATAGGAGGTATTACGAGGTTAAGTGCTGGCTGGGTGGGAATTAGAAAAATATTCTTATCATAGACTCAAAGCAATACTTGGGCTATAAAGGCACAGTTCTGGTGCAGAGGGTAAAACATTCCCTTTATAGATAGGAACAACATAAACAGTGCAATAAAAGCTCGCCTATGCACAGTGGCTAAATGTGAGCAATTCCCGTCTGAAATAGTAATTCTGAACTATAGTCTACTTTGTTAAAAATCTAGTTATGTCACTTTCAAGTAAATGGAGTTACTGGAAGTAATTGCTAATAATGTATTACTAAGGAGAAATGCAGACTAGATGGCAATACAACTATGAACCCAGAACTGATTCAAAAGCTAGATGCAAATGAGTAATGGATTGATCATTGTCAACCTGGAGGGAGGTTTCCAGTGAATTGACCCAGGAGTCTGTCCTTGGTCCTGGGCTCTTCAATATTTTTATCAATGACTAGGACGAAGTCACAGATAACAAAAATCTGTGAGGAGATCTAATATGTTGGAATATAGAATAAGGATGGAAAAAGATTTCCATAGGCTAGAAAAAGAGGGCTGAAACTAGTAAGATGAAATTCAATAGGCATCAATCAATCAAGTCTTATACTTGGGACTCAAAACTCAACAAGTATCAGGTAGAAGATATATGGCAGGGCAACTGTTCTATAAATAATCTGGGGCTGTAGCTTTACTGAGAACTAAATATGATTCAATGATGTGACTTAGCCAAAAAATTAATACAATCCTAAGACGCATTAAGACAGGTACGATGTCCTGAACAAGGCCAGTGGTAGGCCTACCAACTCCTGCCCTGGTCAAACCAAATCTTGAATATTGTTTTCAGTCCTGGGAGCCACATTTTAATGTAGGGATTTGATTATAGGCATTCTACGATAATTCTAGGCAGGTTACATGACGATGAAGCTTTGTTTGGAACTTTGATTGTGAACTTACTGTGAAGGATGCGGACATATCCTGTGACAATATCCTGGGGAGGATTTGGGAACATCTACTGGTACATACCCATAGGTGCCTCTCTTTAAGTCTTACTGGTTGAAGATTAAGTGAATTGACTTAAGACGTATGGATTAATTAGCTAAAAGAAGTATGTTTTTGGTTGTGATACCTATTTTTTTTTGCAGGAAGCATTTTTCCACTTGAGAGACCCAGACAGAAACAAAGATAAGAGTGGACCTGGGTCCTGCAGGGAAAAGTTTACATATGCACTCATTCATACGTAGCAGCAAATTTATGCCCTAAGATAGAAGCACATCACCGTTGTACATGATCATGCATTTCCCTCTCTTTCATTCATTTTTAACTTATTTGATTTCACAACCATCCTTTTGAGGGAAGTAGTTCAAGTATTTATATCCCCATTATACAAATAAGAAAATAGATTCAGAAAGGGATTTACCCAAGGTCACACAGTTAGCAAGTGGTCTAGTTAGGATTCAAGCTCAATTTTCCAGATTCCAGGCTCAGTCAGTGGTTCTTCACAACAGTCCCTCTCTAAATTATCACTAATGCAAAATTAGTGAAGTTTTTCTTTGTACTTTGCAGTCCAGTTTATGAGAGTCAAGCAACAAAATAATTTTATTAACCCTCTACCCCACTCCACCCCTCACACTTAATAGCTACCTTATCATGGATATCAGCCATCATTTCTGGATCAACTCCTGAGGAAGCATATAGAGATTCTAAAATAACACTAAAAGGAAAACAAGGTACAGTGAAGACTGAGATAAATTTAGTTACTCACTGTCACTAAGAGTCCAGGCATCAAGATACTCGCTCCATTCTCCTGGGGACTTGGTATTTACTCGGGCTCTCACCGTGTACTTTTCCCTGGGCTGTAAGTTGTAAAGAATCACGGAGGTCTGGTTTCCTGGTACTTTAATGTTCGGTTGCTCATTTTGGCCCTGTGTGGGTTTCCTTTCCACCTCAACATAAAAGTCATCTTCAGAAGTTGGAAATATTGGTTGCCATGTTAAATTCAGAGAGGTCTGACTTCTTGGTAGGAGACTTAAACCTCTTGGTGGAGGAAGGCCTTGAAACAACAAAGAGAGATTTCCCTTCCTTTATTGTAGAGGTAAGCACAAAGAGGCTACTAAGAAGACCTTTCTGAGGAAATAAACTTTGGAATTAGTTTACACTAGTAACACAAAATATCTGCATCAGTGCTTGTCCTTTGTTTTCAAAGAAGACCGTGACATCAGGGAAATGATGACATGACTTGCAGTTGACTTTGATTTGAGTGATGGAGGACTGTGCAAGGTCACCAGCCTCACTTTCTGCTCCAGAGCTATCTGGATCCAGTGACCAGATATTCATCAGGATGACTGGAGATTACCCAGGATACAATGGGAGACCCTGGCCCTTTTAGGCTTAGGCCTTTTCATGTACTCACTGTGAGGTAATGACCATTCAGTAAATAGTCCTCTTTAAGAAGTGAGTCAAGGGATGTCCCCTTTAATTAGAAAAAACAGAAGGAAAAAAGTCAAGCTGGGAGGGGAAGACTCTCAGGGTTGCTGTTCCAAAGAAAAACAGTTACCACTGACATTCACTCTAAGCCAGGAGGGCCCAAAATAAAGCCATTAAGTGAAGCTTGGGCAGAGACCTATTGTGATCCAACCTATGAGCTTCAGAGTGAACAGGAAGGAAGGGGGAGAGAGAGAGAGAGAGAGAGAGAGAGAGAGAGAGAGAGAGAGAGAGAGAGAGAGAGAGAGAGAGAGAGAAGAAAGAAAGAAGAGAAAGAAAGAAAGAAAGAAAGAAAGAAAGAAAGAAAGAAAGAAAGAAAGGAAAGAAGGAAGGAAGGAAGGAAGGAAGGAAGAAAGAAAGAAAGAAAGAAAGAAAGAAAGAAAGAAAGAAAGAAAGAAAGAAAGAAAGAAAGAAAGAAAGAAAGAAAGAAAGAAAGAAAATGAAGGAAGAAATGTAGCCAGTAAACCCTAAGTTAATTGGGCAGTTTCTGGCCATCAAAATTTACCTTTTTTTGGAGAGAAGGAGAAGGAGATGGAGAGGAAGAGGACGAGCTGAGTTACTAAACTAGCTGGGTCACCTTTCAGGCAGTTTGGTCTACTCACAGGTTTTGTTTTTCCTTTGTTTTCTAAGAGGACCATGACATCAGGGAAGTGATGACATGACTTGCAGTTGACTTGGATTTGAGTGAAGGAGGGCTGTGCAAGGTCATCAGCTTCACTTTCTCCAAAGGGTGTTACCTCACTCTAAGTCAGTACATAAAAATGTCTAAGCCTAAAAGGGCCAGGGTCTCCCATTGCATCCTAGGTCATCTCTAGTCATCCTGATAAATATCTGGTCACTGAATCAGTAATCCAGGCTGAATGTCAGAAACAAAACTGAAAGAATGCCTTCTGCCTAAGAACCTCACTATGGCTTGTGAATGAATTCTGTGATAATAGTTTAAGATTTTATTCCTTCCACTTGTGTCTGCATTTTAGTAGATGACTCATAAAAAAATATCCAACCCTAGAATTTTAGCTTTCCTGATAAATTTAGGGTCTGGAGTCCCCAGGTTGGTGCCCTTCAAATCACACAAGGTGGGTAAACTGCATATTCTGAAAACTACTTGCTGCAGCAATCCAGAAAATGCTAGTTCAGTCATCAATGGAGAACACTGTTTGTGTGTGGTGTCTAGTTGATCAACAAAAGAAAATAAGACCAAAATCAGTTCTCAATAAACAATAGCCATTCTCCACCACCCCCTTTAAGGTCAAGGTATTAAGTACTAAAATGATACAAAGATAAGCAAAGCTTTCCCCAAATCTTGCTTTTATAAAATATAACTGCAAATCTGTAATCGGTATTATTGTTCTGTGCCTACCTATGTGTTTTTCCTCTGAAAAAATAAAACTTTATGTACAGAAGATCATTTTTCACACCAATGTGGTATATCAATATGTAGGGTCAACATCTTCTGGCACCTGATAATAGGATCATAGATTCAGAGTTGGGAGGGTCATAGAGTACAACTCCCTCATTTTATATATAGGAAAAACAAGACCCAGAAAGGTGACTTGGCCAGGGTCATACCTGGGTTTATAAAATAAGTATTTTCCTGACACCAAGTCTAATATCCTGCTCACTATACTATACTGTCCCTTTACTGATGCATCTTGGTGGAAAAAAAATAAAACCTCTTATCCTTAATGATCAATTAATCTCTTATAATTCTGTGGTTCATGATGGGTGATATGACCTTCCCTCATTAAACTATGAAGTTTTAGCTAATAAATTGAACAGAATAGCTAAGTATGCACAGACATCACAGAGTGAAGGATTGTTATAATTATGTGGGTAGTTTAGGCAAAAGCAAGGTTTAGGGGTTTATGTAATATTTCTTTTCCTCTTTCTGCAAAGTGTTCAGAAAAGACTCTCCCTCCTTATACACATATACAATTGTAGCTGGCACATGTGTATGATTAAAAAACAAACAAAATCTAAACATCAGCAAAATTTAAATTATAGAAAATAATCACTTTCAAGAACTGCCTTCTTTCTGCCCACCTTGATATTATTTTAGCATATTCCAAGAGAATTCCAAATACATTCTGTTTTGAATTTATTGTAGGTGAAGAGGAAAGTATGGAATGAGTTTGTCAAGTTTTTATAGTCTTTTCCATAAATACTTTTCATCTGAGTCATATTCTGACTTTCAATTTTTAATTCATCAACTTTTACCTGGGTGAAGATGACCCCCCCTGTCTCACTCTTGATGATTGAAGTGTAAAACAAATTAGTACACACTTTGATTTTACACTATGGGTTTCTCCAAAGTCAAGATAGTTTCCTATTATAGTGACTAAGCTCTCTATTTCTTTTGCATTTTGTGCTTTGGAAACTGATTGATGCTAACAAAGCACATTTCTTCCTCATTCAACATCTTTCTTGACCCACTTTGGGGTCAAAATACCACTTGAGTGCCAAACAATTTTTTGCAGGGATGCTAATGAACTAAAATTAATTATCTAACCTCCCTCTCCTCTCTGCAGAAATGGGGGAGTATAGGTGTGGTCACCTATGCATGGTCAGACACAATTGATGTATAGACTGGTTTTACTAAGTTATTTTTTTTCTCTCTCTTTAAAAAGTTTTTTTTAAAAGGGATGCCTCACTTAGGGGAAGGGGAATATACTTGGAAATAAAATTGATGTAAAAACTAAACACATCAATAAAATAAAGTTTTAAAAAGTTAGTCACCCTGTCGCTTTCTCAGCGCCAGGTTTAAATGTTGGGGAAGAAAGTAACTGTGAAGGATGGACAGAGTTGTTAGAGACCCAGCTGTTCTCAACCATTTTTGTGTCATGGACCTTTCTGGCAATCTGGTGAAGCCTATGGATCTCTTCTCAGAAAAACAATTTTAAATGTGTATACGTATTATGCACACACACATAAATTATATACGTACATACAAGGAAATTAATTGCATAGAAATAGTTTCAAAAAACTTTTAAGAAACAGGTTCACAAATCTTAGTTTAAGAACCCCTTCCTTAAAAAAAAAAACAACTCAGTACTATTCCTCGCTTCATCACTGAATTTATTCATCGCCAAGTACCTTATTTTCTCTATTTTCAAGTTGGGGTTAAGGATTAGGGTTAGGTATATTATGGGAGAAGCAGGGTTTGAGAGGAGGAAAGTATTATCAATTAGAATAATAAATGTTGTCTTCCAGAGTCCTGATTGGGATGGGGGTAGGGGGAGAGGGAAATTCCAGGTGAAATGCAGTACATTTTGAAGCTTGATGTGCAGATGGTTTTCTGTGCTTCTTACGACAGACAAATTTGCTTTTTAGCTAGATAAAAGTTTATTGAACTAAAAGAGGCAACTAGAAAAAGGTCACGTATGAGCAATTCTGGTTTAATAATAACTCAATATAAATAAATCACTGTGTAACAGTAGTTTATTTCAGAGATCTGACTCTGAGGCATTACAAGAAGCAGCTGGCTGGTTCGTCACACATTAACATAATCTCTTCTCTGAGAGTTGGATGTTACCAATTCTGAATCTTATGGCTAGCCACCATCTGCTGTTGTGTAGCCTCTTCCTTAGTGATCCCCTTTGTTATCCCATTTGATCCTCACAATAACCTGTGTTGTAGGTGCTACTGTTATCTTCGTTTTATAGATTAGAAAACTGATGATTAGAGAGGTTCAGTGACTTTAGCAGGGTCATGCAGCTACTCAGTTTCAGGTAGGATTCGAATACCGGCCTTTAAAGCACAATGCCTTTAACATTGTTGGCATTTAATCATTTTGTTGAATTGAATCAGGATATCAGAGTAGGGCAGACTTCAGTTACAGAAGAGAACACCAGGCAGCAAGGTCTCAGAGGTGAAGGTTTTAACGCTGGACTTGAAAAACACTTTCTAGCTCAAAGAGCTGATGAACCAAAAAGGCATGACCACAAGAGGGCTCAGACACAAAATTTACCTAAGGAAAGTAGTTTGTACAGGCCGCAGTACGGTTTATTCAACAGGGCAACAGTAGCAAGTAGGAGCCTCAGCTAGAATCAATGAATCTTTGCTTTTCTGTTTTCCCTTATGGTTCCTGTGTGGCATAAACCTGTCCCCAAAAAGAAATAGTCTAGGTCAGAGGTGTCAAACAAGGGGCAGTGGGCCGGATAAAAATGTAATTGGGAAATATTTAACAAAATAATTTTAAAATACAATAGAACATAGATAATATTAATATGTAGGTTTTTTAAAGTCCACACGTGGCCCACAGGAATTCTTATATATGGTTTCTATTTGAGTTTGATGCCACTGGTCTAGGTGATACAGGTATGTATTGATATCATGTGGCTGAATGGAGTGTGCAAGAGATCAGTAATGGTTTGGCTAGGTTGAATGGTGGATTCAAATACCAGGCTTTCAAGAAAACCTGAGTTCAAATCTTATCTCAGATACTTAGTACCTGGGTGACTTTGGACAAGTTACCACTGAACATCTTTTCATTCTTTATCTCCTCAACTGTAGAATAAAGGGGTTAGAGTTGATGACCTCCAATATCCTTTCCAGCTCTAAATCTATGATCCTTTAAGTAGGAGAAGATATATCCCTAGTCTCCCAGCAGTCAAGCTATGAATCTGTCCCATACAAAAAAAAAAAATCCAGCAAAAGCAAGTTAATTAGCAGTTCATATTCTTCTCATAACTTTTTTCACAAGGATAAGTTACCAGTTATTGAACTCCTGCATATGGAGATTTTTTTTCCCCTACTACCTACCAATGGATGCTGTGGTAAAACGTTTGACAGGTCCTGGGTGTCCTTCACCACCCTCTCCGCGGCGGCTCAGCTGAACACAGAGCTCATATTCTGTCCGTGATTCCAAAGAGTTCAGTATTACAATTTCTTCATTTACTGAGTAAAGAAAAGGAAAGCCCAGAAAATTGTAATTGGTTTTATATTTTTTAGACCAAGAAATTGTTACATTAAAAAAGGGTGTTTTGAAGATGAGATCAAAAGCTTAAACTCTAGGGATAGATTGTTATGGACTCTAATGTAAGTGAAAGAGTAGTTGGCTGAAAAGAGTCTTTTTTGATTTTATGGGGTTGGGACGCCTTGCATCTTAATACCGTCAGATATGTTTGTAAACATAGCTAGCATTATATAGTGTTTTAAGGTTTGCAAAGACCTGTTATATAGTTGTATATCCCTCTATCTGGCAAGACCTCATTAATTTGGAGTAGTAGTAGTGGAATGGGCATGTAGGGGCTGGGAGAATTTGCCTATCCGAAGTAGTAAAAAATTTTAAAATAATGTTAAATGCAGTTGAAAGAGAGTTGGCCTTAGTCAGAAGACCTTAGTTTAAATCTTATCTGGGCCACTGACTATTTATGTGGCCACTGGCTATTTATGTGGCCTTGGGCAAATCACTTAGTTGGGCCTCAGTTTCCCTCATATATAAAATGAAGAAATGAGACAAGGTAATTTTTAAAGTCCCTTGCAATTTAAGATGTGTGATCTTATGAAATAGATATAATAGAAGAGCCAGAACCAGTAAAAGAGTCAGTAAAGGCTCTTCCAGGTTCGTTTTGCTGTCTAGATAATTGGTTTATAAGGCTCATATATACATTTTACACAGAATGCTTTTTCATCTAAAGAACTAAAAAACATATGTGCCTTATCTTGTATTTATCTATGTATTTCTTAGTTTCTATTAGAGTTACTATCAATTCCAAATGACAGTAGCTTTATTAGATTTTTTACTGTATTTTGAAGATCTCATTAAGATTGACCATTTCTAGGGAGCATGAATAGTGGAGTGAATATTAGGGAATCAGTGGTCAATTCCACTGGGTAGTGATATAAAGCCATTTTCTAATGAAATATTGAGCATTGGTTCTAGAAACAATAATTTAGTATCTTAGTTTTAAGGCTCTGTGATCTATCAATTTTTGATTGGGTGTACAGAGGAAAAGTAAAGAGTTGAGGAATATAGTCTGATGAATTTGTTAAATATAGTCATCTGGATTATTGGGCTAAGAAATCTTCCTCTACCATCACAGTTGCTTCAGCACTTTGCTTTTCCTGTGTAGACAATCTATTTCATGATATGCTAGCCCTTACCAGCAACTAGTTCATATGTATAATCTCCTTCAACAACTCAGAAATATGTTTGTTTAGTCTAGTTCTGTCAACTCCCCATTCTCGTGTAAACATTCTTCTAGAAATCTATGATTCCTGGGCAAGTCACTAAACCTCTCAAAAACCAAGGTGACTCTTTAACATTCTTTAGTTATGGGATACATACTGAACTGATTTGGTAGAGGAAATTTCCTTCTTGGAAGTTCTCTATACCAAAGAAATTACACGTCTGTCTAAAAATATAAATGAATGAGTAGGTAGGTAGATAGATAGATAGATAGATAGATAGATAGATAGATAGATAGATAGATAATATAAACTGGGCATTTGTAAATAAGGTAGCAGGATGCAAAATAAGAAAATTCAGCTCTGCAGTGCAGTTCTATATAGTCCCTGAAGCAGCCGTTGGCAGCATGGATAGAGTGCTGGACCTGGAGTCAGGAAGACCTAAGTTCGAATTTGGCTGCAGACACTTATTAACTACGTGACCCTGAGCACGTCACTTAACCTCTTTTTGCCTCAGCTTCCTCAACTGTAAAGTGGAAATAATTATGAAACCTATCTCTTAGGGTGGTTGTGAGGATCAAACGAGATCGTATTTGCATAGTGCTTAGCACAGTGCCTGGCACATCGTAGGCTCTGTATAAACGCTTAGTCCTTTCCTTTATTCCCCTCTAGAACGTCTTACCACCCCTCTAGGATTTGCATCTGACCAAGTTTGCTACCTAATAATGACCTAATTCAGCAGCAGCTCCTATGACTTCATTTCACCATGTGCATTGGCAGTGGAACTTTGTCTCAGAACCTGAGGGGGGAGGAGAGGGGAACTCAAGGAAAAGAGAGGAGTGCGATTTCTAACCACATTGTACAAAAACAATCCACTTTGTATTCTACTGACCTCTTGAAGTCAGACTCTTACCTTGCAGATGCTTCCAGGTTTCATATTGTTTACTGGACTTGTATAGGAGTTTCTTGGACTTGATCGGCCCATCTCCCAAATAAGGCTCAGAACTAATATTGATGGTAACAAAGTTGTGACCAATCTCCACCACCTTCGGTGCATTCAAAGGCTCTGGGGGAACTAATTAGGGTGACAACAATCAGAATGGCTCTCTTATTTAGGGATTTTTTTGATTTTATGGTTTCTTTTTAATTTTTGTTTTTGCGAGGCATAGTGGATAGAGAACTGGCCTTAAAAAGTCCAGAAGAACTGGATACAAATCTTCTTTTGACAAATAATAACTGTATGGTCCTGGGTAAGTTACTTAACTTCTCAGTACTCTAGGAAACTCCCCAAGATTGTACATTACAGAGAAGAGGCCAACCTCCATTTGTAGAAGGAGTTTTCTTTACTTGGATTGTCTTCTACCAAATAAAATCACAGGCCTAGCTGGTACCCCTATTTTATTCTTTAAACAGAATACCATAGGAAATATTTGCTGTGTTCAACAAATCTGTCCCTTTTTCAGAAACATGTAGAAAGCTATTTTAGAATGACCCAACAGACCAACCCCTTGTGCTCATGTGATGCCCAGTCTTTCAAATTTCAAAGAATTTTCAAATGTTTGTCAGTCATCCTTTCTTCTCCTTTCTGTGTTCATATTCAATTTAAGACATTCATTTCTTCTCTTTCTCTATGAAATAAAAATATAGAGAATTGACAAGGCTACAGATTGACATCTATGAATCAAAATCAGGCCTGTCAGATTCAAATCTGGGCCAGATCCATTTACATGTAGTAACTGAGCAGATGAACAGCAGGTGTATAAAAGTGACTGACCAGCTTAATTCCTCTAAATAGGGAAACAACATAATAATATAATTATAGGCATGTTGACCTTTCTCCAGTGGTTGCTTTGGTCTGGTAATCAAAATATCTGGTTGTTTTAAACTGAGGTTCTCTTCCTTCATGAGTGATCACCACCAGCGAACAAGATCAACTGTGTTTAAATTTCACGTATGTAACTAGATGGACTAAAGACTTACATTTATCAGCCAATGGGGCCTATTCTCTATCAGTTTTTTACAGAATTTCTTCTTAGGAAGATAAAAATCTACCTTAAGTTAATAAGTGACTCAGTATTTCTAAAGATGGTGATTTTTCTTAGTGTATATGCTCATTCCATTGATAGTGACCAGATCATAAGATTGTCAGGTTGTAATCGACAGTTTCATGAATTGGAATGGCCCCCAAAATTCATCACCTGGTAACCAACTATTTGGCTTCTGAGAACTCAGCCTGACTGGTCCTTGGAAGAAAGCCACAGTCCACTGGTCAGACCCGTTCTCAAATTCTTTCTTGTTTGGTGTAGGATTTGTCTTGAGTGTTTTACTGGCATAACCCAGTTCACTTATACACTATTGGGAAGCATCATAGTAAGGCTTTAATGGAGGGATAAATGATAATCTATACATGCTATCCAAAGCTGGATTTAGAGTCAGAAACCCAAGGTTCACATCCTAGTTCTGCCACGTATTACTTACTTAACCTCGAATGAGTCACATAACCTCTTGAGGTCTGGTTCCTAGTCTGAAAAATAAGGGAGTTAACTAAATGATGTCTTATTCCTCTTCTAACTTTAAATCTAGATTGAAATCCTATTATGCTCTCTACATGTGACCTTTGTAATAATGGGACCATACTTGCTCAGAGTCATTTTGCTAAGGGTTTGAGGCAGGTTTGAACACAGGTCTTCCTGAAGCCAAGCCCAACACTCTACCCACTGAGCCATAGATGATGTTGCTAAATTGCATGAGGAATTTTGTCAAGGAGAATAAAATCCTGGAGCCAACAATTGACCCCAAATCGGTTTGTTTTTAACTTATTGCTGTTTATTCACCAAGGACTATGGACTTTCTAGGGACTTAGATAAGATGATTTGTCTTCACACTATTTTCTCTTTTCCTGACAATTGCACAAAAATGAGAACTCAGTTCGACCTGCTGAACTTTCTACTAAATAACATAGAGGGAAAAAAAAATAAAAAAAAAAAAATAAAAAAAATAACATAGAGGGCTCAAAAAAACATTTAAAAGAACATTAAGAGTTCTTAGGATATTACAGAGCTGGATAAAATAATAACAAAATTCATCTGGAAGAACAAAAAGTCCAGAATATCAAGGGAATTAATGAAAAGAAATGCTAGGGAAGGTGGCCTAGCCATACCAGATATCAAAATGTACTATAAAGCAGCAGTCCTCAAAACTACCTGGTACTGGCTAAGAAACAGAGTGATAGATCAGTGTTGTTAGGTACACAAGACACAGAAGTCACTGACTATAGCAATCTACTCTTTGATAAACCCAAAGAATCCAGCTTCTTGGATAAGAATTCACTATTTCATAAAAACTGCTGGGAAAATTGGAAAATAGTATGGCAGAAAATGGGCATAGACCCATATCTTACACCATATACCAAAATAAAGTCAAAATGGGTAAATGATTTAGGAATAAACGCTGATACCATAAGCAATTTGGGAGAGCAAGGAATAGTTTACCTGTCAGATTTATGGGAAAGGGAAGAATTCATGATACAAGAAGAGATAGAGAGCATTATAAAATGTAAAATGGGTAATTTGGTTATCCTAACCTGAAAATATTTTGTACAAATAAAGCCAATGCAACAAAGATTAGGAGGGAAGCAGAAAATTGGGAGAAAATCTTTACAACAAATGTCTCTGATAAAGGCCTCATATCTAAAATACACAGGGAACTGAGCCAAATTTATAGGAATACATGTCATTCCCCAATTGAGAAATGGTCAAAGGATATGAACAGGCAGTTTTCAGAAGAAGAAATTAAAGATATCTATAGGCATATGAAAAAATGCTCTAAATCACTACTGATTAGAGAAATGCAAATCAAAACAACTCTTAGGTACCACATATCTCTTGTCAGATTGGCTAACATGACAAAACGGGAAAATGATAAATGCTGGAGAGAATGTGGGAAAATTGGAACATTAATACATTGTTGGTGGAGTTGTGAACAGATCCAGCCATTGTGGAGAGCAGTTTGGAACTGTGCCCAAAGGGCTATAACAATGTACATACCCTTTGACCCAACCACTGCTAGGGCTGTATCCCAAAGAGATCACACAAGTGGGAAAGGGACCTGTATGTACAAAAATATTTATAGCAGCTCTTTTTGTGGTGGCAAAGAATTGGAAATCAAGGGGATGTCCATCAATTGGGGAATGGCCACACAGGTTGCAGTGTATGAGTGGAATACTATTGTGCTATAAGAAATGGGGAAGATAACAGGCTTCATAATAACCTGGAAAGACCTACATGATCTGATGCTAAGTGAGAGAAGCAGAACCAGGAGAACACTATACACAACAGACATATTGATTCTGTGGTGACTAACTTTGATAAACTTGGCTCTCCTCACAAACACAAGACTCAAAGATAGCTCTAAAGGACTCATGATGGAAAAAGCTAGCTACATCCAGAGAAAGAACTGTGGAGTCTGAATGCAGATTGAGGCAAACTATTTGCTCTCTCTTTTTTCCTCTTTTTTTTGATTTTGTTTCTTCTCTCTCATGTTTCATTCCATTGGTCATAATTCTTCTTTGCAACTTGACTATTGTGTAAATAAGTTTAATGTGAAGGTTTATGTACAATCTATATCAGACTGCATGCTCTCTTGGGGGAGAGGGGAGGGAAGGGAAGAAAATTTGAAACTCGAGAACATGTAAAACTAAGTGTTGTTAATTAAAAATAAAAAAATCTAATTAAAAAAGAGTTCTTAGGATATCATTGACTCTTATTCTCTTGGCAACAGAACCCAAATTCGTTTATAAAGGTGCATCCACCCTACTATAGTCCTTGACCTTTAAAAAAAGGTAATTATGAATGTAATCGTGTACTCCATTTTGGAATGAATTCTGAACCTGTCCCAAAGAATCTCTAAACAAGCAATAAGTTAGGCCAGATGTAAATCATGTTGGCATCTTAGGGTTCTTATCTATAAAATGAGGGAGTTGGGCTAGATGATAGGTCCATTTAGCTCTCATCTAGTTACATTACTTACCATCCTCCCCACTCCCACCGGACATATGTACATATCCATTTGAAATATTTTGATCTGAACTTCATGAGAAAAAAATCCAGACATTTCTAGTGTAGCATAATAACTACCAAAATTTTCTGAATTTCTGCAAAATTATTTTTGTTACTTGTGCAACATGACATAGCATAATGAATGGTTGCCTAGTTAGGGCTCACACAAAAGATTTTTCAAACTTGTTACAAGCTAAGAATTCACAACATGCTTGGGCGATAAAGCCAGACTTATTGAGAAAGCTTATAACAACCTTCTTCCTTTGTGTCTAGTGGATAAAAACTCAAAGCTTGGTGCTCTGTAAAGCAATTAATACATAACAACATGAAATGCTCTTCATCCATTAAAAACATCTTCTTACCCACTCTGGTAAAGATTATAATTCTGTTAGAACATTTCCAGTATTTTAACTAGATCTATAAACTAAAATGGCATTGTGTTTTGAGGATGACATCTTTTGCCTCAAGAAAGTGAGGCTTACAAAACAAACCCAGTAACTTTATGAACACAATTACAAAACACTTTTCATGCAAATAAAGTCAGATCTACATAATTAGAAAAACATCAGTTGCTCATGGGTAGGCCGTGCTAATAAAAATGACAATTCTACCTGAATTAATTTACCTATTCAGTGCCATGCCAATGAAACTACAAAAAATTTTCTTATAGAGCTAGAAAAACTAATAACAAAACTGATCTATATGAAGGGAATTAATGAAAAGAAATGCTAGGGAAGGTGGCCTTGCCATACCAGATCTTAAATTGTATTATAAAGCAGCAATCATCAAAACTACTTGGTACTGGCTAAGAAATAGAGCAGTGGATCAGTTGAATAGGTTAAGTACACAAGACACAGTAGACAATGACTATAGTAATCTAATGGTTGATAAATCCAAAGACTCCAGACTCTGGTATAAGAACTCACTATTTGACAAAAACTGCTGGGAAAACTGGAAAATACTATGGCAGAAACTAGGCAAAGACCAACATCTTGCACCGTATACCAAAATAAAGTCCAAATGGGTACATGATTTAGATATAAAGCCTGAAACCATAAGCAAATTAGTAGAGCAAGGAATAGTTTACCTGTCTGATTTATGGAGAACAGAGGAATTTATGACCAAACAAAAGTTAGAAAACATCATGAAATACAAAATGGATAATTTTGATTACAATAAATTTAAAAGTTTTTGTACAAACAAAGCCAATGCAACCAAGATTAGGAGGGAAGCAGAAAATTGGGAAAGAATTTTTACAACTAGTATCTCTGATAAAGGCCTCATTTCTAAAATATATAGAGAACTGAGTCAAATTTATAAGAATACAATTTATTCCTTAATTGACAAATGGTCAAAGGATATGAATAGGCAGTTTTCAGAAGAAGAAATTAAAGATATCTCTAGTTATGTGAAAAAATGCTCTAAATCACTATTGACAAGAGAAATGCAAATCAAAACAATTCTCACACCTGTCAGATTGGCTAAGATGACAAAACAGGAGTAAATGCTGGAGAAGATGTGGGAAAATTGGAACACTAATGCATTATTGGTACAGTTGTGAGCTGATCCAACCATTTCAGAGGGCAATTTGGAAATATGCCCGAAAAGCTATAAAAATGTGCGTACCCTTTGACCCTGCAATAACACTTCTAGGATTATGTTCCAAAGAGATCATACAAATGGGAAAAGAACCCACATGTACAAAAATATTTGTAGCAGCTCTATTTGTGGTGGCAAAGAACTGGAAACTGAGGGGATGCCCTTCAATTGGGGAATGGCTGAAGAAGTTGTGGTATATGAATGCAATGGAATACTATTGTACTATAAGAAATGATGAGCAGGCAGACTTCAGAAAAACCTGGAAAGACTTATATGAACTGATGCTGAGTGAGGGCAGCAGAACCAGAAGAACATTGTACACAGTTACAGCCACATTGTGTGATGACTAACTTTGTTAGACTTGGCTCATCTCAGCAATGCAAGGTTCTAAGACAACTCCAAAAGGCTCATGATGGGAAATGCTATCCACATCCAGAGAAAGAATTACAGATTCTGAAAGCAGATTGAAGCATACTATTTGCTCTCTCTCTTTTTTTGTTTTGTTTCTTCTTTCTCATGGTTCATTCCATTGGTTATAATTCTTCTTTGCAGCATAACTAATATGAAAATGTGTTTAATGTGAATGCATATGTAGGGCCTATGTTGGATTTCATGCTGTCTTGGGGAGGGGGGAAAGGGGGGAAATTTGTAACCCAAAAGCTTGTGGAACTGAATGTTGTAAACTAAAAAGAAATGTATTATTATTATAAAAAGGTGAGGTTTACCTTTAACAGAAATGTTGAAAGATTTTTCCACCATTCCAGCCACTGTGTTCACGCTACAGACCCAAACACCTGAGTCAGGGGGTAGAATCCGATGGATACTGAATTCAGCTTCTGATCGATTGTTTCGTACAAAGGATTTAGGCTAAAGTTAACAAACCCAAGAAAATAAAAATATGCAAAGAGAATTGGTATCATAAGAGCACACACATCTACTACCTTCTTTTCTTGTTCAGGAATAAGTTTTCTAATGAGGAAAACATTAAAGACAGTGTGGGGTGTCACTGTTGGCTTACTTCCCAAGTTTTAGCTGTGATGAAAGTTTATATTGTGTGAAACCTCTAATATTGTTGTTAGAAAAAAATTATACCTTTATTTGGGAGACATTTGATTTTGCCACATTAATTTTGAGGATGAGGAAAAATAATGGCTAAGATTTCTATAGTTCTTCTGAGTTTGCAAAATGTTTTACACACATTATCTCATTTAATCTTCACAACAATCCTGTGAAGTTAAGTGCTTTTTTACGTTTTATAGATGAGGAAACTGAGATTCAGGGAGGGTGACTACTATCATAAGGTTAATAATAGTAATAAACATATATGTAGCACTTTAAGGTTTACAAAGCACTTTATATATTTTATCTCATTTGATCCTTACAACAACTCTGAGTGGTAGGTGCTATTATTATCCCTATGTTACAGAAGAAGAAACTCAGGCTGAAGGAGGTTAAGTGACTATCTCAGAGTCATACAGCTGTTAAGTGTCTGAAGCAGAATTTGAATTCATGTCTAGCATTTAGATTGCACAATGTTCACTCCTGATTGCATTTTTCCTCTATTTAGGGGAAGAGAAGAGAGGATGTGCTTTGGTAGTCTCTCTTGAGAATAAGGGGTAGAGTTAATTTTTAAACCCTCAATGACAATATCAATTGCTCTTCTTCAGGAGAATGTAGAGGTGGCTGAGGCTGACTAATGACTCAGTGGGGTCTTTGGGTCTACTCTAATGCAACTCTAAGTTTTCATTAATGAAAGAGCTAGTGAGAGCAGCTGGCCCCTGCCTACAGGGGCCACCAGCAAGGCTAGTGAATCTCCAAATGATTAATAGGTAATTTTGACTCTAATTGCTTACAGCTAGCTCACCATTCAATTGTACTCACTACAGATTCCAAGAACGACTCTTCTAATTAGAAACAAAGTAGACGCTTCTCAATAACGGGTAAACAAAGGATGCATAGAAGTAATTGAGTATTTACTGTGTCGTAAGAAATAACGAATATAACAAATTCAGGGAGGCATAGAAGTCACATGAATGAATGGAGAGTGGAGTAAACAGAACCAAGAAAACATAATACAGTTACTACAGCAACATAAATGGAAGATTAAAAAAAACACACAAAATGTAACTGAATGCTTTGAATTTCTAATAGCCAGTTTTGGCCCTGGAGAGAAACTAAGAAAATTCATGTCTCTTCCTTCTTTGCAAAGGTGAGGGACTGTGAGTGTGAAATATTGCTTATACTGTTATAGTTGGTTGATATGTTGGTTTGAACTGGGGTCTTTTTTGTCCTTTTTGCTTTTTTATTTTTCTGTTACAAAGATGGCTCCTTGGTCAGAAGGAAGAGGAAGGGAAATATTCAGAAATGAAGATGTTGTAACAGCAAAACATACAAATTTATTTTAAAGAAAGAAACTTTGAACTGACGATAATATCCATTTACTTCTAGGTAAATCTGAATTTTAACCATCCCTGAAAGGATGATGCATGCTTTTTTTCTTTCGTATCTCCAAAGATATCTTTTCTAAATTTTTTCTGAGGATCACCTTAGAGAAAGAGAAACGCTGAGTAACTTTTAATACCCACCAATGTTAGGAATGGTCAGTGGGAAGACAACTCGTTTCTTTCTAGCAAAGGAGATTATAATGTTGATGAAATATGAAGATCCTACTCCTTCATTAATAGGCCACATGTGACCACAAGTGTTCCCTTTTTCCCCTGGAACAGGGATCGTGTTCCCAGGTCTAAAGGTACACAGATATTTCAACCATGGATGTCCTGCTGCTTTGAACTCCAGCCCAGCTATGCTACATCTTTAGCATCCACTGGGGGAGGAGCTTGCCTAAGGAGGAGCTTGCTTAGGGGGAGGTTTGCTTATGGGAAGGCTTGTTTGTAGAAGGCTTTCACACCTTTCATCTAAGCTAATTAGGCAGTGAGGCATAAGGGTTGTGATGCCTTCTGGCTCTGAGCCTATTAGCCAAAAGTGTATATATATTCTGAGGTGAAAATTTGCTTTTGGGGTTCGCTCATGAGAAGGACCTTTTGATTCCCTAGATGGTACTCTGAGTAGTTGTTTATCAAGATCCCCCCAACTGTTCAGATGTTGTTGCTGCCCTGATCTGGTGGTATACGTAGGTGGTTGTCTTACTTTGTTCAGACAATTGGAGCCCTGTCTGTTGAATCTCTGTGCTAATTTCTCTGCTGGTATTTTCTACTTATCTATAATTAAAGTAAGATTGTTGACCCCTTTAAAAGTTGCCTTTCCTTTAGAAAGCAGATCAAAGAACCTGTGCTAGCAGGCCATCCTGGGTGTGCTAGGGTGTTTGCTGTTATAGAGACCTATAGTAAAGGGAACTTGAACATGATCTAAAAGTCTTTTATTAGGCAATGTTGTGAGTGAGAATCTATCACTGAAATAGAGAACAAAAAAGAATGTCACTATTTCATATCTAAATTGTCATTGTCTAAATTTCATGTCTAAATCAGAATATTTCCAGGTCATACTCAGAGATTCCTGTCTCCTGAACTGGAAAACTAAAAAACAGACTCTAAGTCCATTGATTATGGGAGGAAACAAGGTTGAGTGAAAAGAGTATTGGTTTTAGGATTTAAAAAAACCTCAGTTCAACCCCTGTATTGGGGAAAACTAGGCAATAAAAAACAAAAATTATCAAAAATCTATTTTAAAGTAATGTTCTGCAGGAGAGCTAGCACAATAAAAGCACTTGACTATGTCAGCTGATAATAATAATAATGGTGTTATTGTATCTTACTTGAAGAACTGTTCCATCTGGTTTCACCAGGGTCATTTCTTCAGCATCAGGCAGTGGGTGGCCAGAGGCTTTGCAGATAGGGTTGAATTTGCCACTGTTTACTTCCATGTGGTCAGGCAAATCTTCTATTTGAGGAGTCACCCTTGGAGGACCTAAAGACAAAGGGAAAGCTGGTGTGAAACTTGGTTTTAAGATAGTATCTAGCTGGCATAAATGCAGCAAGTGGAATGTAAGTTACTCAAGGTCAGCAACTATTTCAGTTTTCGTTTTGTACCCTCAGCTCTTGTCCCAGTGCCTGGAACATAATAGCAATTGTGTGGAAACCATGTGTTTGGCACATGGTAAGAACTATGTATAAATTTGCCTTGCACATAATAGAAACATTTGTGGAATAGAATTGACATCTCTTCCCCCAAATCCTCCTTAGATACATTTAGAACTTATAGCAGAACTCCTTCTTCTTGCCCTAAAAATGGAGATAAAAACATCAGTCATCTTTTCTTCCAGTCATTAAATAAAATATGGTATGGTTTTTGTTATAATTAATATCAGTAAAATCAGTTTCTTTTTAGTGAAAACTCTGCTGGATATAATGATTAAACATAGGTAATGGGTAAGGATGACTCTAAAAAACAAACCAAAAAAAAGCCAAATATTCATGTAGAAAAAATTCAAAGTCTCAATGAAGAAAACAGTTTTTTTAAACTATAAACGCCTTTGTAATTCTTAATCAACTGCTGAGTTGTAAATATTGGTACTTTTTTGAGAGAACATGTTTAATTTTTTAAGTTATTGGGTTTATTTTATGGTTAGATGCTTACTTGGCTGAAAATCTTATAGGGAGGAAAACCTTAAATGGGTCAAAGTTGTGTTCCTGAATTATCATTATTAATTGTTAGCTCTTTTTCTTTTCTTTTTTGAAAAAATTTAAATAGAGATAGTCCTGGGGCAAGGACCACTCTCCTGCTTTTATTCCTCTATATTCAAAGTTCTGGAGACTACTGCACAGGTGAATAAAACAAATACTTTTTATAGATGAATAAAAGTATTACTATGTAAAGTCATCTTCTGTAGGCTCATTGAAAGCATCATTGGAACAACTCCAGTAGCAGACAGGACAATAAGCATAAAATGTACCTCATCCTAATCCCACTTGATTTTGATCTCAAATAAGTTTTTATACTTTGAAAGCTTTTCATTCCATGTAACTTGGAGATTATGAGGATTTGTGATGGTGACATCTATTTTTTCTATCTATCTATCATCTGTCCATGTTGTTTTTATGAATCAATGTTATGTTAAGAAGATTGTAGTCAGTTTATGACAATGGTCCAATTTCAGTTGGTTGGGATATTTTTGGATCTGTATGTGTAGCATAGGGATTTGTCATCATCTATCTGTCTATAAAAGAGCAAAGTTCTTGTATGTAATTTAAAATTCAAGGTCATATCTTCTTAGATATTTGGTAGATGGCTAAATTATATAGCCTGCAGTGGTGTGTTGAACTGTCTCCACCATTTTCCTGCATAATCTACATTGATCACAAAGTCGGGCTTCTTAAAGACAAATCTTCTATAGTATGGTGACAATAAGCTGATCTTGAGTCACCATCACAAATGCTATGTCCAGAAAAAAGTCCGCATGACTCACTGATGACTCAATGCTTCTTTGTTAACAAAAATTTGCTGAGTTTATGCAGATGATAACCATTGAGTGTCTTTTGAGAATTCTCTTGAATCATTGTTATTTCATAGGCATCATCTGGAGGTAAGCAGCCTTAGGTTATATTTGACAAATCCAATGGTGTGTGCCGATTATCAGCCTTGAGTATTGATTAGTGAAGTGATGTTTGCTTATTTCAGAAGTATTTCTGTAGGTTTTGGACCCATTTGTTAAATGTCCTAAGAAGGTCTATCAATGATCTTTTCTAGCAAGCTATTCTTTCTATAGTTACCTTATGGGGACAAGCCTTGTAATTTGTTAATATTGCATAGGGTTTTTAAAGATATTTTCTGAGGTCTACTTTATGGTCTACTTTACAGTTGTGAAGGTGTTAGCATCCATACATAGGTTGGTCAGTCAATAAATATGATTTATTAACAACTAATTATTATATGCCAGGCATTGTGCTAAGTGCTAAGAATACAAAACAAAAAGTCAAAAGACATTCCCTGCTCTCAGGGAGTTTTCAGTCTAATGGAAGAGACTTTGAATGTGATCTTACATATTTTGACTTTCCCTTCCTAGTACTGCTGTTGCTTCACCCTCCAAACCTGATCAGTAGAGAATATGCAAGGGAGAAATTGTCACTAGGCTCCGTACTCCCTAGAATCATGAATACTCATATCCACCCCAGGCATTTTCTACCCTTCTGCTTTCTATCTCTTTCTGAGAGTGTAATTAAATCACTATTACTCTTACTTTTGCAAAGGTTGTGTTAATAGACTACTGTATTGTTTCACTCACCATCTCTGTCACTTCAAAGATCAAAATTTCCTTCCCTAATCACCATTCCCCTGTGCGTATTGTTGCCTCTATTAGAATGTAAGCTTCTTGAGGGAAGGCATAGTCTTGCTCCGTGCTTAGCATAGTAGTGCTTGACCCATAGTACCACTTAATTAAATGCCTTTCATTCATTCTTCCAATTCAGCTTTGATTTCAGAATGAAAAATAAGTCTCAACATATTCAGCCACAACATTCTCCTTGATATCTTTCTACTCAGAAGAGGTATTTGTAGCTATGGCCTTTATCCATTGGTTCATTGTGCTCTCCAGAGTCAAGCTTAAGGTCTTCTGTGTCTATCTTTTCTTAGCATATATTAAGAATCTACATAAACTTTTTGAGTCCAAAAATTATTGCTGCTGTTATTTTTTTGGTGAGGACCTATGACTTCATCTGTGTGGAGAAATCTTGGCTTTGAAATTCTTTGCACAAAAACAGGACAGCCTTTTATATGTAACTTACAGTTTTAGAGACCTGATGCACTTAGAGGCTAAATATATGTCAGAAGGGGGATTTGAACATAGGTCTTGGCTGTTCTCTGTGCCTATTGCACCATATTGCCACTCTCCTCTGTCATAGAAACTTAGGAAAAAAATTTTAACAATGCGTCACTTGGCATCCTTGGAAATGTTCCAGTGCTAAGTAGAATTGTACAGGAATATGCCCCAAAAGTGGAACTAGCCTAATGCTGTGATTCTGTTTCAGAAACTTAGGATAGGATGTTGCTGAAGGGTGTTGCGCAGGATGGAAATGACTAACTTCCTTATTTCTTTTTAGGTCATTATCCTTCCAGTCATTCGAGTTTACAACCTCAAAGTCTCCTTTGCTCCCATATCTCACCAGTTGCCAAGTGTTATCAGTTCTGCATCCACAGTATCTCTCACATCTGTCTCCTTCTATGCACTCACATAGCCACCACCCTAACTGTCAGGCTTCCAGTATTTCTTGTCTGGACTATTGCCATAGTTGCCTATTTGGTCTCCCTGCTTCATCTTTGACATCTATTTTCCACACAGCTGCCAAAGTGATAGTCCTAAATAGTAGGTCTGACTGTCACTGCCCTATTAAAAAAAAGCTCCAGTAGTTCCCTGTTGCCTCTAGAAAAATATAAAAACTCCTTTGTTTGGCTTTCAAAGCCTTTTACAATCTTGTTCCACCCTTGTCAAAATTACCTTTTTACTTACTTTGTATTTCGTTATTGGTTTACATGTTTATTCCATCCTCCTCCATCCCTTAGTAGAATATAAAGTCATAGGACTTCAAAGACTTTAATTTCTTTTTTTTGTATGCCTAGTACTTAGTTCAATGTTTAGTACCAGCAGACTCTTACTAAATGATTTCTTAGTTGAACAGAATTGAGTGCTCTTTGAGGAAAAGGACAGTCTTTTGTCTTGTCTCATACACCTACTGCTTAGCACAATGTCTGGCACACGGTGGAATTTAATAAACATTCATTGACTGACATGACCTTACGTGACTATTTTTAGTGACTAGTGGAGAGGAAGCCTATAATGTCCTCCTAACTAAAGATAATCTCAATTTATCAATGTTAATCAGTGTTTATTCTGCAAGGGCAGAAAAATTTTAATAATTTGTCTATAAGTTCAAGGAAAACATAGATTTAAGAGGGTTTCACTAGGGGAAAAACAAATGACAAAATGCTGACCTATATTTTCCGCAAGGCCTCAGTCACTTAAAGAATTTGGGGCAAATAAACAACTCGAACAAATACAAGGTCATTTCATTCTCTCTCGTTCACATTTTGTTCTCTCATCGGTGATGGTGAGTAAATATTATAGAGTCAAATAGGGTGTTTTGTGAAACTTTAGGAAAAATCAGACTTAATTGGATTCTCTGGGGTCTTTGGCTGAATGCCAGACTGATTTGCTTCCCTGAACACCAAATTTCCTAATCTGGAAACACTGAAGGGAATAGGGTGGGCAATTACTTAAGTCTTGGAAGATTAATTAGAGTGCTATAGTGTGCAGCCCTAGGATAAGGCATCTTCCCTACCTGCAATGATGATGAGGCAGCAGTAGGAGTTTTGATGTTCTCTTGCCCCTTGGGTAGAAAGGTTACACCGGCAAGGTCTATTGACTTTATCACCCTGGAAAAAGGCTTTTGATTACAGTGTTACCTTGCTTTACCTTCTTTCTCACATTGTAGACCATGCCTGTTTGGAGGACAAAGGCATCCTTTGAATCGATCACAGGTTCCCCCATTGGTGCACTTACACCTTAGTTTACAATCTGGTCCATAAAAATCAGTCTGGCAAGCTGAAAATACAGTCATTGAAGAAGAAGAAAAAGTATTAATAATGAAGCCAGTGGAGAAAACCAAGGTTCCTGGTGTTAATTTGAAAATTGTCTAAAATATTTTGTGCTTGACATAAAAGATATGATTGCCTCTTTAAAAAACATTTTTTTAATGAGTAGTGGCAAGGAGGCTTATAATTTAAATATGAATTGGAAGTTTTCTAAAATGTCTTCAATTTTTGTTGATTCTAAATAGGTGGAATAGTACTTATGAGTTAGGATGTTTAATTTCCTCTACTAAATATCAAAATTTCCTCTACTAAAGTCTTACTCTTATACTCCATCATAGTGTAAACATGACTGAATTCAAGAAGTCTAAACCAGTGTGTGATCAAGCCTACCAAGCTGAAAATGCTCTGAATTACAGGCCTGGTGATGGGATTTATGGCTGACATCTGAAGACCGCCAGAACTAAGCATAAATATACTCAGCAGCAAAAAAATTGCCGTTAGATGATTTGATTTGCAAGGGTAATTGAAATTCAGTAAATCTTTTGCTGGGATAGAGAGGAGTTGTGATCAGTACAGGGAATACCTTCACAGGAGAAATCATAGATCTTTTGAAAAGAACTGACATACAGTTTGTAGTCTATAGGTTAGATTATGTAAGACTAGAGACTACACCTATTGCATGTTAGGAGTTAAGGAAAATCCATAGCTTCTAGTCTGTGCTCAATGAATACTATTGATTAACTACAGTTAAAAATGAATCAAAACATTTCTAGAGGCATTTTCACCAAAAATTTTTCAAAAGCAAGATTTTTTTGTGTAGATTTGATTTCTAAATTAGGTAATTAGACATAGGTAAACTAGTAACGATTTTGCTTTGGTAAATATCACTTTGAACTTATAGCCTTTTTGTTGTTCCTTTCCCATATTTTTCCCCCAGCGTCACAAACAATTGTAGTGGTTGTATATACTGGATTGTTTGAGTTATGAAACAATTAGTGGAAAGTTGTTAGCAAGTAGTAAAGGGGGGTGAAATGTTTATTTCTCACACAATGGTGCCAGCTACCCTTCTCCTAACCCTAGTTACATACTTTGGAAGTCACTAGGAATGTCATAGTTCTTCAGGTGAAAAATAAGGGCTTAAAAACCTGGTATTCACATAAAGGGTATTCTTTATGTAGAGGGTGTGCTCCAAGTACTCAGAGACTTTTGTGTGACCTAGTTTGTGTGCCTTGGGAGGTGTCTTCATATTATACTACTGTTTGAAAGTTGATGAGAAGCATTGAAGTACTGCTGTGCTTCATTAGGTGGGAGACAACATTTTTGGAAAATAGAGGATTAACGGGTGGTAGATCTGAAATTAGGATGAGGCAATTGCCTCTTTGCCTAAGGTGCCTAAGGGTGCTGACAATGCTTGTATTCTATCAGTAGGTAAAAACAACTGAGCTTAACAGTTAGATAGTAATACAATTAGTTAAAATAACCCGTCATTTAGCATGTTTCTTCTCCATAGTGTCCATGTCCCAGGTGTGAGTCTCAGCCCTACCACCCTGCCCTAGTGATGACCTCGACAGCAATAGCTTCTCATTCCACCTACCCAGATGTCCCAAGATCTCTTTTCTCCATGGTACCCTGTGTCTCAAAGTTGGAGGCTTCTTTACCTATTCCCATCTCACCCCCCTCAACTGAATTTGTTTTAAAAGTTGCTTAGAGGGTACTTGCCTAGAGCTCATTTTATGGTACTTGTCCAGGGCATCCGAATTAAATGTTATGGGTAAGAAAATAACATACCTCTGTCTAAACTATAGGATGACGCTTCAACTTCCCCAGAAATTTATTCCTAATCCCAACTTCAAAACTTTAAATCCTTGATCTGATGTGAAAGTTCTTTTTAGGGTCCATTACTAAAACTGCCCACCATCTATTAATGTGAAAAAAATTAACTCTTAGGAGAAGAATTCAAACCCATGCTCCTAAGCAAAGAATAAACAAATCAGTTGCTACCATCCTTTCAACCTTGAAATGCATCAAAATGACCCTCTGGCCACCTTCTGGACTGCTTTCTGTACATATTATTCAAGCCATACCTTCATTGCACTGTAGGCCCTTCCAGCCAGTGGCACAGGAACAGCCATAAGGATCCGGGAGACAGAACATGTATGATTTGCATCCATCTGATCCTCCACATCTCTCTTTACAGGTTCTGCCAAACATGTGCTCTTCACAAGCTTTGGAAAAGGAAAGAGCTCCTTCAGATTCAGAGGCAAGTGCTCAAAAGGCACCATCCTTTTTATAGAGGCTGGGCCTTAAATATTAGAAGGAAGATAAATGTAGTGACAGACATATCTCAGATTGTCTCTTACGTAGAGGCAGAAAAAGAAATCATTAAGTCCAATGTTACGGCATGAAAATCAAAGGACAAAAATGTTAATATGAACTGAACTCCCCAAATGGTCTGGATGGCTAACTTCTACCAAGTATAATTTATACATTTTCTTAAGTCAATGGATTTTGTGCATTTTAAATATGCATATCTTATGTGTCAAGACAATAGTGGGTTTTTTACTTACCTTTTTCACATGTTTTCCCCATAAATCCAGGAGGGCAAATGCATTCTCCAGTATCTTCATGACAGATGCCATTGTTTGAACAAGGATTACAGGAACTTCTGCATTCAGGTCCCCACTTTTCAGCTTCACATCCTTGGATTCCAAAACAAGTCAATGATTAGTAAAGCTCTGGTGGGTCATTAGGCAATCACTAACATTGTGTACTTTACAAAATTATTTGCTCAGACAATGATAGGAGGCAGTCTACCTCATATAAAATAATATTTTAAAAATATATCATTAATCTTAATTTATAGATGGGGAACTGAACCTCAGAAAGAGGAAGTGTTTCTCCTGAAGCTATATATCCAGAAAGCATTGGAACCAGTCTTTTGACTTCAAGACTAATGCTCTTTTCACTACACCAAGTGATGTCTTTAGTGTTCTGTGCTCTGATGTAGGATTTTGCATCCCATAAGAGGAGGATTATTTTCCAGTACTTTCTATTCCAACGCCTTTAGGGTAATTTATAGACACTAATTCATTGTTTCAGCCTCCTTGTTGACATAGCTACAACAGCATTAGCCTCCTTTCTCAGAGGGAAAAAATGAAACCATAGTGAATAATAATTCATATTTACATATCATTTTACAATTTATAAGACACTTCTCCCCCAAACAGCACTGTGAGATAAGTAGTATAAATATTATTATATCAATTTCATAGATGACAAAATTGAGGTACAGAAAAGATAAGTGGATACTGATTTTCATTAAACACGGTGCCCACTAATAATAACAGCTTGCATTTATATGATACTTTTAGGTTTGCAGAACACAAGCATTTTATCTCACATGAGATATCTTATAAGAGAAGCAGCATGTCAAAATGAATAAAAAGCTAGCCTTGAAACCAGGAACTAGGTTCAAGAACTACCTCTGATATGTATTGCCTATGTGTCCCTGGTAAAGTCACTTAATGTTTCAGTGCTCTCAACAACTAAGGTTGTAATTTTCAGAGAAGGGGTAGATCACATCGGTAGAGGGAGTGTTCCCTCTACCTGGAAATTCCCTATGCCAATGAATTTAGAAATCCAGTCCTTATGCTTATCCTTTCCCATATGAACCTTATGAGTTTGAGTTAGGTGCTATTCTTATCCCATTTTCCAGATTTGAGTAAAAAAACAGGGTCACATAGCAAACTTCTGAGGTGAGTTTAGAATTTAGGTCTTCCTAAATCCACGTCTAATTCCCTATCCATTATACAATATTGCTTCTCAATTGTAAACCTGTGTAAGGGTCTCAGATTTCCTACCTGTCTTTCTCTAGATGTTTATCGATTTACATTTTTATTCCCATGTAGTCTGCTATTGGGATACTAGTAAGTCTGAAGACACTAAAAGTCTCTGCTAAGAAAAACAAAACTTTTGGGGGAGACTTGCATGACCAGTTGTGACCAGGTTCTCACAGCTCATCAGAAAAGAGCCAATATTTTTGTTCATGGCTATTCATTCTCAGAGTAGTAGGATTGCCTCTTTGCCCAAAGCTGACAATTTCCCTGGCTGTGAGTGTTACTCAATTTAGGCAAGAAGTCATTATTATCACTGATCACCCTAAAATAATCAGGAAGACTGTCAGTGTAGGATTATGTCTCCTAATTTACCACTTAGCCAGACGCCAAATATTTGAGAGCAAATACTTTATCTTAACATAGAAAAAAGAACCAATTCTGCCCAATTTATTAGTGACTGCTCAGAAACTTGGCTACGGTTGATTTGCCCCGACAACAAAGTAGAGCCAACCATGGAGATGAAAGTTTTTTCTGGCTTTGTGACACTTTGTTTTCATCCCCAACCACAGTGGGCAATTTTAAAAGATGAATTTATAGGATATAGGGCTAGAAGAAGGCAGAATCACAGAATCTTATGTTGGATGGGATCTCAGAGGGCATCCAGTTCAACCTATATCTGAAAATAGGATCCCCCTTGCAACATATATGACAAGAGGTCGTCTAGCCATGGCTTGAAGAGCTCCAACGATTGGGGGCTGGGGGTGGAGAGGGGCAGGAAGGGTGCACTATCTCCTGTGGCACTCCATTATATGTTAGTCAGTTACGTGGCACAGTGGATGGAACGCCAGACCTGGAGTCAGGAAAAACTAAGTTGAAATTCAGCCTCAGATAGTAACTAGCTGTGTGACTCTGGGTAAGTCACTTAACCTCTCTTTGCCTCATTTTCCTCCTCTGTAGAATGGGAATATTAACAGCACCTACCTCCCAGGTAATTATTGTAAAGCACTCGGCACAGTGCCTGGCACAAAGTAAGCGCCATATAAATATTATTATTATTGTTGTTGTTATTGTTATACCTTTATTAGCAAATTTTTCTTTACATCAGGCCTAAGTTTGCCTCCTAGTAACTTCCATCCATTGTAGCTGAGTTTCGCCCCTTGGGGCCCAAGCAGAACAAGCCTGTTCCCTCTTCTGTGTCCTTCCAGACAGCTACGCCTTCCTTCAATCTCTTTTTCTCCAGGGTGACCATCATTTCTTTTGACCACTTCATACTTTGAGGCCCTTATCTACAATCTCGATTGCTCTCCTCTGGAAGGTTTTCAGCTAATTAATCTAAGAATTCAGGTCGTTTCGCCTCCTCATTTTACAGATGAGGAAAAGTGAAATTTGAGATTAAGTTACTTGTCCAAAGTCTCACAATGAGTTAGAAGTGGAGCCCAGATTTCATACCCAAGTGCCCTGATTCCATTTCTTCTGTTCTGACCTCTGTCTTGAGATCTAGACCCACATCTATATCTGTCTATAGGACATCTTTATCTGAGATATCTCAGGAGCATTCTAAATTCAAAAGCAACCTTCCTATTTTCCCTCTAAATCTATTCTGCTTTCTAGCTTAAAAGTTTCTATGGTACCACTCCTTTCCTTCTCTGTTTGTAGCCTCCTTTGACTCTTCCCTCTCATTCACTTCCCGAGGAAACTCATTACTCTGTTGAATATCTCTATGTCTACTTAGCT
Organism: Trichosurus vulpecula; assembly: GCF_011100635.1. NCBI lineage: Eukaryota > Metazoa > Chordata > Mammalia > Diprotodontia > Phalangeridae > Trichosurus > Trichosurus vulpecula. Next base: position 20,538,615 of record NC_050581.1, read on the forward strand.
ACCAGGCCCTATTGATTACACTTCATGTCTTACATTTGTTCCCTCCTATTTTCCCCTCTGCCACCATCCTACTACTTCAGGCCTCAGGATTACCTTCATGGACAATATATTCCTAACAGGTGGTCAAGTCTCCAGTCTCTGAATCTCTAAGCTGCCCTTCATATCACTGCCAGACTCATCGGCTCATGAATAAATCTATGTTACTCCTATGCTCGAAACCCTTTGTTGTTGCCATTCAGTTATTCAGTCATGACTGACTCTTCATGACCCCATGGACCATAGTATGCCAGGTCCTTCTATTCTCCACTATTTTCCAAAGTCTGTCAAAGCTCATTTTCGTTGCTTCCATGACACTTATCTATTCATTTCTTCCTCTGCCATCCTTCTTTTGCCTTCAATATTTTCCAACACCATGGTCTTTTCCAACAAATCTTGTCTTCTCATTATATGGCTGAGGTATTTAAGCTTCAGCTTTAGTATTTGCCCTTCTAATGAATAGTCTGAATTAATATCTTTAACTCTTGACTGATTTGAACTATTTGCTATCTAAGGGACTCTCAAAAGTCTTCTCCAGCACCACAATTTGAAAGCATCAATTCTGTGCCACTTAGCTTTCTTTATAGTCCATCTCTTACAACCATACATTAATACTGGAAAACCATAGTTTTGACTGTATGGATCTCTGTTTGCAAGGTGATATCTTTGCTTTTTAGAATGTTGTCCGAATTTGCCATAGCTTTCCTTCCAAGGAGCAAGCATCTTTTAATTTCGTGGCAGTCACCATCTACAGAGATCTTGGAGCCCAAGAATATAAAATCTGACACTGCTTCTATTTCTTGTCCCTTTATCTGCCAGGAAGTGATGGGACCAGTAGCTATGATCTTAATTTTTTAATGTTGAGCTTCAGTCCAGCTTTTATACTTTTCTCTTTCACTCTCATCAAGAGGCTTCTTAATTCTTCTTCACCTTCTACCATCTTCCTGGTTTCAAAGCCAGCTCTCTATCTACTACACCAAACTGCCTGTTGCTTTTTAAATAACTATAGCCACATAAGAAGCATATCTATGATGCTAATTTATTTTCCATGGCATCAGGAACAGAAAGGAGTTTCATTGGTTGTAATGTTTATTTTATCTATAATTGAAAATCACAATTTAGGAATGAGAAAAGTTGATTAATCTGAAGAGTTGTGCAGGGCTTAGCAACGTGAATCCTTCGTGTCTAACTATACTTTAGACAGAGACAGGAAAACAACTACTGAACCCCATGTTGGACCCACACTGCCAAAAACTGCATAAGCAATTTGCCAACCAGAAACTTACTTCGAACTATCAAACGAGTGAAGGCTGAGGTGAAAAGATTTCCTCCTATGTACCTGGCTGAATAGACACCAGCATCCTGAGGCTGAGTATTCACCACATTTACTTCTAGCATATCAGGTACTTCATGCTTAGGTACTGAGTGAATGAAAGATCCTGGGAAGAAAGAACCACAGAGAAATTTGGTAGAACACAGAATAGGCAGTAACAGTTACCTTTTCCAGGCTGTCCAACGGTTTGCTCTTTAAAAAAAAGTCATATATCCATTAATGAAAACACATGGCATCATGTTGTAAATATGGGAAAGAATTATAATATTGGGATATTTATCCCTCTACCTGGAATAGAAAAATGTTACCTGCAATAATTTTTTTAAAAATTCTGATCTTAATACACATCAAACCAGATGAGCAGTTTTGTATACAAAAAAAAAAACTGAAAAAAGGATGGTGCAATCCATTTATATTAGGCTCTCCCTATCCTTATTGTTATCATCTACTGTCAATCATGCTTCCAATTCAATGATTTTAGTACCATTCTCTTCATTTTTTTCTCCTAATTTCATTTTTGTAGGCTTCGCTATCCGTATTGCCAACCCCTTTAAGCCACCCGACCATATCTTCAACCCACTCGACTCCAGTTAGCTTCTCATTCCAGACGCATAATAAAACATCATATCCTGGACTTTGCAGTTTCCAAGATCATGAACTTTAAAGTTTCCCTCTAAAACCACAACATTTCCTTATTCTTCTTTCATACACACTAAGCCTACACTTTTTCTTTATTGTGACCACTGGTCTATCTTCTCTACTTTAGTTTCACTTGCTTCAATATCCAGCCCTGGCCATACTGTATTTTACTAGCTAAGGTCTTAGAATCTTTTGCCCCCTAAACTGCCACTATTTGTGACTTGAAAATCTTCACTCCATCTCTGTTTTAATGACATTTCCCCATGCACCTTACATGCTACTTTATTTTCTAGGTTTATTACTTATGTAATTTGTATACTGTAGCTACCTATTTTAGTGAGTTATTCCCCTACTAGACTATAAACTCCATGATAGCAGGTATCCTGGGAATACACAAGGGTGATTCTCTGAAAAAGGACCACATCATATATAAACTTTGTATTTCCTCCAGCACAATGATCTCCATACAGTAGGCACTGAATAAATAAATGCTTTATGAATGAAAAAATTATTTAATGAATTTGAAACTATTTTGACAGAATTAAATGCTGCCTCTTCTTGACTATCTGCTTTGTCACTAGAGAATATGGAGGGATGATTGTTCTAAATAAACATTAGTTCAAAACTAAAGCATTATTTTGCCAGAAATCAAAAGATTTATGCAAAGACTTTAAACACCCTATATTTCATAATTTCTTTCCTTCTTCCCTATAATCTCAGAGGATGAGACAGTCTTCTAACCCTTCCACTGGTACCTTTGATCATATTTCTTCTAAAACCTTGCTTTGTCAGTCATCTCCTTTTTCTTTTCCTTTCTCTTTCACCTTGCTTCATCTTCATTTTCTCTATATAAATTGTTTTTTTAAAGCACATATATTAAATATAACATGGTAGTACTAATACAGCCCTGCTTGTCTATTTCTTTCTGAATTTCCTTATGTTCTGCTCTCTTTTAGGTATTTCTAAAGTATTTCATTGACAACTCTTTTCTTTCTTTTTCTTGTAGTTTTCCCTGCAGCTCTCCCCCTGAAAAATAAAAACCTCAGCAATAAAATAAACTAATGCAAAAGAAAACCAAAGATGTGTGGTCTGAGGATATGAACAACTACTTCTCAAAAGAATAACAAATTATTAACAATCATGTGAAAGTTCACTCTAGTTTATTAACAAAATGGCAAATGCAAATCAAAATCTATCTAAGGCTTTATTTCACATCTAGAGAATTGACAAAGATGAAAAAAGTTCAAAATCATCAATGTTGTGAGGCTGTAGAAAGACACGCTTACTAATGAACTGTTGTGTTAGAACTTGGAGTTCATCTGATCGTTCTACAAAATCATTTTGAATTATGCTAGGAAAATGCCTGATATCCATATCTTTTGGCTCAAGATCTCAGAACTAGACATATACTCTTCTAAGGAGGTTGATGACAAAAAGAAAAGCCTCATATAAACCAAAATATTATAGCAGCACTTTTTGTAGAATTAAAGATTAGAAACAATGTACAGTGAAAGCCCTTCAGTTGGAGAATGGCTAAACACATTGTGGTGCATGAATGCTATATAGTATGCTTGTGCTGTAAGAAATGATAAATATCAAAAATATAGAGAAGCATGGGAAGATTTATGTGAACTAATGTAAGAGAAGTAAGTAAACCCAGGAAAACAACGAACTACAATAGACTACAACAGTGTAAATGAAAAGAACAACAGAAATAAGACAAGTGAAACAGAATACTATTAAATTATAATGACTAAGCTTGGACCAAAAAAGAGATAAGAAAATATATTTCTCTCAATCTTTTTTCATAAAGTTGGGAAGGGAGAAGATTATGGATACGAAACTCTACATATGATGCCTGACTTGGTTGATATGTTGGTTAGTTTAACAAGCAGTAGGGGTTTTTTCCTCTTTTTTATTCTTTGTAATAAGGGATGGAGGAGGAGGAAGAAATATGTGATGTAAAAAATCAATAATATTTAAATATAAAAAATTATTATTATTATTGTTTCTTCTAAATTGAGATTATGGCAAAGTATATTTTTCAAAGTCTGAATTTAAAGATTTATTTTAACACTGATAATTGATTCCTAGGGTATGTTTGTCTTCCACTTCTTGTCTGATATGGCAGATAGTATTGCAATTCAGAAGAAATAGGCTCTCCTCAACACTACGAAGTCAGAAGTAAATTTTAAAAACTTCTTTGATACTCTTAGGGATCCATGATCTTACTAAAGTGTAATTTATTATTGTAGATCACAACCTATCCATACCTTCTTAGCCCATGTGATTTTTGTCCTTTTCTTTAAACAAATTCTTCATAGAGGGTCTGCCTACAGTGTTAAAGACCTTTCTCTGCTTCTTTTAATAAGTTGGAGATATAAACACCGCACTGGAACTGTCTGTGACAATACGAATTGCCTCCCATTTTTAATGTATATCTGACCTACCTTCTTTTCTAGTCATGCTTCTCTTTGATGATATTTCTCCATATGTGTACATTCTCCTTGATAATATATTGCAAACTACTTACACCCATCATGCATCTTTCCATTACCCTTGACCAGAATATTTTTAGTGTTAAAAAAAAGATGGACCTTTGTAGCAGAGAATAGCTTGGTATCATTGAAAGATTGCATATAGATTCTACTGTGACATCTCACGATGTCAATCTCTCAGTTTACATGGAGAACAAACACTAATTAGTTCTACCAACCCAGAAAAACTTCGTATATGGAATAGGCAATGGATTGTGTCTGGGGTTCAATATCCAAGCTGGTGAAGCAAAGAGTTAATCATCAGGTGTGTCGTGGTGATATTTTTGCATTTTGTTTTGCTTTGTTCCATTTTTGTTTTGCCCACAGTAACCCACAAAATAGATTTGAAAGTCCTACTTACCATTTTTGTAAATTACTGCATCTTCTTCCTTTATTAACACCTTTTTGAAGGAAATATTCACGTATTCGCCCTTGTTCACAGTCATAGTTAAAGTGTCAGGAAGGAAGGAAGCTTCAATAACAACCAAAAAAAGGTATCAAAATTAATTCCATGTTTATTCCAAAGGACATTTGAACTTTCAATCTCAGGTATACTATATGAGTAATTCCAAGATTTAAATCGTTGGACTCATTTGTATTAAGTGAAGCATCTGATAAAGGATCCTCACTCTAGTCTCTCAGTTCATTGGGTATTAACAATGCTAAAACAATCACCCATTTGTGTGGCCTAAAGTAAGTCACTTAGCCCCTTCATGCCCTTAATAATGGAAAGGCAATCCTTAGTACTTTCCTGCTTCTCACATTTGTGAGAATAGGCTAAGAAAACAATTTGCAGGTACTTAAGATATTGTCTCTTGTAAATGTAAGACATACTTCAAATTACTTTTTCCATTGGTGGAGAAGGATCTGTACTGTGATCCAGCAACACTGATTTGCTTAGTTCAACCTGTGACCACAAGACGGTGGCTGGGTTGGAGGTGAAGGCTGTGACCATGGAACAGGGCAAATCCAATAGAAGTCCTCATCACTTTGGGTACATGGATTACTTGTGATTATTAGAATTAGCAAATCTAAACACTGGGCTAAAGATTTAGATTAAGAGAACTGAAAAGCCTCCTAAGATTATGCTTCTTCACTAGTGCTGATGAAGGCAAGCTTCATTTAGCCAGCCATATCAGTTTCTCTTTGCAAATTTATGAGCCAGTGCTGGTTTCATGAGAAACCTGTCTGGGCTATTTAATTTTCATTGGTACTTTCTATGTGCTTTGTTTAAATTATCTACCCTTTTGTATGAATGTTGTTTAGTTTACTGTGGGACTTTTTCCTCTCTACATTGTATTCTAGAAAGGAACCTAGATTCCCCAATGGGCTCAGCTCCAAAGTATTTTTAACTTGGTAACTTTTAAGTATAGCTAACTTTGTATTATGGGAGACCTACGTTCATGGGCAGGCAGGTTCAACCAAATTAGGGTTTTAGCCAAATCAGAGTTCAAAGGCTGCTTTTCTTCCTTCTTGGCTCCTCTCCATTTTCCCTAAGCAGTTTTTCCTAAGAAGCTCTAACCACCTGCGATAGTGCTTAAATGTTTTCTAAGTATTGATGTCAATCTGATATTTCTGCTATAAGTTAGTATATGGATCTTTATATCATAAGATCCCAGAATGCTAGAGCTAAAAGGGACCCTAGAGATAGATCATCAACACCCAAAGAAGAGAACAGGATCAGGGAAATGACATTGAAGCACATGTATTGACTTGGCAGCAATCTTGAACTCAGGTCTCCCAATTTCTAATTTAATGTCCTTTCCACTATACTCTGCTGCTATTGCATGGATATTCTTTAGGAACTGTGGGAAAATAACCGATGGTTATAAAATTTTTAAATCTATTATCAATTTCCAATAGGTGACACAGTAATATTATATATATATATTAGTTATTTCCAGAAGATGCTTCAATTATAAAAAGTAAATTCTTAATTTCTCTGTATTTTAAGTATTTCCAATATTATAATTGGATGCTAGCAGTTATTTAAGTGTCAGAAGTAGTAGAGGCAGAGAGGTTTTCAGTGGAGAGGGCATTGAATCTGAAGTCAAGAAGGCCTTAGTTCAAATACAGCCTCCCACAGTCTTTGTCTGACCCCGGGCAAGTCACCTAACCTCTCTCTGTCTCAATTTCCTCTACGGCAAAATGGGGGTGATGAGATGAAAGCACCTGCTTCACAGGGTTATTGTGAGGATCAAATGGGATGATATTTGTAAAGTGCTTAGGTAGCACAGTGCCTGGCATACAGTGGTAGTTTGATAAATGTGTGCTCCTTTCTTCTTCCCCAAAGGGCTATAAAATCATGTATACCCTTTGACCTAACAATACCACTACTAGGTCTGTATCCCAAAAGAGATAAAAAAAACAAAAAGGAAAAGGACCTATATGTACAAAAATATTTATAGCAGTTCTTTTCTGGGGGTAAGGAATTAGAAATTGAGGGGGTGTCTGTCAATTGGGGAAAGGCTGAACAAGTTGTGGTATGTGATTATGATGGAATACTGTTGTACTATAAGAAATGATGAGAAGGATGCTCTCAGTAAAACCTGGAAAGAGGTTCGTGGGCTGATGCGAAGTGAAATAAGTGATCTATGTACAAAGTAACAGCAATATTGTAAGATGATCAGGTGTGAATGACTTAGCTATTCTCGAAATACAATGACCCAAGAAAACTCTGAAAGACTTATGATGAAAAGTACTATCCATCCCTGGAGAAAGAACTGATGGTGTCTGAATACAGACTGAAGCATGTTTTTTTTTTCCTTTATTTTTCTTGAGTTTTTTTGTCTGTTTTCTTTCATGCCATGACTATTAGGGATATGCTTTGCACGACTACACATATATAACTTATATTGGATTGTTTATTTTCTCATTGGGGGTTAGGTGGGGAGGGAGGGAGGGAGAGAGTTTGGAACTCAAAGTTTTAAAAACAAATGTTAAAAATTATTTTTACATGTAACTGGGGAAAACAAATTACTAATTTTTTAAAGAGAAGTAGCTGTGAAATAGTGGGTGAAGTATAGAACTGGGAGTAAATGAGATCTTGGTCAGTATAAGTCTGGGGCCTGACATGTAGGTTGTCTCCAAGTCTCAGTTTTGACACTGATAAAATGGAGATGATAATTCAGTGAGGCAAAATTAGCCAATGGATATAAAAGAATTTTTTTTAATTGTAAAGTAGTATGAAACTAAAAGCTACTAGATTTTGACCAGATGATTTCAGTTCTTAGCAAAGGATATTAACTACATGACTAATGCTTTATGTATTTATTTGAAAGTCTATCTTTGGATAGAAAATCTTTGTTGTAAGATGTTCATATTCACATCTGGGCAATGTGAGAAAAGACTTCATCCATACTTTACCTTACTTCCTCTGGACCTCATTCACCTCTGGACTCACTCCAGAATTCTCCTCTTTCTTCTCACTTGCCTCATTGCCCACCTATGAAAACTCCACCCTGGAGCCCTCATCCGTTCATCGATGATTCCTTTCCCTAGACCAACATTTTAGGAACCAACATCTCACTCATATCTCTCTAGATCTTTTTTTTTGATGTTGTTGTCTTTTCTCATTAGCCTGTATGCTCCTTGAAGTTATGGACTGTGTTGTTTGCTTATGTTTGTATTCCTAGCACTCAGCATAGTTCCTGGCACATAGTGTTTAATAAATTCTTTATCTATCACCGTCCTTTCTTCCTTCCCTCTTTTCTTCCTTCTTTCCTTCCTTCCTTCCTTTATTTCTTTTTCTTTCTCTTTCTTTCTTTCTTTCCTTCTTTCTCTCATTCTTTCTTTCCTTCCCTTTCTTCTTTTCTTTCTTTGTCTTATCTATCATCTATTTATCTATATCTCTTCAGTACAAATTTGAAACTATCTCTTTGGGAAAGTTGAGTCCACATCCCAATATTGTTTGGATTAATGGCCTGCAGTCTCCACTTAAGCCTTTTTGATCTGGCCTTTCAGTTTGGGGCCAGAGACAGTTTTTCCATGTCCTGGTAAAGTCAGTGCCTACTATGGTATCTGGCACATGGATGCTTAATAAATGCTTGTTGAGTCCATGAATCCCCATGCCTTAGTTCGATTGCGTTGCAGAAGAAACCAAACCCTACCTTTGATAAGAACAACAACGATGAACACAACAACAATCATAATAGTTAGGTTTTATATAGCATCTACATTTAGGCACTATGCCAAGTGTTTTTTTTTTCTTCTTCAAATATTACTATCTCATTTGATCTTTACAACAATGCTTGGAACTATTATCCTTGTTTTACAGTTGAAGAAACTGAGACAAACAGAAGTTAAGTGACCTGCCCAAGGTCGCAAAGCTAGTACATGCCTGAGGTTAGATTTAGTCTCAAGTTTTCTTAACTCTAGGCCTAGAGCTCTATCTACTATGTGTGCCATCTAGCTGCTTCCTGATAATAACAAGCTCTGTGACTACGGACGAACAAATTTACTTGTCTGGGATTTGGTTCCCTCATTTTTAAAATGAGCTACATGATTTTTAAAGTTCCTATTAGCTGCAAAATTCTATGGTTCTAGGATGGAACATATATGGGGTCCAATTCTCACTTTTAGTTCAATTATTAAAACAATTGACATTATCGTGTTAACTAAGGAATTGAGAAAGTCAGTAATCCGTGACATAGCTGAGCTGTTTTCATTAAAGCAGTAGTTATATAACTCCCAGATTTTCTTCACTGAGACCATGGAAACTTTAGCATAGCTTTTCTACAAAAGCCAAACCAAGGTGACAGATGTGAGGGAAAAAAATAGAGCTGGATTTTCAACTGTGATGGCTTTGGCACACCTAACATCCCTTTGCTCAACCTCTTTTCCTTCTTAGCCTGGTGCTGAATAGCTGCATTCCTGGGAATTTCTGGTGTGCCTTTTTCCCACTCACCCTGGTGTCATTTAGAGGTGAATATGCTATAGTCTTGTAAAAGAAACTTGACCTTCATTTGTAGAGATTTCATTTTCTTTGACCTAAAATTTGATTTGATGTACATTCAATTAAATCCTAGGATTTCCCAGTTAACAAATGCTCTTAGAGATGCCAAAGAAATCTACATGGAGCAATGGACTTAGAGTCGTAGGATCTGGGTCATTTGACCTTGGGCAAGTTATTTAACTTCTGGATCTTAGTTTCCTCATGTGCAAAATGAAGGGGTGGGACTAGATGGCCTCTAAGTTCCCTTTTATCTCTAAATCCATAGCCCCATAATCTTTTCCAGTGGACATTGACATGCATGCCCCATCGATAGCCATAGACTCTTATTTAAGGAAGTGCAATGCAAGGTAATTATCAGAGATTCAGTTATTTATCTGACACTCATCTGTACCACACACTATATGTGTATATTATTATTATTATCATAATAAATAATAATAGCTAACATTTATATAGTGCTTACTGTATGCCAGGTAGCATGCTAACCAGTTTATAATTATTATCTCATTTGATCCTTACAACAACCCTGGGAGGTAGATGCTATTATTAGCCTCATTTTACAGATGAGGAAATTGAGGCAAACGGAAGTTAAGTGACCTTCTCAGGGTCACATACCTAGTGTCTTAGACTGGATTTGAACTCAGGTCTTCCTAATTCCAGGCCCCCATACTCTATCCACTGCTCTATGTGGCTGGCCCTGATAAACCACATTGGAAACCCTAGTAAAATTAAGCTATATTGTAAAGTTTCCATCTTTCCCCCAAACAGTTCTATGACCCCAAAGGGATACAAAAGAGTTCATTTAGAAAGCATGCTTTCATTTTAGGTTTTGCTAATCAGGAGATAGCCAGAGGAAGTTCGGACTTGATTTAAACACAAAAACCTTCCAGTGGGTATGTACTTCTCCTGTTTTCTTCACCTCTCAATTATTGCCATGACTACCTATTGCAGTTGCCCATGGGAAACAACTAATTTCTAGGAAGGAAAGAATCAGGCCAGAGAAGTGAATTTAAACACTTCTGAAATGAACAACTCTAACATTAATCAATTTTATTGATTTTCCCTAAAGACATTCAACTTTGAATGCACTTCTTTTTAGAAAGGCCTAGTCAATTCAAATAATACCAAGCGCACTGGTGTACCCAAAAGAATAATACAAGATGTCCCAAAAGTCTTAGCATAATTTTAAGCTATTACATCTTCCTATGTACACTGTATATAGAAAACAAACAAAAATGTAGTCCCCTGTCTCATATTCATGTCCAATTGATGATTTTCCTTTGCAAAAACAGTTAATGTACGAATTCAGGCAGGTCTACTTGGACCTGATTTATCTATCATTTGAAATCCCATTACCTTGCTGCCGCATCTTCATAGTTCGTATCCTTATGGACTCTCCTCGGACTTTCCCTTCACAGTAGTATGCACCGTTGATCTTGCTAGCTTTTTCCCTCTTCCACACAACTTTTTTAGCCCATTCTCTAGATTCATCTTGAGTAACTTCCAGGGGCTCCTGATGCTGGTTCATCAAGGCTTCAAAGTCTCTTCCTATAGTGATGAGCTCATGAGGACGCCAGCCTGTGGCTATACAGGTGAGAGATGTTTCACCATCAGAGACGAGGGGCAAGGAATTGATCAAGATAAGATCCATTGCAGCTTCCACTTTACCTACAGAGGAAAAAGGGGTGGAATGAGAGGAAGTAGTGTTCAAAGCATAAGTATCAAATATTTAGGGTTTACTTTCTAAGGGTATCTATGGAGTCACCCATATTTGAATATTATCTACAACAGCAGTTGTTTTGATAATTTGATATCAATGATATACCAGTTATTGTCGGATGAATAAGTTACTCCTGCTACGTAAATCAGACACTTAATTAATAAATATCCTTTAGTTGAAATTATGAAGACAATGCACAGTCCAGTTGTACCTGAAAATCTACACAGTCTCTAAATTACACAAGTCCACATGATATAAGCATTTGCCTTCTCAGAATCCTCCTCTTGAAGACACTACTTTTTTTATTAACAGAGAAAATAAAAATTATTTCTTGTTTTATCCATCCCTTAAAAAGAGAGACAGTAGGGAAAAGGGAAGCCTGGATTTACCAATGATCAGTCTTGACCCCAAGGTATAATACTTAGGAAATAGAATCACAAGGACAAAAATATATAGTGTAACAGAATAGAATAGAATAACATAATGTAATGCAATATTTTTTCGTTTTAAATTTATTTTTTATTTTTAGTTTACAACACTCAGTTCCACAAGTTTTTGAGTTCCAAATTTTCTCCTCCTCCCTCTCCTCCCCACTTCCCCCCCTCAAAGATGGCATGTATTCCAATATAGGTTGTATACATACCTTCACATTAAACTTATTTTCACAATAGTCAAGTTGCAAAGAAGAATTATAACCAATAGAATGAACCATGAGAAAGAAGAAACAAAACCAGAGAGAGAGAGAGAGAGAGAGAGACCAAATAGTTTGCTTCAGTGTGCATTCAGACTTCATAATGCTTTCTCTGGATGCAGATAGCTTTTCTCTGTCATGAGTTTTTTGGAGCTGTCTTAGGACCTTGCATTGCTGAGAACAGCCAAGTCTATCAAAGTCAGTCATCATACAATGTAGCTGTAACTGCATACAATGTTCTTCTGGTTCTGCTCCCCTCACTCAGCATCAGTTCATATAAGTCTTTCCAGGTTTTTCTGAAATCTGCCTGGTCATCATTTTTTATAGCACAATAGTATTCCATTATATTCATATACCACAACTTGTTTAGCTATTCCCCAATTGATTTCCAGTTACCCCTTGCTTTCCAACTCTTTGCCACCACAAAAAGAGCTGCTATAAATATTTTTGTACATACAGGTCCTTTTCCCGCTTATATGACCTCTTTGGTGTACAGTCCTAGGAGTGGTATTACTGGGTCAAAGAGTATGCACATTTTTATAGCCCTTTGAGCATAGTTCCAAATTGTTCTCCAGAATGGTTGTATCAGTTCACAACTCCACCAACAATGCAATAGTGTTCCAATTTTCCCACATTTTCTCTAGCATTTATAATTTTCCTGTTTTGTCATGTCAGCCATTCTGACAGGAGAGGTGTGGTACCTAAGAGTTATTTTTATTTGCATTACTCTAATTGTAATGGTAATCAGGGTAGGACATTTTTGTTGTCTTCTCTTTTGGAAGGCTGAGGTAATAGAGTACCTTTGCTGAGTCTTGCCTTTCAAATGTAATGGCAAGCAAAATGGGACTTTTCACTGTTCTTTGTTTGAGTGCTTCTCAGCACTGAAATAATCAAGTGCCCCAGGGCTCTGAGACAGGTATATAAGATCTGAGGTTTTTGTTTTGTTTTGGGGGTATGCTCATTGAAAAAGTGACAAGACTCTGGACAAGCCCTTGAAATAGCCCTCCCACCTCTGGCTTTGTAACCCAGATGTTGGTGCTTCTCTGGTAACTATGTATTGTGATTTGAATCATGCAAGGTCTGCCTGTTGATGTTTGTAATTTCTGTTTGTATTTGCTCCAAAGTTCAGGGGGCTGATATTTTCCCTCTGAACTAAGTGAATGAAATATGTATATTTAATTAAACCGAGAATGTTAACCCTTTAAAGTTGTTTTTCTTAGAAAAGCATATCAAAGAACCTGTGTTGGCAGCCCTTCTCTGTGCTGGTCTTGTTGGGTCTTTAACATCCCCAGTAGCTGCTAGCAACATTGTTGTTACACTAGTCAATAATGATTTAGAGCATTTTTTTTCATGTGATTATAGATATCTTTAATTTCTTCCTCTGAAAACTGCCTGTTCATATCATTTGACCATTTATCAATTGGGGAATAGCTTGTTTTCTTATAAATTCGACTCAATTCTCTGTATATTTTAGAGATAAAGCCTTTATCAGAGACACTGGTTGTAAAAATTCTTTTGCAATTTTCTACTTCCTTCCTAATGGTTGCATTGGCTTTGTTTATACAAAAACTTTTCAATTTAATGTAATCAAAATTATCCATTTTGCATCTCATAATGTTCTCTGTCTCTTGTTTGGTCTTAAATTCTTCCCTTCTCCATAAATCTGACAAGTAAACTATTCCTCGCTCTCCCAAATTGCTTATAGTAGCACCCTTTATATCTAAATTGTGAACCCATTTTGACTTTATTTTGGTATATGGTGTAAGATATCAGTCTATGCCTAGTTTCAGCCATTCTGTTTTCCAATTTTCCCAGCAATGTTTGTGAAATAATGAATTCTTATCCTAGAAGCTGGATTCTTTGGGTTTATCAAAGAGTAGATTACTATAGTCATTGACTGCTGGGTCTTGTCTACCTAACCTATCCCACTGATCCACCACTCTATTTCTTAGCCAGTACCAAATAGTTTTGATGATTGCTGCTTTATAATGTAGTTTAATACCTGGTATGGCTAGGCTACCTTCCATAGAATTTCTTTTCATTAATTCCCTTGATATTCTGGACCTTTTGTTCCTCTGGATGAATTTTGTTAATATTTTATCTAGCCCCATAAATAATTTTTGGTAGTTTGGTATGGCACTAAATAAGTAAATTAATTTAGATAAAATTATCATTTTTGTTTTATTAGCTCAGCCTAACAATGAGCAACTGTTGTTTTTCCATTTATTTAGATCTGACTTTATTTGCATGAAAAGTGTTTTGTAATTGTGTTCATATAGTTCCTGGGTTTGTCTTGGCAGATAGACTACCAAATATTTTGTGGTGTCTACTGTAACTTTAAATGGAATTTCTCTTTCTATCTCTTGCTGTTGGGCTTTGTTAGGATGTAACATAATATACTGTAACTTAATATAATATAAAATAACAGCATAAAACAATATAATAAATATTAACAATATAATAAATATTAACAAAAGACAGATGTGTGAATGTAAACTGATTCAATTAAGTACTTGCCTTCTAATCTCTTTCAATGGGTAAGGAAGATAGTTTAATAATGAAAAAATTTACCTTTGAACCTGTTTTAAATTTTATAATTCATCATATGGATATGGGGAAGGCAAGTAACAAGTGATAATGCTGTTTGCAAAATGTCATGCAAAAACAAGTAATAGTTGTTGGACTCTTGAAGCTCAAAAAGTTTTGTGAGAATGCTTTATATCTTCATACAAATCCGCGAAAATTTCTGTACTGTATTTTTGGTTTCTACTGATGCTAGGTTTGCTCCTGGCAAAGACGGTAACGTCATCCTGTTTACTATTTAGTGGGAAAGATGGCAGAGTCCCGATTTAACCATGATATATGATTACAATTTTCACGGTGGTCCACTTGACTGAGCGTGTAGTTGGCAGAGGTAGAAATATGGAGTGAGTGTAGCACCACAAAAGGGTTGGAATTATTTTCCATTCCACAACTCTAACCATGCCCTGTTCCAATACTTTTTGCCTGTCAATGTCACCTATGTCTTCCAAATCTAAAGGGCATTGCAAGGAAAGGAGAAAATAGGAAAGAGAGGATAAAAGAGGAAAGCTGGAGGGTCTCCAGAACAGGTTACACATGCTCAAAAGTGGCAATGAAGAACCAAAACCTCTGAAGAGAGAAAAAGATCACCATCTTCTTTCTATTTCTAGCTTAAGCACTGTCTCAGCTTAAAAGACGCCTCTGCTCTTTCACCCTCATTCATCTATGGATTTGTTCTAAGAGAATATCTTTAAAAGGAAGGAAATACTGCATTTTTTAAAACTTACATGTGATCCTACTCTGTACCAAAGTCAACTGAATAGTATGCCCAAATTCTGGGAACTATCCTAAGTACCTTGTGTAGGAATGGATTTATTTAATGATGTTAGTAACATAAAAGATGGAGTGCTATTCAAAATAAGTTAATTATTGATCTGTCCTCCACAATATTCCTATTCCAGTGGCTCATTATGGCATGAAGGTGACCTTGGGCTCCTGGAGGTTTACCAGGGATGCATAAATGCTGGTAGGTTCTACTAAAAGTCTTCAAGCATGATCCCAGTGACAGATGGCAGCTAGTATCTGAGGGCCATTCTAGCTAATAGATTGAGGGTTAACCTTGACAAGGTGATTAATTCTTTTGGCCATACACATTCACAAGCATATACATTTGTAACACTTAGGTGGCTCCTAGGGGCCCTGCAACAAACCAAGATTCTTCCACGGGTTAATGTTAGGGTGGAAGGAAGTCCTCTAGACAAAAATACCCTAATAAAACATAGATTTATCACAGTGTACTCACCTATCCCAGGGAGACTGAAAATATGACTGTGGGGGAGCCATTCTAGAATCTATCTTCTACAAAGTTTCCTCTCCTAAATTGGCCAGATTAACTCTGAGGAACCAGTCCACTTGCCATGTTACTGACTATCGTTCTACCAAAAACCATGGAACAAAGCCTGAAGTGGGACTCGGGCTGGAGAGTTCCAACACTGGCATTCAGGGAAATTCCTACTTTTAATTTATTATCCAGTTGACTTGAATGTCAAGGTTGGATAGAACCTACACTAAAAACAGGAAGAAAACAAGGAAAACTTCAGCATACATAGATCAGGAATTTATATATGAATGCATAGGAGTGGTGGCTAGTCTTATCCTTTTTTAGTGAATTCAATTCATTGTTGATTAAACACACCTATAAAATACAAATCACTGTTCTAGGAGGTGAGGCATAGATAGGAAAAAATGACATGATCCCTACCTTTAAGGAACTTACCATCTATTTACTGGAGAAGATGGAACACACAAACAACTATTAGAAGGTTGGAATAACGTAAGGACCTTTGCTGTTGTTCAGTCATATCCAACTCTTCACGACCCCACTTAGGGTTTTCTTTGCAAAGATACTGGAGTGGTTCACCATTTACTTCTCCAGCTCATTTTACAGATGAGGAAACTGAGGCAAACAGGGTTAAGTGACTTGCCCAGGATCACACAGCTAGTAAGTGTCTGAGGCTGGATTTGAACTCAAGAAGATGAGTCTTCCTGACTCCTGACCCAGCACTCTACCCACTGCACTACCTAACTGCCCTAAAAGTATAGGAAGGGGAAAACTGAAAGAAAGAAAGGATAACTCTTATTTGGGGGCAACTAAGGAAAACGTCAGTAAAGAAGTGGTGTTTGAGCTGAGCCTCAAAGGCAGGATTTCAAGAGGCAGAGATGTATGCATGATGTTTATTGTAAGTATTGAAGCCAGGGCACTCGTATTTGTGGAGGTATAAGGGGGAAAGATGACATTGTTATTGTTCAGTAATCCAGACACGTCTGACTCTTCGTGATCCCATTTGGGATTTTCTTGGCAAAGATACGGGAGTGGTTTGCTATATCCTTCTCCAGCACATTTTACAGATGAGGAAACCGAGGCAGACAGGCTTAAGTGACTTCCCCAAGGTCAACCATGACTAGTGACTGAGGCCAGATTTGAACTTAGATCTTCTTGACTCGAGGCCCAGCACTCTATGCACTGCACCACCTACTTGCCCAAGATGACATTAGGAAGCTTCAATGACACAAAGAAGTAGAGTATGAAACGAGCCTAGAAAAACAGTTTTGAGCCATATTGTGGGTGGCCTTAAATACCAAGCAAAGGAATTTATTTGTTAGGTGAAAATGAACCACTGAAACTTATTGAGCAGGGTAGGGATGTGATAAGCTTTTTGCATTAAATAGATTATTTTGCCAAAAAGTAAAGGATAGCTTTAAGAAGACAGAGACTGGAGTCAGGGTCAAGACAATCTGTGGTAGCAGTAATCATAGAAGAATGGAAGGCATAAATGTAAGAGATACTGTGGAACTAGAATCAACAGGACCAGGCAATTGATTATTTGCGTTCAGGAAGAAGAAAAAGTGCCTAGGAGTGCCTAGGAGGATAACAGTATAGTAAGCAGAAATACAAAAATTAGGAGGAGGCCCAGGTTTCCGAGGAAATGATGGAGAATGTGGAGAATCTCTAGATCTATGGAAGGGGAAATGAAAGAGAAAAGAATCTTGTTTTTATGAGAATTTATAGAAACTAATGAGCCCCAAGATTCCAACTAGATTGTTGTTGTACTCCTAGTTATCTCCTATATATGTTACTTAACTATACCTCCTCGCCAGCTACATAGACCATATTGTCTTGGAATTGCATATTATTTTGTATCTTTCTCCCTTAAGAGGGAATAATGGTGAGAGAAGCTTCCAATGAAAATATCATGCCAGATGTAATTCCTCAGTATTGGCGAGGAAAATTAATTCAAATAGTTTTTTTTTAAGTCAGCTTTGGAGTGAGGTCCAAAGCAGTCAAAACTCTTTTTATGAGAAGAAGCAACTGTTGCCTGTGGATTCTGACATTAAGACTGATTGATTGCATGATATCACAAAGAGAATATGCTAGCACACATGTATCTCCTGAAAAATTTCCTAATAAGCTAGTTTATTTTATGTTTCTTATTTGTTCTATCTTTAATTCTACAATAAGCCTAAGTTGACCAAACCTTTTATAAGAACCCAGAAAACACTTTTATATAATTTCTCAGAGTATTGTTAGAGATCATAGAATCATAACTTTAGAGCTGGAAGGGGATTTCAAGATCATTTAGTCCACAAGTGTCAACCACACAGTAAGTAGCCTTCATTGTGTCCTGCAACACTTCCAGTGAAATTTGAATTAAAGTGTAATTGGAATAATGATACATGTGTGGCCTGTGTTCAATTGCTTGCCTTCTTAGGGAGAGTAGGTGAAGAGGGAGGGAGGGAGAGAATTTGGAACTCAAAGTTTTAAAAGCAGATGCTCAAAAAAAAAAAGGTTGTTTTTCCATGTAACAGGAGAATAAGATATACAGGCAATTGGTCATAGAAATCTATCTTGCCCTACGAGAAAGTAAGGGGAAAAGGAATGGGGGGGAGGTGAAGGGGGGTGATAGAAGGGAGGGCTGACTGGGGAACGGGGCAATCAGAATATATGCCATCTTGGAGCGGGAGGAGGGTAAAAATGGGGAGAAAATTTGTAACTCAAAACCTTGTGGAAATCAGTGCTGAAAACTAAAAATATCAAATAAAGAAAATGATCAAAATAAAATGTAATTGGAAAATATTTAGCAAAACAAACAGAAATACAGTAGAATATAGATAATGCTAATGTGTGGTTTTCTAAGTCAATATACATCCAATAGGGATCCTTATGTACCATTTAGTGGTCCCTTTTCTACTTAAGTTGGACAGCACTCATCTAATCCAAATCCCTCATTTTATGGATGAAGAAACTGAAAGCAAGAGAGGTTAAGTGATCTGCTCATGGTCATATAGTTGGGTTTTGAACCCATGACCTCTGAAAACAAATCTAACACTTTTCCCGTTACACTGTACTGCTTCCCTGTTCAGGTAAAATTGTGCGCATGTTGTAGCTGGATGACAAAAGGGATAAGAGCATGAGTAAATTCATTAATTAGTCACGTTTATATGCTTATCATAAAAGTTAATCATTTGGTTTAACAAGTAAGATGTCATTCTAGATTAAAGTCATTAGTGTCTGTAAGTAGATAGGATGTATGGAATTCAATACCTGTAAAATTCAAACATCTGTCCTTTTAGAGCAGGGATTCTAGCTCAGTCACAATTTTCTGTGTTTGTATAAAGTACTATCTCAGAGTAAGAAATATTTGTAATCAAGGAAAGTGGCCTGTCCAATTAGTGAATAATTATCCTATATAATAGAAATATTAACAGAACCCTGGATAATTTGCCAATTTTCATTTCTTTTGGTGGCCATTAGGTAATACTGAGTCATCAGCCATGATACTATGTTTCCAAGTCATTCATTACTACGAACTTTATAATGTTGCTCAAGTTTGTTTGCTGGATTTAAATTTTCTTGTGGTGAATATTTCTTAAATTTGACTCATATTAAGTACTTACTGTGTATAAAGTGCTATACTAGGCAGTAGGGAAAATATAAATCCTCTTAGGATCCCTTCCCTTATGGAATTTCCGGTCTGATAGAAAGATAAAACACAAACTTAAATAACTAGAATATACCACATTACACAATGAATAGAATTAGAACATCACAGAATTTGCCTCAGTGATCATCTTGGCCAAAGTCCTCATTTTACAGATGAGGAAACTGAGGCTCAGAGGGAGTGTGTGACTTCCCTTAAGTATACAGAGCTAGTAAACAGCTGAGCTAGAATTAAAACCAAGTGCCACATATGGGAAAGAGGAGTGTTGGTTCCCAGCAGAGGGTGATAAGGGAAGGTTTCATGGAGGAAATATTGTATGAGTTGGGCTTTAAAGAATGCGAATAAAAGCAAAGCAAACAAGAGTAGCAAAAACATTCTAAATTCAGAGGACTGCATGTGCAAAAGCATATAAGCACTAATAATGTTCAGAGGGCAGAAAGTAGTCCACTTTGGGGGAAACAGGAGTTTGCATACAAGAAAAATATGAGATAAAGCTGGAAAGTACATTATGTGTAGGAGAGACAGAGGGTTAGGTTTTGGAGGGTCAAGCAAAGAACTTTGAATTTTAAACAGTAAGAAATCAATCAATCAATAAACATTTATTAAGTGCCTACTATGTGCCAGGCACAGTGCTAAGTCCTATGGATACAAAAAGAGGGAAAAGTACCTCCCCTCAAGGAGATTGTAACCTAGTTGGGGAGACAACATGCAAACAAATATATGCAAAGCAAGTTATATACAAGGTAGATAGAGGAAAGGCACTAAAATTAAGAGGGGGTGATGAAAGGCTTCCTATACAAATTGGAATTTTAGTTGCAATTTAAAGGAAACTAGGTAAGCTAGTAGTTAGAGCAGAGGAGAGAGAGTGTGTTTCAGGCATGAGGGACAGCAAAGAAAATACCTGGAGCTGAGAGGTGACATATCCTGTTTGTGGGACAGCGGGGAGACTAGTGTCACTGGATCAAAGAAATGAGGTGAAAGAAGACTGGAAAGGTAGGAGAGGGCTAGGTTACGAAGGGATTTGAATGCCAAACAGATCGTTCTGTATTTGCTCCTGGATACAATAAGGAGTTACAGTGTTTATTGAGAAGGGGGTTAATAAGTGACTGTGCATAAGAAATATTATCTCAATGGTGGTGTGAAGAATGGATTGAGGGGAAGAAAATAGAGGTGGGAAAACCTACATACACGATTGCAGTAATCCAGATAAATGGCCACAAGATGTTGTATGGAGTTAGTGGAAATGGAAATATAGAGGAAGGGACAGCTGGAAAGAAATGTTGCAGGACTTGGTTGTGAGAAGTGAGGGAGAAGGAAGTCACAGATAACAAAGGAGAATGCATAAATGGTAGTGCCAGGGAGAGAAAAGAAAAGGGAAATAGGTTTAGGAAGAACGAAAACGAGCCCAGTTTAGGGCAGGTTGAGTTTAAAGTGCTAGTGAGATAACCAAGTGGAAAAGACTCAGGTGGAAGCTACTGGTTCTATCCACTTTTTAAGAACTGAGGAAAATAAACAAACAGAAACCCAACCTAGCTGTTCTTTCCCTAATTTCCTCTTGCCATGCCTATCCAGTAACAGACATTGTAATATACTCTGCTCATTTCTTTTACCTGAACATTTCTTGTAACCTGCTCTTTTGCCTAGAGATGAGCATAAATTGAAAGCAGCTCAGAGAGAACCAAACCTCTGCTTAAACATAAGGAATGTTCCTAAATGGGGGCTCTGAGTTTTTGTGATTGTTCTAACTTTTCATTTGATATAAACTCCAAAGAAGCAGAGAAGGGGACAATGTAGATCCTGAGAGATCATTATATTGTCCATACTAAAAAAACAGAAAAGAAAGCTAATCGTAGTAACAGGGTGTGGCTGATTAAATCTCCAGAGATAAAGAGAGTAAGGAGAAAATGAGAATCACTTGCCAACTGTAATCTCTACAGCAACACCCACAACTACCACTGTTATAACTAGTAACACTTTATGTCCTCTAGGTCAGAGGTATCCTACTCTCAGCCACAGCTGCTACATGGCCTGCAAAATTCTTAAGAGCATCCCAAACCTGATTAAAATGTAGTTAGGAAATGCTTCGCAAAATAAACAAAACTAGATAATGTTAATCTGTGTTTTTCTAAATCAATATGCAATCCATTGGGATCTGTTTCTATATAAGATTGAAGAGGGGCTGGATCATAGAAATGCAGAGCGAGAGTGAGTTCCAAGGGTAAAAATTACTGGAGAGCAGGACTAGTTTCTCAATGGGTGAAGCTTTATAGCTGTAAAAGCAAATGCAGCCAAGCAGTGCCAGGAGACTGGTTGGTTGGGTGGAAGGGTAATGGGGACTTGCTTATATCGAAGAAGGAGTGATTTATGGAAATTTGCTGTGCCCTAATCTTTGTGCTATACAAGCAAAATGAAAACTCGCGCCTTCACTTACTGGGTCTTCTGGGTGGCTATTGTGAAACAGCTAATACTTTCACTCTAGGGAGTCCTTTTATTATCATATTCATAAGATATTAATGGGGGCTTTGATATCACATAAGTTACTATCAGGCAGTGAGAAGTCTCATTGCACTTGGGAATGAGACTTGGGTCTTGGGAAAGTCCCTTGACCACAAGGTCGCTGGTGATAGGGTGGGCTATGGAGTGGTGAGGTTGCCTGCTCAGCAGACAGGGAAGTAGTTGTTTGCTCAGCATATGGGGAAGGGATATAGCCTCATTGCTCTGGGGGAAAGGCAGGACCTTGCTGCTCCTACTCCATAATCACAAAATTTGAGGGTTGGTAAGGACCCCAGAGGCCATCTAATTTCATTAGTTTCTGCTATACCAAAAAGGAATCACCACTACAACATTCCTAAAAAGTGGTTCTCCAGTCTCTCCTTGAAGACCCGCAGCAGGGGCAAAGCTTCCTACCTTTTAAGGCAACCCACTCCATTTTGGGGAAGTGCTAATAGAAGTTTGTTGTGTTTTTTTTTTCCTGTGATATCAAGCCTAACTTTGCCCTTTTGCAATTTCTACTATTGCTCCTGGTTCTTCTTTTTGGGCCAAATGGGACAAATCTAATCCCTCCTCCACTTGATAGCTTTTCAAATACTAAAAACACAAATATCAAATCGTTCCTGGGTCTTCTCCAAGTTAAACATGTCAAGGTCTGTCAGCTGATCCTTATAAGACAGAGACTGAAAGCCCTTTACCACCCCAGTTACCCTCCTCCGGACATTTTATTAATGGACAATTTATTAATGTCCTTCCTAATCTGTTTTTCCCAGAACTGAACATAAAACTTCAGATGTGATCTGACCAAACAAGTAGACTGTTAACTTTTAATTCCTGGCAGCTACATTTCTCTTGATCTAGCCCAAAATCACGTTTACACTTTTTTTCATTATCATATCACACTGTTAACTGAAATTGGGCTTTTAATCTGCTAAAACTCCACTTTTTTTTAGACAAACTTCTATCTAATCATGCCTTCCTCATCTTATATTTAAGAAACTGATATTTTGAACCCATTTATAAGACTTCCTATTTATCTCTCTGAATTTTATTAGATGCAGCTTAAAATGTTCTATCCTGTTAAGATTTTTTTTTGGAAACTGTCATCTAGTGTTAGCTATTGTTTCCAGCTTTATGTCAAATGCAAATTTGGTAAGTATGTAATCTACGCTTTTATCCAAGTCATTAATAAAAATGTTAAACAGTCCAAGGTCAGGCACATATCCCTGGGGCACTCCACTGAGGCGTCCTGCCAAGGTCACACCAATCCATTAATGATTCAACCAGTTTCAAAACCATCTGATGATACCATCATCTAACTGGAATCTCTCCTTTCCACTAAAAATAGTATGAGATACTACAGCATTCCACTCATCTACCAGTTTAATAACCAGTTTAAAAGAAAAAAATTAAGTTAATTGGGCGTGACCTGGTCTTGATAAAGCCATGTTGGTTCTTTGTAATTCCCATTCATGTTCAATGTTCAGTAATGTTCAATAATCATCTCTTTAATAATTTGTTCTAAAAATTTCTCGGGAACCAAAGTTAGGCTCATAAGTCTATAGTTTGAAGACTCTATTTCCACCCTACCCCCCCTTTTTTATTTTGGAAAATCAAGATATTTGTCCTCCATGATCTTTCAATTATTTAGTAGCTCAGCAATCACATCTGCTCATCACATCAGGACTCAAGGATGTAGTTCACCTGGACCAAATAACTTTAAAGACAAATAAATGTTCTCTGACTATCTCTTTACTTATCTTTAGTATCAATCTATTAGGGTTTTTCTCTTATTTCTAGTGCAGAATGTGAATTTTAGAAGAGAAATCAGAGTTATATACATAGATTTGGATGTCATCTATACAGAGGTGGTGACCATAGTGGTAAAGGAAATGCTAAGGGAAAGAGCATCAAGAGCAAAGAGAAGAGGACCAACATCTCCATTAAGGGTTGGCAAGAAAATGGTGAGATTGCCAAGATAATACAGAAAGAGTGGTTAGACAGGTATAAGATGAACAGGAGAATGTCTGTATCTGAAGCCAAAGAACAGAAATACCGAATGAGAATGGTGAAGTGTCAAATATTGCAAGAAGTGAAAGAGCATGGGGGGAAGGGGAGAATGATTGTATTTGACAACTAGGAAACCATTGTGAACTTTGAAAGAAGTTTTCATAGTGTGGTATTCCGAAGTCGGATTGCAAAAAGACTGGGCAGAGCAGGTGGTAAAGAAGTTGAGACCTTGGGCACAAACAGAATTAAAAATTAAGTAGAGAAGAGTAGGAGATTAGCCAGTAGCTAGGTGGAGTTAAGATAGTGTAATGAAGTAAATGGAAAACTGGACATGAAGCTAGGAGGACCTGAGTTCTAAACCCACCCCTGGGGTTAAAGTGTTAATGAGGCGTGTGTGAGTTTGGATTGGGGAGTGGGGGTGGAAATTACATCTTCATTTTTATTAATTTCACATTAATACACGTAGGTATGTACCTCTGAGCAAAGGACAATTTCTCTGGACCTTAATATCCTCATCTGTAAAATGAGGGCATTGGAATAATGACCTGGAAGGTCACTTCTAAATCTATAATCCTATAGAAGCTTTCTTTCTTTTTTTTTGAGGGTTGCGTAAACTGAAACATATTTGTACGTATCTGGGAAAGAGCCAACAAAGGAAGACAGATTGAAGATATGTGAGTTAGGAGCTATAACTGCTGGGATAAAAGGAAATGGGATCAAGGGCACATATATGTTAGAGTTCATAATATTAAGGAGAAGGAATAGTCCATACTAAAAGAGCACAAGCTCTGGTAGGTCCTGGGAAGTTGGGTCAACCTTGAGTATGGGACAGTATCAAGGATCCATGTCTCTACCCTCTGCGTCAAGCTTCCTACTGATTATACGATAAGGCAGGCCCCCATGCTAACACAATCATTAGTTATGTTCTGAAAAGCATGTTTGGGACTAAGGAGGTAATATGGTCCCATTGGACTCTCCTCTGCTCAGACAGATATGGAATAACATATTTAGTTCTGGTTGCCACATTTTAGGAAGGAAGTTCACAAGCTGGAGAACATACTAGGAGGAAACCAGAAAAATCAAACCTTAGAAAGTTTTCCTAGTGAGATTTGGGCAAATGATTGAATTCTCAGTATCTCTCCAAAGATGTAGGGTGTTTGGCAATAAAATACATAAATGATCCATGTTTGAAACAGCTAAGAAAGCTGCCAACTTTTTGTGAGAGCTGCAAATTTTTGAATAGATAGAGGTATCTAAATAATACTGGAAAGTCTCTCAAAACAGAAGATTCTGATTTCCAATTACTCTGCCCTGGGAGGCTGATTTCCCAAGGTGGTGATGCCAGCTCCCCATCTCTACTTTCCAGCCAAACCATGGCCCTTATCTGCCCTTTGGAGGGAGTGATATCCTCTCCCTGACTTCTAAACTCAGGACAGATACTACACACTCTATTCAGCTTATGGTTTAAGCTGCTGGAAAGCTTTTTTTATCCCCCAGGGAATAGGTGTAACCTCCAAAGAAGAAGACTTTTCCAAAGAATTTGTGGGTCGTTGTGTGAACTCACTTATGAACTAATCTCTGAAGTGTACTGGGAGAATATATTATGAATCACAAGATTCTAATAGATATTATCTAGTCCAAAGTTTCTTAGTCTGGGGTCTGTGGATTTATTTTTTCTTTCAAAAATATTTTGATAACTCTATTATTATATGCAAATATAATTGGTCTCCTTTGAAATATGGTGCTTTTTAAATATTTGAAAACATGATTCTGAGAAGGGATTAAGAAGTTTCACCAGACTACCAAAGGATCTGTGACACACAAAAAGTTAAGAATCTCTGCGCTAATGTATTTCATTCACTTTCCAGGTGAAGAAACTAAGACCCAAGAAGTTAAAGTCATACAACAATAACTGATAAAGCTCAAATTTGAATCCACATCTTCTGACTCCAAGTACACTGTCCACTACAGCACGCTGCCTCAGTCAGTGTGTGGTAATTCCTAAATTGCGGTGTTTTGGGGAGCAATAAGGAAATCTATCCACAAATGTGTCACACTGGGGAAAATGCAACTCAGCAGATGTTCCTTCCTAAACTGTTCTCCTAGTCTCTCCTAGCTAGCATTTTTATGGTGCTTTAAGTTTCATGAAGGGCTTTACAAATATTACCCCATTTGATCCTTGCAACAACCTTGAGTGAGATAGATGATAATTATTATCTCTATTTTCCACATAAGGAAACTGAGGCAAACCAATATTAATGAGTTACCCAAGGTCACATAGCTAGTATTAGAGATAGGGTTTGAAATCAGGTCTTTCTTGAATCCAAGCCGCACACCTATCCACTGCACCACCTAGCTGCCTCCTATCTATTTATCTTCCTCAATATGGCTTCGACCTCTATTATTGCTTCAATCCTCTTTCCTAGAGGAAATAGCCGTGTTTATATTCCTTTTCTTTTGGGCCTCAAGAGAAACTGTGTTTCATTTTGGGGATTGTTTGGAACAGAGTTGGAGGAATTAACTTGTAATTCCTACATCACTCTTCTGGACTACTTGCCTTTTGAGAAGGTTGAGTGACACATAAGCTATTGAGGTGATTTGAAAGGATAATGGGGAAGTCCCTCTTTGACACTCTGTGTGTGTGTGTGTGTGTGTGTGTGTGTGTGTGTGTGTGTGTGTATGAGAGAGAGAGAGAGACACAGAGAGAGAGAGAGAGAGAGAGAGATTTCAAGTGAAGGGCCCTCCCTACGAGGGAAAACTCTCTACCAATGAAGATCACAACTATTCTGCAACTTAGAGTCTTAGAGAATTGTATGGGGGCACTGGAGAGGTTGAGTGATTTTTCTAGCATCACACACCCAGGATGGGACTTGTGCACATCTTTATATTCCAAAGCCAACTTTCTATGTACCTTACCAAAATCCCTGTCTTCCCTCATTAAGCCATACCCAAAAATTTACATTATAGATTTATATAAAAATCTATCTGAAATTCTCCTATCGACATGTTATTTTTTGGGTTGGCTTCTCCCATGAGCAGTTGCTTATAAAGAGCAAATCTCTCCTAGAAAGGGTAAGACTTTGATGCGAATAGGTTCAGAAGGTGTGGGCCTGTGGCCTGGAATGAGGGAATCCAAGCAAATGGAGATATAGGGCATCAAAAGCAAATGTCAATTATTTGACAATTTGGCCCAAAACTGGCCCTATCAAGCAGCACTGCCTGAACTACCTGTAGTAGGATAATAAAAAATATTAACATTATGCATAAGGATAAGAAATTTTAAATACCAAAGAAGTGGACTGCTTTTCATTCCTCTCATCACCTCTTGCCTATCATCAATAGTTATTAAATAATAACTCCTGCTAAACTGGGAACACAAAGATGAAAAAATGACAGCCCCTTTCCTCAAGGAGCTTATGGAGGAAATGACCATGGGTAAATTTTCCCATTTGGGGAATGAGGCCAGGCTGGACCTATGATTTTATCGGTATAGGACTTGATCCATCTACTATTGCTAATCAGTAATTCAGCTATAATTTATAGATTTCTAGAGTTGCCTGGAAGCATTGAGAGATTAAGTGACTTGCCCTGAGTTTCACAGCCAAAAGCGTCAGAGGTGGTAATCCAGGACTTCCTGACTCTAAGCCTGCTCTCTGGCCACTATGGCACCAGTGCCTGCTACCTTTCATGGCTCCCCCAAATTTCCCTATAGTTCTCCAAAACATGATCCCCCTTTTCTACCACTATCTGATAATTCATATGCACATTAATTGATCGCTCTTCCTAACTCTAGTTTCCACCCTCTCCCCATCCCATGCAAACTGTCAGATATTAATAGTCTTAATGTGCAACTGATCCACAGCTTAACAATCTTCATGGACTACTTCCTATCCCTTGTCTGTAGAATAAAGTCTAGACCCTATAGCTACTTGGACATGGGGAATTGCTTGACTATTCTAATGGAGAAAAGGAAGGGAAAAGAAAGGAAAGGAAAAGAAAGGAAAGGAAGCGAAAGGGGTTTGAAAAAGATTTGGTGACAATGAAGATAGATAAATAAAGATACATCTAAATATCAGCTAAGCTGGGGGAGGGGTTGTTAAGTCATCTTGGAGCTCATTGCAGTCTCAGAATGTTGAGAAGAGGATGGTTTTGTGTTTAACTGTCTGCCTACACTTCCTTATGGCAAAAACCAACACAAGCCAGGAAACAGGCTAACTGTGAATGCCTGAAGGTTCCCTGTGTTTCCTTACAAAATCCTTTGATTTTTGCTGGGGCTCCTTGCAGGGCTGACCTTGTCAGGAAATGAATTTGCTGTACATGCAAGTAAGAGATTTTAGGAAAGAAGATTCCCAACCAGCAAACAGAAGTTGGGAAGAAGGGTGCAGAGATAAGCAGATGCTCCAGCTGAGGCAACAAGGTCTGTTTATTTAGCCTACTGTAGGGCCTCTGAAAAGGCTTGCCTAGTTTGCATCCATGGAGCATTATTATCCAGAAAGGCTAGGTCAGTTGGTTACAGCATGGTGCTATATGAGGCTGATATGAGTGCTCAATAGACTCTTGAATTTGGTTCTTTTAGAGGCTAATTAGCCCAATGCAGGCTTCTACAGCATCTTTGACAGGCTATGTTCATTAATTGATATATTCAACAAGTATTTATTAAGTATTTGCTGTGTGCCTAACACCATACTAGGTACTAGGGATACAAAGATAATAGTGAACCAGTTGCTTCTCTAAAGGAGTTTTTCATATAATTAAGTGAAACAAATTGCCTGCAGATAAGGAAATAAAAAATATATACAAGGTTAAAAGAAAGTAACCAGGGTAGGCATCTTGTAGCAAGCGGCACTGTTGTACCAAGCCTTGAAACAAACTATAGTTTCTATAGGGCAGAGCTGAGAAGGGAGAACATTCCAGGCACTGGGAACAGTTTGTGCTAAGGCATGAAGACAAGAGGTGTAATATCATGTGTGGAGAACAAGTGGGACAGTTTGGATGAATTGTAGAGTGCATAAATAATCCTGGAAAGGTAGGCTACAGGTAGATTGTGAAGAGCTTTAGAAGTCAAACAGGGGCATTTGCATTTAGGCAATATAGGAGCCACTGGGCTTTTGACTGGGGGAATGACACAGGCAGACCTGTTATATAGGAATATCATTTTGGAAGACGTGTGAAGGGTGCTTTGGAGAAGGGAGAAACTTGAGGCAGAAAGTCCAATTGAGGGGCTACTGCAATAGTCCAAGTAAGAGGTGATGGGAGCCTAGGGTGAAGGCCATGAGAATAGAAAGAAGGGGATGCAGGCAAGAGACATTGTGGAGCCCGATGAGACAAGATGTGGTACTGATTTGCTACTGAGGTGGGAGGAAAGTGAGTGGTGGTGAAGAAGAAAGAATCCTGGATAAAACCAATGATATGAACTTGGGTAACTGAAAAGATATGGTTTCCTCAATGCTACATTTTAGGGATACTGAGGGTGACTGGGTTGGAAATACTTTCATCCTTTCTAGAACTCCTCACTCTCATTCACTCTATAAATCTAATCAGTTGCCAAATCTTTTCGTTTCTATCACAATATCTTTTCCATATGTCTCCTTCTCTTCAGTCGAGTAGCCACTACCGTAGCTCAGAACCACATCACCACTCACCTGATCTCTCTGCCTCACGTCTCTACCTGTTGCAATCTATCTTCCACATAGCCACCAAAGCTATTTTCTTGAAGTGCAGATATGAACGCGTCACGTTCCTGCTCAGTCAACTCTAGTGTCTCCTTTTTACTTTCGGGATCAAACAGAAATTCTTCCATATGACTTCCATACTTGTGACAATCGGCCCCTTCTTATTTTTCCAGTTTTCTTAAACATTATTTCCTTCCATGCACTCTATAGTCTAGTCATACCGTCCAGTTTGCTGTTTTTCACACACTAGGCTCTATCTCCCATCTCCCTACCTCGGCACTGGCTGTCCCCAACCCTCGAATGTCCTTCCTCTTCACCTCTCTCTTGGAATCCCTGGTTTCTTCAAGACTCAACTCAAGCACTGTCGTCTACAAGAAGCCTTTCTTTATCTTCTCTGGACATACCTGCTATTGTCTTCCATCCTAAAACTGCCCACTTGGCACAGTGCAGAGAGTGCTGGGCTTGATTTCAGGAAGACCTGAGTTCAAATCCTGCCTCAGATACTACAGCTATGTGACTCTGGGCAAATCACTTAACCTCTGCTTGCCTCAGTTTCTTCCTCTCTAAAAGAAGAATGATAATACCTCCCCAGCTTGTTGTAAGTATCCAATGAGATAATATTTGATTTTCAAACCTTAAATCACCATATAATTATTATACGTAGTGTACCACCCTCCTCCCTGTGCTTAAATTCTTTCTTTCTCCTTTACTCTCACTGGATATACAAAAAAAGACTTTGTATATATTATGTATATATGTATACAGACTGTCTCCCTTTTGGGAATGTAAGCTCCTGGAGGGCAGGATCCATTCTACTCTTGTCTCTCTATCCCCAAAGCTTAGTCCAGTGCCTGGCACATTTTGTGGTCATTGTTGTTCAGTCATTTTTCAGCCATGCCTATTCTCAATGACCCCATTTGAGGATTTTCTTGACAAAGATATTGGAGAGGTTTGCCATTTCCTTCTCCAGTTCATCTTATTGATAAGGAAACTGAAGCAAACACGCTTAAGTGACTTGCCCAGGGTCACACAACTGGAAGATGTCTGAGGATGGATTTGAACTCATGAAGGAGTCTTCCTGACTCCAGGTCCATTACTCTATCCACTGTGCCACCTAGCTCCTTGGCACATAGTAGGGACTTAATAAATGATTGTTGATTGATTGATCCAGATCTATAAAAAGCTTTGACTTAGATGGAACCCATGTGCCAATCCAATTCCCATGAAATTTTGTCACTTTCATGTTATTTCTTGTACCTTATCTCTTCTCCAGGGTTATTCAAGCATTTCTATGATGTGCATAGGGTCAGACCAAATTTAAGGACAGTTGAAAACTTTGCTTTAGGCATTCCTTTCCTTTTTACTTCCTTGCTTTTAAGGAACCAGCTGACCAGCCATTATTCCTCAGTGGGATTGAAAGAAATTTGGACTCATATTCAGTTTCTAAGCCTGATTTGTGTCACTGGGGAAATCAATCAAATTTATTGGAGTCATATATTATTACTTGTAGTCTCATTGCACTTTATAATTTTGAAACTACTATCTCATTTGGTCCTCAAAATAAACTTGTGGGGCAAAATAATGTATATCGTTCCTGTTTTACAGATGAGAACAATGTGGCTCAAATAGGTTCAGTGACTTGCTTGAAGTTAGTGATGAACCAAGAACTCAAATTCAAACTCAGATTTTCCTTAAAACTCCTAGTTCATTCTTTTTCCATTAGGCTACTAAGAAGTACTCTGGAGAATTTGAGTTCTCTCTCAAAGTACTCCAGAATCTGTTACCAAATCAGTGCCCATTCGATTTACCTGTCATAGTGAGAAATGCTTCTATGATCCCCACGGGTACCATTTCAAATTCTTATTTCATTCATGGATAGAGATAGATACCAAAATGTGTCATAGTAAAAAGGCCCAAGCCTAGCTATTGTAGCACAGCCCTTGCAGAGAAGAGGCAGAAGCCTCTCAGTTAATCATGATGCATTGTGAGGATGATTCTGAAGGAAAAGGAAAGATGGGAGGCAAGAAACTCTTCACAAAAATTTATCTCTTAAGATATGAATTTTAAACTTTTCCCACTAATAAGAGCGATTGGGGAGTAGTGTTTCACCTTAAGAAATTAGCAGAGAGGAGAAAATTCTCTTCTCAATAATCTCTTCCAAGAAATTTGTTCTCTAACTCTTTAATTTCTATTGTGAATTTAGTAGGAGCTTAATAAATGCTTGTTCCTTTTCCCCTATCTCAAGCCTAGCTATCCTAGTAAAGAAAAATGTTTTGTTCCTAGAATTGTTTTAACCTCAAACAGTCACTAGGGCAGTGAGGTGGCACAGTGGAATAGAGTGCTGGGCCTGGAGTCACAAAGACTCATCTCCCTAAGTTCAAATCTGTCCTCAGACACTTAACTTGGTAGCTGTGTGAACCTGGGCAAGTCACTTAAGCCTGTTTGCCTCAGTTTTCTTATCTGTAAAATAAGCTGTAGAAGGAAATGGCAAACTACTCCATGCCTCTTTCATATTGCCTCCTTAATATGGTTGAGTCACTGCAAGTTCTGGTTCCAGAGTACTCTGAGATTCAGTATGATGGAGGGAAAACAGTGGGACGTAGATTCCTGTCTCGCCTCTGCCAATCGGCTAACTATGTGACGTGGCAAGCCAGGGCCCCAGTTTCCTCCCCTGTAAATTGAAAATTTCGGATTAGAGGACTTCTAAAGTCACTTCTACATCTAGCAGTCTATCCCTCTATGACAGTGGTTTCAATTCACCACATTCTGCAAGTCTTTATTAACTGCCTACTTACTACGTGCCAGTCACTGTGCTAGGTCCTAGGGATACCAAGAAAAAAATGAAAAAGATCCTGTCCTCCAGGAGTTCAGTTGCTATAGGGAGAAACAATTTCTAAGTCAATAAACAAATACAAAATAATAATAAGTAGTATTTATATGATCCTTTAAGATTTGCAAAGCCCTTTACCTGTTACCTCATTTTATCCTCACAACAACTCTGTGAGGTAGGTGCTGTTATTATCCCCATTTCATATATGAGAAAAGTGAGGCTGAGAGAAGTTAAGTGACTTGCCCAGGGTCACATGGCTAGTCCAGCATTCCTTTCTGCCTTTAAGATATAAAATAAGTACAAAAAGTAATTTCACTAGGGGTGGTGGACTTAATTGTTGTGGAAATCAGGGAATACCTCTTGTAGAAGGTGATACTTGAACTGATCCTTAAAAGGCTTGAGGATTCCAGGAGGCAAAGGTGCCTAGTGAGAGGACTATTTCCCTGGAGCTCTAGCAGAAGGTGGTTTCTAGGAGGGGAGACAGGCCTGCAGAGGAAGGGAGTCTGTAGGTAATCGTTTTGCTAATCTAAATGGGCTATTAATGATATAATTCAAGGTGACTCTGTGCATTTGGCAGCAACTTAGTGATTCTCCTTTGTTCAATTTCCAGTGGCAGCTGAGAGAGTTCATGTGTTACTTTAAAACACATTTGCTGATAGTTTATGTATTCCAGAATTCTTTAGCAGTTAGGATCGTAACATACCCAAGCAGGTTAAAAATATTCCAGCAGGTGTCTCTTATCATTGATGGGGATGTGGCTGAGCTCATGCAGCTGTTATATTTTCTGGCTCCAGCTGCATATCTCTTGGCAGATGGTGTGTCTGAGTGTCGTTGCTGACTTTGGGTGTGAGAAGGACAAGGCTAAGGGTTTCCGTTGCTGGAAGGCCAGATAGTATTAAGAAACTCCACAGATTGACTAAATGCCATGGATTTGTGGCTATTAACCATTTACAAGTTTAAAAAATCAGTAAAGTGTAAAGACAAATCAATAGGGAATTAAAGGGCCTGGGTTCAAATCTCAGACTAACTACCACACAACATCTGTGGGCTATAGTTCCATAAATGTAGAATTCAAAAGGACCTTAAAGAATATCTAGTATAACCTCCTCAGTTTGCAGATGAGAAAACTGAGGCCCAGGAAAGTTAATTGACTTGCCTAAGGCCTCACAAATCATAAGTAACTGACAGAATTTGAACCTGGCTTCTCTCAGTCCAAAGGTACTTTCCTCTTCTTTATCTGTATAATGAGGAAGATGGACAAAATGATATCAAAGGTTCCCTCTTGCTCTAGTCTAAACCTATGGTTTTTTGAAAGGAATTTACAAATTGATAATTTAGTCTCTTCAAAAGGCCTCTGCTTCGAAGACTCTCTATATGGAGGGGATCAAGACAGGTTGTAGACAAAATTGTGAAACAATCAAGTTAGTCTCCTTAAGTTTTCCCATTTTATGGACTGAGATAGAGGCTTTGGCCCTTTGGCACCTAGCAAGGTATAAAGTGTCCTCATGCTGCCACCTGGCTGCCTAGTTGTATATTCCACTAACTTTACCAACCCATTCCTTAAGGCTTTGATATGCTATTGCTACCTGGCCATGGATAATCATGGGTTAATCAGGGAAATTAGCTAGAAGCAAAATGATTTGGTGAAAATAGAGTGCTGAGCCTAAGCTCATGAAGAGGAAGACAGGTTCAAATCCTTCCTCTGGTATTTACTGATCTTGTGATCCTAGACAAGTCATTTCATTACTTTGTTGCTTAGGCAATTCCTTAGGACCTATCCACTAAATCCTACTATTGGTGCAGTGAGTACCCCAGCTGATGGAATTACACGTCCTCCTTCTATATTTCAGTAGCACATTAGCTGGTGTGTTGTACCTTCCAGGAAATTTCTTATCTCTGGCCAGTTAAAATGAACTTAGGAAAATTTCTTATCTCTGGCCAGTTAAAATGAATCTGAGGGAAAAGATTTGAGGATTTGCCCAACGAAATGAAAGCCCAATGAGACTTGCTTTACTAGCTATTTGTGGTGGAAACATGCCTTTGATTCCTCCTCACATTCCCAATTCCTATTCACTAAGTCATAATCCAACCTTTGGAAACATATTCCTTAGTCTCTATTCCCGTTCTTATCTAAATCAACACTTCATTGCCTCTTGACTAGACTACTACCTTAGTCTCTCCTCAAGGATTATCTCTCCCTTGGGGGTAAGGAAGAGGCATTTACTAAGCTCTTACTATGTGGCAGGCACTGTGCCAAGCACTCCACAAAGAATATCTCATTTGATCCTTAAAACAACCCAAGGAGGAAGGTGCTATGATTATTCCCGTTTTACAGCTGAGGAAACTAGGACATAGAGATTAACCGATTTGCCCACAGTCAGGTCTTCAGGGATCTATCCACTGCATTACCTAGCTGCCTCTAGGCTATCCTAATCACCACTGCCAAGTGACAATCCAATTTATATCACAAAAAACCTTAAGTGACTCCCTATTAGAATAGAGTCAAGTTTAAAGTCAGTTTTGGCATTCATAATCTGGCTTCAACATAACTTTTTAACTTTATATTATGACCTCACACATTCTATAATCTAATCAAAATGGACTATTGGTCATTCCCCAAATTGATTTCTTGTTTTTCCACAAATGAGCTCTTCACCTTTCCTATTTACTGCACCTAGAATACCCATCTCAGTGATTTTCATTTAGTGAAATACTATTCAGTCTTCAAGTCCTAACTCTAATCCTCTCTTTCCCATGAAGTTTTATTTCTCCCCATGAACTCCAGTTGGAAATAATTTCTCTTCTTCCTCTGAACTTTGTGATTCTCTTTTTTCCTTTATATTCTAATTCTTATTGTAGTGTACTTATGCCCTATATTATGTTGTAAACTTCTTGGGGACAAAGGTCATGTCCCATCTGTCTTTGTCTAAGCATTGAGAGGGGAAAAAGTAAATTTCTATTTAGTAAAAGAACTATTATTATATTATATGTGTCATTACCTACTTCACCCACAAAAAGACAGTTGGGTCCAGAAGAAAGACAACCATATCTGATCGCTCACCTGTTCTCCCTCCATGTCTGACCCCACATCAGGTCTATAGAATAAAACAATAGAAAGGTATATTGGCTAGGTCCTCTGTCAGGACATAGGGAAAGTATCATTGTAGCTCTTTTACTTATCCATCACAGTAAACCTTGCTTGACAGCTTGGTCTCTTCAGAGGTTGCCAAACCTATGTGGCCTACTGCTCCCTTTAAAAAAAATTACTCAGTGTCCTCCTCCCCCGAAATCTACTTTCTTTAACCATTTAATGGGTTTTTAAAATTTGTGTCATTTCGAAAAAAAGATAAAATATATTTTTTAAATGCCACATCTTAAATTTAATAGTTTATCATAAATTTGTGGGGGGTTTTCCTGCATTGAAATTTTAATGATTCAATATTGCATCATGTAACCATATCATATTGCAAACAAGTCATTACATGCACATATTCTCGCTGATGCATGCTGGACTTCCTGACAATATGTGACATGCTCACCTGCCAACACTTGCTTGTTAAGACCTGTTGGTAGGTAACTTGCATTTTGTGTGTTTTTTTGGAAAATAATGTAATCACTACAACTTTAACCCTGTTACAACAAATGAAGCAAGTACAAATGGTTTTTTAAAATTTTCTTCTCTTCTTTCCTTATGCTTCCACTGCCGCCTTATTTTTATTCAATGCCTCCTGGATGTACCCAAGGTTACTAATACCCCCCTCCCATCTTTCCAGTGCCCCCCAGGGGGTGGTATTGTCCACTTTGGGAACCTCTGCTAGATGATAGAATTACCCTGATCTCTCTACGGTTGGATAATTTTCAGACTTTATGCCCTTTTGAAGTTGTTAGCCCAATTTATATACAGAGAACTGAGGTGACCCTATAAAGGGACCCTATAAACCTCTCAATCTTTCATATCTTAAAAAATAATGGGATTTGAGCTAGATTCTGCCAGTACTGATGATGTGTCTTAGATGTAGGTTGGACATCTTAAGAAGCGGTCAAACTCTCTTAGGTCCATAGGGTAGCAATTGGTTCCCATTTGAATGGGGCAATCTGATTGACCAGATCATGAAGTTAATGAGGCTGAAGACAATAAATATAACGTCTGTGGAGGTCAATAAACTGCTTCAGAGCCATAGGTCTTTAATTCTGGTTTACCATATCACAAATGCTGACCATTAACTAAGTCGGCAAGGAAATGTAGACTGATTGATCAAGCCAAACCCATTATTGCTTCATTATTGCATCTTTATATTATCTTTTAAAATTTTATAGTTTTGTCAATGTTTTATAATGTATATAGTTATTAGTACAGTATTACATGAGTGTAACTTCTAAGTAAATAAATATACACATTTTGGGGTACATGCTAAAAAATGTTATGATATATTTCATGAACAAAAATGTTTGGAGACTACTGACTCAGCAGATAAATCCTAGGGAGTTGCCTAAGCAATGCAGAGATTTTGTAAATTGACCAGAACTAGTGTCACAGGCAGAAGATGAATCTACTTCTTGACTTCAAGCCCAGCACTCTATCCACTATTCCAGGCTGATTCTTTCAGTATGGAAAATAAGCAAATATTCTTGCCATCATCTGTTATCACCATCTAATAATCAAATAAAACACCTTTTTTATTGTCTCTAGCATTGATAACCTGCCTCAAATTACTCTGAAATTTAGCACTATTAATAATATTATATTAACAACCTAAAGCAGCTTTCTTTTACATTCATACTCAATTACCTGCCCTTTCTGTCATGTCTTGTACCTTTTTTTATAAATTTAAGTTGATCGATATTTTCTCTATGCATCTACACTGTTTTCTTTAAATAATTCCCTATTTCCTTCTTTATTGGAATCATCTTCATGTCTCCAGAATGTCGATTTTGGGCACATAGTTCTAGAGCTGGAAGGGACCTCAGAGGCCTTCTAATACAATGCCTTCATTTTACCAATGAGGAAATTGAGGCCCATGGAGGTTAAGTGATATGTGCTAAGTCATATAGGTAGTAAGGTATTCCTTCTTTCCTAAAGAGGAAAGATTTGGACTTCAAAGTTAATATTCTTTCTACTATGCCATGCTGCCTGAGGCTTCTCCTCTCCCTTGGACCTACTTATTCTGTAGAATTTTAAACCAAGGGATCTTACCTATCCTTTCTCTAAACAGTTTGAAATCCACCCTCCGCTAAAAGGCGAAGCCCAGCTTTCCTCTCTTCTATCATTTGAAGTGGTCACTTCTTCCCAAAATGCCCATCATTTCTACTTTGGCAACCAGTTCTGCTCCACTGGTTAGAATCATGTGTAGGAGAGTATCTACCCTTGTTGCTTCCTCTATCTTTTGAATAAAACTAAGGTATTCAAAAATTTACCAGATACCTTCTATGGACATAAAGATTTCCAGCAGATATCTAAATTGACAAAACCACACATCACTATTATATCCTCCTTCTGTGCCAGGCTTGCAATATTCCTTGAACACCTTATCTATATCCTGCTTCTGGTTACATGTCTATTATATACTTTCAAGATAGTGTCACATTGCTCTGCACTGAAAAAACCTCTCCTTCAGCCCTCTGGTTCTAGACTTTCCTTACTAGCATATCTTCTTGTTACAGAATGCTACTCTACCACCCATTTTCTCTACTTTCACAGAAGTCTCTTTCATAACCATACTTTTCAATCAAGTATCTCATCCCAGTAGTAATTATGTTAAGTTTACCTCTTTGAATAAACATTTCTAAGATCACCCTGTTTATAAACTGTATTTTGTGTATTTGGGCTTCATTTTAGACTTCCTGTTTTGAATCAGCTCCTATGAACTTTTTATCCTGTTTGTTAATTTTTTTTCTTTCGTAATATCTGCTACTTTCTGTAGTATACAACTTAGCAACATATACGTGGGTATTTCTACTCTCCTCTTCAATATTCAATTGAAAGCCCTCTTCATCAGAAATACCAGTCTACAGGCAAATATATTTTTCTAGCCTTTAACGGTTCATCTCAGACCAAGAACATATAATTTCTATATTTTACGTTGGAGTATAGAAACCCAAAATACCTTTTTCAGGTATCTTCCAAAGTACCTGCTCAATTTCCAAATCTATCTTTCTCTTTTGTGTATCCTACTTTCAATTTTCAGCTATGATGGAAGCACCACCTATTCCCCTAAGGTCATTCATTTCTTGTTCAAGATTTCAAAATCTCCAATCCCCTAGGTTCCTTCTGGCAATATCACTCGTCCTCGAGTGAATTACCCAAAGTAGGTAGTGGTTGGTGGATTTCACACATCGTAGGATGTTCTGAGTCATCTTCCAGACACCTACCCCAGGAAGACACCATGATTCTCCATCGTTCGTGTCATGGGTGCCTTGATACTGCACCCTCAATTTCTTGTCTCTTCTTCACACGTTTTATGATCTGGAAAAATCAGTCTTCTCGCTATTATTTCTCCATGACACTCCATCTTCTGACTCTGCCTTTGTTCCTGTCTATCCCCTGTACTTGGAACACCTCCTGGCTTCCCTGGCTTCCTTCAAGACTCGGCTCGAGTCGTATCTTCTGTAGGAGGCCCATCTCAGTCCCCGCAGCGCTAGCTTCTTCCCTCTAATGTTACCTCCAGCTTACCCTGCATTTTATAAGCACACAATTATCTGCACGTTGTCTCTTCATCAGAATATGAGGTCCCTAAGGACAGGAATTGTTTTTGCCTTTCTTTGTATCCCTTGTATAATGCCTGGCATGTAGTTTTAGTCATTTTCAGTCATGCCCGACTCTTAGGGTTTTCTTGGCAAAGACACTTCCTTCTCTAGTTCATTTTGCAGATGAGGAAACTGAGGCAAACAGAGTTAAATGACTTGCTCAGGGTCACACAGCCAGTAAGGGTCTGAGGATGGATTTGAACTCAGGAAGATAAGTCAGCCTGACTCCAGGCCCAGTGCTCTAGCTACTGCACCACCTAGCTGCCTTGGCGTATAGTAAGTACTCAGTAAATGTTCTTGAACGACTTATTGACTTCTAACCGGTAGCAAATTATTTTTTTCTTGGTGGTAGCTTGAGGATTTAAGTTATGATTCTTTAGAGCCCAAGACGTTTCTTGTTCCTGAAAGGATTCGGCTCTATCCTGTATAAGAATAGCCTCATATCACTTTTTTTTTAATGGTCCAGAGCTATAATTTCACAGTAGTGAACACTCAGTGAGGAAACCTGACCTACCAATGCAAATACGAGGATACTCTGCAATTTAGAATGTTAGAATGCTGCCTGGGACATTGAAAGTTAAGTGAAATTACATCCCAGATTGCACTATGCCACTATATTAGAGATAGGACTCAAAACCAGATCTTCTGGAATCTAAGACCAGCCCTCTACATGCTATGCCACACTTGTTATACAGCTCCAAAGTTTTAGTGATCCCTTTTTTTTTTGATCCTTTTCTATAACCCATTCTTTTAGCCTCTGATCTCTTAAAATATGTTAAAATTCACCTTTGCTTCTAGATGCTTTTTTCTCCCTTATTTTCTCTTCGAAGTATATTTTCCATTCTTTCAGGGAATCCCTCATTCTACCCCAAAACAATAGAGATGTGCTTCTTTAACCCTCTTATCTTGTTTAGCAGGAAAACCAACTTATACATTAAGCATTTGTACCTGTTATTTGAAACTGGCAAAAAACAAATCATAGCACACTCTCATTGGCCCTTTTTTTGGAAGCAACATTCTTAGTTCCCTACAGTTCTTGTGGCTAACTCCCGTGTCTAGTTGCTGTGGAGAGCTGCCTGGACACCATTCCTGTTGGCTGTGAGCTCAGTCACTGGGAATTCCTGAGACAGGCTTTATTTGTTTTAAAAGGCTTCCCTGACTTTTCTCAAGATCAGACTCTAGTTTGCTCAGCTTGACTTTGACCCATATTTAACACATTCTTGACAAATATCTAACAAACCTAACCTGACTCTCCTTGCCCTCTACTAGATCCTAAGTAGAAATCCAACTTCCAGCTACTTTTAACTTCTAGCTACTTCTTGGCTCTTTGTTTCTCTTTTGGTCTTTCTCTGCTGAGCAGCCTTTCAGAAACTCACTCCTGTCTTATTTTTTCTCCTCTTTAGAGTATTCTATCCTCAGTCTATTCCCAGGAGATCAGATGTTCTTGTCATTGGGATATTTAATGTGAAACATTAGTCAGGTCCTTAGTACACTGAAACTTTATTGAAAGTTGGTGCTATACACTTTATGTGTGTGTATGCTTACACACTAGGATATTTGATTGACTAAGACTCCACCCTTGTTTATAAACATTCTCCTTATGAATCCAGTTAGCCTGACTGTTAGCAAAAATATTGGTTGGTAGGACAGGAATTCTAATGTAACTGATATAACTTGGAGCCCAACCCAGATGCTTGGAACAAGCATTGTCACCAGGGTGGAGTCAAGTTCACTTCTGCAGTGGTTCGCCTTGCAAAGCCCACTACTCTGCAATAAGGTTAAATTAGTTCACTGTCTGACTGCTAGATGGGGGTGAGTGCCTCCCTGGCTCGCAGCAATGTCAATACTGCTTTCCTGAACTCCGCCTATTGTATCTAGAGGAAAGTGGTTTAGCATTGTCTTCCACTGCTCCCCCCAGGAAATATGATATCACGCTCTAACAAAAGCGGGAAAGCTGACAGATCTATTCAGATGGGTGTGACTACCACACACACCTAACTGGTCAAGCCCTGTG
This sequence comes from Trichosurus vulpecula, assembly GCF_011100635.1. Classification (NCBI taxonomy): domain Eukaryota; kingdom Metazoa; phylum Chordata; class Mammalia; order Diprotodontia; family Phalangeridae; genus Trichosurus; species Trichosurus vulpecula. Next base: position 20,579,805 of record NC_050581.1, read on the forward strand.
GAAAGGGCTGTGACAAGAAAGAGAGCTAACCGTGGCCCTTGAAGGATGAACTGACCATGCCCTCTCAGCACTGTCCAAAAAGATTGCTTTGGTACATTTGATTGTCTTCTTTTGGCATATAGCCCTCTCACAGCCATCAATCAGACCCTGGAGCTATAGACCACAAAAACTCTATTTGCCCTTGTTTAGAGATTTGTGGGAAATGCTAAGCATTCTGCTCCTTCATGGCCCTGTTGCTTCTGAGCCAGCACCCTTTGGAACATGAATAGGAAGATCAGTTTCCTGGAAAACCAAATGGAGGGGCTCAAATGGACCACAGGAAAGTAAAACCAGTTTCATCTAAAGAAGCTGAAGATTCATGAGATGACCAATCCTTTTTTCCTTTTTCACGCATCAAACTATTTCCCAACATAATAGTAATAACATTTATGTTGTTGTTCAGTAGTCATTCAGTAGTATCTGGCTATACATTTTCTTGGGAAAGACACTAGAGTGGTTTGCCATTTCCTTCTCCAGCAGATCCCCACTTTACAGAAGACAAATAGGGGTTAAGTGACTTGCCCAGAGTCACATAGCTAGTAAGTGCCTGAGATCAGATTTGAACTCAGATCTTCATGGCTCCAAGCCCAGTGCTCTAATCCACTCTAATCCACCTAGCTGCCCCTAAATAGCAGTTAGACAAGACTTTAAAATCTACAAAGGGCTTTCTATATATTGTCTCAGTTAATCCTCTCAACTACCTTTCGAGGTTGATGCTGTTATCCCTTTACAGATAAGGATACCGAGGCCGAGGGGTGTTATTTACCTAGGGTCACACATCTAGTAACTGTATGAATCAGGATTTGAACTCAGTCCTTTCTTAGTCCAGGTCTAGTTCTTTACCCACTATGCCATCTAGCCACCAAAGGCCATAAGAAAGAATGGCTTAGATAACAGGTACCAAGAAAATTATTAGCTAGTGGAAATTTTTTTTTCTGTTCTTGTCAATGAGCCAGAAATAATTGTTCACTTTTTATAGTCCCCATAGACTATACTACTTGCACTCACTCCATTAAAAAGGAATCACTTTTCCAATGTAAGGAGTGGACAGATTATACATTGATGCTATCTTGATAACTTCTACACACACACACATGTGTATATAATATATATATACATACACACACACACACATAAGCATATGTCTAAATAGAGTGTATCATACATATCAAATTCTGGTTTTGTCATTTACAACATGTGTACCTCAAACAAATCACTCGACCTTGATATTTTCATGTACAAAATGAGGAAATCAGACTAGATGGCTTTTTGTAGACTTTAAGTCTATGATGCAATCAGTCAAAAAACATTTACTGAGTGCTTACTATATGCTAGGCACTATGCTAAGAGCTGGAGATACAGAGAAAGGGGAAAACTTGGTCCCTCTGAGCCTATAATCCAATGTTATAGCTAATATTTGACAGTGGCCTGATGCTCAGAGGTGTTTTAGTGTCCATAGTCACACTGAAACACAAAAGATGTGACTGAAGCTTTAATCTCATAATTGTGTCTTTTGTTATTGGCTTGATAAATTATACTGTTCACACATGATAAGTGGGAAGGGGAGAAATTTGGACAATTAATTCATCATTTATCATTGATCATTAACTAACCCCCTCATGCTCATTTTGAACTTATGAGCTATACTAAAACTCAAATGTGGCTGAAAAAGCCATAAGTTGACCAGCTAGCCCTGAATCCTTAAAATACAGGATTCTTTTGAATGGAAAGGGGAAGTATGTAGCTTTTTCCTGGGTACACAAGTGCTTTCCTGCACTTAAGCCACTATACGATGAGGAAAGGAAGATGAAGGGAATAAGCATTTATACAGTACCCATTATATATCAGGCACTGTGTTAAGTGCTTTTATCTCATATTATCTCATTGGACTTTCACAAATACTCTGTGGTGCTATTATCATCTTTATTTTACAGATGAGTAAACTGAGGCAAACAGAGGTTAAATGAATTATCCAGGGTCCTACAGCTAATAAGTGTCTGAGACCAGATTTGAACTCAGGTCTTCCTGTCTCCAGGTTCAGCATTCTATCCACTGGGCTACCGAGTGTAGATTCCTATGGGGGCAAAGTTAGTTAGAAAAAACTTTATAGAAGGCGTGGATCTTGAATTGGACTTTGAAGGAAGATAAAGATTTGGACGAGTGTTGGAATTCTAAAGGCCCCGAGCAAACAACATGAACAAAAAGCACAGAGGTCAGAATACTCAAAACAATTTTACTAGGTGGGTAAGGAGACTAGCCAGATTAGAGTGGAGGGGCCATATGGTAGATAGATTAGATAAGAAAGAGGAAGCCAGTTTATAGAGGGCTTTGAATCCAAGGATGGAGAGTTTGAGTTAACAGATAATAGGGAGGTCACTTTAGTTCCTCGATCAAGGAAATGACAAGTAAAGCTTACAAGGTAGATTAACCCAGCTGCAGTGAGGTGGGCACTACTCTGTTAGTGTGAGGGTCCAGGCATCTTTACACTCAAATCCTGAGGCTAAAATGTCAGAATTATTCACTGTGCCTTGGAGAAGTCTAGGAAATATGTGCATCATCTAGAGAGAAAATTTCTTCTTAGAGCCTGCATTTTTGTTTTGTCAGACACATGATATGTCTCTGACACATGTTTGTATCACTCTGAACTTACACAATGACAATATGTGTATTTACAAATATGTATTCTTTTCTCCCAAGGCGGAGTTACATTATAGTGTAAAATTGAGTGTGATGATTAGTTCTTATTCATGAAACATACTTGATTCGAGTTGTTTCCAAGTCTTTTCTAATCCTAGATGAATGTCCCTAGATAGGCTCCAGACCCCTCACCATTCCAGATATTCTTCTCTTAGCCCACCTTATTCTGCTAAAGGTGGTGTGCTCAGAATTGGACATTATACTCCAAATGTAGTCTGATTGACCAAGAGTGATGTGGGACTATTATCTCCCTTAATTAGGACAATATTCTTGGAAAAAATGGAGCCTAAGCTTGTATTAACATTTTTAACCGCTCTATCAAATATTAACTTCTATTGAGATTGAGAACAAATGCCCCTAAATAAGCTGTTATCAATAAGTTTTCCCCATCCTATTTGTGGTCAGAAGGTTGGTTTCCATAGCAACTCACAAAGACCATTCAGGAAGGCATAGAGAGATTTCAATTTGCCTTGGTGGAGGGATAAAAATTAACTCACATTTATACATTTGCAAGGCCTTTTATATGTGTTATGTATATATGTGAGGAAGGTAATATTAGTATTCCCCTTTGACAGATGAAGAAACTGAGGCCCCAAGGGTGACTTGCCCAGGGTAACGTATTTAGTAAGCAAATGAGTCAGGATTCAAACCTAACTCAAAAGCCGAGCATTCTATCCACTATGCCACACTAAGGAAACAACCATATTGATGAAATCACAGATATTTTGAAGCATCGTTGCATATTCATGTGACTGGTGCTCTTAAGAAACTTACTAAAGTGCCAATTACGTAAGTATGCTCTTCAAAAGATGCAGGCATATACACTAAGGCTACCACTCTGTCGGCAAAGACAGCGACAGCAACACAAATCCACATTACCTACCCAGTAAACAAGGTCAGAAAGAATCAACAAAGCAAGGATGACATGTGGACCACTATGTTAAAGCCAACATACACCTCTTTGGGAGTGGATTTAACATATTATAAATAGGAGAAGTTTTTAGGCATGCAAACATTTATAATCTTCTGGGGGTGTTTTTGATTGTTTTGCCTTTCTTCTCATATAACATTCCAGCTACTGTCTCCAAACCTTAGCACAGGCTGTCCCTATGACTGGAAACATTTCCTCCTTATTCCCATTTCTTAGAATCCCTGGTTTCTTTCAAAGTTCAGATGAAATGCTACTTCCAACATGAGGCCTTTATAACCTCCTGATTCACCTACTCTCCCTCTCAAAACAATCTTGTATTTATTTTATATATATTTAACATAAATACTTACATGTGTGAATGTTATCTTTCCTGATAGAATATAAGCTCATTGAGGGCAAGACTAATTAATTTTTGTCTTTGTATTCCCAGTGCCTGACACAGAGCAGGTACTCCACAAATGTTTGTTGATCAATTGAGCTTGCATACTCGCTTTTTTCATTTTCATTTCTTGCATATTTTGTGTATATATTTAAATACTTGTGCTTTGCAGTGGATGGTGATATAAAAGTTGTACTTTAAAAATGCAAAGGTAGGCAGGCCTTTACATTTTTTTGTTTCAGCTCTTCATTTAAGTTTGTTGAAATTTTTTTTAAAATTCTGATTCAGATGTAGAGGCAGCTAGGTGGCACAATGGCTAGAGTACTGGACATAGAATCAGGAACACCCGAGTTCGAGTGTCAGTTACTACCTGTATGACCTTGAGCAACTCACTTGACTTCCATTGACCTCAGTTTCCTCATCTGTAAAATGAGGATATTGTTATTATCATTATTGTTATTCCCCTCCTAGAAGTTGTTATGAGGAAAAAATGAGACAATATTTGTGAAATGCTTAGTACAGTGCTTGGCACATAGGAAGTACTTATATAAATATTAGCTACCATTTTGATAATTATCATACAATATATGGTGGCATAGTGGGAAAAGATGTGAGTTCAACTTCTGTACCTGATATCTATGCTTATTTGTTTGCTTCATTCTTTTTTATTTGGAATTTAGCACATGCCCCCAAAAAATCCATATAAAAAGTGGAACAGAAAAAGAGGATTAGATGTGAAAGAGAATCTCTATTCATAGTTTGCCTCTTAAAAGTATATAATAAATGCGATACTTGACTTTCAAAGCTGTCCTGTTCATTTCCTTCTGCATTTCTATCTTTTCTCTTGGGTGCATTTACTAAAACAGCTTCAATGACTTTTTCTTTCCTTTCTTCTTTGTTTAGGCAATATTATCTCAAGCTCCTCTCCCAACTGCTTAGCTGACTTTTATCTTTCCTTATTTTGTTCCACCCATAAACTTGATAAACATGCCTTCTATTTTTTTTTCTAAGAAAGGGTTTACAAAAGCATTTAAAAAATTACAAAAAACAAAGAAACAAAAAGACAGATTAAAGAATAGGACTCTTGCTGGAGTGTCACTCAATACCTCCCTTCAGGTTGACTTGAGACCGTTATTCAAGAAAAACAGAAAAAAAAATTTCTTTTCATTTTGCTGATTGTTTTTTTCCTGTAAGGAAGGCAAGCTGATAAACAACTGAGAAATTGATGCGTTTCTTGGAGTTGATTTGCAAGGTTGGATTAGAGAAGCAAACTTTGATGTCCTTAATTTCAACTAGGTAGGCCATCAGTAGAATGTAGGTTGCAAAATGGGGTCTGTTGCCATTAGATGAATTTAAAGTTGAATATGCTTTTTTGTGACTCATAAAATCCAGATCATAAATATTCATGGCGGTACAAGTGAGGAAATTCATCTGAGGTCAATTACTCAACACAGCAAATCTATCTCAGAACCTAGCTTTACTAAGGTCACTTTTGTTTTTAATTTCTCAAACCCCAGGAGAGAGGTCCTAGTTTAGTTATAACTATGTTCTATAAGTGCCACCCCAAAGGGTGAATACCATTCTTTAAAAAAATAAAAGAGTAATAACAATTCTCCAAACATGCCTCAAAATATACTTACTTGTGGAAATCATCCAGGATAGAATCTTTGGTATTGTTTTTGACTCCTCCTTTTCCCTTTCCCTCCCCATCAAATCAATCACCAAAGTTTGTTGATTCTTCTTCCCAAATCTCTAATGTTTATCTCCACCTATTTCAAATGCTACTACCTTAGTTCAAACCTTGCTAGTTTTCATCTATGTTATTGCTATAGTCTGTAATACTGCAGAACTTCTTGGAAGAGATCTGTAACTACTAATATCGCCTAAGAAATTTGGCCTGACTATCCACACAGGAAAAATAAAGTGGATGAAAAATGTCATTTTCCCAAATGTATTTAGATGGAAACCTAAAGAGCTTGTCCTTAAATATGTATATCTGAGACAGAGAATGGACAATGAGTTGGGCCTAGAGCTAAAAATGGAGGAGAGTAGACATAATTGTTTTTAGGAAGTGAAAAAAGTCCTTTAACATCCTCAAACTTTCCATGGAAACAAAGGGCCATCTTTTAGATATTCTACCAGCATTGCTTTGTGGCAGCAAGTCATGGAATATAACAGTTTCTAAAAGGTTAAAAATAAATATGACACAGATGGCAATGTAGGGGTCCATGGTAGGAGTAAGCAAGCTGCAATATATTAACCAATAAGGAACTTCAAAGAACAATAGCAAAGATGTATTCAGGGAAATGTATGACAGGAAAGAATCTTCAGGAGCAACACAAAAGGTGGGCAACTAAAATATCCCACTGATACGCTTACAATGTCAGGAGAAAGTGAAGAAGGCCTCCCAAATGTTGGGTGGGTCCCAAAGTTTAACTTAGGAAAGGACATGGACAAGGGTCTTACAAAATGGGAGGCCCTAGATGGCTTGTGATGTGTGCCATTGTAGGAAACTCCCAGATTCATGAGATAACACAATCATTTCAGTGTTGGAGCATTGCTGTGGTCTCCTCACTGGTCTCAGTGCTTCCCATCTCTCTCCAGTCTAATCCATTTTACACATCGCTTCCTAAATCACAGCTCTTGTTGTCAATACAGACATGTATCAGTGTGATGAGGGCTTGATCCAGGGATGTTGATCAACTGAATCCCCACAATCCACTTCATGAAATTAAAGGATATAAAGGATAAATAAGAAAAACAATGAGATGTATGGATTCACCTCTTGAGTTTTCAGTGACTTAAATCTGCAGCATGAAATTCCAGTTGACCCATTTGTACTTAAAAAAAAAAAATTATTCCCCTTTCACTAACAAGTTGGAGAATAGCCCAGAAGGGGACTACACAATTCTGTAAGTGGGAGTTCAAAGCCTTCTAAACTTGTCTCCCATAACAGTTCCTATATATCTTATTTATGCTGCACACCAACAAAACCACACACCATTTCCAGGGGATAGCCAGTGCTTTCCCCATATCCATATTTTTGCTCCTATTTTCCTCTATGTAGAATGCTTTTTCCTTTCCATAAACCCAGCTGACTAACTTTTTACCTTTTCTTCAGGGCCCAATGCAAAAGCTACCCCTTCTATGAAACTTTCTCTGGTTGCTCTAGTTGAAGAGATTTTACCATCCTTTAATATGAAAGAACACATTCTCTGAAGATTTCTGTCTCCTTTCACTTTTTATCTTTTATCATAGTTGTTTGCATACAGGTTTCCTCCTATTAGACTGAAAGTTTCTTAAAGGTAAGAACTATGTCTAATTGATCTTTGCCTTACCCAGGGTGCCTAGCACTATTCCTTGATCATAGTCGACCTAGAGTTCCTAATTTGAAGTCCAGGGATAGATTTCAGGAAGTGTTCGAACATGTCTGGGGAAAAAAAGAACCCTATACTTTTATTTTCACTAAATGTTGGTTTTCATTGTAATCCTATGCATTTCATTTTATACATTTAAAATCATCAATCTGGGATGGGAGGGGGTGGGGAGAGGTATAGGTTTCTCTAAACTACCAAGGAGGTCCATCATATAGAAAAGTTTAAGAATTTTTCTAGCTGATGTTCAAATTTTTTTAAACTGATACTCTCAGAGGGGGAAGAAGGTAATAGTGATTGGGGCTTTGAAGATGTGAATTGTCATAACACATGGCCATCATTGTTTATAACATCTAAGGATCAAAGATTCTGAGTATGACTGTAAGAATATGACATTTAACCTGTGTATATAAACAAGCTGATGTAAATACACATATATTACATGATATATTACATATCATATAATAATATAATATAAAATCATATTTTGTATATGAGTATATATACGTATATATGCCTATATGTTTACATAGACTTTTTTTCTTCATGAATTGATAATTTTCTTTGTTAATGCCTTTTGATTTTTCCTAAAATTTCAGCTAAAATCCTAAAAATTATTCATCAAAAGTGAATTCAAAAAAATAGAGAAATAAATTATAATGTCATCTCTTTGGTACAATTTCTATTCCCACATGGTAACTTTCAATTCTATAAAATTTCTTTTTTTTCCTACTCTACTTCTCATTTTCAGAAAGAAGAAAAATTACTGAGGTTTATAATATGTGTGATTTGCCCGCCAGATTTCCCTTGTTCTTTTCTGGCAGTTTGTGCGGGCAACTTGGTGTGCAGAGACAGGCAAATAGCTTAAGGATGTGAGCACCTAATGTAGTTCATTTGGAAAATCCAGGTTAAAAAAAATAACAACGAATCTTTTTTTTTTTTAAGGCAATGTGTTTGCCCTTCTCTTTTAAGTTTTCTGGATAATTGCCCAAATTTTCACTCTAATCTGTATAGACAGTCCGTGAATTGTTATAAATTTAAGTGTGGATTTTTTCATTCTTTTAAATGAAAACTTTATAAACTTCCATCGCCAAAAACCAAAACCAATTTCTAACTGATGTCTTGGTCAAATATACAGAAATAAACAGAAACCCTGGAGCTAATAATTTCTATGCATATTTGATGATTATAACTTTCTCTGCCTTAAGTCAGTTGTCATTTTGCTCAGAATGGAATTCAAATTATTTTTACATTTATCACTGAAGATTTTCTTTTTCCACATCTCAAGGTCCTGTAAGAGGCAAGTAGATGCATCTTTAACTAAAAGATTGCAAAAGCGGTTATTGGGAAAGCTATGTAACATTAGCTGAGTTTATTCAAAGGACCAAAAACAACACTATCTATTATAACCCTGGGAATTCATCACAGAAATTAACTGGTGTGATAAATGTTTTACATTTTAGTATCACCAATTTTATTAAAAACTTGAAATGTAACAGAAAGCTGGTACAGCCTTCAGATACTTCCAGCTAAATTAGTGAGGGGACAATTGAAAATCTAATTCAGTGGGAGTGTTCCAGGAAAATTCAACAGTTCTCTAAGTAAAGACAAACCTTACCTGAAATGATCAGGCTGACACCATAAAGAATTAATCCAGCTAAAGAGTCCATGCTTTTCCGAATCTCTCCATCCAGTTTCCACAGCCACACATGGGTTCCCAATGATCCTTTTACCAATCCTGGTCTTTGTGACTTTCCACAGGCATATTCTAGTCAGTCTTGTTTACACGTTAGAGGCAAGAAAGAGAAGCACTGGAGCATGCTGTAACAGTCTCATTGCTGTCTGAGCACAGGGAGTTGAAGTTCCTTTTTCCTGTTTCCTTTGTAGATTAGGATAGGAAAGGCTGGATCTTAAAGGCAATTGGTATCAGCAGGACTGGGAGGCTTTGCAAGCCCTGTCCATCTCGCAATACATCAAACCACTTCTCTGCTCCTACTCCTGGGGTAGAAGATTGTATTTAGAGAACCAGTGATGGGTCACGGTCAGCATTGTCAGAAACAATGGGACCATCCTCTGGTAGGCAGGATACTGAAAATAACAAACCCTCCACCTATGTATGGTATGTGATGATGGTCATCTCTTCCCCAATTGTTCACTGTTCCCAAAGGGCCTTACTGTTCACTTAGCTCCCTGGCAAAGGGTTTTTTTGGGTGTGGTGAACATGTTTTGCTTTTGTTTCTCTTTTGACTCCACATGGTTTAAATTTTAAAAGAAGTTTTATATGATGAGACCATGGAATCCTATCTGAATTTAATGTAATTATCATTGGTGGAGATATTAGTCTGGGTAGCCCTGTAGATTAGCTCCAAAATTTGTGTGACCCACAAAGCTTCCCATTTCTCCCTATAACTGGCTGATGGCATAGGAATCGTAGGATTTGGAGCTGGATGGAGCTTTAGAGACCATCTGGTTCAACCCAAATAACCCAAAGAATTATGGTATGCCCAGCATGCCCAAGAGGTCACTCATGTAGTAACAGAACTAGGTTCAAAACTCTGTTCTCTAACTCCAAAGCCTGCCTGCTTTCTACAATGCCACAGTGCCCATTAATCAGATATTTTATCTGTTGGAAAAATGCTTAAGGATACCAGTACTGTAAGCTGTATTTTAAATCTTCATTAAAATTCATTTGTGGCTGGCTTAATTTCCTTCAGGTCCGGGAACAAAGTAATTTGTGTGATTGAATTTTGTGGTTATGAGCCACTATTTTCTAAGGAAATCCAAAATCAGTTACAAACATACAAAAAAAGAGTCCATATGAATGAATGAATGAATAAAAATTGAGTGATTATAATTTCAAAGCACTGTTCTAAGTGCTGGGTATACACACAGAAAAACAAGACAGTTCCTGCTATCAAAGGATCTCACATTCAAATGTAGGAGACAACACATACAGGAGGTTTCAGCGGTGTTAGAAGGAGGGATCAAACATTACTAAGTACCTACTATGTTCCAGACACTGTGGTAAGCATTTTACAAATATTATCTTATTTGATCCTCACAAGAACCCTAGGAGTAAATGCTATTCTATTATCCCCATTTTATAGTTGAGGAAACTGAGGCAGAAAAAGGTTAAGTGAGTTGCCCAGGGTCACACAGCTAGGAAGTGTTTGAGGCCCTATTTGGAGTCAGGTCCTCCTGACTTCTAGGACCAGAATTCTATCTATTTTACCATATACTACCATAGCCTGTAAGATGTAATCGCGAAGCAGATGGTAGCACAATACCTTTAGTGTTATTTTCATTGATCAAACTATATCTGTTTATAATGATGAATTATTTAAAAAGGCTAAGGTGACCAAAACACCTTTTCCCAGTCTTCAATAGCTGTGGCTGCTGAGGAGGTAGAGGATGTAGTACCTAAAGAAGTCACATCTCCACAAGGGTTTTCTCCTGGAAGATGGTCAAGAGGGCCAGGCTGGTAGCAGGATTGATGATCCAGAGGATATCATTATTCCTGGGGCTCTTAGGCTTACCTGTCCATTGGTATCAGCTGGTTCAATGTTAGTGGTGGTAGGGATGGCTGGCTTACTCTGTTCTAGGGCTATTCCCTTCAATGATAACTGTGCCCTCTGCAGTAGAAACCTGTTGTCTGGGGGGGCACTGAAATTCCTAGGGCTTTTGAGCTCTGAGTCCTGGGCTATTTCTACTTCATTTTAAGGGGAAATGGTGGTTAAGGTGGTAGTGGTTGTTTGACTCATCTGCCATATGTTGTTTCCTGTCTCTTCCTCAGGATGCCTTGCTGCTTCAGCTAGGCTGGCTTGCCTGTACTTTTGGTGGTGGTTAGTCAGAGATAGGAACATCAAAACATAGCTTAAAATTTGATTGGTAATATGTGAACAGAAGGAATAGAGTCAAAAAGTAAATACATCTGCCTATTTGGATATTTAAAATAAAAACACTTAGTGAAAGCAGGAATGACAATCTTAGCCTGATGATAAAATAGTATTTCCATAATATACCTTGGAGAATGATAAGGATGCCCACAACTTAAGGGGGCAGAAAATATGTAGGATAAATAAGGCATATGCTACATTAAGCTCTTTATGCCTCTTCTTTTCACACTCACCAAAGCAAGGTTAAGGAAAGTTAGGTAAAGGAAGTTAACACACTATGAAATTGTGCCTGAGGTAAATTCTGGGGCTTTGCTTAGGGTGCTGGGACCCTAAGGAGCAAATGAAGTACCTAAATTTACACTAACAATATTTCTACCGTACTTTCCAAGAGCAATTCAAAGAATGTGCAAATGTTTGCAATGTGCATCTTTATAACATTTATGAAAGGTTAGGAGGTCAGAAGTGTGCTCCCTATTTTAAGGATAAGGGAACTGAAACGTCCTGAGATGAGCTGGCTCTAAGCCACATAGGGAGGCAGTGGAAGGACTTAGAAATAAACAAACCCTAGGACTCCTGCCTCCTAGCCCCTGTTCTATCCACTAGGCCAAGTTTCCTTTGTTTGTTTTTTCATATGCCAACAAGGAAGTAAATTTTATTAACACTCCCTAGCACTGGTCAAGTTCTTTAGAGCCTGAACGTTTTATCATGCTCCCTCTTCTGAAATCTTCCAGAAATTCTCCAAAAGGGTTTTGTATGTTTGATGAATAATACTGATGGTTATTAGCAATATTATAGCATTTACTTAAGAACCTAAGGATGTCTTCTTGGACGTTAGAAATCATTCTCTACCATGTGACAGCTAAATCATTTGTGGGAGGGGAAGGTAATTAATGAAGAATATAGTCAGCTTTCCCCTGGCTTCCTGCCTCACAAATCTACAAAGTGTAGAAAATGTGCCAAGATGCGATAATATGAATGTCACCCTTCAACCTTTAAGGAAATCAATTCCATAGCCAGAGCACTGAAAGTCACTGGATCAGAGATCATGACAAATTTTTCAGGGAAAGGGAGAAGGATCATTGGCTCATAGATGTAGTGCTGGAAAGGACCTCAGTCCAAACCCTTTGTTTTGCTGATGAGGAAACTAAGGCTCAGGGAGGTTAAATGATTTGTTTAATGTCACACAGTAAATAAGCACCAGAAGCAAGATTTGAACCCTGGTCCTTTGCCCACAGAACCAGTGCCATTTTCCAATTTTTATGCTTGGGAGATGACACAACCATCACTGTCTTAAAACAGCAAGCTGATTATAGACATTGTTAAGAAGGTGCTATTTCCTGAAAGATCCAACTGGGAATCATTCTGGATTGGTTCTGGCATAACAGTAACAACCCATGCCCACTTGGAATCATGTAATATTTTCCTACAAACAACATTTGCTGAATAACCACTCTACATTTGCATTACACCTGCTGCATTACACTCTGCTACTAACAGAGATCAATCTGTTGTTCCACTCTCATTGAATGTACGCACATGTGCATGTGCATATGCACATTCACACAGCAGGGCAAGCAGTGGAATAGATGTGATGGTGGAAGGTGGTTGTTGTTTTTCAGTTGTTTTTCAGGTATGTCTGACTCTTTGTGACTCCATTTGGAGTTTTCTTGGCAAAGATACTGGAGTGGTTTGCCATTTCCTTCTCCAGCTCATTTTACAGATGAGGAAACTGAGGCAAACTGGATTAAGTGACTTGCCTATTGTCACACAGTTAGTAAGTGTCTGATGCCATATTTGAACTCAGGAAGATGAGTCTTCCTGACTCCAGGCCCAGCTCTCTATCCACTCTGTGCCACCTAATTGCCCATGGTGGGAGGTGGGAGGAACTTAATAAACTCTGTCCCCCATGCCCGGAATGTTCTTCCTCCTCATCTCCATCTCCTGGCTTCCCTGGCTTCTTCTTTCAAATTCCAACTAAAATCTCATCTTCTATAGGAAGCCTGTCCCAGTTCCCCTTGATTACTAGTCCCTTCCCACTATTATTTCCTAATTACCTTGTATAGAACTTGTTTGTCCATAGTGGCTTTTATATTATCTTCTCCATTACATTATAGGCCCTTGAGGGCAGAGACTCTCTTTCTTTGTATCCCCATCATTTAGCACAATGTCTCTCACATAGTAGGGGCTTAATAATACTTATTGATTGACTGGCATTGCGTGTATTATTAAAAAAGATTTTGGATCCTGTTTAGAGTTTTTGTATATAGTCTTAGTTATTGCATTGTTCTTTGCATTTGAGCATAACCATGCTAACTGTGAGCAGTTAGGTGGCTCAGCGATAGTTCAAGATTAATTAAAGAGAATTTAGGAGGATCGAGAAGAATCAGGAAGTAGAATATCAACAGGGAAGTAGAACTTCAAGAAGGAAATCAAGAGGCTAGTTGATAAAACAATGCAATAAATGCTTGTTGATTGACTTCTCTTTCTCATGCCTATGGGGTAAAAGACACTGTAATATATCGTGCTTGTTTCTTTTACTTAAATATTTCCTTTCTTGATTTTGTCTCAACATAGGGAGGTCAGCAGTTGTTTGGACATTTAAAAAAACATTAAAAAATTAGAGAGCCAAGTTTCTTTCTAAACATTAGCAGTTTTCTTAACTGGGGGCTCTGAGCTATTATGATGGTAGCAGTGCCTTTTCTTCTGGCATAAATGTCATAAAACAACAAAGAAGAGGACCCTGAGAACCTGAAGGGCCATTATATTGCCTCTAGACTTAAAAAAAAAAATCTTATTTTTATAACAAGTGTGACTGATAAACTCCACAAAGATAAAGAGGGTAGGAAGGAGAGGGTAAGCAAGAAAGTGTAATTGGAACAATTAGGAGACAAATTGATAGAGAAGTTTGGTGGATAGGGCAAAATGGTTAAAGATATAGGACATACGTAGAAGGTAGAAGGGGAGGTAAATGGGTCTCTAGAGCTGTTACTAAGATTAAGGAAGTTGAATGGTGGTGGTCAAGTTAGTAGGAGATGAGAAATGGCTTTAAAAGTTTTAAACAGTGGCTTAAGGTTAAAGTATAATTGTTCTCACTATGTTAGGTAGAGTTGTAGCTTGTATTCAATTCTTTCTGCTGGAAAGAATGGTGCTGAATTTGACTCAGACCTATCTCCTTCCAAGGAGTTGGTTTAGGGTATTATTTTACTTTGGTCACGGCCCTCTATCTACCATTCAGATAGTCAGAACATATATGCAGAGTGAATGAAAGGTAATTTGAGAAGTGAAAACATTAGAAGCTTGGTGGACTGGGAAAGTTCTCTTAAAGAAAATATGATTGAAATTGAGCATACACACACACACACACACACACACACACACACACACACACACACACACCTTAAAGTAGATACCAAAAGAAAGTAGCTAGAAAGAAGACTGTCAGAGATATTTATATTTCACCGGAGATACAATTCAAAAAAGGACCCGGTAGTAAACTCATGGTATTAAATTTCTAGTCACAAATCTTCACCGTTTAGGTAGCAAATGAGGAACTTGAGATTCTAATCAGGAGTTCTTAATCTGGGATCTATGAAGGTGTTCTTAAAAATACTTTTATAATTGTATTTCAATATAGTTGGTTTCCTTTGTAGCATTATGTGTTTTATTTTGTGTATGTAAAAAACATTATTCTGAGAAGTTCATGGGGTTCATCAGACTGCCAAAGGGGGTCCATGACATAAAAATAAGGTTAAGAATGCCTGGTCTAATGTATGGATGCAAATTTGATGCATGAGTATTACAGAGACATGTTGGTAAGAAACTCACGATGGACCATGACTTTTGGTGGATAGACCTTACTAAAAAAAAGGAACAGGATAGATAAAAGGGAGTTAGGGTAACATTGCGTATTAAGGAGGTATATTCATATAAGGACATCCAGGAATCAGAACGGAAAAAACCTGACAGAATATTTGAGTAAAGGTCAATATGAGGAGAAACAGAAGGGATTTTTGTTTAAATATTCTACAGAACACTTGGAAAGAAAAAAAAAAAGAAAATATATGAAGAGTTTGGGAAGCAGATCACAAGTCTTGCACAGAGTCATAATAGTAATGGGAGACTTCAATTACTAGAAGTTTGTTGGAGCTATCTTTCTCTGCCAATGTCACTGTAGTTAATAAATTCTCTTCTTGGGGAGAATAATTTTAGCCTTCAAAAGGTAGAAGAACCATCAAGGGGAAATGCCATTCTCATAAACAGGGAATAACTGGTTGTTGCAGTGGAAGTGATGAGAACCACAGGGGAAGCCTGGAGGAACATGACTCTTCTAGAATTTTCTGCATCAATCATTAATTGTCACATGGAATTAGGACGAATGAGTAGTGAGATTTGGCAACGGACTGCCAAATCTGGGACTATCATACTGAAATCAGCCCAAACTCTTAAAGTTTGGCCACAAAGTGTTTTATTTTGTTTTGGGGAGGCAGTCAGTTTATTTTGAGGTTAAATGCCTTGCCCAGAGTCACATAACTGTAAGTATCTGAGGCCAGATTTCTCCAGGTCTGGTGCTCTATCCACTGCACCACCTAGCTACCCCAGCCAAGAGTTAATCTCTCTTCCTCCTTCTTTCTCTCTCTCTCTCTCTTTCTCTCTCTCTCTCTCTCTGTCTCTCTCTCTCTCTCTCTCTCTCTCTCTCTCATCCTCTCCCTCTCCCTCTCCCTCTCTCTTCCCCTTTCTTTCCTTCTTTCTTGTCACAATACAGTCTGTTGAAGTTTGGAAAGATTACATTCCACATTAATGAAAGGAATTCCTAGGAATTTTTTTGAGGCTTTGAAGTATCTGCACTTCTTCCTGACAAATTACTTTTTTGAACACTAGGGTCCTTAAAAATTACACATACAAACACTTCAATATTTTTATTGATACTCACCGAATTATAGAACATGAGCCACAGAACTTGAGCCACATTCTTTTGGAGAAGTCATTCAAAGAAATGTAGGTGTCTAAAATACATTTTACTAATAAAAACTTACATTTTCTTTATTGGAAGAGTTGAGACTAAATGTTTCCATAGCCTGAGAGTAACAAAAGGAGCAGGAGATTCTATTTTAGATTTCACACATAAGGGTGTGTGTGTGTGTGTGTGTGTGTGTGTGTGTGTGTGTGCACGCAGGCTTCCTCTGTTTAACATAGTTGCCCTCTGACTTCCTTCTCTGGCTCATCCCATTGCTGTAATCAGAACAAAAATCTAAGTTCTAAATCATCAAGGCAGTATTTCTTCTTTCAGGATAAGATGGCATCAGCCCTGATTATTTCTACCAAGTTCTTAGCCATTAAAGATTGAAGTCAGTATTCGAACTCAAGACAGCTACACAGTAGCACAATGTTGAAAGGTTATTTTCCTCTTAAAAAATGTTTCGGTTTGAGAATAATTCAATTCCACACCCCACTTTATACTTTAATGATTTTCTGTACATACCTTTCTTATTTTTTTTAGCTTTTATAATCTACTAATAGATTTTTTTTGAAAAAAAAATTCTTTAACCGATCTCCTTCTCCCTTCGTTTTTCCTTACATCTCCCTTACAAACTGAAATAATTAGGGAATCCAAAATGGTTCTTCTGGAGAACTACTTCAGTAGCTCTCTACAACCTACAGTAAAGTCTTATCTATCTATAAAATAAAAGCTAGAAAGCTTAAGTAACCAGAATGTTTACTGATCTTTAGAATGAAGACTTTGAAGAACAGCAAGACCCTGAAATGCTTTCTGAAACAGAGGACACAAAAACTATAAGAAAGACCAAATTAAACATTTTATAATAGTTTGTTTGAATATTAAGAACTTATGCATGGTATGTTTGAGAATTCCTAGATAATCAATATATTTATTTTACCAGAAACTTCTCATTGCTCAGACATTGCTGATAAAAAGGAGTTGTTGGGTAGTAGAATGATTACCATGGAGTTATAGGACTTTGGTTCAAATCTACGCTTTGTCGTTTATGTGAGGAACGTAGTTTTGGGGATCACTGGACTTCCTAGGCAGGGCCAAAGTCCTGTGGAAGGGTTCTATGACAATCCTTAGGAAAGGCTGTACAGACCACAAGACTCCCAGAGAAAGACCAAGTGGCAACCATCCCTTAATCTGTGGGGATCACAGGACACCCCAAGCCAAGATCCAGGAGTAAGCCCAGTGAGCCTCCGCTGCCTGTTGCTTCCCTTCATTTGACCTTAACAAAATCCATGCCATTTGCCCATTCTCACCCAAAGAACTCAAAACCAGAGTGGGCAGAAGAAGGCATTTTATTATGCTCCTTGAGAGAACCGGCGTAGGGCTCACGGGAACACTCACACTGATGTAGCTGCAGGAGCAGGGGTAACCATTCCCTCCACTCCTGCTAGAGTCATGGTTAGTTTACAATCTTTGTTTTTACATAGTTTTCCTAGGTTATACAGTTTATATAAATAGGATAATAAGGATACAGAAGCAAAAGTGAAGTTAATTAGATTTTCCTTGTCTTAGTTTAGGATTAAACTATATTCTTTTACTTCCCCTACTTTCCCTCTTTAACATATGCAAATTATGCAAATCGGTAGGCCTAGATTCTTGACCAAGACCAGACCCTAGATAAGCTTGAACTGGTTCAAGTGGGTTTGGCCTCTCTAATTCGCTAGACTGCCTTCTCAAAAAGTATGCACATGCGTACAAGCCTCTGACCTCTCACCTGACCGACCTTGAGGCCTGGTCTCTGCTAAAGCTGGGGTGGGGGAGGGTGGGAAGCACACCTTTAGTTCTGTGGAAACAAAACTCCTCCTCCCATTTCTTACACTTACCAGCTGTGTGTCCTTAGGAAAATCATTTAATCTTTCTGGGCCTTGGTTTTCCCTACCTTTACAAAATGGGGAGACCATGTTCTAGATTAGAGTTGTCAAACACACCTGGTCAGGTTTCATGTGCCCAACAACATTCCAGAGTGCATTCTGAACCAGATTAAATATAATTGTGTCATGGTAGTCAGGGGAGGATTTTTTGCTGTTCTTCTCTTTTGGGATGCTAAGGCTATCAAGTACCTTTAATGAGTCTGGCCTTTGGTAAAGTCGGATCTTTTTGTTTTGGAGTGTTTCTCGTCACTGAGGCAATCAGGAGTCATTGATTTGAAACAATGTATATGATGTGGTACTAGTGATTGAAGAACTTTCCCACACCCTAAATGCTACATTGGCCCCAGCCCTCAGGGCCCTGAACATGTACTGGAAGGCTAGCAGTTGACTTTCAGGGGTACACATATTGAAAGAGTGTCGGGGACAAGACTCTGGGCAAGCCGTTGAAACAGCTCTGCCCCGCCCTCCACCGGCTTTGATAACCCCGGTGTTAGTGCTTCTCTGGTAACTATGTATTGCTATGTATAGACTGGTTTCGGTTATTTGCTCTTTATGTAGTGTATGCTTGCAATTTCTGTTTGTATTTGCTCTGAAGCTCAGGGTGATGAGGGCACAATCTCTGGGAACCTCCTTGAACCTGGAGTACAGTCTCTGGGAGCCCCCTTGAACTGTCCTTGAGTCTTCCAACTAGATCTGGCTTTCCCCTAAAGCCATGGGCCTTGAATTATCATTGGGCCCAAGTCTCTGCCTAGTCTAGCCCTTTATTGTCCAGCTGTTCCCCCTGCCCCACCACCCCCCCCACTTAATGCTGATCAAAATATCTATACCCTAGCTCTGTTACCCTAGCCCTCTATTGTCTGTCATCTCCAGGTAGCCTTCAGCTATTTCCCACCTGGAGTCTGACCTCATCTCAGTCCCGTCAAGCTCCTCCTCAAGTCCCTCCCTAAACCCCTCCTCTAGTCACCCCAGACAACCCCTCAATCCCTCCCACAATCTTTGTGTATATAATCTTCATCTTGCCTCCGTGAAGGCGCTCGGATTCAATCTGGCTCAGTAGATTGAATCTGGCCCGCTTGTGGAAACAGGCATCACAAAGGGTGGGATTTCTTAAGACAACCCATTATGACAAACCCTTAATAAACTTTGTCTTTTCCCCTGGCTGAGAAGACTATAGTATGAAGGCAAAATTTATGATTTCAAAGAGAATCATATATATGTCTGAACGGTTCAGAACCTCAGGATATAAGGAACCTCTAAGTAGAAGGCAGAAGAATTAAAGCATTTACTCAAGCTCCAAAGTAACAGACCCACAAACGAGCATCCTTATTTTGATATTTTGATCAAAAGCTTCCAGGCCCAATAAGTCCACCTCACAAGAGTAACCAGGAGGCCACAGAGAAGTATGACGATATTCAACAAAATCACATACATGCTTCCCCTCTCCGGTAAGAAGATTACCCACTAGCCTCAAGTCCTTGCTCAGCACTCCTCGGTCCACACGCGGGTCAGCTCTGCTACTGGCAGCTCCTGCTTCAGCTTTATCTCCAGCTTCAGCTGTAGCGGTTTCTGGCTCCAACGGAAAAAGATCTTCAAGCTGTCTTCTCTCCTCTTATAGAGTTTTTGACATCGTCAAACGTCGTCTGAACGACCAGAGCCCATTGGTTCTTGAGTTGGCCCCTCCCATTAGGACCCTGGGAGATTCACATTCACATAGATTAGGTTAACACCCAATAGGGCATGGCTCTGGAGTTAACACCTCCCCTTAGCCAGCCCCATCTTCGCCCCACCCCTGTCACCAATCTGCACCCACAAGGTTCCACACCTAACAGGGCTCTGGGCCTGGGGCCCAGCACCTAGTAAGGCTTAATGAAATACACTGAGTTACTCAAAGAAAACAAAGGCCATTTTGCTTACCAACACGAAGACTTGAGTCGAATTCTTTCGGCAGGACCCAGCATCCCAAGGATGTACACATTGATAACGAGGTTGACACACGCACTGCCAGAGCTAGCTCAATGTTTGGAGGCTCTGAAGGAAAGTATGGAGAGAAGAGGTAATAGACTGCCTACCAAACTGAAGCTCTACAGAGCCACAATGCTGACCTCATTGTTTTATGCCTGTGAAACTTGGACTGTCTACCAGTACCATGCCAGGAAACTGAATCACTTCTATTTGAATTGCCTTAGGAAGATTCTGAAGATCTCCTGGAAGGATAAGTTACCAGACACTGAGGTCTTTACTCGAACTAAACTGCCAAGCATTTAAACTCTGCTTCAGAGAGCGCAACTCCAATGGGCTTGCCACGTTGTTCAAATGCAAAAAGAACACTTGCCAAAGAGACCATTTTATGAAAAACTCACATAGGGCAAGTGTTCACGTGGTGATCTCAAGATCTCTCTTAAGGACTTGGGAATTGATTGTGTGACATGGGAGACACTGTCACAGGATCACTCAGCATGGGGTTCTGTTTTAACAATCCAGCTAGCAGCTCCTGCTAGCAGTTCCTGTGGGGGCATAAGATTCCCCCCACAGCCAGCACCCAGGAGGCTGCTGGCACCCAGGAGGCTGCTGGGAAAGCACAGGTTCTTTTTATCTGCTTAAACAAGGAAAGTATGGTGAAGGGGTTGACCAGCTGACTTTAATCCAGCATTCAGTTAACATACAGACAACATTCATTTAGTTCAGGGGAAAACGCCAGGATTCAGTTAGCATTCAGTTAGTTCAGGGGAGCAAAGAGACAAGCATCAAGAGACAGACCAAATACAGATTCATTTACTTACTTCAGGGGAAAAAGCCAGCACCCTGAGGTTCAGAACATTCATTTAGTTTGGGGGAAATGAACCAGCACCCCGAACCTCAAAACCAAAATACAAACAAGTTACAAATATCAACAGACAGACCCAATACAATTCATAGTTACCAACATCTGGGCTCAGCCCGAGAGCAAGGGCTGGCCCAGAGTCACGCTTGCCACTGCTCCCGCACCAGCCGGAAAAGGAAAAAAGGCTCTTCAAGCTGTCCTCTCCCCTCTTATAGAGTTTTTGACATCATCAAGCGCCGCCTGAATGACCAGGGCCGATTGGTTCTTGAGTTGGCCCCTCCCCCTAGGTTAACACCCAATAGGGCGTGGCTCTGGAGTCAACACCTCCCCTCAGCCAGCCCCATGACTCATCACACAGGAAGTTCTCTGCTTCCAGGCATGGTCTCTGGGCTTCCTGCCCTGGAAGAGAAGCCCCAGCACCCCGCAAGGCTCAATGAGGTAAGCTGAGTCATTCAAAGGAAACAAAGGCCATTCTGGTCACAGGTTCCCACATGCTGAAAGGATGATAAAACTGTGCATATACCCTTTGATCCAGCAATACCACAGCTAGGTCTGCATCCCAAAGAGATAATAAAAAAGGGAAAAGGAACTACATATACAAAAACATTTATAGCAGCTCTTTTTTATGGTGGCAAAAAATTGGAAATTGAGAGGATGTCCATCAATTGGGGAATGGCTGAACATGTTGTGGTATATGAACATAATGCAATACTATCGTTCTGTAAGAAATGACGAGTAGGAGGATTTCAGAAAAAACCTGGACTTACATGAACTGATGCTGAGTGAAGTGAGCAGAACCAGGAGAACATTGTACACAATAACCGCAACATTGTCCAATGACCAACTTTGATAGACTTAGCTCTTCTCAGTAACGTAATGATCTATTCTAAGACTCGTGATGGAAAATGCTATCCATGCCCAGAGAAAGAACTATGAATTCACCATTTTCTTTTTTGTTTTGTTTCTCTTTCTTGTGGTTTTTCCATTTTGCTCTGATTCTTCTTTCACAGCATGACTAATGTAGAAATATGTTTAATATGATTGTATACACAGACACACAGACACACACACACACATATATATATATATAGCCTATATCAAATTGCACACTGTCTTGGGGAGGGGGTGGAGGAGAGGTAAGGGCAATGAATTTAGAACTCAAAATCTTATAAAAATAAATGTTGAAAACTAAAAATACATTTAAAAAAAGAAAGAAAATTAAGGCCTTTCATCAGGAGCACCATCTTCTCCTCACTTCCACACCTGGAATTTCCTCAGCTTCTCTTGTTCTCCCCCTTTCAACTTCAGTCTTAGAGAAAGTTGTAGTCCTCTTTACCATAGCCATTACCTCTTTGAGCCTGCCTTACACCTTTTATCCTCTGGATTAATGAATGAATGAAAAAGCAATTATTAAGTGCTTACCATTTACTAAGAACTGGGGATACAAATAGGAAAAGTGAAACCTTTCTTTCAAAGAGTTCTGACTCCAGTTGGGGAGAGAGCACATAAAACAAAGTTAGACTGCAAGTGGGTCTATACTGCAGGGGTGAGGAGCATCTCTGAAAATAATATTGGCTCTGATATTTGAAGGAAGCCAGTGAAAAGGTATGGAGCTGGGTATTGTGTCCTGGAAAAAGCAAAAGGCCACTGTAGTTGGATAGTGGAGTAAAGTGTAAGAAGACTGGCAAAATAGTAAGGGGACAGGCTGTGATCCTGGAGACAATAGGGAGCTCCTGTAGTTTACTGAGTATGTTTAGTGCAGAGGTCAGGGGATGTGACATGGTTGAAACAATGTTAGTAAAATCACTCTGGCAGCTGAGTGAATGGATTGGAGTGGGACAGACGATGTAGGGAGAGCAAATAAGAGGCTATTGTAATAGTCCAGGTGAAACTGTTAGAGTCTGTAATTGGATGATGACTGTGTAAGAGAAGGGGACAGACCAGAGGCTATTCAAAAAAAAAAAATGAAAGGACAGGATTTGACAGCCCATTGTAAAATGGATGAGAGTGAGGAGTTCAAGATGACATTGAGGTTACAAAAAACGGAGAGAATGGTGGTACCCTTGACACTCATAGAAAAGTTGTAAACAGGCAAATGTTTTTTCTGGGAGAATGGGGCAGACAGTGACTTGTGTTTTGGATGTGCTGGGTTTGAAATACTTAGAGGACATCTATTTTGAGATGTCTAAAAGGTAATGCAGGACTGGAGAGAGAATAGGGTAGTATTTAGAGATCTGAGAAGCAACTGTATGGAGACGACAATTGAACTCATGGGAACTGATGAGGTCACCAAGTGAGATAGTTTTCCCTATTAGCCACTCTTTCTCATCTTCTTGTGGTCACTGAAATTTCCTAGAGGGACACTTCATTCCAGGCCAGATTTAAGTCTTAGCTGCTCCTCTCATGCCTTTTAACATTGGAGGAGGTTGTAGCATACTAGAATCACAGAACAAGAGGGACTTCACAAGCTGTCTAGCCCAACCTGTATCTGTATAGGAAACCTTGTTTCAATATCTCCAAGAAATTGTTATCCAGAGTTACCTTAAATCCCTCAAGAAAGGCAAAATCAGGGGTGGAGCCAAGATGGCGGCTGGAAAGCAGGGACTTGCATGAGCTCCCTGCCAGGTCCCTCCACAAACCTATAAAAATGGCTCTGAATAAATTCTAGAACTGCAGAACCCACAAAATAGCAGAGGAAAGCAGGGATCCATCCCAGGACAGTCTGGATGGTCGCTGGATGAGGTCTATTGCGCACAGAGCAGAGGGGAGCAGATCCCACCGCGGGCAGCGGCAGGACCAACCAGACCAGGAGCCTGGCAGAACAAGCCCTAGCGCCCTGAATCCATGAGCTATGGCAGTTACCAGACTTCTCAACGCACAAACACCAAAGACAACAGAGAAGGCTAGTGGGAAAAGCTGCAGGGAACAGAGTGAAAAGAATTTGCAGTTTGGCCACTGTCCCGGGGGCAGCGGGGGGAGGTGCAGCTACAGAACTAGAGTTGCAGTTGCTTCTGGCCCCAGGCCCACCTGGTGGGAGGAATTAAGTGGCTGATCAGAATGGGAGTGTAGTGCCTGCTTAAGATTTGCGTCAGGTCCAGGTTGGCGGTTCTTGAGGAAGGAGGAGTGCTGGTGTGGCAGAGCTGGCTGTATAGAAATAGCTCTGAAATCAATGGCGCATCCCCTTAAGCTTGGAACAAAGTACTCTTTACTCTACAAGTATTCATACCCCGACGAAAAACTCAAGGGTCAAGTAAGTTGGCTGGGAATATGGCCAGGCAGCGAAAACGCACTCAGATTCAGTCTCAGACTTTGGAATCTTTCTTTGGTGACAAAGAAGACCAAAACATACAGCCAGAAGAAGTCAACGAAGTCAAAGAGCCTACATCAAAAGCCTCCAAGAAAAACATGAACTGGTCTCAGGCCATGGAAGAGCTCAAAAAGGATTTGGAAAAGCAAGTTAGAGAAGTAGAAGAAAAATTGGGAAGAGAAATGAGAATGATGCCAGAAAACCATGAAAAACAAGTCAATGACTTGCTAAAGGAGACCCAAAAAAATACTGAAAAAAATATCGACCACCTTAAAAAATAGACTAACTCAAATGGCAAAAGAGCTCCAAAAAGCTAATGAGGAGAAGAATGCCTTGAAAGGCAGAATTACCCAAATGGAAAAGGACCACTGAAGAAAATACTACCTTAAAAATTAGATTGGAACAAGTGGAAGCTAGTGACTTTATGAGAAATCAAGATATTATAAAACAGAACCAAAGGAATGAAAAAGTGGAAGACAATGTGAAATATCTCACTGGAAAAACCACTGACCTGGAAAATAGATCCAGGAGAGATAATTTAAAAATTATTGGACTACCTGAAAGCCATGATCAAAAGAAGAGCCTAGATATCATCTTTCAAGAAATTGTCAAGGACAACTGCCCTGATATTCTAGAGCCAGAGGGCAAAATAGAAATTGAAAGAATCCACAGATCACCTCCTCAAAAAGATCCCAAAAAGAAAAGTCCTAGGAATATTGTTGCCAAATTCCAGAGCTCCCAGGTCAAGGAGAAAATATTGCAAGGAGCCAGAAAGAAACAATTTGAGTATTGTGGAAAAACAATCAGAATAACACAGGATCTAGCAGCTTCCACATCAAGGGACTGAAGGGCTTGGAATACGATATTCCAGAGGTCAATGGAGCTAGGATTAAAACCAAGAACCACCTACCCAGGAAAACTGAGTATCATGCTCCAAGGCAAAATACGGATTTTCAATAAAATAGAGGAGTTTCAAGCTTTCTCAGTGAAAAGACCAGAGCTGACTAGAAAATTTAACTTTCAAACACAAGAATCAAGAGAATCATGAAAAGGTAAACAAGAAAGAGAAACCATAAGAGACTTACTAAAGCTGAACTGTTTTGTTTACATTCCTGCATGGAAAGATGATGTGTATGATTCATGAGACCTTTCTCAGTATTAAGGTAGTTGAAGGGAATATACATATATATAGACAGAGGGCACAGGGTGAGTTCCATAAGAAGGGATGATATCTAAAAAATAAAATAAAATTAAGGGGTGGGAGAGGAATATATTGAAAGAGGGAGAAAGGGACAGATAGAATAGGGTAAATTATCTCACATAAAAGTGCCAAGAAAAAGCAGTTCTGTTGGAAGGGAAGAAGGGGTAGGTGAAAGGGAATGAGTGAATCTTGCTCTTTTCGGATTTGACTTGAGGAGGGAATAACACACACACTCTCAATTGGGTATCTTACCCCACAGGAAAGTAGGGGGAAGGGGATAAGAAAAGGGGGATGATAGAAGGGAGGGCAGACTGGGGGAGGATGTAATCAAAAGCAAACACTTTTCCAAAGGGACAGTGTCAAGGGAGAAAATTAAATAAAGGGGAACAGGATAGGATGGAGAGAAATATAGTCTTTAACAACATGATTATTGTGGAAGTGTTTTACATAATGATACGTGTGTGGCCTATGTTGAATTGCTTGCCTTCTTAGGGAGGGTGGGTGTGGAGGGAAGAGGGGAGAGAAATTGGAACTCAAAGTTCTAAAAGTGGATTCTCAAAAAAAGTTGGTTTTGCATGCAACTGGGAAATAAGATATACAGGAAATGGGGTATAGAGATCTATCTTGCCCTACAAGAAAGTAAGGAGAAAGGAGACGGTGGGGGGGAGTGGGGTGATAGAAGGGAGGGCTGACTGTGGAATGGGGCAATCAGAATATATGCCATGTTGGAGTGGGGAAGAGGGTAGAAATGGGGAGAAAATTTGTAACCCAAAATCTTGTGGAAATCAATGTCAAAAACTAAAAATATTAAATAATAAAAATATTAAAAAAAGAAAAAGAAGAAGATCTAATTGTTAGGAAGTTTTTCCTTACATTGAACCTAAATTTGCCTCTCTGAAATTTCCACCCATGGTTTCTAATTCTGTCTTGTGGAGTCAAATCCCTCCTACATAGGCTATCCATAAGATATTTGAAGGCAGATGGCATGTCTCCCCTAAGCCTTCTCTTCCACATGCTTAACATTCTCAGTTCCTTCAACCAGTCCTTGTATATGATCTCCAGACTCCTCACCATTATGCTTACCATCCTCTGAAGACTGAAACTTGTCAATTTCTTTCTAAAATGTGGCATCTAATATTGAACACAGTCCTCTTTTCTGAGTAGGACAGAGTAGAACAAGACTATGAGCTCTGCTTACTAAGCACAATGTATGGAAGCAAAAAAGCATAGTAGCTCAGTGTTTGATAAACACAAAGATCTCAGGTAGTAGACGAAGAACTCATTGTTCAACAAAAACTGTTGGAGAAACTGGAAGGCAGTATGGTACACTAAGATGAACTCCAAACAGGTATACTACTTAGACATAAAGATATTATAAATAAATTAGATAAATGAGAATGATATCTGTTGGCTGTTTGGCGGAATGGGAGGGGGAAGGTAATAAGCATTTATATAGCACCTACTATACGTTATCAGGTGCCACACTAAGCACTTTTACAAATATCTTGTTTGAGCCTAACAACAACTATAAGGAGTAGATACTATTATTATCCTCATTTCACAGTTGAGGAAACTGAGGTAGACAGAAGCTAATTGCCCAGGGTCATAAAGCTACTAATTGTTGAGACTGAGTCTGAACTCAGATCTTCCTGACTCTAGACCAAACTCTATCCACTGCATCTCCTATAGATAGGGAAAGAATTCATGACCAAACAAAGGATAGAGAGGATCACAGAAGTTAAAAAGGATAGTTTTGTTTATATAAAGTTGAAAAGTTTTTACACAAACAGAATCAATTCAACTAAAGTTAAAAGAGAAGCAGGTAAATGGGGGCAAAATCTTTGCAGGAAGTTTCTCTGATAAAGGTGTCATTTCCAAGGTATATAAAAAACTGATTCAAATTCGTAAGAAAAAGAGCCCATGTAAACACACATTTTTGTTTTGAGAGGAAGAAATTTAAACTATAACAGCCAAATGAAAAAAGTTCTAAATTACTAATAATTATAGAAATGCAAATTGAAACAAATTTTAGATTCCATTTCATACCCATTAGATTGGCAAAGTTGACAAATAAGGAAACTGACAAAAGCTAACAGGGATATTAGAAATCAGGTACATTAATGTACTGTTCATAAAGCTTGGAACTGGTCCAGCTATTCTGGAAAGCTATTTAGAACTATGCCCTAAAGTTATTAAACTGTGCATACCTTTTGACCAGGAATACTACTACGAGGCCAAAACCATTAAAGGGGAAAAGAACCAATATATTAAAAAAGTTTTAGCTACCATTTTTGTGTTGGCAAAGAACTGGAAACTGAGGGGTATCCATCAATTGAGGAATGGCTGAACAAATTATGATATGATGTGATGAAATACTATAATACTTTAAGAAATAATGAAGGGACAGTTTTAGGGAAACCTGGGAAGAATTGTATAAACAGAATCAGGAGAGCAATTTATACAATAACAACAATATCGTAAAGACAAACAACTTTGAAAGACTCAGTTCACATTATCAAGGATTCTCTGAAATAATTTCTTTCATCCTGTCTTATGATGCAATAATATTCTATTACATTTATAGATCACAATTTGTTCGGCAACTCTGACTATTCTCAATATCATCTTCCTTCTTAAACCACCTCCCTTTCCCCACTTGTTTCCCTATAGTTTGGTGTATTTCTACACCAAACTCTCTGCGAGTATGTGTTCAACCCTCCTTTGTCTCTTTCAGACAACAGTACAATTCATCTGTTGCCCACTCTCCAACCCCATCTCCACCATGTTTGTATATTCTTCTCCTAAACCCCAATTATGAGAAAGAGCAAGCTTCATACCCTTCTTCCTTCTTTCTAAACTTATGTTTTCTCCTTTCCTTCTTCTTTCTCCTTCCCCTTTTAAATCCTTAGAATAAAACCAATTCATCCCTAGGAACTCATGTTTTTCTTAACTACTTTGATACACCTTTAAGAATCCTTACAATAGTATGGTTTTGAAGGGTTACTTGTTTCTTCTTCATTTGAACGTTAGCACAGCAACTAATTGTTCAAATGAATTTACCTTTCTATGTTTCTCTAGTCTCTTTTGTTTATGTTTCAAAAGTTCCTACTTTCAGCTTAACAGAAATTCTTGAAAATCCTCTATTCATTTAGAGGTCCATTTCCTCCCCTGTAGGACTGTGCTCAGCTTTGCTGGTTCAGTGATTCTTGGTTACAAGCTTTTATTCTTTGCTTTTTGGAATATTATATTCCAGAATCTACCTTATGGTTTTTAATAGAAGTTGCCAGGTCTTGTGATATCCTGTCTGTGGTCTCTCGGTACCTGAAATCCTTATTCCTAGATATTTGTAGTATATTTTCTTGGATATGGGAGCTCTGGATTTTGGCTATGACATTCCTCAGACTTTTCCTCTTGGGGTTCCTTTCAGGAGGTGATCCCTGAATCTCTGTTTTTCTCTCTGGTTCTAACAAATCTGGGCAGTTTTCATTTGTGATTTCTAGTGTCCAGGCTTTTTTTTAAAAAAAAAATCATTGTTTTCAGGGAGTTCAATGATTCTTTATCTATCTCCAACTTCTTTTCCAAATCAATTTTTTATCAGATATTTTACATTTTCCTATTTTTTTTCAATATTTTTATTCTATATCTTGCTTTCTTGTGGAGTCATTAATTTGTTTGGTTCCTTCTAGTTTTTCAGGGAGCCCATTTTTTTATATTTATTCTAATTTTTTGTCTTTGGTAAGGTTTATCACTTTCTTTTTTAAATTACCCATTCTTTCCTCATGAGATTTAATTTCATCTAAAAAAATTCTTGCTTCCTTTTGTCTATATGCATGTAGTTCTTGTGGCACTCTTTTTTCTTTGAATATATACTTGTGGTTGTTATAAAGTTAGATTTGCAATGATTTTCATATTGGTTGGTGTTTTCTTTGATTTACTCTTCTTTCTGCTTTAATTCCTAAACTGGGCCTTTGTGCCAGGACCAGGCTCTTGGCCCCCTGGTGTGTTCTTGGGTGGAACTAATTGTTTCTCCTGTCTTATGCTGTTGTCTTTTTCTTATATTATCCTATACTATCCAGGATTAGGTACCCCTGGATCTCTGAGATTCCGGGCACTGGATTGTCAGGGTCCTTTCTGGGATCTCAACCTATCATACTATATTTCTCTTCTCTTTGATTGATAAACTCAAAAAGAGGTAAAGGAATGTGGTTGTGAAACACTTAATGCCTTCATCTACAATTCTCCTTCATTTCTCAACTCTTTAAAATCTGGCTTTGAACCTTATCACTCTAGTGAAACTGCTTTCTTCAAGATTATCAGTGAAAGGACTATTAAGTCTATTAAGGACTAAATCCAATGGAATTCTCTAAGCTTTTGTTTTTATTGGCCTCACTACAGTTTTTGATGTTATTAATAACCCTTTTCCTAGAGGATGTTCTCTTCTTGGCCTTTGTGCTCTTTTCTGTATTTTCTCCTATCTGGTTTTTTTCTTAGTCTCCTAGCTGGACTATCATCCATCTTCCACTCTTTAAACTTGAGTGTTCCTTAAAGCTTTGTTTCTGTTCTCTTTTTTCATTATATTCTCTTTTGATTATTTCTTTAGTTCCTAAGGGTTCAACATATCTAATCCTAATCTCTTTTATGAACTCATTTTTTTGACTGCTGGTTGTTGGATATGTCCATTGGCTGTCTGCTCAATAATTCAAAGGTAAATATACAAAATGGAATTCATTATCATCACCTAAACCAGTTCCTCTTCTAAACTTCCTCATTTCTGTTAATGGCATTGCCATTCTCTAAGTCACTTTATGAACTTAAAGACATCTTGACTCCCTCCTCACTATAATCTTCCATCTAATCAGTTGCCAAGTCCTAACATTTCTAACTCCATAATATCTCTTGAATATATCCTTCCTTTTCACTCCCTAACCACCAATCTTAATAAGCCTCCATTGTCTCTTATCTGGACTACTGTAATAGCTTCCTACTTGGTCTCTCACCTGCTTCTAGGCTCTTTTTTCTCTAATCCTCCTAGATGCCAAATTAATATTCCTAAAATGGTTATTTAGTTAATATCACTCTTCAAAAATCTTCAGTTGCTCTCTCCTGACTTAAGGAAAGCCTTTTACAATCCAACCAACCTTTCCAGCCTTTTTTCACATAATTCCCCTTCACTCTACATTCAAGCCAAAGCATTTGCTGTCATCATACTTGAAATTCCATCTCTGACCTCTGTGCATGTATATAAGCATGCCACAAGATTGACTGGAATACCTTCCTTTCTCACCTCTGCTTCTCAAAATCCTTCTCTTCCTTCACAATTCAGTAACCACCTCCTTTACAAAAAGTTTCCTGATCCCTTAAGTAGTTATTGAGCTTTCCATGTCAAATTACATTGTATTTGTCTGTTGCGGTTCAGTTGTTCAGTCATGTCTGACTGTTCATGACCTCATGGACTTTATTAGCTATTCATAGGGTTTTCTTGGCAAAGATATTAGAGTGGTTTGATATTTCCTTCTCCAGTGGATATTTTTGTCAGGCAATCAGAGGCTAAGTGACTTCCCCAGGGTCATACAACTTGGAAGTGTCTGCGGCTTTGAAATGTCTGAGAATTTGAACTCAGGTCTTCCTGACCAGTCTTCAGGCCCAGTGTGCTACTTGAGCAACCATTTGTCTGAATAAACATTGTATCCCCCCATGACAAATAAATTCTTTGAGGGAAGAGGCTGCTTTGATCTTTGAATGTCCAGGACCCAAGACTATCTTGCACCTTGATAATTGGTTAACAAATAATGTCTTGAAGTGAATCATTTATTTACTCCACTGTTCCCTTCTAGAGCTTCTACTGCTGAGCTAGGAAGGGGGTAAGACAAATTGTGTTCCATTCATGTATTTACTGCTTTGGCCTACCTGTCACTCCATTTTCTCAGTAATGCCTTCTAACTCTGAATGGGAGACAATTAAAATTATGGGATTTTAGTAGTCTTCTACTTCTCCTACCAGTCCATTCTACAAGGAAAACAAACAGGGTCATAGGGGAAAATGGGGGTAGGAGGGCACTCAGGAAGGGCAGAAATGGGGCCATAATGTCTGTTAAGTGTTTGGTTTTCATTGGTCTTTGTGATAACCATTCTGAGGCAAAGGAGTTGAGGTGCTGTACGGTAAGAGAGCTATAGAACATGGTAGGGACCAAAGTCTCCCCATCTGCCTCTGCTTGGGACTTTTGTTATTTCCTCCCAAAGGCCATTTGTTTCACTCTTTTAGGCCACATGGGAAGTTGGAGATGCTGGAAAAGCAATTTTCTTTTCCTCTCCTTCTTAACCATTTCCCCTAATTCCAAGGCACAAGTTCCCTGCTTTGTTCCTGTCAGTGGGAGGTGATTAGCTTCTAAGGCAGTGCCCCTCCACCACTCTCCACTAATTATCATCACAAAACAATTCTTAAAGGTAACATAAAGAGTACATTTTAAAAGAGATCTACGGGGTTTTTTTTTGTAAATGAAATATATTTTCCTTTGAAAGAACTTTGATTTTTATAAGAAATCAAATATTTTCACCGTTAGGGTAATCTGTACTTCCTCTAACAGAGGTAATTAATCTTTTGAAAAATAATACAATAAGAAAAATGAGACAACATTTCAGCTCTGCTAACTAGTCAAGTCCAATTCTTTCTTGGCACAGAGCCAGGTGCCATTCCTTCATGTGAGCGAATTCATCTTCTGTCTATATTAAATGAGTATACTTCTGAAGTACTGACTCCTCTAAAATCTAACTGATGCCTGGTAGGAGTGCGAAGGTACCTGTAGGTTCTCTATGACCGGGTCATGACAGCTTGTTAGCTCTGGTAGGTCCTTCCAACTGGAGAGGTTTTCAGCATGGATTGGTGATAGGTCTATGTATTTCCTGACTGAGGACCAACCGAGCTAAGTTAGAGAGCTTCATTACAAGAAGGCTGGCCACAGCGACTCATAAGGAGGCCTACTGAGCTATGGCAAAGTCGCAATCAGCATGGAGAGAGGGAATGTCCATACCAATAAAACCATAAATCTTTTCAAGTTAATCAGTGTTACCCTTATTGTTGCTGCTCATTTGTTTCTGTTGTGTCTGACTCTTCCTGACACCATATGGGTTTTGCTGGAGTGGTTTGCTATTTCCTTCTCCAGCTCATTTTACAGATGAGGAACTGAGGCAAACATGGTTAAATGACTTGCCCTGTAAGTGTCTTGAGATCAGATTTGAACTCAGGAAGATGAGTCTTCCTGACTTAAACCTCAACATTCTATCTAGGCACCTAGCTGACTGTTATCCTTAAGGAAAGCACAAAGGTTTTATTTAGAAGAAAATTTTATACTAATATGGACAGATGGCATGTGGTAATATAGGCTCTACTTCTGTGCCATGAAGACCTGGGTTCAAGTCTTTTCTCTGACATACACTGGCTATTTGACCACACACGTCATTCAACCTTTCAGTGTCCCAGACAACTGAGACTATAAATTAGAGGCAGATGAACCGGTAGAGAAAATTTCTATACTAGGACATCTCAGATGACCAAAAGCAAAGGGTTATATAACACTAGAAATTTTCCAATTTTATTTTTATTTCATTATTTCTCTTCAGTTTTAATTATTTCTAAATGCAGTGAAATGACTATCTACTCTGAATTCTTTCTAGGTGGTGAGCATACACTAATTCCTTTTGCCTTATGCTTTTATCAGACTAAAAATCATTTTCCCTCAGAAAGTTTTAGTTCTCATCTTATGATAAACAAATTTTCCTCTATATGTAACCACCTTGATTCATTAGGGAGTGGAGAGAAAAAGCTGGGTACAAAGCCATAGTTGCTAAATATTATTTTTAAAAAAATATTATCTGCTTTTTAGAGAAGATTAATTACATTATCACAAAGACAAAGTGCTGAGGCATTCAAATTTTACATCATATACAAATAAGAAAAAAATGGCATCATTTTTTTAGGTGGTAATCTAGTCTATTCAAAAATGAACATCAGAAGTTAAGCTCTGATAGCTCACAAAAAAGAGTAAATATCTTTTATAAAGTGATGTTGTATAATATACGCCAAATTTCTATATTACGCCTTTGAAAGACAAATTATTTAATATTGTGTTTAGTTTCAGTTTAACTTATATAGGTATTGTTAGATAATTTGAAGGCACAATTGTGTGATGAGACTTTAAGCTTCATAAGGCCAGGGAATATTTTATCTAACCTTTATGTCCTTCAGTGTCGAGAACAGTGCATTGAACACAGCAAGTGATTCGCTGAATGAATAGCTACTCTAACTCAAAACCTACCATGCAAGATCTTAGGGGTTTTAAATCATAAAAATTCCTGTATTGATAATTTATAAAGATTAAAAAAACCTACCTAATCAGTTTTGTTGCTTTGGGAACTATTTAAGAAATGCTTAATTTGAGACAATTCCAAAGGACTTATGATGAAAAATGCTATTGCCTCCAGATAAAGAACTGATGGAGTCTGAATACAGATCAAAACATACTTTTTTAAACCTTCTTTTTCTTGTTGTTGTTGTTGTCATTGTCATTTGGGCTGTGTTTTCTTTTGTGACACAACTAATATAGAAATATGTTTTGCATGACTGCTTGCTGTCTCAGGAAGGAGAGAATGAAGGAAGAGTGGGAGAATATGGAATTCAATTTTTTAATGAAAGTTAAAAATTGATTTTTACATTAATTTGAAAAAAACTATAAAAATTTCACATAAAAGTAAAAAAAATTTCAGTTTGGGTTCTTAATTCTGAATTTGTATCTCAAGAGATAACAGCATGCGAAAATAAAAAAAATCAATGACCAGGTTAAAATAGATTACTACTCAATTTGTCATTTCTTAATTTTTCTCTTCTTTTTTTTCTATGCACAGTAATTGACCTAGATCTCCATATAAGAATTATTTGACAAGAGGAAAGAGAGA
Organism: Trichosurus vulpecula; assembly: GCF_011100635.1. Classification (NCBI taxonomy): domain Eukaryota; kingdom Metazoa; phylum Chordata; class Mammalia; order Diprotodontia; family Phalangeridae; genus Trichosurus; species Trichosurus vulpecula. The sequence continues at coordinate 20,614,280 of NC_050581.1, forward strand.
GCCTGTAAAGAAATGGACTCAGGGAATAGAGTTGAAAATGCTAGTCACTGAAAACTGGCTTAAAGATCACAACTTAGACAGCATTACTTTTAGCTGCCCCCAGTGTATTTTTGTGACTGAAAAGAAAAAGACTATAGAAAAAAAGAATTATGCAAGGAAAAGGAATACTACAAATTCATGTTTATGACAAATGATGAAGAGGAAAACAAAGACTTTACAACTTGCTCATATTGCTATTCATTTGTAGAAGCACAGATTTAAAAGGATCACTGTACATCAAATGAAAAAGGATTTCAGTTAGCATGTTTATCCATTCTGCAGCTTCTTTCCATTACTCCTTCCAGGGTGTTATTCTAACACGAATGGAACTCAATGAGCAATAGATCTCACTGAGGAACTCTATCAGAGCAAATAGTGTATTCTTGTTGGATTTGCTGAAACACTCTGAGAGGAAGGAAGAGACATTAGTGAGAATTTCCCTCTGATAACAGATTTTTCACTTAAAGAAAACTTATTCAGCTGTGATCTCTAGATACCATATATTAAATAATTTTAAGGAAAGTTGGAATTTTTCTAAGAATAATAAAATTATTTTCTGAAAAACAGCATTTCATTGTTTCATCTCTGCTATGCTTCTCATCTGGAATGGCAGAATCATTTTAATCAATGGAGAAGTAAATCTCTGTACTAATTTTCTAGGTAGATTGGTTCACTTTTTTTTAAGTCATAGAACGTTAGTGAGGTTCTACAGTGATGAGCCCTGTTCACCAACTACTGTGCCTAGTATTAATATCAAAAATCATTACTAATTTGGACCTTAGTTTGAAGATGAAGATATGAAAAAATATATGTCTAAAGAGAAAGAAGGTGAAGGAAAATGGCAAATGCATTTGGCTTTCCTAAGAAATAAAGAAGGGCAAAAAGTATAATAGCCCACAATCATAATTCCCAATATGCTTTCTTCCCAGCAAATATACAAGAAATAAAATCAAGATAATTAGTGGTCTAAACTATTTAACCTGTGAAAGTGTTATTTGCCGACAGTGAACAAGGGGCTTTTTATAAGGCTGGGTTAAGTATGCTAGACTTCACTTCGCTGATTTCCATCTATATTTAATAATGAAAATACCTAGGTTATAATAAAATCTATATTGGTTCTTAAATTTTCCAAAAATAAAGGTACTCCTAGCATGCTCTATAACAATCCTATTTTAAAAATTTTAAATTCCAGTCCTAGGAGAAAGTATGAATTAATGGTGGGGATAGGGCAGAGTGAAAGGAATTTGCTAGAGGAATGAGTAAATGTGATAAGGAGTTCGAAAGTATGTCAAGCCTGCTTTCACTTCATCTTTTTTTCTGTAACTCTCAGTCTTGCCTTTGTAATCTATGCTCAGTTTTCTGACCTGTGCTTACTCTCACATTCTTAGATACTATTCTGTACAAGGAGACAATTCTACAACAAATGAGTATGTACATAAAATACATTTTCAATCACCAGATTAGAGAGAATGACTGAAGGACTGTGATAAATTTCAATTCTCTTTATTGATGAATTTTTAATCTCTACCTTAAAAATAACAAAACTATAAAATACTGCTTTTATTTCTATATTTGATATGTGATTGATAAAAATTTTCACTTCTTATTGAAAATCTGGATGGGAAAACAGTACTGAGATTAATTAAAATAGTTGACAAATAGGAGAGGGTAGTTTTAAAATCACAACCATTTATTGTACTATGTTATCATGTTACAGATACATATGAATATAAAATAGGTCATGTAAAGTAAACATTTTCCTTTTAGGGGAAACCACCTTGATAACTAATCCAAGCATTTTAAAAAGTCCTCTCCTGGCATTCTCCTTTCAAAAATAGGGTGATACTTTCACGGATTCATTTAAATAAACTGCTCATCAACAATAGTTTGTAATTACACATGGGCAGGTTATATTTTCTTCCCTTTTTGGTGTCTTTTCTATAAACAAACTTGTTCAAAGCTCAGAAGTACGGGATTTAGGGTGCTTGTGGATACCTCGAAGAAAGTTTGGATTCAGTTCCGACTGGTGTTGTGGAGAGAGTCCACAATGGTTTTATTGTACTCAGCAATCTGTTTAGTCACATTCTTCATAACTGGCCGATAATCACTCTCTTGACTCTTGGTTGCAATGACTGATCAAGATAGTTAAGGGAGAAACAGAAAATCACCAGTAAAATTTTAATCTACTTATCTAATTAATGTGATTAATTAATCTAATAATCTAATTATGGTTGTTTCTACCTATTCAAATCAGAACAAATTCAGAACAAAACAGAAATTATATAAAAATACTTTGCTATTTTAATAGATTAGCTTATGTAACAAAAGGAACAAAGCAAAATATATCTAGCTTACCTTAACCAGAATCAAAAAGGGTTTCCTCTCATTAATAGTTTACTGGATTTCAGTGCCAATATTTTTCACTATATTGACAACAGGTTTCACCTTCTTGATAGTAATACAACTCCTGAGGTGTTTAAGCAATTCTTTCTAGTCCCTTTATGTTCTGACTTTAGCTGTTTCTGATATTGATGATGTTTTTTAATTAAGAAGTATTGTTGGGGGTAGAGCTATTAAATTTTTTTTCTATTAAGAATGAAAAGTAAGGTTCACACCTTTCAGCAGAGATTCAGCAATTCCTTTTAGGTAGTAGGCTACCTGCTTTCACACAGCAGTAATTCTTAAACCCTTCCTCAGTAGAATTCTTCAGTATATACAAAACTTCGGTAGAATCTTTAAAGTTCTCTAAAACTGGTCTTCAATGCATATCATCAAACAACACAAGGTTAATTAAAAATAAATTGTTTCAGGTTTCCTCACAGCACAGCTTAGGAAGCACTGACATAGAGACTAGGGCCCCAAGAGATCATATACCTCAAGTGTCTAATTGCTAACTCTATGATAGAATAGAAAAAAGGAAAGAGAAGGAGCCAGTGATACACATGGCAAGAAATGGAGTTGGGAGACAGATTCTGTTCCTACTTCTCTCCAGGGAGCTCCTGCAATTCCTAATTCCACTATAATAGTATGGATGTCTCTATAATAGCATTGATGGTCTAAGCAGAAACTAGGCAAGGCTGGATTGGGTGAGACAGAACCAGGATACGGCATCTGTGTACTTAACTGTGTTAAGTTTAAAAATTGCATTCTTTGAATGTTACTTAGCCTTCACCATAAATGACATTATAAAACAGGGTTGTCCAACCTTAGGTTTTCATTGAAACAATAGACAATATATTTTGATTTGCCATTTTAGTGAGAGCTCTGCGGTAGCTTGGTTTCATTTACTAAAGCTTTTATGTAAATTTCTATGCTTGTAGGCGGGCCGCATTTTGGACAACCCAGTTATAAAACATTGACATACCATAGAAAGTGAATTTTCTGGCACTGAAAATATGTGAATTTGCAAGTGTTCCTCAGTCCTTTCCCTACTCTGCCTGACTGTGGCGCCCTACGTCGATGCCAGTCTTGCCTTATTCCCGTTCTGAGTAGAGAAGATTTTAAGGTTCAGACTTGGTTGGAGCTTTTTTCAGCCTGTCCTAAAACTATCTCCCTTGGCCCTTCCCCCACTATGCCTTCCTCATTCCGTGCCAGAAATAATGGAGGAGGTGATGGCAGCTGTACCTAGAGCACTTGACCTCACAAGGTTCTGATTCTGAAGTAGCAGTATACTGCAGTATCTGGCATGGTTTCACTGGAGGTCTGTGATAGAAACTCAGAGAAAATCACCTTGGTGAGTTTATTGGTAGCTTTTTAAAGGATACATTCTTTCATCACAAAGTTATTTTGCTCATGGTGTTGCCATTTCCTTTCCAAATTTGTAAGCTGAAAACAAAAAGAAAAATGTTAGCAAATTCCTAAACTCAACAACTATACACTCTTTATGAGGATAAGGGAAAAAATCTTCAACTTTAAATCTTATCAAGTCCTGGCATGCAATTTTGCTGATAAGGCCAGTGTAAACACAAAAGATATTTAGAAAGGAATAAACAATAGAAAATAAATTTAAAATATGCAATTGGTCTCTAAAATAGCTTTTATTCCATTTATTTTCAAAAGAAAGGGCATTTCTAACAATGAATATGTAAAACTGACAGATCTTAATGTTTTGATTATCTCTCACTTCTAAAACAAGAAGCAATTCAAACATATATATGGAATAGATGATGAGCATTTTTTAGTGCAAGGAACACTGGATAAAAGCTAAGGGATCTGTGTTCTAGTCCCACTTCGGATACTAAATAGCTGTGACTTTGGGTAAGGTACTTCATATCTCTGGGTCTCAGTTTCCTTGCTTATAAAATCAAGAAGGCTAGACTAAAGATCCCGACTTAGAACTAAAAGGGATTTTAGAGATCATTTCATCCATGCCCTCCTAAAGATCTCAGGAGGTAAAGTAAGAGGTCCAAGGTCATTCAGCTAGATCTCTAGAGAACATTGCTAGCTATTTAATTCTGTGTTTTATCAGATGCTGTATATCTCCTTTAGAATTTGTGAAGTCTAACACCACAGACGATACTATATATCCTAACACTGTCAAAGGGTTCAGCTCTATAGGAGAAACTTCCTTATTTCCAGAGCTGAGTTTCCTGACTGAAGCCAGAAACTGCGATAAGAACAGAGCTGCAGGGAGAAGATTATAAGAGGCTGGTGAAATGTTGGCATTGTTTCAATAATTTCAGCATCAACAGGAAGCTAATGTGGATATTATATTGATGGCTGCTTCCTCAGAAGACAATTTGACTGGTGTAGTATTAAACTGGGTTTTTAAAAAAAATCTATTCAATGAATCAGGCTTTTCCTTTATGAGACATATAATATATGTAAGTATACATATATATATTTTCTAAGTAAAGTATGGTATAAAATGCTTAATATTTAAAATTACATTTAATTTATATCTTTTGTTTTTACATCAACTTCATTTCTTTCAAAAAAAAAGCCTGGGTGTCCCTATCTCACTCTGTCTTGAAATGTTCTTCTTTAGGCAACCCCACCCCCTCTTCCCTATACCCCTAGCTCCTGGCTATAGCCTCTCTGGTAGTAGGGCTTACAGACACGCACCACCACACTCTGAAAACAGCTTCATTTCCAAAAATATCTTTCCCCTCCACATAACGGTAAGCCAACCCACGTTAACAAAAGATAAAAAAAAAAATAAATCAAACAAGTTCAGCAGAACCAACCAACATGTCAATTATATTGACAGTATATACACATATATATGTATATATATACATATATATGTGTGTGTGTATATATGTAGATAGACATAGATATTGTTTCGCACTTCTGTAAAGAAGGGAGAAAAATGCATTTATTTTATCTTTTCTTTGGAGCTAATGCTGGTCATTAAAATTATACAATTTTCAGTTTTGTTTTGTTCTGTTTGCACTGTTACAGTCATTGTATAGTTTTCCTGACTCTTATTTCACTCTGCATCTTTCAATACAAGTCTTCCCAAACTTCTCTCAATTCTTCACATTCCCCATTTCCCATGGTACAGTAATATTCCATTACATTCATGTACCACAATTTGTTTTCCATTCTTTGTTATGGTAAAACGTAAGGGTATTAATAGTTTGGTGTGTATATATGAGTACTTAATTTTCAAAAGGAAAAAAATGTTTCAAAATAATAGGCATGTATATCTGAAAAAATGAGCTGACCATTTAAAAAGGTCTGATCATGTTAGCAATCTATGATTAGCACTGATTGTTCTATTCAGAAGTTAAAACTCTTTTTAAAGTGAAAATTCAGTTTTAATGTAACATTTGTCCCCAAACTGAGGTAAATTCAAGTTGGTGAATTATGTGAACTGTATCTACCATGGGCTAACAATACTAAATCTTCTATACTTTGTGCCCCAGATAAGGCCTTGAAATTAAAAAGGAACTTAAGAAAACAGTCTGCATTTTCTGGCAATAATTCTTTGCAACAATCCTTTATAAATTCAAGTACTAGGATGATTTGATTTGTTTCATACAACAGAGTAGTTTCCCTATAATGCAGTAAACATCTGAAGTGCTATGTGATCTATGCTGTTGCATAGTTCAACACAGCTACATTTATGTTTTTATGTCAGACAGTTAAGTTTGTTGAGATATTATTTTGCTTCAATTTAAAATCTATGGAAATGTATAGTGAAGGTTAAAGTCATGTTGTTATTGTAGAAGAAATCCAATATATTTAACTAAGTTTTAACTATTTATAAAGTATGCTAAGTTCAGAATTAAGAAAATTCACAGAATACTATTAAATTAAGTTACAATAATTTTTCTAATTTATTTTCTAGGAGTTCTCCAGAAAATGCTATGTGCTTGCTTCCAAGGATTAGTTTGCTACTTTTATATATTTAGATTTACACAGCATAGGTACAAAGAGGAGAATTGGCTGATAAATTTGAATTGTCCAGATGAGTAAAAAACTGTTGAAATAATAACATCTAAATCATGCTATAGCCTCTTTTTTTTTAAACATAAAAGTTAACTTTGAGAATTTCACCACATTCTGTTAGATATTTAGCTGTATCCTGAAGGTATCAAGAAATCATGATGGTAAACCCTTGCTATAAACCTAATTAAATGAAAAATTCACTTTCAGACTACAATTATTATTTGGCTATAGGCACAACTTGAATGTACCACAAAATTCCTTAAATTTCAATTTCAGTTTCCTATGTGTAGACATGGTCTTCAAATCCTGAGACTGACTTGAAATGAAGACCATAAGTCTTAAGACATTGAGACTTGCTGTGGGGACCTGCTTCTGGGAGAACATAGCCTTTATTCCCCTGTTCCATGGATGGGGACAGGTTCTTTCCACTGGCTGCAGGAACAGGCTATGTCTTTAAAACTACCAGACTAATATTGTCTTTGTTTTCTCCAACAGTGTGCAGGTTGGTAAAGGTACTGAAGGTCCTGTCTACCCACAGCATGGGCAGTCATGAATTAGCTGAACAGGGGAAGGGTGGAAGGCTTATGTCTCCCTCTTCTAGACTGTATGGCCCTGAGAAAAAGCCTGGAAATTTTAGTCTGTTTTATTTGTCGTTTTCTTCTTGACCTCTCTATAACCTTTGATAATGTGGATCACTCTCTTCCCTCTGATACCTTTTTCCATCGAGGTTTTCATGACATTCCTCTGTCCTATCTGTTTCTTCTCTGTCTCCTTTGCTAGATCTTCATCTAAGTCATACCTACTAATCATGGATATCCCTCAGGGCCCTGTCCTGAGCCCTCTTCTTCTCTTTTCCCTCTATACCATTTAACTTGGTTATCTCATCAGATTCCATGAATACAATTGTCATCTTTATGCTAATGATTCTCAAATCTAATTATTTAGCCCTAACCTATCATGTGATCTAAGTCTCACGTATTCCACTATCTATATATCTCAAACTGAATGTCTCACAGACATCTTAAACTTAACATGTCCAAAACAGAACTCATTATCTTTCCCCTCAAAACCTCCCACCTTCCAAACTTCCCTATTACTGTTGAGTGCATCACTATCCTCCATCACAGTAGGCTTACAACCTATGTGTCATCCTTGACTCTTTCTTTTTCCTCACCCCCTTTCCCCATATCCAAATCTATTGCTAATTCCTATCAATTTTATCTTTGTAATCTCTCTCACATATGACACTGCTACCATCCTGATGCAGGACCTCATGATCTCATGCCTGGACTACTGCAATAGCCTGCTGATTGATCTCTTTGTCAAGTCTTTCCAGACCATCCTCTACTCAGCTGTTAAAATGACTTTTTTAAAAAATCGAGGTCTGACCATTTCATTCCCATATTCAATAAATGCCAGTGGCTCCCTATCAACTCCAGGATCAAATACAAAATCTTCTGTTTGGCATTCAAAGCCCTTCATAAGCTGCCCCTCCCAATTTTCCAGTCTTCTTATACTTACCCATTGGTATTCCCTGGTATTCTTTGATCTAGTGACAAAGCTGCCAGATGGCACCTGTACTGCACCCTGTGCTTGTTCAGAAGTTCCCTAGGATATCATTCTACTTCAGTGCTTCATGTCCTGGTGCTCTAAGTTTCTTTTCAGTCCATGGGTATGGGAATGCTTTCCAACCCAGCAGCTGATGCTTCTGCTCCTACAAAACTGCACACCTGGCCAGCCCTGACGGCAGTTTCCCTAGACTTCTCTTTGTCACCCATTACCAGTTCTAGATCACAGATCCATAGTGGACAAGAATGGTCATGAGCAAGCTTAGGGCCAACCTGAGTAATGACCAAGGAACAATTTTCAGAAACCTAGCTGTGTGATGGAGAGCAAGAGCAGAGGCTCGATTGTAACCTTTAGCCCAGCACATAAACCTATAGTAGAATAACCAAGGCAGGAGACCAAGACCAAGGGGGAAGCCAGCAGTTCAGTTACTTGCAGAACCTCCCAGTGCACTAACAATGGGTAAGTCCAAAAACAGTTTATTGAAACTCAACTATACGGAAGCCAACATACCCAACATGCAGAGCTCAGACCAGGAGAACAGTAAATAAAACTCTCCCTATATCACACCACTTTGGAAGCAAGGAACTCATAAGCCTTCAGACTGAGCTGGTGAAAGCAGCAGAAAGAAAGCAGCAGAAGCTCAGGCTACATATACCTCCCAGAAGTACACAAAGTTTAAGGCTAAAACAAGTCAAAAAGTAAAAAAATTGGAAGACTGAGCAAACAAAAAAAGAATCCAAACATAAAGAGCTACCATGGTGATAGGGAAGCTCAAGGTTCAAACATAGAAGACTTTAACTTGAAAACATCTACAAGCTAATATTCTAAGTAAAATTCAGATTAGATACAAACCCTATAAGAATTTCTAGAAGAATTACAGAGGAAACTAAAAATGATTTTATAAACCAAATGAGAGCTGTGGAAGAAAGATATGGGAAGATAATTAACAGTTGGTAAAAGAGACACAAAATTTTACTAAGAAGATAATGCCTTGAAAATTTGAATTTGCCACAAAGAAGCTAAGGACTTCATGAGAATCAAGAAATACTAAAAATAAAGTCAAAAGACTGAAAAAGTAAAGGAAAATGTAAACTATCTCATAGGAAAAACAACTGACTTGGAAAATAGATCACAAAGAAATCATTAAAAAATCGCAGAAGTACCCAAAACCCAGGAACAAACAAACAAAAAAGTCTGGGCATCATATTTCAAGACATTATAAAGGTAAACTGCCTAATAGATAGTGAAATAATACAATGGTCACCTCTTTGAAAGTAATCTCAAAATAAAAAACTCCCAGGAATATTATCACTCAAATTCAAAGCTCCTAGGTCAAAGAGAAAATATTACAAGTACATAGAAAGGATTTAAGTGCCATGGAACCACAGTCAAGATCACACAAGAGTTAGTAGTTCCAATATGGAGAAAAAGAGGGCTTGGAATGATCTTCTGGAAGGCAGAGGACTGACAATTACAACCAAAAATAACCTACCTAGCAAAACTGAGTATAATCTTTTAAGGAGAAAATGATATTTAATGAAATAGAGGACTTCTAAGCATTGCTGATGAAAAGACCAGAGCTAAATAAAAAAAAATCAAACAAAAGATTTAAGAGAAGCATAAAAAGGTAAATATAAGTGAGCCATCGAGGGCACATAGATAGCACAGTGGATAGTGTTCTGGGTCTGGAGTCAGGAAGATGAGTCTTCCTGAGCTCCAGACACTTACTAGCTGTGTGACCCGGACGTAAGTCACTTAACCCTGTTTACCTCAGTTTCTCATCTGTAAAATGAGCTAGAGAAAGAAAGGGCAAACCACCTCAAGATCTGTGTCGAGAAAACTCCAAACGGGGCCATGAGGAGTTGGGCATGACTGAAACGACCGAACAGCAACAACAACAAAAATGAGACATCGTAAGGGATCAAATAAGATTAAACTTGTCCTACAGGAAGTCTAATTAGACAGAAGGCTTTGATATGAGTCTATTATGTTGGGATGATCTCAAAATAAGAAGAGGAAGAATGGGAAAAATCATCTCACATAAACGGGGCAGGCAAGGAGGAATTTATACAAGGGAGGGAGCGGGGCTGGGGCGGGGGGAGGAAATGGGCAACAGTTGAACCTTACTTACGTGAACTGGTTCAAGGAGGGAAGAATAAACATAAACATAGAGTTTAGTACAGAAACTCATCTTACTCAATAGGAGAGTAGAAGGGGAAAGGGGTTAACAGAAAGCAAGGAGAGGAGAAAAGTGAAGGTAGATTAAGGAAGGCGGTGGTCAGAAGCAAAAGAGACTCTTAAAGGGAGTCAGGATTAAAAAGAGAAGTATAAGTGGAGGAGGATAGGGTAGAAGGAAATATATAATTAGCAACTGCAACTAGGAGTAAGAATGAGATGATCTCATGGAGAGGATAGGAGAATTAATTAGAAACCAGAATCCAGAAATATCTTTTAAAAGAAACATACGTGAAATAGACTGATACCTGTAGAGTTAAAATAAGGGTCTATAGCAGAATCTATTATGCTTCAACTGAAGTAAAAAAGGGAGGGTTGTAATCATGATCTCAGACAAAGCAAAAGCAAAAACTGACCTAATTAAGAGATAAACAGATAAACTACATTTTGCTAAAAGTTAACACAGATAATGAATACTGAAAACATGCATCAAAGAGCATAACATCTAGATCAGGGGTGGGGAACCTGTGGCCTTAAGGCCACATGTGGCCTTCTAAATCCTTAAGTGCAGTCTTTTGACTGAATCCAAATTTTACAGAACAAATCAAAGACCCCACTTAAGGATTTAGAAGGCAACATGTGGCTTTAAAGTTACAGGTTCCCCACCCCTGATCTAGATTCTTGAAGGAAAAGTTAAATAAGTTACAGGAGGAAATAGATAGTAAAACTATAATAGTGAAAGGAACCTCAATTCATCACTCTCAGACCTAGATAAATCATAAAATAAACAAGAAAGAAGTTAAAGAAACAAATAGAATTTTAGAATATTTAGATATCATAGACTTCTGGAGAATACTGAATGAGAAAAGGATATACTTATTCTCAGCTGTGCACAATACCTTCACAAAAACTGATCATGCATTAAGGCATAAAAAAACCCCAAAAAGAAATGCAGAAAAGCAGAAATATTAAGTGCATCTTTTATAGACCATAATGCAATAAAAATTGCATTCAAAAAAGGGCCTTTGAAGCATAGATTAAAAATTAATTGGAAACTAAATAACTTAATTCTAATGACTAAGTGGGTGAGAAAAAGTCATAGGAATAATAATTTCATTAAAGATAATGACAAAAATAAACAACATACCAAAATTTGTGGGATGTAGCCAAAGCAGTACTTAGGGGAAAATTTATATCACTAAATACTTACATAAATAAAAAGAGAGAAAGAATAGATCAATAAATCGGGTGTGCACTAAAAAAATGAGAAAAATCAACAAATTAAAAAACCCTAATTAAACATTAAAGTAGATAGTCTGAAAATAAAAGGAGAGAATAACAAAACTGAAAATTAAAAAGACAAAACATTGAACCAAGCTGATTTTTGGAAAAAATAACCACAATAAAACAAACAAACATTAGGTAATCTAATTTAAAAAAGAAAACCAAATTACCAGCATCAAAAATGAAAAAAGGTGAATCCATAACCAATGAAGATGAAGTAAAACCAATTATTTGGAGCTATTTTGTCTAATTATGTGTTAATAAAACTGACAATTGAAATGAATATTTATAAAAATGTAAATTACCCAGAGGAACAAAATAGGAAGTAGAATACTTGAACAGCCCTTAGAAAAAGAAATTGAATAAGCCATAAATAGACTTCCTAAGGGGGGGAAAAACTCTAGGACCAGATGAATTTAAAAGTGAATTCTGCCAAATATTTAAAAAATAATTAATTCCAAAACTCCATAAAGTATGTGAAAAAATAGGTAAAGAAAGAGTCTTGCCAAATTCTTTCTATGACACAAATATAGTCTTGATACCTAAACAGAGAGAGCAAAAAGTGAGAAAGAAAACTATAGGCCAATTTCCTTAATGAATGTTGATGTTAAAATTTTAAGTAAAGTAGGGGCAGCTAGGTGGCGCAGTCAGTAGAGCACCAGCCCTGGAGTCAGGAGGACCTGAGTTCAAATCCGGCCTCAGACACTTGACACAAGTACTAGCTGTGTGACCTTGGGCAAGTCACTTAACCCCAACTGCCCTGCCAAAAAGCAAAAAAAAAAAAAAAAAAAAAAAAGTATTAGCAAGGCGATTACAGCAATATATCACAAAGATCATACGCTCTGACCAGGCTAGTCTTATACCATAAATGTAAGCATGATTCAATATTTGGAAAACTATAAGCATAATTGACCATATCAAAAACAAAACCAACAAAAGTCAAAATTATCTTAATTGATGCAGAAAAAGCTTTCAACAAAATAGTAAATGTAATGGCTGAACAAGTTATGGCATATGAATGTACTGTAAGAAATTATGAAGGGGGTGGTTTTGGAAAAAATCTGGGGAGACTTGTATTAAGTGACACAAAGTGAAGTGAGCAGAACCAGAAGAACAATTTATACAGTAATAGCAATATTGTAAAAATAATCAACTGTGAAAGACAGTTGATCAATAATCTGATCAATAATCCACCACAAATCCAAAAGACTCATGATAAAATACACTTCCAGCTCCAGATAGACAAAAGATGGTCTCAGAGTTCACGCTGAAGCACAGTTTCTTCTAATTGGTTTGTTTGCTGCTTTTTTAAAAAAACATGGCTAATGTGGAAATTTGTTTTGCGTGGGTTTTATTTCTCTTTCCTCCTCAATATGTGGGGAATGGGAAAGGGAGGGTATGAATTTGGAACTTAAAAAGAAGAGGATAAAAACCAAATAATAGCAGCAAAAGGAAAAAAAATAAAGAATGCAAACACAGAGAAAGTTTAGTACTTGTGAAGCTTGACAGTAAAGAAACTAGCTTAGTTGGAAGGGAAAATTCTTGTTGAAGAGTTGTGAAGAAAATAGATTGGCAACATAGATTTAAAGCCCTGAATAAGAAGACTGAAAGGCAGCATAAAATTTTAAAGCAATGGAATGGTGAGATAAACAGAAAGTCTCAAGAAGACTAAATTGGTTGAATTTAATAGATGATAATTTCTCCAAAACCTATTGCTATTATGGTGATAGGGAATTGTGAACGAGGTTTGTAGGAAGTCTGGGTGTGAGGAGCAGAAGAATTGAATTATTAAGAGACTAATTTGTACCAAGTGTTAGGATAAACACAAAATTTAGGTAAGACAGCATTCCTATTCTCACAAAGCATACATTCTGGCAAAAAAAAAGACGTATCCACAGATAACTAAGATATACAATACATATGAAACATATGAAAGAAATACAGAATAGAAAGCTTTCCTTTTAAGGTTATAGGAAAGGTATTGTTTTGAGGCCTAGATTATGGATTGAGGAAGAATCAGGATAGTCTATCTGGAAATAGATCAGGTTATATATATATTAGCTTTCCAACTTCTCTGTCCCAATTAAAAATTAAATCCTAATTTTTTTCTTCTTACCTGAGAATGAGTCTCATTCTCTTGCAATTGAGTCTTTAATGTCTCATACTCTGAGTTTAGCTTCTCCATTACTTTCTTATATGTGTTTCTGCGTTTTGACAATGCTGTTCTTGCTTTTTGGAGTTTCTAGGAAAAAACACAATGTTGAATATATCAGGATATAATAAAGACAATCCATCAACATTTAAGTAATCACTATAAAGAATATGACAATAGACGGGGTGGAGCCAAGATGGCAGCTGGAAAGCAGGGACTAAGCTCCTCCCCGCAGGTCCCTCCAAACACCTATAAAAATGGCTCTGAACAAATTCTAGAACTGCAGAATACACAAAATAGCAGAGGGAAGCAGGGCTCCAGCCCAGGACAGTCTGGATGGTGGTGGGGTAAGGTCTATCGTGCACGGAGCTGGGAGCAGAGCACAACAGAGCAGAGCCCAGCACGGGCTGCGCCTGGACCAACCAGACCAGAAGCTGGGTAAAACAGGCCCTAGCACCCTGAATCAATGAGCTGTGGCAGTTAATAGACTTCTCAACCCACAAACACCAAAGACAACAGAGAATATTAGTGGGCAAAGCTGCGGGGGACAGAGTGAAGGAGTTCCTGGTTCAGCCACCACCCCAGGGGCAGCGGAGGTGGTGCAGCTACAGAACTAGAACTACAGTTGCTTCCCACCCCAGGCCCACCTGGTGGGAGGAATTAAGTGGCGGATCAGAGCAGGAGAGCACAGCCTGCTTAAGATCTGAGTCAGGTCCTGGTTGGTGGTTCTTGAGGAAGGAGCGCTGTTGTGGCAGAGCTTGCTGTGAGAAATAGCTCTGAGAACAACAGCGCATCCCCTTAAGCTTGGAACAAAGTACTCTCTACTCTGCAAGGAGTTATATCCCGATGAAAAACTCAAGGGTCAAGTAGTTGGCTGGGAACATGGCCAGGCAGCGAAAACGCTCTCAGATCCAGACTCAGACTTTGGAATCTTTCTTTGGTGACAAAGAAGACCAAAACATACAGCCAGAAGAAGTCAACAAAGTCAAAGAGCCTACATCAAAAGGCTCCAAGAAAAACATGAACTGGTCTCAGGCCATGGAAGAGCTCAAAAAGGATTTGGAAAAGCAAGTTAGAGAAGTAGAGGAAAAACTGGGAAGAGAAATGAGAATGATACAAGAAAACCATAAAAAACAAGTCAATGACAGGAATATATATATATATATATATATATATATATATACACATACATACATACATATATATGTGTGTATGTACATATATATGTGTGTGTGTGTGTGTATATATATATATATATATATATATATACATATATATATATGTAGGAGCAAAATATAGTTAGTCTTTCACAACAAAAGTATTGTGGAAGGGTTTTGTATAATGATACATATGTGGCCTATGTTGAATTGCTTGCCTTCTTACAGAGGGTGGGTGGGGAGGAAAAAGGGGAGAGAATTTCAAACTCAAAGTTTTAAAAGAAGATGCTCAAAAAAAGTTTTTGCATGCAACTATGTATATATATATATATATATATATATATATATATATATATATATATATATATATATACACACACACACACACACACACACAGAGGGCACAGGGTGAATTCGATATGAAGGGATGATACATAAAAAAATAAAATCAAATTAAGTGGAGAGGAATATATTGAGAGAGGGAGAAAGGGAGTGATAGAATGGGCTAAAGTATCTCACATAAAAGTGGCAAGAAAAAGCAGTTCTGTTGGGGGGGAAGAGGGGGCAGGTGAGGGGGAATGAATGAATCTCTCTCTCATTGGATTTGACCTGAGGAGGGAATAACATACACACTCAATTGGGTATCTTACTACACAGGAAAGAAGGAGGAAGGAGATAAAAAAGGGGGGATGATAGAAGGGAGGGCAGATAGGGGGAGGAGGTAATCAAAAGCAAATACTTTTGAAAAGGGACAGGGTCAAGGAAGAAAATTGGAAAAAGGGGGATAGGATAGGTAGGAGCAAAATATAGTTAGTCTTTCACAACAAGAGTATTGTGGAAGGGTTTTGTATAATGATACATATGTGGCCTATGTTGAATTGCTTGCCTTCTTACAGAGGGTGGGTGGGGAGGAAAAAGGGGAGAGAATTTCAAACTCAAAGTTTTAAAAGAAGATGCTCAAAAAAAAGTTTTTGCATGCAACTAGGAAATAAGATATACAGGCAATGGGGCATAGAAATGTATCTTGCCCTACAAGAAAGGAAGGGAAAAGGGGATGGGAGGGGAGTGGGGTGACAGAAGGGAGGGCCGATTGGGGAACAGGGGAACCAGAATATATGCCATCTTGGAGTTGGGGGCAGGTAGAAATGGGGAGAAAATCTTTAATTCAAAACCAGTGCTGAAAACTAAGATATTAAATAAATTTTAAAAAAAGAATACGACAATATAGTGATCTTAATCATGGCTGCATCACTGTCCAAAACTCATGAGTAAATCCAAAATACCCTAGGCCCTGCCTAGCAAACACTGCCTTTTGGGGACCTGGTTACATCAACTTGATACAAATTAGGTAGGTTTGCCTACCCTGCCCAAAGTAGCAGGTGAGATGACTAAGGCCCAGTGCCCTGACCCTTGACTACCGACAATATTCTAAGCTATGACCATTAGTGTGAGCAAATTCCCTATGGTGAGCAAATTCCCACCACCTATTACTTCCTTATTACTGGCAAACTAACCCTATCCCTACTTCCATTCTCTCATTCCCATTCACTACAAATCTAATCCACTTATGTCCCACTTCATAGTGAACAAAATTCCCTTCATTCTTGACCTCTTCCTCTCACCTACTTGCTCTCCCTGAGATGTGGATTCCCTTAGATGACCTTGTATTATAACCTAACAGTGGATGCACACCCTCAACACGGTGGTTCTGTATGGGAAATTAATATATTTTGTCCCTCACTGCCACTTCCAGACTCTCCCTTTGCTCATATCACTCAGGACCTTCTCCTTCTTTGAAATTCCATATCCTTTTGCAATCATGGTGGCTGCTGTATACTAGTTCCCAGATCACTTTACTTCCTTTCTCAAGAAAAAAGTCACTGTCTCCTTTGTTCTCCAAATCCTGCCCTTCCTTATACTGGATGACTTCAACATTCATGCTGGTGCTCCCTCAAATTCCCTAACTTCCCAATTCATCAATATCCTCAAATCCCTTGACCTACTATTAAACTGAACCTTAGCCACACACAGAGAAAGTTATACCCTGGATTGGATTTGTTAACCACAAGTCCTCCACTTTCTTAATTTAAAAAAAAAAAAAGACACTTCCTCTATCTGACAATAACCCCCTAATTATCTGGTGGCTCAAGGTACTATAAAGATTAGTTGTTAGAAGAGGCATCTCCACAGTTTCTTAAACTCAAAACTTTGGCATTTCTTGCCAAACTTCTACCCCGAGCTGGAGGAAGTCACGTTGGATAAGCTTATGTTATTAAACTTCAGCTGTGCCCTCATTGGAACGAGGCAATCTTTCTATTACCCCCTATTTCATTTCTTATGGAGCTTTTCCAAACGTTTCTCTCTCCTCAAACCTCTCATGATTCTCCTTTGCACACCTCCCCCCCACCCCAACTCACCTTTTACTTTACTCAGAAAAGTCAGACATTTGACATGAGCTGCCTAGACTATCTTTCTTTTTATCTCAAACCCCTACACATCATTCCCCACTCTCTCCTATCTCCTAGTCTCTTACAATAAGGTGTTCCTTTTTGTGCCCTTGATTTCATTCCCTCTCATCTTCTTGATCAGATTACAACCTGAATTACCCTCCATTTATCCCCATCTTCCATCTCTCTCTACTGGTTCCTTGGCTATTCTTGCCTTTAAGCACATCTGTCTCCTCTACTCTTAAAAAATAGTGATACCAAAAAAATAATAAAAGAAAGGAGGATCAATTAACAGTTTAAAAAAGGGAAGAGTATAAAGAAGCTCAGAAGTTTAAAGAAGCTTGTTATACAAAGTAGCATGGAAGTGTTGCAAGTTCCAGGTTAAATTTCAAAAGAAAAAATGAAGCTGCAAAGGACCGATTTCATAGAGTTTCACAGAAAGTCCTCTTTTTTCTGTTTTCCTTTGTATAGGAAAATGTTGTTTGTTGATGTTTTTCAACATTTTTTAATTATAATAAAAAGGGAATTTTAAAAACCCATACAAAACACCTAAAATCTCCAGACTATAGGAATAAAAAGCTTTTAAAACACAGATATCTACTTAGAGAAGATCAACTAACTGGGCATGCAATAACACCAACAACAAAAACCCTAGACAAACAACACATTAAAAAATCCCCAACTAAACACCAAAATATAAAATCTGAAAATCAAAAGAGAGATGAATAAAATTGAAAGTAAAAAAAACCAACAACACTGAACTAATCAATAAAACTTGGAGATGGTTTTATGAGGAAAAAACCAATAAAATAAACAATTAGCTAATTTGATTTAAAAAAAACCAAATAACAAGTATCAAAAATGAAAAGGGAGAATTCAACTAATGAAGATAAAATACAAGCAATTATTAGAAGCTATTTTGTCCAACTATATGCCACTAAAACTGACAATATAAATAAAATGGATGAATATTTATAAAAAACATATATTGCCCAGATTAACAGAAGAGAAAATAGAATAAAAATTTAAAACAGAGAATAGAAAAAGAAATTGAATGAGCCATAAATAAGATCCCTAAAAGAAAAACCCCAGGACCAGACAGATTTACAAATGAATTCTGCCAAACATTTAAAAAACAATTAATTCCAAAACTACATAAACTGTTTGAAAATATAGGTAAAGAAAGAGCCTAGCAAATTCCTTGTATGTCTTGATCTCTAAACCAGAAAAAGCCAAAACAGAAATTTCCCTAGTGAATATTGTTGCAAAAATTTTAAGTAAAATACTAAGCAAGGAGATTACAGTAATATATCACAAAGATCATATACTTTTATCAGGTGAGGTTTATACACCAGGAATGCAAGGCTGGCTCAATATTAGGAAAACTATAAGCAGTATTACTGACCATATCAATAACAAAAACAACAAAAATCATGATTATTTCAATAGATGCAGAAAAGGCTTTTGACAAAACACAATATTCATTTCTATTAAAAACCCTAAAAACCATAGAAATCAATGGAGCTTTTTCTTAAAATGATTAGTATCTATCTAAAACCAAAAGCAAGCATTATCTGTAATGGATAAAACAGAAACCTTTCCAGTAAGATCAGGGGATGAAGCAAAGATGTAAATTATCACTATTATTATTCAAAATTGTAGTAGAAATGCTACCTACAGCAATGAAACAAGTAAAAGAAAAAAATAAGAATAGGCAATGAGGAAAGAAAATTCACTTTATGCAGATGATGGTTTACTTAGAGAACCCTACATAGCTAAACAAAACCAGTTGAAACAATTAGAGAAAAGAATGAGATAATAACTGACATCTATTATACTGTTTTAAAGTTTGCAAAGTACTCTACATACATTATTTCCCATGTGATTCTCACAAGAAGCTTTTACCTGTCCCCTTTAAAGCTAGTACTTTCCTTCTGAAATTGCTTCCAATTTACCCTCTATAGATCTTATTATTACACAGTTGTTTACATTCTATCCCCTCAATTAGAAAGTGAACTCCTTGAGGGCAGGGGCATCATTTTGTTTTCCCTTCTAGTCCTAGCACTTATTATAGTACCTGGCACATAGTAAGCTTTTAATAAATTGTTAACCGACTGACAACTCTATGAGAGAGGAATTGTCATTATCCTCATTTTATAGATGAAGAAACCAAGGGTAAAAAACATCAAATGACTTGTCCAGGATCCCACAAGTAGAAAGTATCTCTCTCTTTTGTTTGTGATTACTGTGCAAGTGTTTATCCAGTGCTTATATTTTACTAGTTCTAATCTCAGAGCAGAGGGTGAAATTTAAAACAAGTATAAGACACAATTCCTCCCCTCTAGGTCCTAGAGGTGTGTGTGTGTGTTAGGAAGATAAGCTACACACAGGAAAAAGTTAAGTGGATCCCAATTTTGCTTTTTCTTATCCAACCTAATTCCTTACTATATCAGATAATTTTCAGAGGTTATTTTATATTTTAAAATTTTATCTACTAATACTATTAAAATTTCTCCAGTGTTTACTAGTGCCTCTTAAAAACAACAACCTGTACATATGTGGCAATTTGAACTTGAAATAATATTTTTAAAAGACTGAAAAGTGTTGGTACACATTTCTATTTGGCCTAAATAACTTCATTTATTTCTCGTAAAATTCTAAGTTAAAATTCCTTCTCAAAAATATCTATTTACAATATATTATTTAATTCTGAAATGTCATTTTTCTCTTCTGAATGTATTTTTTTTACCATATCTAAATATGTTTAGCTGAAATTGTCATAATTTTATCAAATATGATGGAAACAATTTATATACTGCTTCTCTTTTAATTTTTATATTCATTTTGACATTTAGCATGACTCTTAATACATAAGCAAATAATTTTAAAAAAATAAAGAACCTTTCCAGTAATGTATTAAAGTATTATGAACTGAGAGAGCTTAGAGAAAGGAAAGGATACCGACTTAGGACTCAAAGCACCTGCATTCAAATTCTGTTACTTTACTGCTTGTAGCCCCTCCCCTCTCTGGACCTTAGTCTAACAACAAGTTACACATATAGTACATATATTATCTAATTTGAGCCTTATGGCAACTTTGCGAGATAGTTTCCTCATCAGTAAAATGAAGGTGTTAGATTACATGCTTTCTCAAGGTCCTTTACAGCTCTAAATCCATAACTGTAAGAAAAGAATTTATAGCAATAGCAACACACCTGTAGCATATGTTAGAAGACCTAGAAGGGGAACACTGATAGCCAAATAAGAAACAATTGAGATTCTGATTTTAGAAAACCATGTTGCCACATTACCTTTTTCTTTTCTTCACCTGATGATTTCAAAGCTGGCAAATCACTGTATGTCTCTAGATCTTTCGTCATTTGCTGAATTTTAGCTTTTAGAGAAGTTTGTTCCTCAGTCATTTTACTTTCCAGGAGTTCCATTTTCTGTAAATCCAACTGTAGACGTTGACTATCTGGAATAAAGGCAACCAACCCCATGATTAATCAGAACTTTATGTTTTCTTGACAGAATATAATAATCTCTGCCTGTTTTCATAGAAATAAAAGCACCTTGAGATTTTAGGTGTTACATAAATCTAATGTGATATTGTTGTCCACTACTTGAAAAACTCATGATTTTCTAGTCTTAGCAAATGCTAATTAATTTTTTTATTAAAAATTATAGCTTGAATTTTTGTAGTGCTCTGAAGTTTGCAAAGCATTTTATGCATCCAATCACAATTTGTCTTCAATAATAACCCTGTGAGATAGGTGCTATTATTATCTTTTTTTTTACAGATGAGGAAATTAAAGCTAAGAG
This sequence comes from Trichosurus vulpecula, assembly GCF_011100635.1. Classification (NCBI taxonomy): domain Eukaryota; kingdom Metazoa; phylum Chordata; class Mammalia; order Diprotodontia; family Phalangeridae; genus Trichosurus; species Trichosurus vulpecula. The sequence goes on from NC_050581.1 coordinate 20,635,321, forward strand.
AAATGAAATTACCCAAGCTATCAAAGGTTTAAGGCAAGATTTGAACTCGGATCTTTCTGACTAAAAGTTTAATATTCTCTACTGTACTACCTAACTGACTAAATTAATGCTTTTTCTTCATAAAATACCTTTTTATCATTGTTTTCTTTTTTCATTGTGAATAATAGGATGCAATGTGGTATAGCAAAAAGAGCACTGTCTTTGGAGTCAAAAAACCTGAATTTTTTTTGAGGCCATTGTAGTTAAGTGACTTGCTCAGGGTCACACAGCTGGTAATAAGTGACCTAGCTGCCCCCAAAGATCTGAATTTAAATCTTGCCTCTGATGCTAACATGTGTGACCATAGGCAAGTCACTTAATCTTTTTGGGCCACAGATTCCTCATCTGTAAACTGGACTAGTTAGTCTCAGATGTCCCTTCTATCTCCAGGTATAGGATCCTATGATAATGGCGGTGCAAAAATAAGGAGCAGCATCTCTTACTACAGTAAGTCAGAAAATTTACTAAAAATTATTAAATAAAGTTCTGAGATAATAAAACCAAGGTGAAAAGTCAAGCAATATATCACTTAATTGCTCCAGTTTATTTAAAAATGGAATTTTGGGATATCTATATAAACTAGTCTCTGCGTCCAGAATTTAAAAGAAACAATCATCTGGTTCTTGTATCTAGTTGTAAAGATAGTATAAAACAGAATAATAAGCTTTCAATTTTCTGTCAGGGTATGATACTAGAGTACTGTCTTTAAATACTTGATTAATAGGTGATTTCCATACGTAACAACATATGGACTATAAATTTTCAAGAATACAACAAAATACATAACACAAAAATTAGAATCTGACTTTGATGATTCTGAAGAGTCAGAATCTTGCAGTGTTTTGTGGCATTATTATGAATATTATCACTGTAATCCATATGGATCTGTAAAAGTTCTGGCTAATAAAAATGTCTGGTTTATACATTGCTGGCTATAACTTTTAGAACTATAAGGGCCCTTAGATATAATCTAGGTAATGCTCTCATTTTACAGATAATAAACCAAGGCCAAAGAAGTTAAGCTACTTGCCTAAAAATATTATAGCCAGTCAGTGATAGAACTAGGACTAGAACTCAGACCAAGTCTTGACTTCTAGGATAGTACTCTTTTTAATTTTTTAACCATGCCATGCTAAAGCTAGTTTTTACCCTGTTATATCTAAAGGCATGGCCCTACCAAGGTAAAATGAAAAAATTCCATTAATTTGAAGCCAGAAAACTTGAATTCAAATCTTGTTTCAGATATAAGCTAACCTTTCAAAGCTTCAGTTTCCACATCTGTAAAATATGACTAATAGTTATGTTATTTATTTTACTGGGTTATTATGAGGATCTAGTATGAAAATCCGTATACCATATACATATGCCCAAATCAGTATCATAATTATAATTTTTATTTAATTATATGGTGGTTCTTCAATTTAGAATGAATTGGTCTAGAGTACAAATTTATTTGCAAAACAATACAAAGGAAGATGTTCGGAAAGATTTGAAAGTAAGTCTGCAGAAAGCTAAGAGTGAAAACTAACTAAGCCATATTACCCCAAGAACATTTCTATATGGAACTGGAAGGACAATAAATAGATGAAAAATGAAACAGATATTTTTTTGTGTTTCTATGCTAAACGGTTCTCATCAATAAGAACTTACTAAGCACCTACTTTATTTTAGGCATTATGCTGCATTTTGGGGATACAAAGACAAAAAATAAAGTCTTTGTTCTCAAAAGGAGCTTACATTTTATAAGTGAAAAGAAAATGAACACATATGAGTATAATGCAGGCTCTGTGGAGATGATCCCAACTCATCTTTGTACTCTTGGGATGAATTAGGGCCCCAGAACTGTCATTCCCCTCAAGGTTTTAGGGATTAAACCTGAGAGGTTGGTGGGTGGTCTTTTTGGTATTGTAGCTCCCACCATGATTATTAGTTGATACCAATTAAGTCAGGCAGATGTAATTAGCTTTTAAAATGGTATATTCAGTAAGGTGGCATATATATAGTAAGAGTAGCTGATACAAAACATCCTCCCCCTAAGTTTGACACACACTCTCCCACCAACGTACACAGAGTTCAGAGGAAAGTGGACTCGAGCTTAGAGCATGTGATGAGGTAAAGGGATAATTCATAGCCTCTCACCGCTTAGAAATTCCTTTCTCCCTTTGTTGGGGGGAACTTACAAGGTTCCTTTAAGCGTGGATACATAATTGGGAGTCATTGTTACAGAGATGATCATTACATGCATAGGAATTAATGAGGTCACCAAAAAAAGGGAGTGGAAAGAGAAAAGAAGAGGGCCCTGCATAAAGTCTTGGGGATATACCCATAGCAAGGGAGAGAGGCATGGTGGCACGAATGATGATCTGGCAAAGGAGACTAAGAAGGAAAGGCTAGATAGGCAGGAAGAGAACCAAGAGAAAGCAGGGTCACAAAAATCCAGAGACTATCCACAATGATAATGGCAATGCTATTTTTGGATCTCAGTTCTTAATATATAATATGGAGAATTGGAAATAGTTGTTTGCATGTTTTCATCCCCATTAGATTGTGAATTCCTTAATAGCAGGGATTGTTTTTGCCTTTCTTTGTATCACTAGCACTTAGCACATAGTTAATGATTAATAAAATGCTTCTTTACTTGACTTGACTTTCTGGCTATGCACCTGTGCTCCATCCTCCACTTCCACCCCAATATTCTAAACTCTGGCCCTGGACCCTGGACCTCTGATTGGTGGCCATTCTTCATTTCTGGCTCAGACCCATACCTATCATATTATTCCTTTAATGCCAGGGTTCTACATGCTATCCTTCTCACTGCCCCCCCCCCCCCCACTTCTCATCTCTCACATTTCTAACTCTGGTTCTGAAAAAAACTAACTAAATAAACACTATCAAAACATTTCTCTCTGGTCACCACTCCCCTACATGTGTTGCCTTCCTCTATTACAATATAAGTTCCTCAAAGGCAGTGAATGTCTGGCTTGCTTGTATTTGTATCCCCAGTGCTTAATAAATGCTGTTTCATTCATTCAACAAATGTGAACAGCCTTTTCTAAGAGTTTGACTGAGAAAGGGATGAAAGATATAGGACAATAAATTCAGGGTCTCATCAAATTTTTAAAGAGAAACATGAGCATGTTTGAAATAATTAGAACTCTTCATTCCATAAAAAGGTATAATGACAACAATTAAAAAAATATAATATTTTTCTCTTCACATTAGGCAGTTAGGGAATAACTGGAGGTGGAATTAGAAAACTAGGACTCAGTTCAGCTCTGCCACTTATCATGTAATTTGAGCAAGTTGCGGAAGCCTCTGACCTTCAATTTTCTCAAATATAAATGGAGATTAATTAACATATATCAGCTATCTTATCGTGTGGCTTTGTTTTGAGAAGTAAACATTAAAAAGGTATTTAAGGAATTTTATAAATTGTCTATATAAATGCCAATTATTATCACGTGAAAAGTACTATGTAGAATGTGCCAACTCAAGAAATAATATGCGTTGAAAATATAAACACATTCAAGAACGTTTTAAATAAGTCTATAACAGGTTAAAGGATGCCTAGTAATGTTTGAACCACATCTTTAACCTTTTTGAATGATGTCATGGAGAGGAATTAAGTGTTCCTACAAAATATCCCTTGTTGACACTGGTAAAGAGACAGAATGATGGGAAAGGTAATTAAAGGATAACTTAAAAACTACTTGACATTTTTCAAAAGTAGTGAATTAAAAAACAATTAGGTTAAAACAGTAAAGATATTTTAAATTCTAGAAATGATTTTTCTAAATTAACTAGTTTTGTGATTATGATTTTTAAAAGGTTTATTTGATTAATTTTATATTTTTAAGCTCCAAATAAAATTTTACTATGTTTCTCAGAAGACCTTGCTTATCAATTGACTAGTTTTTAAAATATTAAGCTTTGCTGCAGTATTTATATAAATATAAACTTATAATAGTAAGTTCTCTTAAAGGAAATCAGGCACAGCTAAGATGCAATGTTAATAATAGAAATAATAAGCAAATATTATAATAGAGTCTTATTTATATATTAAAACAAATGGTTCAACTCAATTTTATTCATTTCAGCAAGCAAGTCCTCAAAGAGCTTACAGTTTATTAGGGATTTATACTTATCAAAAAAAAGTAAAACCAAGATAATTTGAGAAAGGAGAAAGTACTAATAAGTTGGAGGATCAACAAATGCTTCCCACATGTCAGCACTTGAAGCTAAGAATTCTAAGAGGCACAGGTGAGAGAAATCATTCAAGATATAGTGGGATGGGGGAATGGAATGCCAAGTTCATAGGTAAGCCAGTACAGCTAGAACAGAGGTTGTGGTTGTCCTTCATTCTCAAAGAGGACCATGACATCAGGAACAGGATGCCATGACTTGCAATTCAAGTGGGTTTAAGTGAGAGAGGGCTGTGCAGTCACCAGCCTCACTTTCTCCTCTGGAGCCACAGGCCAGAACAGAGAGAATTAGAAGGACAGTAATAGAAAATTGGTCTGAAAATACAGACTGGAGCCAGACTGTGAGGGGTTTTAAATGTCTGGTTGAGGAGTCTGTATTTTATCATAGAGGCAATCACGTGCTACTATAGATTTTTGAGCACAGTCTGACCTGTGCTTGAGGGAATTTATTTTGACAACTTATATGGAGGATAAGAAAAGGGAGAGACTGGAGAGAGAAACTGACACCATTTGTAAGACTACTGCTAGGCAAGAGGTGATGAGAGCTAAACTTTGGTGGTGCCTGTGTGACGGAAGAGAAAGGAATGAGAGAGATGCAGTGGAGGTAGAACTAATGACATTTGGGTTATTGATTGGATTGAGTGAGGGAGAGTGAAGAATTGGGGATGACTGAGGTTGTAAAATTTGGTTACTAAAACAATGGTGGTACTCTTTAATATAAATAGAAAAGTTTCTAGCACGGGCACATAAATGGGGGGAAATAGAGCATTTCAAATGTGGAATTTGAGATGATAATGGAACATTAAGGTGTATGTCTAGCAGAAGTTGGTGATGCAGGATTGAGCTCTGGAGATTTGGACTAAATATATAGATTTGAGGTATCTGTATACAGCTGATGAATGAACCCATAAATACAGGTGAGATGGCCAAGAAAAGGGGGTAAAAAAAGTTGAGAAGAGGGACAAGGACAAAACCTTAGGGTACACTCAAGTGACTATAAGTATGGTATGAATGATTAGCAATTAAAATCCAGGCAAGGCGCTATTGTATTAAAAATTCATCATGGACAAGAGTTGTGTACCTTTCTTTCTTTGCAGGAGGTGGAGAGACAAGGAGGAGATACAGATAGCTGATTTCAATGGTTTTAGGAACTCCAATGAGGAAGCTCCTTTATGCCAATGCAAATTAGTAAGTGTTCTGCAATTTATAATCCTGGGGAATTGACTGGGGATACTGAGAATAAATTATGTGATTTATCCAGGATCACACAGCCAGCACATTTCAAAGGCAAAGCTTTGAAAACCAAAACTTTCTGATTCTGATGCTCTTTAGTATACCACATTTCCTTTGTCTTTCTATATGTGAATATTGGGATTCAATATGAAAAGAAGAAAAAATTGTTTGCTCACAATTATATTTTTCTTAATCTTATGCAGTCTGAAAAAAACGAATACAGCACTACCAAAATTATTTTTTAAAGTTGGTTTCATTAACATATAAAAAAAAGAAAACTTAGCTTTACTTAAGAGGTTTGTAACTTAAGTGTGGGGCAGTTAGGTGGCTCAGTGGACAGAGTGTCATGAGTCAGTAAGACTCATCTTTCTGAATTAAAATATGGCCTCAGATACTAGCTGTGTGACCCTGGGCAAGTTATTTAACCCTATTTGCCTCAGTTTTCTCATATGTAAAATGAGTTGAAGAAGGACATGGCAAACCACTCTAGTATTATTGCCTAGCAAACCCCAAATGGGGTCATGAAGAATCAGACATGACTGAAACGACTCAACAACAACAAACGTAAGTGCATGGCTAATTTAAAGATACATCGTGCAATAAATTTAAGAATTATCCAACTTAAGTCTTTTTATAGAAAAGGGGAAAATAATTGGTTAGTATAGGGTAAAGTTTATCTTCTTTCAACAACAATTTCAATTAAAAGCAAAAAAGATCCTTTAGGGGAAGAGACAGGAAGAGGATACAGTCTAGTTCCTTCTGATATGCAATGAAATTGCAGAGTTTAGCAAGCAGTGTGTTCACAGTAGCAAAATCTCAGACGAACTATTTTGACCCAGTGAAATATTTCTGAGAAACTATGCCATCAGCATATTTGTTTACTCCCTGGAGTTTCCTTTCTAAAAATATAAATAAAAGCTGTAGTTGACAGACAGCTTGCCTCTATTAATGCAATACACTATGGAAACTAGGAGAATCCCTTACTTCAGCCACAGGGTGATAATTTCTTATTATGTTTGGGAAACATTCCAAAAATTGGAATGTACAACCCATTATCCCTGAAAAATGGATGTTGTTTATTGTAAATCTCTTATTGTAACTATAAGATTCAGGAAATTTCCAGAAGGAAAAATGCATATATAGATATTAAACACACACACACACACACACACACACACACACACACACAGTTAAAACGAACACTGAAAAGGAAATCTGAGTAGGTGGATGAAATTATACATTATAGTCAGTACCCAAAGATCTTATTAAGGGTTAATTTCTAGTAAAGTTTTTTCTAAATCACAGAAGTAAACAATGCTCATATTGAGTTGCATGCTCATTCTTTTCTTTCTCCTTATAAATTTTAAAAATAATTTTCCTTTTATTTATTTGATATTTTTTTAGTTTTCAACATTGATTTCCACAAGATTTTGAGTTACAAATTTTCTCCCCATTTCTACACTCCCAAGATGCTGTATATTCTGATTGCCCCTTTCCCCACTCTGCCCTCCCTTCTGTCACTCCACTCCACCCCCCAATCCCCTTTCTTTCTTGTAGGGCAAGATAGATTTCTATATCCCATTGCCTGCATGTCTTATTTCCCAGTTACATGTAAAAATAACTCCTTTTTGAGCATTTGTTTTTAGAACTTTGAGTTCCAAATTTTCTCCCTTCTTCCCTCCCTACCCACCCTCTTTGAGAAGGCAAGCAATTCAACATAGGCCACACATGTATCTTTATGCAAAACACTTCCATAACAGTCATGTTGTGAAAGACTAACTATATTTCCCTCCATCCTATCCTGTCCCCCTTTATTCAATATTTTCCCTTGACCCTGCGCCTTTTCAAAAGTGTTTGCTTTTGATTACCTCCTTCCCCAATCTGTGCTCCCTTCCATCATTCCCCCTTTTATCCCCTTCCCCCCTTTCTTGTAGAGTAAGATACCCAATTGAGTGTGTATATTATTCCCTCCTTAAGTCAAATCTGATGAGAACAAGATTTGCTCATTCCCTTTTACCTGCTCCCTCTTCCCTTCCAACAGAACTGCTTTTTCTTGCCACTTTTATGTGAGATAATTTACTCCATACTATCTCTTTCGTTCTCCTTCTTCCAATATATTCCTCTCTCACCCCTTAACTGTATTTATTTATATTTAGATGTCATCACTTCATATTCAACTCACCCTGTGCCCTTTGTCTAAATATATATATATATATATATATATATATATATATATATGTATATGTATATTCCATTCAACTACACTAATACTTGAAAAGGTTTCATGAATTACAAATATCATGTTTCCATGTAGGAATGTAAACAAAACAGTTCAACTTTAATAAGTCCCTTATGATTTCTCTTTTCTGTTTACCTTTTCATGCTTCTCTTGATTCTTGTATTTGAAAGTCAAATTTTCTCTTCAACCCTGGTCTTTTCACTGAGAAAGCTTGAAAGTCCTCTATTTAATTCAAAATCCATATTTTGCCCTGGAGTATTATACTCTGTTTTGCTGGGTAGGTGATTCTGGGTTTTAATCCTAGCTCCTTTGACCTCCGGAATATCATATTCCAAGCCCTTTGATCCCTTAATGTAGAAGCTGCTAGATCTTGTGTTATCCTGATTGTGTTTCCACAATACTCAAATTGTTTCTTTCTGGCTGCTTGCAAAATTTTCTCCTTAACCTGGGAACTCTGGAACTTGGCGACAATATTCCTAGGAGTTTTCTTTTTGGGGTCTTTTTCAAGAGGCAATCAGTAGATTCTTTCAATTTCTATTTCACCCTCTCATTCTAGAATATCAGGGGATACCTAGAATATCAATTTCCTTCATAATTTCTTGAAAGACTATATCAAGGCTCTTTTTTTGATCATGGCTTTCAGGTAGTCCAATAATTTTAAAGTTATCTCTCTTGGATCTATTTTACAGGTCAGTGGTTTTTCCAATGAGATATTTCACATAGTCTTCCATTTTTTCATTCTTTTGGTTCTGTTTTATAATTTCTTGATTTCTCATAAAGTCACTAGCTTCCATTTACTCCACTCTAATTTTTAAGGTAGTACTTTCTTCAGTGGTCTTTTGGACCTCCTTTTCCATTTGGCTAATCTTGCCTTTTAAGGCATTCTTCCCCTCATTGGCTTTTTGGGGCTCTTTTGCCATTTAGATTAGTCTATTTTTAAGGTGTTATTTTTTTCAGTATTTTGAGTGGTCTCCTTTAGCAGGTCATTGACTTGTTTGTCATGATTTTCTTGCATCACTCTCATTTCTCTTCCCAATTTTTCCTTTACTTTTCTTACCTGCTTTTCCAAATGCTTTTTGAGCTCTTCCATGGCCTGAGACCAATTTATATTTTTCTTTTTTTATTAGATTTTTTATTTTTAGTTTACAACACTCAGTTCTCTACATGTTCTTGAGTTTCAAATTTTCTTCCCTTCCCTTCCCTCCCCTCCCCCATCCCCCCAAGACAGCATGCAGTATGATATAGATTCTATATAAACCTTTGCATTAAACTTATTTACACAATAGTCGAGTTGCCAAGAATTATGCCCAATGGAATGAATCATGAGAGAGAAGAAACAAAACCAAAAAGAAGAGGAAAAAAAGAGAGCAAAGAGTTTGCTTCAATCCGCATTTAGACTCCACAGTTCTTTCTCTGAATGTAGATAGCTTTTTCCATCATGAGGCTTTGGAAGCTGTCTTTGAATCTTGTATTGCTGAGGAGAGCCAAGTCTATCAAAGTTAGTCATCGCAGAATCAATATGTCTATGATTGTGTACAATGTTCTCCTGGTTCTGCTCCTCTCACTCAGCATCATATCATGTAGGTCTTTCCAGGTTATTATGAAGTCCGTATCTTCCCCATTTCTTATAGCGCAATAGTATTCCATTACATTCATATACCACAACTTATTCAGCTATTCCCCAATTGATGGGCATTTCCTTGATTTCCAATTCTTTGCTACCACAAAAAGAGCTGCTATACATATTTTTGTACATACAGGTCCCTTTCCCACTTGTGTTATCTCTTTGGGATACAACCTTGGAAGTGGTATTGCTGGGTCAAAGGGCATGCACATTTTTATAGCCCTTTGGGCATAGTTCCAAATCGCTCTCCAAAATGGCTGGATCTGTTCACAACTCCACCAACAATGTAACAATGTTCCAATTTCCCCACATCCTATCCAGCATTTATAATTTTCCTGCTTTTTCATGTTAGCCAATCTGACAGGAGAGATGTGGTACCTAAGAGTTGATTTGATTTGCATTTCTCTAATCAATAGTGATTTAGAGCATTTTTTCATATGCCTATAGATGTCTTTAATTTCTTCCTCTGAAAACTGCCTGTTCATATCCTTTGAACATTTCTCAATTGGGGAATGGCTTTTATTCCTAGAAATTTGGCTCAGTTCCCTGTATATTCCAGATATGAGACCTTTATCAGAGACACTGGTTATAAAGATTTTCTCCCAATTTTCTGTTTCCCTCCTAATCTCTGTTGCATTGGCTTTGTTTATGCAAAAACTTTTCAGTTTAACCTAATCAAAATTATCCATTTTGCATTTTGTATTGCTCTCTCTCTCTCTCTTGTTGGGTCATGAATTCTTCCCTTTCCCCTATATCTGATAGGTAAACTATTCCCTGCTCTCCCAAATTGCATATAGTATCAGCCTTTATTTCTAAATCATGAACCCATTTTGACTTTATTTTGGTATATGGTATAAGATATTGGTCTATACCCAGTTTCTGCCATACCATTCTCCAATTTTCCCAGCAGTTTTTGTGGAATAGTGAATTCTTAGCCCAGAACCTGGATTCTTTGGGTTTATCAAAGAGTGGATTGCTATAGTACTTGACTTCTGTTTCTTGTGTACCTAATCTATTTTAGTGATCCACCATTCTGTTTCTTAGCCAGTACCAGGTAGTTTTCATGACTGCTGCTTTATAGTACAGTTTAATATCTGGTATGGCTAGGCCACCTTCCCTAGCATTTCTTTTCATTAATTCTCTTGATATTCTGGACCTTTTGTTCTTCCAGATGAATTCTGTTATTATTTCATCCAGCTTTGTAAAATAATTTTTTGGTAGTTCGATTGGCATGGCACTGAATAAGTAAATTAATTTAGGTTAAAATTTCACATTTTTCTTGAAGACTTTTGATGGAGGCTTTTGATGTAGGCTCTTTGACTTTGCTGATTTCTTCTGGTTGTATATTTTGATCTTGTTCGTCACCAAAAAGTTTCAATAGTCTGAGTCTTTTGCTGCTTGCTCATGTTCCCAGCCAACCTCTTGACCCTTGAGGTTTTGTCAGGGTATTACTACCTTCAGAGTGGTGAGTGCTTTGTCCCAAGCTTCAGGGGTCTTGCACTGCTGTTTTCAGAGCTACTTCAACAAAACTAGCTCTGCCATACTAGTGCTCCTCCTCCCCCAAGAACTGCCAATCAGGACTGCGACCCAGATTTAAGCAGGGCAAAGAAAGAGAACCCTGCCTCTGCACCAGCAAAGCAATCCCTGCACTCCCTCTCTGATCTGCCACTTAATTCCTCCCACTGGGTGGCCCTGGGGCCAGAAGCGACTGCAGCTGGAGCTCTGGAAGCAGCCTCAGGAGCTTCTTGCTGCTGCTGCTGCTGCACCATCTCTGTCACCCCCGGGGCTGGGGCCAGACCATGCACTTCTCTCACCCTGATCCAGAAGTTTTCCCACTGACCTAAGTTATCTTTGGCGTTTGTGGGTTGAGAAGTCTGGTAACTGCTACAGCTCAGTGATTCATGGCCCTACAGCCTACTCAGCCGATCTCCTCAGCGCCTGGTCTGTCCTGGTGCAGCTCCCCCAGGCTGGGCTCAGCCCCCAGCATTGTGCAATAGACCCTTCCCAGTGATCATCCAGGCTGTCCTGGGTTGGAGACCTGCTTCCCTCTGCTATTTCATGGGTTCTGTTGCACTAGAATTTGTTCAGAGCCATTTTTTACAGGTGCTTTGGAGGGATTTGGGGGAGAGCTTAAGCAAGTCCCTGTTTTCCAGCTGCCATCTTGGCTCCACCCGCCACATGCTCATTCTTAACCCCATGTAATCAGGGAAATACAATTGATAGATTTTTAAAGGAAGGGAAAAGTGAAGGAATAGAGAAAGAGATTCTGCATATGTTTTTGAATGCTAAATTTGGTGATGTTGATGGGTTTTTTTCCTATTTTATGTTTCCTGAATAACTATGACAGGATGAATTCCCCTTGCTAAATGATTTAGTTGGTCTTCAGAAAATTGACAATAGCTTGGTTTCATTAATATTGACATTGGCTGAGGTTTTTAAACAACACAACAACCTGATGGTATAATATGATTGAAATACACCAACAATCAAAAAAGAGTTTTATTTTTAAATACATTTTTTATTTCACTAAATATTTCCCAATTAGATGAAAAACTTTTTAACATAAATTAAAAAATTTTTGAGTTATAAATTCTCTCCCTCCCTCCTAACCCTCTCTTCTTTGAGAAGGTAAGCAATTTAATATCAACTATACATGTGAAGTAATGCAAAATATATTTCCATATTGGCAGTGCTGCAAAAGAAAATACAAACAAAAAAACCCAAGAGAAATAAAGTAAAAGAAGAATGCTTCAATCTGCATTACAGTTCACCAGTTTTTTTCTGGAGGTGGATAGCATTTTTCATCATGGGTCCTTTGGAATTGTCTTGGATCATTGTCTTGACCAGAGTTAGCTAAGTCTTTCATAGTTATCATTTTTACCATAATGCAATTGCTGTGTACAATATTCTCCTGGTTCATTTCACTTTGCCTCAGTTCACATAAATCTCCTCCCACTTCTTTTTTTAAACCATCATGCTCATCATTTCTTACGGCACAATAGTACTTCATCACAATAATATACCTCAACTTGTTCAGTCACTCCCCAATTGATGGGTATCCCCTCAATTTCCAATTCTATGCCAACACAAAAAGAGCTGCTATGACTATTTTTGTTCAAATAGGCCCTTTCCCTTTTCTTTGATTTCTTGCTGGGTCAAAAAATATGCATCATTTTATACCCTTTGGGCATAGTCCCAATTTGTTCTCCAGAATGATTGGACTAGCTCAGAACTCTACCAAAAATACATCAGAGTTCCAATTTTTCTACATCCCCTCCAATATTTGTCATTTTCATTTTCTGTCATGTTAGCCAATCTGATAGATGTGAGATGGTATCTCAGAGTTATCTGAATTTGCATTTCTCAAATCAATAGTGATTTGGAGCATTTTTTGGTGTGACTATTGATAACTTTGATTTCTTTTTCTGAAAACTGCCTGCTCATATATTTTGACCAATTATCAACTGGAGAATAACTCATATTTTTCATAAATTTGGCTGTTCCCTATATCTTTGAGAAATGAAGCCTTTAAGAGAGAAATTGCTCTAAAAATCTTTTTCTCCCAGTTTTCTGTTTTCCTTCTAATTTTGGCTGCATTCATTTTTTTTTTTAGTGTGCAAAAGCCTTTTTAATTCATGTAATCAAAATTATCCATTTTATATCTTGTGATGTAAAAGCTCTTCTTTGCATACCTTTTTAGGTGAAATATTTTTTCCCATGCTTCCTCTCCCTTTACCTTCTTTCCCACGACATCCCTCTTTCTCACCCACCCATTTTTTTTAAAGTCATCTCAACATAACCAACTCACTCCCACGCCCCCATCTATGTGGAATCTTTCTAACTGCCTGAATAATGATAAAGTTCTTAGAAGTTACATATATTATCTTCCCATAGAGAAATGTAAACAGTTTAATCTTATTGAGTCCTTCATGATTTCTCTTATATCTTTTTATGCTTCTCTTGAGTCTTGTGTTTGAAAGTCAAATTATCTATTCAGCTGTGATATTTTCATCAGGAACACTTGAAAGTCCTCAATTTCATTAAATATCCTTTTTCTCCCTAAAGGATTATATTCAGTTTTTCTGGATAGGTTATTCTTTTGCCTTTCAGAATTTCAAATTCCAAGTCGGTCACTTTTAGCATGTTAGTTGCTAAAGATTGTGTGATCCTGAGAGTGGCTCCATGATATCTGAATGGTTTCTTTCTGACTTCTTGAAGTATTTTCTCTTTGATCTGGGAGTTCTTTAATTTGTTATAATATTCCTGGGAGTTTTCATTTTGGGACCTCTTTCAGGTGGTGGTTGGTAAATTTTTTCAGTTTCTATTTTGCCTGCTGATTCTAGGATATAGGGGCAGTTTTCCTTGATAATTTCTTGAAATATGATGTCTGGGATCTTTCTTTAATCATGGTTTTCAGTTAGTTGAATAATTCTTAAATTATCTCTCCTCAAACTATTTTCCAGGTCAATTGTTTTTCCAATGAGATATTTCACATTTTCTTCTATTTTTTCACTCTTTTGAGTTTGTTTGTGGTATATGAATGTAATGGAATACTATTGTGCTATAAGAAATGAGCAGACGGACTTCATTATAAGCTGGAAAGACTTATATGAACTGATGTTGAGTGAGGGGAGCAGAACAAGGAGATCATTATTCATGATTACAGACACATGGAATCTGTAAGGACTAACTTTGATAGATTTGGCTCTTCTCATCAATGCAAGGTTCAAAGATAGCTCCAAAAGACTCACGATGGAAAGAGATATGCACGGCCAGAGAAAGAATTACAGAGTATGAATGCAGATTGAGGCAAACTATTTGTTCTCTTTTTTTTCCCTTCCTTCTTTTTTGGTTTCATTTCTTCTTTCTCATGATTCATTCCATTGGTTATAATTCTTCTTTCTTTACTAAGCTGTCAATTGTCTTTTCATAATTTTCTTCCTTTGCTCTAATTTTTTAACCTAACTTTTCCTCTACCACTCTTATTTGATTTTTTTGAAGGGGTAAGGCAGGGCAATTGGAGTTAAGTGACTTGCCCAAGGTCACATAGCTAGTAAGTGTGTCAAGTGTCGGAGGCTGGATTTGAACCCAGGTCCTCCTGACTCCAGGGCCAGTGCTCTACTCACTGCACCACCTAACTGCCTCACTTATTTGATTTTGAAAATAATTTTTAGCTCTTCTTGGAATTTTTGTTGTGCTTTGGTTGTAGCTGTTTGATTTCACTGTCTTCTGAGTTTGATTCTTGATCTTCCCTGTCACTATACTAGCTTTTTATGGTCAGGTTCTTTTTTTCTTGTTTGTTCATTTTTCTACCCTACTTCTTGATTTTTAATTTTACATTAAAGTTGGGCTCTGTTCTTGGCATGGAGAGGGGAGAGACACTGTCTCAAGCTTCAGGCTTTTTTACACTGCTCTTTTCAGATCCAGTTCTGGGGTTTGGAACTTTTTGGTGCTTCCAAGGTGGTGTGATTTGGAGAAAGGTATGATAACTGTTCTCCTGGTCTGCACTCTGGTTTTTACCCAGGGAGGGTCCCTGATCTCTTGGGATTGCAATCGATATGGCTTCCCAGGGCCCTTGCTCTCATGAAATAAAAAATAATACTGTTCCTTGGGGTCCCTGAATCCTTGTGCATAAAAATGATATTACTCCTCAGGGATCCCATATCCTCTTGACCACCAAATATTCCTCTCTGCTCTTGAACTATGACATAGAAGTGTGCATAGGCAATGAATTTGCCAAACAATGTCTGGTCCTGGGTCTTCTGTATTCTCATTCTGATCAGTTTCCTGGTCCCCTTACTATCTCTGGCTTGAGAACTTCTAAAGTTGTTTGTCCCATCACTGGTGTTTCATCCATGTAGGATCTAGGCTAGCTTCCAGGCCCCTTCCATGGCATAGATCTTTCTGACTTTCTAAGTTGTCTTGGGATGAAAGATTGTCTTGCTGTGAACTTTTTCTGGCTCTGCTACTACAGAATTTGATTTGAGGCATTATTAAAATAAAGTTGTTTGGAGAGGAACGTTGGGGGATTTCAGCTGAGTGCTTTCTGTATTCAGCCATCTTGTTTCTGCCCCACCAAAACAGTTTTCTAATTCAAACAACTACAGCTAGGAATTGTTTAGCTCTGATTCCAAGCAGAAAGAAAGCCTTAAAAAACAAACTCCACTGTTTCAGACTAATACTACCTATTACCCACTGATTGTGTCAACTAACATTATGTTATCCAAATCTGGTTTGTATAAAACCTCAGTGCAGCTTGTAATCAGTGTGATTTTATAGTGTCTACATATGTAATAGTTGTATTTCAAACACCTCCACCCCAATTAACATAAATAACAAGTCAATTCAACAATTATTTATTAAATGCCCACTATTTACCAAGCACTAGGGTAAGTTCTAGATTAGGGATACAAAAAAAGGTAAAAATAGTCCCTCTTTCAAGAAATTCAATTACTGGTGGAGCCAAGATGGCGGCTGGAAAGCAGGGACTAGCGTGACCTCCCTGCCGAGTCCCTCCAAAAACCTATAAAAACATGGCTCTGAAACAATTCTAGAATGGCAGAACCCACAAAACAGCAGAGGGAAGCAGGGCTCCAACCCAGGACAGCCTGGATGGTCTCTGGGTGAGGTCTATCCCACACGGAGCTGGGAGCAGAGGGGAGCCGTGGGGAGCCGAGCCCAGTGTGAGCTGCGTGGACCAACCAGACCGGAAGCTGGGCGGAAAGTGCGCTAGCACCCTGAATCAGTGAGCTGCGGCAGTTACCAGACTTCTCAACCCACAAACACCAAAGACAGCAGAGAAGGTTAGTGGGAAAAGCTGTGGGAGTGGAAGGAGTTCGTGGTTCCACTACCAGCCCCGGGGGCAGCGGAGGTGGGGCGGCTACAGCTGTTGTTGCTTCCAGCCTCAGGCCCACCTGGTGGGAGGAATTAAGTGGCAGATCAGAGCAGGGGTGCACAGCCTGCCGAAGATCTAAGCCCAGTTCGGGTTGGGGGTTCTTGGGGAAGGAGCAGTGAGGGTCTGACAGAGCTGGCACATCCCCCCCAAATGTGGAACATAGAACTCTTTAGTCTACAAGCAGTCATACCCCGCTGAAAAACTCAAGGGTCAAGTTAGTTGGTTGGTAATATGGCCAGGCAACGAAAACACACTCAGATTCAGTCTCAGACTTTGGATTCCTTCTTTGGTGACAAAGAAGACCAAAACATACAGCCAGAAGAAGTCAACGAAGTCAAAGAGCCTACAACAAAAGCCTCCAAGAAAAACATGAACTGGTCCCAGGCCATGGAAGAGCTCAAAAAGGATTTGGAAAAGCAAGTTAGAGAAGTAGAGGAAAAATTGGGAAGAGAAATGAGAAGGATGAGAGAAAACCATGAAAAACAAGTCAACGACTTGCTAAAGGAGACCCAAAAAAATACTGAAAAATACACTGAAGAAAACAACACCTTAAAAAATAGACTAACTCAAATGGCAAAAGAGCTCCAAAAAGCCAATGAGGAGAACAATGCCTTGAAAGGCAGAATTAGCCAAATGGAAAAGGAGGTCCAAAAGACCACTGAAGAAAATACTACTTTAAAAATTAGATTGGAGCAAGTGGAAGCTAGTGACTTGATGAGAAATCAAGATATTATAAAACAGAACCAAGGGAATGAAAAAATGGAAGACAATGTGAAATATCTCATTGGAAAAACCACTGACCTCGAAAATAGATCCAGGAGAGAGAATTTAAAAATTATTGGGCTACCTGGAAGTCATGTTCAAAAGAAGAGCCTAGAAATCATCTTTCAAGAAATTATCAAGAAGAACTACCCTGATATTCTAGAGCCACAGGGCAAAATAGAAATTGAAAGAATCCATTGATCGCCTCCTCAAATAGATCCCAAAAAGAAATCTCCTAGGAATATTGTCACCAAATTCCAGAGCTCCCAGATCAAGGAGAAAATACTGCAAGCAGCCAGAAAGAAACAATTTGAGTATTGTGGAAACCCAATCAGAATAACCCAAGATCTGGCAGCTTCTACATTAAGAGATCAAAGGGCTTGGAATACGATATTCCGGAGGTCAATGGAGCTAGGATTAAAACCTAGAATCACCTACCCAGCAAAACTGAGTATCATGCTCCAAGGCAAAATATGGACTTTTAATATAATAGAGGACTTTCAAGCTTTCTCAGTGAAAAGACCAGAGCTGAATAGAAAATTTGATTTTCAAACACAAGAATCAAGAGAAGCATGAAAAGGTAATCAAGAAAAAGAAATTGCAAGGGACTTACTAAAGTTCAACTGTTTTATTTACATTCCCACATGGAAAGATAACATGTATGATTCATGAGACCTCAGTATTAGGGTAGCTGAAGGGAATAGGCATATATGTACATATGTTTATGTATATATATATATCTATAAGTGAATGTGTATGTATGTATATATCTATGTGTATGTGTATATATATATATATATATATATATATATATATATATAGAGAGAGAGAGAGAGAGAGAGAGAGAGAGAGAGAGAGAGAGAGAGAGAGGGAGAGAGAACAGACACAGGGTGAGTTGAAGATGAAGGGAAGATATCTAAAAGAAATAAAATCAAATTAAGGGATGATAGAGGAACATATTGAGAGAGGGAGATAGGGAGAGACAGAATGGGGTGGATTATCTCGCATAAAGGTGGCAAGAGGAAGCAGTTCTGTGGGAGGAGGGGAGAGGGCAGGTGAGGGGGGAATGAGTGAATCTTGCTCTCATCAGATTGGGCCTGAGGAGAGAATACCATACATACCCAATAGGGTATCTTACCCCACAGGAAAGAAGAGGGAAGAAGATAAAAAAGGGGGGGATGATGGAGGGGAAGGCAGATGGGGGTGGAGGTAATCAAAAACAAACACTTTCAAAAGGGGACAGGGTCAAGGGAGAAAATTTAATAAAGGGGGATGGGTTGGGAAGCAGCAAAATATAGTTAGTCTTTCACAATGTGAGTATTGTGGAAGGGTTATACATAATGATACACATGTGGCCTATGTTGAATTGCTTGACTTCTTAGGGAGGGTGGGCGGGAAGGGAAGAGGGAAGGGAATTTGGAACTCAAAGTTTTAAAATCAGATGTTCAAAAACAAAAAAAGTTTCTGAATGCAACTAAAAAATAAGATACACAGGCAATGGGGTGTAGAAATTTATCTTGCCTTACAAGAAAGGAAGGGAAAAGGGGATGGTAGGGGAGTGGGGTGACAGAAGGGAGGGCTGACTGGGGAACAGGGCCACCAGAATATACGCCATCTCGGAGTGGGGGGGAGGGTAGAAATGGGGAGAAAATTTGTAATTCAAACTCTTGTGAAAACCAATGCTGAAAACTAAATATGTTAAATAAATAAATTAAATTAAAAAAGGAAAAAAGAAAAAAAAAGAAAAAAATTCAATTACTAATGGTGGAAGACAACATGTAAAAAAAACTACAAATAGTTACATAGAGGACAAATTGGATATAATAATGGATAGAAGTAACTAGCATTGAGAGAGAGCAGGAAAATATTCTTGCAGAAAGGAGAGACTTTACTGATTATTGAAAGAAGTTAGGGAGGTGAAGATTGGGAGGAGGTGGAGGATATAACATGATGACATAAACCTTCACTTTAGGAAGATCATTTTGATAGTGGAATGGAAGACAAACTGGAGTGGAGAGAGGCTTCAGGCAGAGAGACCAACATGAAGGCTATTGTGGTAGCCCAGGTTTGAGGTGATGAGGGCTTGTACCAGGGTGATGGCAGTGTAAGAGGAGAAAAGAGGCTATACACGTAAGAGACATTGTGAAGGTGTAACTGATAGGACTTTGCAATAGATTGGATATGGGAGGTGAGAGAGTGAGGAGTCAAGGATGATAACTAGTTTGTGATCCTCGATGAATGGGAGGATAGTGATGCGCTCAAATGTAGTAAGGAAGTTTAAAAGAGGGGAAGGTTTTGGGGAAAAGAGAATGAATTCGATTTTGAACATGCTGAGTTTAAATGGAGATATAAGAATGAACATCAGGAGAGGGGTTATGTCTGGATAAAGAATCTAAGAATCGTCTGTATAGAGACCATCAGTGAATCCATGGGAACTGATGAGATTGCCAAATGAAATAGTATTGACAGAGAAGAGAGTCTGGTACAGAGCCCTAAGCGACCACCATGATTAACAGGTATGACTTGGCTGAAGATCCAGAAAAGAAGACTAAGAAGTAGCAATTAGACAGGTAAGAGGAGATCCAAGACAGAGCAGTGTCATCAAATCCTAGAAAGAAGAAAATGTCAATGAGAAGAAAGTAATTGCCCAAGGTAGTAGGAGTCAAGAAGGATGAGAATTGAGAAAAGGCCATTAGACTGATGATAAAGAGATCACTATTAGCTTTGGAGAGCTTTATTCCAGTTGAATGATAAGATCAGAAGTCAGACTGAATTAAAAGTAACAGGAAAGGAAGTTGAAGCACCAATTGTAGATCACCATTTCAAGGACTTTAGCCACAAAAGGAAGGAGAGAGATAGAAAGATAGCTATTCGGGATGAACAGGATGCTTTATATTCAGATACTTTTTTGAATGAGTTACAGACTCAATCAAAGGTGTGAACTAGGTATGAATCAAGGGAAAGCAGCTGATGCCACATAGCAAGTGTCTTCTTGGTTGAAATGAATGAGTCATGCCCTTGTGGAGTTGGCTAAAGGAGCAAGCCATTTTATAATCTAACATTCTAATAGAAGGCCTCCCTAGTGGTGGAACAACTCCTGCCAAGTCCTCACTTGGGTTGGGGGAGACAGAGTCCCTTCTCCCCTCTGCCTCCCTTGACCAGAGGATGAATCTGTAAACTTCAAAAGGTCAAAGATTGGATTGCCCATCATTGTGGCTGGCACTATCTCAAAAACAGCATTGGCTGGGGGGCAATATCTTTACCGATAGCCAAGAACAAACTAGTCACATAGAAGAAAAGCAGCTTCAGGACTCTACAAGGGCACCAAGGCTTAGAACCCAGCAAAGAGCTATACACAAGGGTAAACCTCACGTGGACTCTCTACACATGGAAACCTCTATTCAAGCTGGAGCTGAGTTACTTCTTTGTTACATGTGCTGTCTAAGATTCAGCACACTTTTCCCCAAACTCAGCATGTATATGTGAAAGTATTATGTCCCACAATTTTAGGAGGATGTTTTTGTACCAACTGTCCTTACTATACCATCTCAGTAAATGTCACTTTGTAAAAACTACTTAAGTTTGGATCACTGGTAATGAATAAGACCTTAATGGAAAGAAGCTCTCAAGCTGAACCCTATTAGAAACTATCTGCAACCCCACAGGTTGACCTGTAAGACACTGAGGGGAGAATCAGTAGTGACCGTCTGGGGACCCAATCTACTGGTGTAACTGAAATTTAGACAGTGAGCCTAGAGGGATTGTTCATTCACATATGTATACACACACACATATATATATATATATACATATATGTATGTATATATGCATATATCTTTCAAAGAGATCTCATTTTGGATATGCTGCTTATATTTAGGACAACATATATTTAACAATATGATAGATATGCGCAAAGTTGTCATTTGTCTTCTCTATTGCTTGGCATATAATTTCAACAAGTAAATTAATGAAAATATGGTGAACCCTAATGCTCCAAAAGTAACAACAATAATTATTAAGGGCCTACTGTATACTATATTACACTCCGGAGATAAAATAGAAGGATAAGGAAAAATAAACATATTTAGTTACAGAAAATCATCTATCTATAATGTATCCAAATACTAACAGAACTCAACAAACATTTTATTAAGCACCATATAGTGTGTAGTTTGTAGATGATGTGCATGGATTTGACCAGTTTTACATATAAGTTTTTTTAAAATCTGGTCACATTTTTAACTTGTCAAATTTTTACTAGTTTTTCTTTTCTACCTAGCAGAGATCTAGTTCCATCAGCTATTAATTATAGCTGTTAACTAGTTTTTAGCTATTTAACTATTAATAGATGTTAGCTATTAATTATACATACAGCTGCTAATTATAACTATTAATTATTAATTATTAGTAGCAATTACAAACACTAATACAGCATTTTAAGGTTTGCAAAGGTCTTTACATATAGTATCTTATGCAACCCTTATAACAATCCTGTGAAGTAGGTGGTGTTACTATACTCATTTTACAAATGGGAAGCTGATTCTGAGAAATGTGAAGTGATCTAGGCAGGGTCATAAAGCTGGTAACTTGTTTGAAGTTGCATTTGAACTCAGACCTTCCTGGCTCCAAGGCCAGCCCTCTATCTTCTCTACTACCTAATTACCTCAGCCAACTCTAAACCGCACCATCACGGATGCAATTGACAACAGGTATACAATGGACAAAACTACTACAGTACCAGTCCTGTACGTTATGATATCGATTTTTAATTAGAAGTTTTACAAACAGGTTCCTAGTTCTTCTGAGAAAAAGGTAATCTGATTTCAGGTTCTTGGCCTCCAGAGCCAAGTCTTCATGAATGGAACAAAGTAATTTCACCAAGAAGTTCACTGTAATTCTACCATGTCAAAAAAGACAGTTTTGAGTTTGCAATATAGAAAAGTCCAACATCAGTCAAGCACTTATAAAGTGGGAATAAAAAAATGCTTTATATTATGAATAAATTCCTATGTACAAAAGCAACATGACAGAGTAGATGGAGAGTTCAGTTTGCAGCCAAGAAGATCTCAGAGTCAAGTCCTACATCATTTAGGAGAAAGAATATCAAAATCAGTTTGTTCTTACCTGAAGTTAAATTTCTGGCAGTACTTTGTGATTTCTGCATTTCGGTAGATTTGAAATTGAGGTCTTCTTGCATCATCTTCAGTTCTTGGTTAGTGATCGAAGATATTTGTTTCATATGATTTATGTTCTAAAAGGAAAATAATGGAAAATTAATCTGAATTATCTCAATAAAAATAATTTAAAATTTTAAATACTTTGATAATATTTTGAATAGGATTTTATTTGTAAACGAATAAACTAAACCAGGATTAAAGGTTTTTAATAAATAAGTTACAGGTTCCATTCCTGGTTCTGTCTCTTACTGGATAAACTAGAACAAGATATTTAGCTTCTCCAGGCCAGAGTTTCCTAAACTGTAAAAATGAGGAAACTGGAATAGATTATCTCCAAAAGTTCCTTTCAAGGCTTAACTATTATGCTATGATAGAAGTATCAAAATATTTCAATAAAGTTTGGTTATAAAAAAAGATTGCTTCTTGTTTTCCTATTTTGCTTTCTTTGTTTTATTGCTATGATTACTTTTCCTTGAAGGGGCGTAATAAGATGGGAAAGAGAGAATAAAATTCAATTACTCTATTTAAAGAGTTCAGTTTGAGTTTTCCATTAATTTCTCCAAGTTGATTGTAATCTCCTTAGGAAAGGAACCATGTCATATATCTTTCGTACTCTCATAGTTCCTAGCATAGAGCTAGTCAATCAATATTTCTTGAATAATTAGCACATGCTTTACGACCATTTACAGTGAAGAATAAGAAAGTGAGAGAAATGGAAGGAAAGGTGACTGTGGTAAGAGGAATTTCAGATGCTTAAGGTATTGGAGATACAATAATGGGGTTTGTTGTAATTAAGTTTTAAGGTGTGGCTATCTTGATGAATGGCTGACATAGGATGGATATAGAGGTTATAGTAATTTGGAGGTTCAAGGAATTATGATGGTTAGGTATTAGAAGAGCCATCCTCACAGTTTTTGAACTTCCAAACTCCTATGACCCCTACCACCTTATCACCACTTACACCTTGCCAAAACTCAGTCAGGACTACTCCCACTATCTGCCTCTTCTACCTCTAACTGGCTGCTACTCAACTGAGCTAAAGGAAGTCACAAAGCATATTTACTAAGTAAATTATAATTTCATGTTATTCATTTTCAACTTGACCTTCACTGCAGCAATGTAACCTTTTTATTCTTCCCTAGCTGGTCCTCTATCTCACTCCCCAGAAAAGCTTTTCTAAAACTTTTCCTTCTTTCTGTAAGTCTTCCATACTTCCTTCTATTCTCTCCTCTCAACTGAGGATTCCACTTTTTATTGAGAAAGCTGAAGACATTCAATGTGAGTTCTTTCTTTTTTTAATCTCAAGACCCCTAGATATCATCCCCTCTCTCTCCTCCTTGCCAAGGCTGACTTACCTACATTTGCCATCTACTTCTATCTTCTCTAGAAGATTACAACCACAATTGACATCAACCTCTCCCTTAACTATTGATTCTATTGCCTTCAACCATGCCCAAGTCTCCCTCATTCTTAAAAAATTTTGTTTCATTAAATTCTACCATACCCTCAAGTTATCATCCTATGTATCTCTTTGTCTTGAGAGTCAAACTCCTAGAAAGAGCTGTCTACACTCACTGTTTCACCTTCTATTTCACTCACTCCTCAACCCTTTGCAATCTGGTTTGTGACTTTATCAATGACTGAACTGCCCTCTCCAAAGTTATCTCTTAATAGCTGAATTTGGTAGTCTTTTAAAAATCTTTTTCAGCCTTCAAACTTATCTCCTGCATTTGACTACCCTCTCCTCCTGGATACCCCTCATCTGCTAATGTCATTCCTCTTAAATTATCTTTTATTTAATAATTTTGTATTTATTTGTATTTTTAATGTTTATTTTGTATATACTTAAGTAAATCCTTGTTGTCACTCCTGATAGAACAGAAGCTCCTTGAGAGTAGGGATTGTTTTATTCACTGCATTCATAACCTCAGCATCTAACACAGTGCTTCACACATTCCAGGTGCTTAATAAAAACTTGTCGAATGATTGATCTCTATTCTACTTCAGCCACAGACAAGTCTGTAATAGCTCCGGGCTCAAAATTATTTGAAACTACTCCATTTCCAACATCTTGAAATTAAGATTCCACTCTCTGACCACAATCAGATCGTTCCACTTATTCTACTTATTTACTGTTTTTAAACATTCTCCTTGATTTCATCATGACTTTTAGCCTTCTACTTCTTGATATTCTTGTAGTTTTTAAACTCTGTTCTAGCCTGATTTCCCTTTATATCTAGTCTTGATCCAATGATGTGCCATTTTAACAATAACTTTTCTGTACCCTCTGATAACTGGCCTCTATGATTTTCCTCTATTTCCACTTAACCTTTCCATTAACCAATCCTTACATGCCAGGATCAACATTACTAAATTATGGGCAATCACTACTATATTCTTCTTTAGCTCCTATTTCCACACAACTGTGTCGTTACAAAATTTATTGATAAAAATTAAAATCTATTGCATTGAACTTACCCCACAGTACTTCCTCTCAAAGACTATATGGTCTAGATCAGGCTTCTTAAACTTTTTCCACTTGTGACCCCTTTAGCTCATCTTAAACTGTGGGTCATGACTCCATATGGGCTCTAGATGAATTGACCTACTTGTTGCTCCTCCTTTATGTTATTTCATCTCCTATCCGTGTTTATTTTCACACACTCCCTCTTCATCTTCAACTGTGAGAATTCTTAGCTTCCTTCAAAGTTCAGCAGAAGAGTCAACTCCTATTTGTGTCCTTTCTTAATTCCCCTGAACAAAATGACCTTCCATTTGCTTTCATGGATTTGCTCTATCTATAATCTGACATGTATCCCCCAATGGAAAATAAACTCCTTGAGTTTTCTTTTTGCATTTTAATAAATACCTAATTACTGATTTTAGTTCTAGTCCTACATTTCCAAATTTCTGCTAAATATTTCCACCTGGATATCTCACTTATACTATAATCTCAGCTTGTACAAAACAACCTATTTCCCCCCATTCTTACTTCAACACTTCCTTATTTCTTTTGATAATCCCACATTTTCTTTTTCTTTATTTTTGTGGGGGCAGGGGGAGCAAGTGGCATTAAGTGACTTGCCCAGGGTCACAGAGCTAGTAAGTGTTTGAGGCCAGATTTGACTCCACGGCTGGTTGCTCTATCCAAAGTGCTACCTAGCTGCCCTTAATTCCCACATTTTCCTAGTTACTCAGGATCAAAACTTTCAAATCATTTTTTATTTTTTCCTATATCTCACCGCCCACATCTATATCCAATCTACTGTCAAGTCCTGTCAATTCTACCTCTGCAATACCATTCAAATTTCTTTCTACTCCCACTACAACCACCAGAGTTAAGTCTCTCATGTTTTTCCTGGCTACTTGTTATAGTCTTCTGACTGGTCTTCCTGCTGCTACTTTCCATACTTCACTAGCTTAAACTTCCTTAAGCACTGTTCAGATCTACTCTACTAAACTCTAATAAAAGAAAAAAAATCACAGGTCTGATTTGCCTATTTTAAAAATGCTTATTCTGACATTTAAGGTTCTACATAATTTGGCTGCAGTCTTTCTTTTCAGGCATATCTCAAGATTACTCAATTCAGTAAGCATTTATTAAGCACAGAGAATAGAATTCTCAGGCACCATTATAGGTAAACAGAAAATATAGATGAGTCACAACCAGGACCCTGTGGATTAACAAGTAAAAACTATCAAACAGAGAACAATTAATACCAATATTATATAAACTGAAAAAAAAAAGAAGAAAAGGGATCTGCCCAAACTCTTTCTATGATAGAAATATGGTTCTAATACCTAAACCAGGGAGATATCTAATACAGAAAGAAATTATATGTCAATATCCATAATGAAAACTGATACAAAAATATTAAATAAAATATTAGCCACAAAGCTACAACATATTAAAGAGATTATACTCTGACCAGGTTTCACTTACACCAGAAATGCACGGTTGGTTGAATACCAGGAAAATAGTAAATAAAATAGTTAATTTAGAGGATAGAATTAGCTTGATTTCATAATCTTCTGTAGGGATATTCAGAAAGTGGGTATCAGTAGCAAAGAAATTAGATGGTAAGAGTAACCAAGAGATGAGGATTAATAGGTTTCAAAAGGCAAGAAGATGTAGAAGGCGACAGATCATAAAGGTCAAGGTTGGGTACGAAGCTAGCAGATCAGATAAAGGGAGACAATGGGAGAACAAGAATAGAGTAAGGCAATGGAGGTCATGACAAACAAGTTTCATGTTACTAATAATGGAAGAAATCAAAGAACAGGGGATTGTAACAGTAGAGTTGAGTATCAAAAGTCCATGATTTTGAAGGCAGTACAATTCCATGGTTCAGAAAGATTTAGATGTGAATATGCTGGTGTATGGCTGAATTACGATGAAAAAGGTTATAGGAATCAAGGTTCTCTAAATTCCAGTCAAACTGAACCACTCTTTTCTCTTTTTATCTTGCCCTCTCTTATCTCACTTGCTTTGTCCAGGTCCAGGATAGATCACCTCTCTCCAGTTGTTGTCTGTTAAAAATCCTTCTTTTCCTTCAAAGGCCAATTCTGTTGCCATTTTTTCCACATTCCCCCAAGTTGGAAATCTCTCCTTAAATCATTTCCTCCTCAAATATCTCAGAGTAGGTATTCCAAACCTCTCTTTTGCATGCATTGCATTTTGCTTTGTATTAGAGTTTTACGTGTATGTCTCATTCCTATTCCTATATCCTTGAGAATAGGAGGAATATCTTAATTTAACATTTACATAGCACTTACTAAGTGCTAATTACTATGCTAAGCACTTCACAATTATCTCATTAGAACCTCACAACAACCCTGCAAAGTAGGTGATATCATCATATGAGGAAACTGAGGCAAATAAGAGGTTAACTGACTTGCCCAAAGTCACACAGGTAGTTAGCATCTGAGGTCAAATTTAAATTCACGTTACCAGAACTCTGGGCCCAATGTTCTAGTCACTGTACCACTCAGCAGTCCATATACCTTAAGCTATATTTGTCTCCCCCAGGTCTAAAAGAAAACCTTGCATATGTTTCAGTATTTCAAGAACTTGTGATTCAACTTGTGGGTACTCCCTTCATTGATACATATGACAACTTCACGTGTAAGAAAATATCATGAGTTGCTGCGGCCTTGTATGTAATGTAGGCACTTAATAAATTCACTGCTGTGAATTGATATCATATTTGCATACCATTTATGGCTTTATAGGTATATATGCAATTTCCCTTCACTGCCTCCCTTGCCCCCAACAAATAATAGATAGTTTCCTAGGGAGAAATAATTAATGGCACACACAAGAGGATTTTAGGGGAGCTGTGCAGACAGCTGAACTTAGTGGATACGATGAAGGTGGGACCCCTCCATTTTGGGAAAATATTTGATGAGATGTCATAGCATATACGGCTAATGAGAAAAACAAAGACACTCAGTACTTACTCTGCTACAGTGTTCTAATAGAGCAACAATGTTGGATTCTATCTGTCCTTTCCGTTCTAGTTCTTGATTCTTCACCTCTTCGAATGTCTCAATAAAGGCTATATATCAAAAAACACGAGAGAAGCTACTGTTGATATAGAAATGACATAGAAAAGTAGTGATGTAATTGAAGCAGTGATGTGATTGATTCTCAGCAGCACGTTTAGAAATTTAATGCCAGTATATTTTTCAAATTTCAGTGTTAGTTTGAAAACTTTCACCATCATCTTTCTTCATTTATTCCTGGACCACAGAGCAATGCTTGAGAAAAGTAATGACATCATGCTGATGAGGTCTACTCCAAATTCACTCTATCTAACTTTATCTGAGTTTCTTACTGTTGCATAATAACCCTTTTCATTCATCCTTTTTTTTCTACACAGGTGCTAATCCAACTTTTCCCAATCTATACAATCCTCCATATTTAATGCTGTTCCTCTCAAAAGATAACATTGCATCCTAATCTTTAGAACTGATGGTATCTAACATGACAGCTCAACTAGCTCAAATATACTCCCTCCCCACCTCAAAACTTTTGTTTTTCCCCATCTTATGGTCTTTCCTTCTGTACTGAGAGAATTAATCTATTCTGTACTAAAGCTAATCCCTCCATCTATGCCCTTGATTTCAAATCTTCCTTCTACCTCTAACCTATTGGGACCTGGATCCATTGATCACCTTGTGCTTTCATTCTATTTCACTAGTTCCCTCTCCTCTGCCTACAAATACACTAAGGTCTCACCTATTCCATAAAGTCCTTCTGTTATTCAGTTACCTTATCAAAACTACCATACCATGTCTTTTACTTAGTAAATATATTTAGCCCAGTTTTATGTCTCATTTGATGTTGCTACTCAGCATATTGTTGAACAAAGTTGTCTATGGTCATATCTATCATAAAGTCATATAATATTTTAACATATGGGTGGAATGTTTTGAAATTCATAAATAACAGTCACAGCAGGATCTTATGCTCTGTACCTTTTAGTCAGTTTTGTGACTAAAAATGTCTGCTATAAGAAAATCATTTGTGAAAGTTATCTCCTCCCATCATAGTTTTATCAAAGATGTCCCTTATAAATACATAGAATATTATCATAAAGATTTTTATAAAGATGAGAAAGCAGGAATATAGGTCAGTGATTGTTAATGTCTCCTTGCTTTGTTTTGTTTTTCATTGGTAAAAGTACTAGATAAGGTCTATACTGTTCACACTTTTGGAGTGTTGCTCCCTTTGAGATATTTTGAAAAGATTTCTGAATGTCTTTAACACTGTGTCATCTTCATCATGGATTTCTTCAGTATTTGGCAAAATATAGCCACTGTTCCAGGCTTCACTTTCTTAAGTGGAACTGTCATTCCCTCAGTAGTACCTGAGATAAGAGGGGCCAAATATTATGGTTGCACTACAGTCGCTAATACAAATAAATCATTGTGATGGCAAGCAGCTGCTGGATCCATTGATCAAAGGTACTTGATTGCCTTAGTACTGAGAAAAACAAAGGCAAAAAGTACCTTTGATGAGTCTTGCCTTTCAAATGTAATGGCAAGCAACTGTGGGACTTTTTGTTATCTTTTATTCTGGAATGTTTTTCAGCATCGAGGTAATCAAGTGCTTTTAATGAGTCTTGTTTATTTCAACTGGGAGTCTTTGACTGAATCAAGAGTCTTTGATGACCTGTTTAAGAAAAAAGAAAGCCCCAGGCCCCAGGTCCCACACCCTTTTACTAAGTGGGTACTAAGCCCCAGGGCCCTGAGAAGTGTATATATGATGGTTTGTTTTGAGGGTTTCACTAATTGGAAGAGTGGTCTTGTGGTTTGGCCAGAGGAGACTCTGGGTAGTCATTAAGAGCCCTGCCTCTCCCCCGACTTTGAAAACACAGATGTAGGTGCTTCTCTCTCTCTGGTAACTATGTATTGTGATTTGGTCAGACAGATGGAAATCTGTCTGTTGGTTTCTGTTATTCTCCCTGCTTGTAATTCCTGTTTATAATTTCTCTGAAAGTTCAGGGTGCTGACTTTTTCCCCTGAACTAAGTGAATGATATATGTATGTTTAATTAAAGTAAAATTGTTAACCCCTTAAAGTTGCTTTCCTTAGAAAAGCAGATCTGTGTTGGCAGCCCTCCTGTGTGCTGGTATTGTTCGTCTTGTTATTGGCCTTGCACAGCCACAGTAGCTGCAAGTCCCATTGTTGATACAATCATTAAGAAATGTGGGCAATTCTCAGATATCTGTTTCTTTGGGGTTTTTTCTTTGTTATTTTATGTTCTTTTCACTCTTTTCTATAAATAATCTTAAGATGATATAGCTTCATTTAGTCTTGGGCCAAGCTCTCAGTAGATTAATTTTCCCCTCAACTTCTTTTGCTCTACTGAGAATTAAAGTTCTTCATCTTCTGTTGTTTTCCTCCACAATGTGTACACACGAACTTGTATGCTGAACTTATTTTGTCCTTGGCTACCATGTTTCTCCACTGAGGAAGAGATTGAGAGCCTGCGGCATAGGGTGGTTTCTTAGCTTTTGTCTGCTCTTTACCTTTTTTTCCCATTTCTTATTTTTAGAGTCAATGGCTTATTTAGACAGGTTGGCTGAGTTGCAGGTCATCACAAATATTATCTGGTATGCATCCTTTCTTCTTGGTATTAACTTTGACCTCTCCTCTAACCAGATGAGGACTTGATTATATACATATACATATATACATAACTGATTCCTAAAGCAATTACCCTCTCTATAATTAATAATTCTTTTTTGTTAAAATACAGTATATTTAATTTTTCTGTTTTCCAGTGACCTAGCTATCTCACAAATTCTTTTCCTAAAGAAAGTATCCATAAGGTATATACATGAAGCTTCTGGGTAGTGTAAGAGTTGCTGGCCTCTTTCATTCTTTATCCTGAGCTATACTTTCCATCGTAGCTTTAGCTCTTCTCTCTTTTACCTATCTGTTGAATGAAATCAACATATATATATATATACACACACACATTACAAGGTATATATTGATTTAATTTGAAGGATATATGCAAATTTTTCATAGAAATTCTCTACCATTTCATCCTCTCCTACAGATGTTGAGGCATGAGTTGTGAGTATCTTCTTAGTAGTCTTTTTATATAGACTCACTGTGAGCACTGCAAATAAAGAGCCAAGGGTCCCAAGACCTGATGTTTTTTGTTGCTTTTGGGCTTCGTGAAACCATCATCATCACTGTCTATAGCTTCCCAGGAGCAACTGGTGAGTTGTCTTTCCAAATATGATGATGTGGATGTGGTTCAATTCTTCTGGTCATGGTTCGATTTCTTCAACTTGTTGGTTACTGAACAAAGACCAACCATCAAGAGTACCAAAAGGTGTATTAATGTTTGCAGATGGTTTAAGAACAGTACGTTCTTACAAAACTACTTCTTTCACTGTCATAAACAAAAAGGGATCCTGCAAGACTGAAGGGTTTTCTATGTTTATACGTATAAACCATCATCCCAAAGAAATGAAAATGAAACAAGCCACTCACTTCCTGATAGAGAGGTGATAAACTCAAAATACAGAAACAATGCACATTTTTGTACATGTCTAATGTAAGAATTTTTTTTGCCGGACTATGTAGAAAAAATACCAGGGTAGCTAGGTGGCACAGTGAATAAAGTACTGTGCCTAAAGTCAGGAAGATGAGTTCAAATCCAGCCTCAGACACTTATTACATGTAAGTGACCAGCTGGGCTAGTCACTCAATCTCTGTTTGCTTCAGTTTGATTATCTGTAAAATGAAGATAATAATAGCACTTACCTCCTATTACTATAAGGATCAAACAGGATAATAATTGTAAAGTGCTTAGCACAGTTCCTGGCATATAGTAAATGCTACATAAATTTCAGCTATTGTTATGATAGAGAGGGCTTTATTTCCTGAGTTTAAAAAAATTCTCAGGGGCAGAGGTAGTGGGAGGGACAGATTAATTTTTTAAATGTTTATTAATTTAAAAAATGAAAATAATCAAGTGGAAATAAAAAAAGGCCAAAAAATATTCTTTCTTTACTAGCCAAATTTCTGATGCTGTTTCTTCATAATTAGCCTTTTGATAAGGGGCAGTAAGGTGGTACAGTAGATAAGAGTGCTGGCCCTGAAGCCAGGAGGACCTGAGTTCAAATCTGACCTCAGACAATTATTAACTATGTGCCCCTTGGCAAGTTACTTAACCCTGTTTGCCTCAGTTTTCTCATCTATAAGATGAGCTGGAGAAGGAAATAGCAAACCAATGAAGTCTCTTTACCAAGAAAACCCCAAAAGGGGGCATAAAGAGTCAGATATGACTGAAATGACTAACAACCAACTCTTGATAAAATTGCAGAAAGCCCCAATTCTGAATTGATCAATGAGTTTTATCTTGAGGAGGAAGTTGATGGCCTCAGGGCCCAAAAAGCCTCCCAGGCTTAAGAGCTTCTTTGTCCTAACTATGCAAGACAAGAATAACAAGAATGTGAAATAGTTCCTAAAAGTAAGGATGGCTGTACCTTCTTTGATGTTCTTTTCTTTTGAAGGTGCCCAGGGACTGGATCTTCTGCAAGCTATAATTTTTTTTAAAACCAGAAACACTTTTACATCTATCTAGATATGTAAAAAACTTCCGTATGAAACTTAATCCTTGTGAAAAAATTCTAAATTTAACCTACTGGACTCTCTTCCCTGCAATTCCCTGAAGTAAATGGCTTGTTCAAAGGCATAATTCTCATGCTATGGATTTTTTTTTCTTTTGCAATCCTTGGACTGAAAACACAGCATGTTACTAGTCCTGTATCTAAAGTCTTTCTAGCTTGATAATAACAACACTGAAATTCATATAGTATTTTGAGATTTGCTTTACATTCATCAGAATCCTCACAACAGCTCTGTGAGTAAAGTCTCTTGCTTGATAGGATCCCCATTTTAAAGATGAGGAAAGAGGCTGCTGGGTGGCGCAGTGAGTATAGAGCACTGTCCCTGGAGTCAGGAGGACCTGAGTTCAAATCCAGCCTCAGACACTTAACACACTTACTAGCTGTGTGACCTTGGGCAAATCACTAAACCCCAATTGCCCTGCCTTCCCCCAACCCTCCCCTCCCAAAAAAAGAAAAGAAAAGATGAGGAAACTGAGACTCAGAGAGGCTAAGTGGTTTGCTCATGGTCATACAACTAGTAAGTGTAAAAGGCAGGACTTGAACAGGGGCCTCTGCTGCCTCCAAGTCCAGAGCCTACTAGAGGTTGCTTTCTAGCACCACTTCCATGTCACGATGAGGCACTGGAGCAGGACTTCTTTTTAGGACCTGCAAATCTATAAGGATCTATAAAGAACAAGGAGTATGTCTCATTTAAATCTATATCTCTCTCCTTCCCACAGTGCTTTATGCACAGTATGAATTAAGCTGTCTGAATAGAAACCTGCTGTAATAATGATGATGATGATAAATAAATATCTATATGGTGCCTAGTATATACCAGGCACTGTGCTGAGCACTTTGCGGATATCTCATTTGATCCTCACAACAACCCTGTGAGATAGTTACTGCTATTATTCTCATTTTACAGATGAGGAAACTGAGGCAAACAGTAGTTAAGCAACTTCCCCAGTGTCACACAGTAAGGTGTCTGAGGCCAGATTTGAACACAGTCAGGTCTCCCTGACTCCAGCATTTGATCCATTGTGCCACCTAGCTGCCCCATAATAATAGAAGGCTCATTTAAAAAAAATAATAGATTTATAGAAAAGCAAAGCAATCTAATGATGCTGTATATATTTAAAGATGTGTGTATATGTTTCCACAATCTGATGTAGAACTTACTGTCCATGTTTTCTTCCCTTTTCTTCAGCTCTTTGTATTTTTGATTCATTTCACCTAAAAGAGATACAGAATTCTATAATTTCACAAATGATATAGTAATCTTAAGTCTAAATGTGTTACACTTCCCAACATATTTCTTTTTCATTAGTTAATGTGACTTAAATGTTTCCAATTCCAAGCAATTATATAAAATTTTTACATTGTCTTAACTACCTTTTAGTTATATAGGTATATACTGTGTATTCATTAACATAATTATAACAATATTCTATTCAAATATCAACACTGCAGTATTAAACTAGAATATTTAATAGGGAT
The DNA here is from genome assembly GCF_011100635.1 of Trichosurus vulpecula. NCBI lineage: Eukaryota > Metazoa > Chordata > Mammalia > Diprotodontia > Phalangeridae > Trichosurus > Trichosurus vulpecula. The sequence continues at coordinate 20,669,128 of NC_050581.1, forward strand.
GTTATAAATATGGAAATGTACCTTATCTGGCACAACTAATTTTTTTTTTAATTTTTTTTTTTATTTAATGAGCTACAGCATATTTTACCCAACTGAGCAATAGATTAGACATCTTCTACATGTTTTAAATTGGGACAGCAAAACTTTTTTTTACAGTCATAACAGGCTAGAACAAAATAATTCTATTTCTAGACATCAATGGAGTGGTTTAAAATACCATTTAAAAACAGAGTGACATTTAACATGTAAATGTTAAATAGCTGGACTATCTGGATACAGTAGGAATTGGATACAGTAGGAATAACTGGCATACCAAGAAAATTAGGGACTATATAATTAGTACACTGACATGCATTGAGTATAATATACAGGAGTGTGGCCCTTGGAGGTTAATTTAAATAAGAGATACAGAGTCCATTTTAACTATTGATAAGCTCAGCCACAAGCTACTGCTTGTCATCTGATAGTATGAGAACCTACAAAAAAAGCATCACTTATGACTCTAAGACTTCAGAGAAGAAAGCAGTTTGAACTTAAGTTGTAGAATGATGAAGATAGGGAAATAAAATTATTTTCTTCAATATTTCATTAAAAATATTTTATAATATCATTCAGGAAATTTATTCAAGAGGAAAGACTGCAGATTCCAGGTCTGATAAGTCATTTCATTTTCATTGAGATAGACAAAGCATGGAGCCTCTGAGCTTCTAGCTTTAAGTCAGGTAAAGAATTCTGTCTAAAGGAATAAGACTGCGCATTTTATTCTTCCATGACACAAAGATATAAATTATACAGGCATCCAGTATGTCCTCTGCTAAGAATGGGAAGAACATGCTATTATCAGTGGAAGAGAGACATACCTTGAACTGAGGAATATATGTTTTAGTAACTACTTTGCATATCTTGTGTTCAGTTTTACAGTACAACTAATCTTTAGGAATTTATGAGTCATATGATTCGGATCCACTGTAGGAGGATATGCAGAAATTGACTATTTTCTGTTAGTTAATTTCCAGGCTTCTGTTTTATGATTGGACTCTCAAAGTTGGCACCATCTTGTGGACCACTATGGTATGGAAAGGCGATTTATTTTTGCTGAATGGCTACAAATGGTCCTTTTACAATTTCTAGGAATAATTAAAAATCAGATTGATCTGATGATATTTATTTAATGAATGACTACCAGTCTTCATATCAACCACATATAGCTTCAATTTACAGTTAAACAAAAACTCCTTGAAACTTCATACAATGGGGGTGCGGGGACAAGATGGGGGCAGAGACAAGTTGGCAGCTGGAAAGCAGGGACTTGCATGAGTTCCCCCCAGTTCCCTCCAAACACCTATAAAAATGGCTCTGAAAAAATTCTAGAACTGCCGAACTCACAAAACAGCAGAAAGAAGCAGGGCTTCAGCCCAGGACAGCCTGGAAGGTCACAGGGTAAGGTCTATTGCATGGAACTGAGAGCTGAGCTGAGCAGAGCCCAGCATGAGCTGCGCCTAGACCAACCAGAACGGGAGCCTGGCAGAACAGCCAGGAGGACCCTGAATCAGTGAGCTGAGGCAGTTACCAGACTTCTCAACCCACAGACACCAAAGACAAGAGAGAAGGTTAGTGGGAAAAGCTACTGGGACAGAGTGAAAGGAGTTTCCAGTTCAGCCACTGCCCCGGGGGCAGCAGAGGTGATGCAGCTCTGAGGCTGCTTACAAAGCTAAAGCTGCTGTTGTTTCCGGCCCCAGGTCCACCTGGTGGGAGGAATTAAGGAGCTGATCACATAGGGAGTGCAGAGCTAGCTTAGATCTGAGTCTGGTGTAGGTTGGTGGTTCTTGAGGGAGGAGCAGCACTGGTGTAGCAGAGCTTGCTGTGTAGAAGTAGCTCTGAAAACAACAGCACAGCCCCTCAAGCTTGGGACAAAGTACTCTACATGCTACAAACAGTCAAACCCTGAAGAAAAAATCAAGGTTTAAGTAAGCTGGCTGGGAACATGGCCAGGCAGCAAAAACGGACTTAGATTCAGACTGATACTTTGGAATCTCTCTTTGGTGACAAAGAAGACCAAAACATACAGCCAGAAGAAGTCAACAAAGTCAAAGAGCCTACATCAAAAGCTTCCAAGAAAAATATGAACTGGTGTCAGGCCACAGAAGAGCTCAAAAAGGATTTGGAAAAGCAAGTTAGAGAAGTAGAGGAAAAATTTGAAAGAGAAATGAGAGTGCTGCAAGAAAACCATGAAAAACAAGTCAATGACTGGCTAAAGGAGAGCCCCCCCCCCCAAAAAATAAAGAAAATAACACCTTAAAAAAGACTAACTCAAATGGCAAAAGAGCTCCAAAAAGCCAATGAGGCAGAATTAACCAAATGGAAAAGGAGGTCCAAAGGACCACTGAAGAAAATATTACCTTAAAAATTAGACTGGAGCAAGTGGAAGCTAGTGACTTTATGAGAAATCAAGATATTATAAAACAGAACCAAGGGAATGAAAAAATGGAAGACAATGTGAAATATCTCATTGGAAAAACCACTGACCTGCAAAACAGATCCAGAAGAGATAATTTAAAAATTATTGGACTACCTGGAAGTCATGTTCAAAAAAAGAGCCTAGAAATCATCTTTCAAGAAATTATCAAGAAGAACTACCCTGATATTCTAGAACCAGAGGGTAAAATGGAAACTGAAAGAACCCACAGATTGCCTCCTGAAAAAGATCCCAAAAAGAAAACTCCTAGGAATATTGTAGCCAAATTCCAGATCTCCCAGATCAAGGAGAAAATACTGCAAGCATGCAGAAAGAAACAATTTGAGTGTTGTGGAAACACAACCAGGATAAGGCAAGATCTAGCAGCTTCAACATTAAAGGATTGAAGGGCTTGGAATATGATATTCCAGAGGTCAATGGAGCTAGGATTAAAACTAAGAATCACCTACCCAGCAAAACTGAGTATCATGCTCCAAGGCAAAATATAGACTTTCAATAAAATACAGGACTTTCAAGCTTTCTCAGTGAAAAGACCAGAGCTGAATAGAAATTTGACTTTCAAACACAAGAATCAAGAGAAGCATGAAAAGGTAAACAAGAAAGAGAAATCATAAGGGACTTACTAAAGTTGAACCCTTTTGTTTACATTCCTACATGGAAAGATGTGTATAATTCATGAGACCTCAGTATTAGGGTAGCTGAAGGGAATATACATATACGTGTGTGTGTGTGTGTGTGTGTCTATGTGTGTGTGTGTGTGTGTGTGTGTGTGTGTGTGTGTGTGTGTGTATACAGACAGAGGGCACAGAGTGAATCGAATATGAAGGGATGATATCTAAAAAAATTCAATCAACTTTAGAAGGATGAAAGAGGAATATACTGAGAAAGGGAGAAAGGGAGAGATAGAATGGGGTAAAGTATCTCACATAAAAGTGGCAAGAAAAAGCAGTTCTGTAGGAAGGGAAGAGGGGGCAGGTGGGGGGAATGAGTGACTCTTGCTCTCATTGTATTTGACTTTAGGAGGGAATAACATACACACTCAATTGGGTATCTTACCCCACGGAAAAGAAGGAGGAAGGAGATAAAAAGGGGGGAACATTAAAAGGGAGGGCAGATAGGAGGAGGAGGTAATCAAAAGCACTTTTGAAAAGGGACAGGGTCAAGGGAGAAAATTGAATAAAGGGGGAGGACAAGAAGGAGCAAAACAGAGTTAGTCTTTCACAACATGAGTATTATGGAAAGGTTTTACATAATGATACGCATGTGGCCTATGTTGAATTGCTTGCCTTCTTAGGGAGGGTGGGTGGGGAGGGAAGAGGGAAGATAATTTGGAACTCAAAATTTTAAAAACAGATGTTCAAAAAAAAGTTTTTGCATGCAACTAGGAAATAGGATATACAGGCAACAGGACATAGAAATTTATCTTGCCCTACAAGAAAGTAAGGGAAAAGGGGATTGGGTGGGAGGGGAAAAGGGTGACTGAAGGGAGGGCTGACTGGGGAATGGGGCGACCAGAATATATGCTGTGTTGGAGTGGGGGGGTGGGTAGCAATGGGGAGAAAATTTGTAATTCAAACTCTTGTGAAAATCAATGCTGAAAACTAAAAATATTAAATAAAGAAATAAATTAAAAAAGATACAATGAGTAATAAAAGGCAAAAATCTTATCTACGTGAGGGTAAAGCTAAATATTGTGTTATGAACACTGAAGCCCGTCGGCTTTGTGTGGCAATCAGTTTTCTGAGATAGGAGTTAGATAAAAAGATTTAGCTATGGAAAATGACAAATCATTTAGTTTACCGTAAAGGGAAGAAGAATAGAAAAAAATCCACATTCTCATCTCTAGAATTAGTGAGGAAATTTTTTCCACTTGCCTTTTTAGATACCAACATAGAGAACAACTCAACTAACTCACATAGGACACCAAAAAAATAACATAGATCTATCATTGTATATCATCTCTGACATCACCAAATTAAACTGCATGGATTAAAGGTGACCTGTGAAACACGCATACGTACACAGACATATACAAGTGTGTATCTATAAAAACAAGTACACATATATGTATATGTACACATCAGGAGAGCTGTTGGAAACTGCATTATGTTTAAACAAAATTATGTGTGGTGAGAATACTTTATTGCTACTTTAAAATTATGGAAAAGAAAATACATGATGAGGAAAATTATAGAAAAACACAACACAGAAAAGTCATATACACATGGCTTCAAGTAGAATCCACAAAGAAAAAATCATACGCATTGTGGGAAGACTTCAAAAAACTCAGATTTTAAGATGCTTCAGAAAAATCATAAAAAAAAACCAGTTCTCGAAGGAAGGCCTAGTTCGGGTCCCTAGCTCTTAATCCTTTCAAGAGACAGTTTTTCTTTTTTTCAAGAATGTGAATTCTATCATTCCCCTGAGGGTTCCTTTTTTTATATGCATTTGTACTCCCACAATCAAGAAGTTATTTTTAATCTGAAACCTAATCATTTTTGCTGCACTTTATGTACACATTAACAAGTTTAATTATGTACTTTTCATACATGAATACTTGACTTGAAGGCCATTAGTAAAGTATCTAGTTTTTTAACTAGGCCCTAAGTCTTAGGTTTCTAATTTTTTATTTAATAACTATTTCCTATTTCATCATAATTGGGAAATATGTACATTATATATAATTGCATATACATACAAGAATTTATAAGTATTTCTCTCTTTAAAAGCTTAGTAAATGAGTACACACACTATGGTCACAAAACACTGAAAATCTTGTCCTTTTCTAAGAAAGATTAACTCAGTTTAAGATACTGTAACAACAATGCCCCCTGATTCATAGCTTTTACAAGTTTATGTTTAACACTATCACTCTTTCAAAATGGGTCTATACTTAATTTTTTTTATTTTATATAATTTTATTTATTAGGCTTCATTCATGTACACATTTTAAAACACCTACTATATGCCTGGTACTGTGCTATGTATTAGGGACACAAATTAAGAACAAAATAATCTGTGCCTTCAGGAACCTTATTCTTTTGGGCGGAAACAACATGTACACAGAAAAGCAAATGTTATATCTATATCTGTCTAGTATATATGTAAATGTATTCCATATATACACTTATACAAATACATGTATTTGATACACAGTAATTTCTTTTTTTTAATTCCATATTTTATTATTTAATATTTTTTAGTTTGCAGCATTGATTTCCACCAGAGTTTGAGTTACAAATTTTCTCCCCATTTCTACCCTCCCCCCCACTCCAACATGGCATATATTCTGACTGCCCTATTCCCCAGTCAGCCCTCCCTTCTGTCACCCCACTCCCCCCCACCCCAATGCCCTTTCCCCTTACTTTCTTGTAGGGCAAGATAGATTTCTATGCCCCCTTGCCTGTATATCTTATTTCCCAGTTGCTTGCCAAAACAACTCTTTTTTTGAGCTTCTGCTTTTAAAACTCTGAGTTCCAAATGATCTCCCCTCTTCCCTCCCCACCCTCCCTAAGAAGGCATGCAGTTCAACACAGGCCACACATGTATCATTATGCAAAACACTTCCATAACAGTTATGTTGTGAAAGACTAACTATATTTCCCTCCATCGTATGCTGTCCCCTTTATTCAATTTTCTTCCTTGACCCTGTCCCTTTTCAAAAGTGTTTGCTTTTGATTACCTTCTCCTCCACGTATCTGCCCTCCCCTTCTATCATCCCTGCTTTTTTATCCCCTTCCCCCTACTTTCCTGTGAAGTAAGATACTCAATTGGGGGTGTATGTTATTCCCTCCTAAAGTCAAATACAATGAGAACAAGATTCACTCATTCCCCCTCACCTGCTTCCTCTTCCCTTCCAATGGAACTGCTTTTTCTTGCCACTTTTATGTGAGATAATTTACCCCATTCTATCTCTCCCTTTCTCCCTCTTTCAATATATTCCTCTCCCACCCCTTAATTTTATTTTATTTTTTAGATATCATCCCTTCATATTCAACTCACCCTGTGCCCTCTGTCTATATTTATATGCATATTCCCTTCAACTTCCCTAATGCTGAGAAGAGTCTCATGAATTACACACATCATCTTTTCATATAGGAATGTAAACAAAACAGTTCAACTTTAGTAAGTCCCTTATGATTTCTCTTTCTTGTTTACCTTTTCATGCTTCTCTTGATTCTTGTATTTGAAACTCAAATTTTCTATTCAGCTCTGATGTTTTCATTGAGAAAGCTTGAAAGTCCTCTATTTAATTGAAAATCCGTATTTTGCCTTGGACCATCATACTCAGTTTTGCTGGATAGGTGATTCTTGGTTTTAATCTTAGCTCCTTTGACCTCCGGAATATCATATTCCAAGCCCTTCAATGCCATAATGTAGAAGCTGCTAGATCTTGTCTTATCCTGATTGTGTTTCCACAATACTCAAATTGTTTCTTTCTGGCTGCTTGCAGTATTTTCTCCTTGATTTGGGAGCTCTGGAATTTGGTGACCATATTCCTAGGAGTTTTCTTTTTGGGATCTTTTTGAGGAGGTGATCTGTGGATTCTTTCAATTTCTATTTTGCCCTGTGGCTCTAGAATATCAAGGCAGTTCTCCTTGACAATTTCTTGAAAGATGATGTCTAGGCTCTTTTTCTGATCATAGCTTTCAGGTAGTCCAATAATTTTTAAATTATCTCTCCTGGATCTATTTTCTAGGTCAGTAGTTTTTCCAATGAGATATTTCACATTGTCTTCCACTTTTTCATTCCTTTGGTTCTGTTTTATAATATCTTGATTTCTCATAAAGTCGCTAGCTTCCACTTGCTCCAATCTCATTTTTAAGGTAGTATTTTCTTCAGTGGTTTTTTGGACCTCCTTTTCCATTTGGCTAATTTTGCCTTTCAAGGCCTTCTTCTCCTCATTGGCTTTTTGGAGCTCTTTTGCCATTTGAGTTAGTCTATTTTTTAAGGTGTTATTTTCTTCAGTATTTTTTTGGGTCTCCTTTAGCAAGTCATTGACTTGTTTTTCATGATTTTCTTGCATCACTCTCATTTCTCTTCCTAATTTTTCCTCTACTTCTTTTACTTGCTTTTCCAAATCCTTTTTGAGCTATTCCATGGCTTGAGACCAATTCATATTTTTCTTGGAGGCTTTTGATGTAGGCTCTTTGACTTTGTTGACTACTTCTGGCTGTATGTTTTGATCTTCTTGGTCACCAAAAAAAGATTCTAGAGTCTGATTCTGAGTCTGAATCTGAGTCAGTTTTCACTGCTTGTCATGTTCCCAGCCAACTAACTACTTGACCTTTGAGCTTTTTGTCAAAGTATGACTACTTGTAGAGAGTGCTTTGTCCCAAGCTTGAGGGGTTGCCCTGCTGTTTTCAGAGCTACTTCTACACAACAAGCTCTGTCACACCAGCGCTCCTCCTCCCCTAAGAACCACCAACCAGGACCATGACCCATATCCAAGCAGGGCAAAGCAGGCTCTGCATTCCTGATGTGATCCGCTGCTTAATTCCTCCCAGGGGGTGGGCCTGGGGCTGGAAGCAACTGCAGGTGGAGCCCTGGAAGCAGTCACAGCACTGCACCACTTCTGCTGCCCCTGGGGCTGGCACCAACCCCGCACTCCTCTCACTCTGTTCCAATAGTTTTTCCACTAACCTGCTCTGTTGTCTTTGGTGTTTGTGGGTTGAGAAGTCTGGTAACCGCCACAGCTCAATGATTCAGGGCCCTACAGCTTGTTCCGCCCTGGCTCCAGGTCTGATTGTTCCTGGTGACCCACGCTGGGCTGTTCTTTGCTACCAGCACCATGTAATAGACTGTTCCCCGTGACCATCCAGGATTTCCTGGGCTGGAGCCCTGCTTCCCTCTGCTATTTCGTGGGTTCTGCAGCTCTAGAATTTGTTCAGAGCCATTTTTATAGGTGTTTGGAGGGACCTGTGGGAGAGCTCAAGTGAGTCCCTGCTTTCCAGCTGCCATCCTTGCTCCGCTCTATACTTAAATTTTTTAAAAACATGGAACAAGATGATAAACTATTTAATGAGTATGGCTTAAAATGAAGCATAATTTTTGACCAGTTTAAACAATAAGCCTATCTAGTAGTTCCAAAGGAACCATGACTTTAAGTTTCCTTGTTACTGATGGCTTAACTTTACCTTTCATAATATAAGACTAATTTTCTAAGGTAAAGCTTATAAAAAACTCATCATTCTGAGAAACTTTAGACTGTCTTAGTGTATGGAGTGAATCTACTACAGATTACTTTTCCAATTTGAAATATGGGGAAGTTTGAGATACAGCATATATTCTCATGACTATTTACAATTCTCTTCGATTACATCTTTATGATTAATTTGTGTTTATACTATGCAAGTATAAACACCCAAAAGTCTTGGTGCAATTTTAAGCTATTAAAGCATAATGATAATAAATTCAATGTTACCAGATTCAGATATGAGTAATGCTTTAATTAATCTTGGCGGGGTGGGGGGAGTGGGCATGTCTATGATTTTATTGGTGTAAAAAACTTCCAGTTTAGGAAACTTCCTCTACCAATAAAAGATCTGTACTTGCTGTATCAACAATCCAGCTAGCAGCTTCTGTGGTGGTGTAAGATCCACCAAGAACCAGCAAGAATGGTGTTCTTGAAGATTGGCAGGAGTGGCTGATGAGGAGCAGACAATGGCTGCCGAAATATTGACCCAGACAGAGCAGAAGACTACTTGCATGAGAACTTTGGAAAAGTGAGAGCAGTGAGCTGCCTTCCAGCTGACTTTGGTGAGGTGAGCACAAAGGCAGGGAACCGCCTACATTGGGATTCTGGCAGAAGCCAGGCCCGGCCAGCCAGAGCTGGACAACCAGGAACCCAGGAGGCTGGAGTTCAGCCCTGGGGAAAGATGCAAACTTTGCAGCAAGGCACGGTGTGTGACTTTTTCCTGCCTTCCTCTGGGACTGTTTGGGACCCAGGAGGGAGGGGTGGATTTGTCTATGGTGGGGTGGGGGAAGTGCCATGGACCCCCAGGGACCCCACCCTATTGGCTTTGCTGCCCAGCTGCCCCCCAGGACTTGGAAGTGGGGTGCTGGAGCAGTGTGGGGAGAAGGATACATCCCCAAGAGATCTCAATTTGGACTTTGTTGGGACTTTGCTAACTAAAGCATGCTGGTACCTGAAGGTAGCAGCAGGAAGCCTGCAACTGCTGTGTGGGGAGGACACTCAAGAAGAGCTTTGCTTGGACATTCTGTACTGCTTAAAGAGAGTAACTTTCTGGGACCTAGGGGTGGACTTTTGAATTGTAAACAAATATTTGGGAATGGCACTGAATGATATGTTTTGCTTTGTTATTAATGATATATTTTGTTGTATTTCCCTGGATGTGATTGCAATGTATAATGTTTCTATTTTGCTCCAGGATCCAGAGCCATTTAATTTAGATATTGTTAGTCCATCGATGGTGGAAAGGGGTGGCCAATGTAATAGTAATTAAGGTGGGACTTTTTGCTGTTGACCTTTAATGATTCTGGCCTTTGTTTGAATGGGGCAGATAAAGTGGGATGTTTTTGTATTTCTCAGCACTGAGACAACTGGGAGTCATTGATTTGGATCTGATGTGATATTGGGGGTGGGGAACTTCTCCACGCCCAGCCTGGATGAGGTCAGGGCCCAAAGGATATATAAGCACAGAGGTTAGCGTTCTCTCTTGGAGCTCTGAGCCACAGCAGGAGCAGCATGTGACTCTGGGCCAGACGTTCTAATGAGCTCCCTGGCTGTATACCCAGATGTTGATAACTGCGAATTGTATTTGGTCTGTAATTCAGGGTGCTGGCTTTTCCCCCTGATGTAGGTGAATGTTATTTGTATGCGGGATTAAAGTAAGATTGTTAACCCCTTAACGTTGCTTTCCTTAAGTAAAGCAGATCAAAAGGACCTGTGTTGGCAGCTTTCTGGGTGCTGGTTGTTGGTGGATCTTACACCCCCACAGAAGCTGCTAGTTGGATTGTTGATACACTTGCCTTGCTACTTATAGTCTTAGGGAGTTGCCTGGGAGCAGTAAGAGGTTAAATGACTGTACTTAAGGTAAGTAAAGGCAACAGATGTCAATAATTTTTTCTTAATGCCAAGGTTAGCTTAGCTTACTAGGGTAGCTAGACAAATGCTTTCCTGGTAAAATAAAGTGTGGCAGGATAGAGTGGAAAAAAGCATTAGACTTGGAATAGGGACCTAAGTTTGAATATCAACTACTTGTGTGACCTTTAACAAGTGAGATGACTCCTTTGGGTCTCAGTCCCTATAAAGTGAGGAAGTTGTACCAGCTGATTTCTAAGTATCCATCTAAATCTAAATCCCATAGTTTACTTTTTGTGAACAAAAAGCTCTCTTGGTAAAACTTTTTTTGTAGGCTTTTTGAAAGATAGGTTAAAGGGGAAAACTGGGTGCTGGTAGGGGAGAGAGTATAGGAAATGTAATATTGTTCAAGGAAAATCTTTTAACACTGAGATATGACCAAAAGGAACTCACCTCTAGCGTAACTTTAATGTCCTGTACTTTCTCTCCAATTTAGAGGGAATAGCTACATTTTTATTTTCCAACATTAATTTACATATGTGGGAGGGGTTTGAAATAATTGGCAAATTCATTATCATCTACTTAAACTTGTAGCAAATATGACAATTGTCTAATGAGTTTTATCTTTAGTTATCATTCACTAGATCTGCATAGTATAAATACATTTTAATTACATAAGACAGCTATAACTGATGTAGCCAATAGAGTGCTTGAATTGTGTCTAAAAGACACAAAGTTCAAATCCTGTCTACCATACTTAATAGCTATGTGACCCTGGGCAAGTCGCTTAACCTTTCTTGGCCTTATTCCTTATCTATAAAGTGAGGAGGTCGACCTTAGGGTCCTTCCAGTTCTATAGAAAGCTAAAAATAGAGATTTTGGAATTGAAGTATAAACAAAAGTTTAATTCACAAATGTTCTAATTGTTTGTTCCTACTGCAAATTTTTCCTCATACCTAATATGTGCACACACTTATTATTTCAAATTATTTATATATTTCTTTCTTCAGTTGGTTTTATGAGGAAACAATGTTTTTAACTCAAATGCTTAAGACTCTGTAAATGCTTAAGACTTTGTAATATAAAGCATTTAACATGTAAATGTATATTATAAATCTAAAAATATAAACCCTCATTACATAACTGAAAATTATTTCAAGCTTGGTTTATGATAGAAAATCTCAGAAGATGACCAGTCTTACATGAATATTTACCCTTAATTATTAAGTACTTCCTATTTCAAACTCTAACAATAATAATTATTTACCTTGGTGCTCCTCTAAATCCATGTCAAGCTGCCGAATTTCTTCATTAAATTGGTTAATTTTTTCTTTTATGTCTGTTAACCTAGCAAATACAAAATAATTATTATTAAAAATAATGAAAATAACATTCAACATTTTTTTCTGTTTTACATATGGAAATGCTCATTTTGTCTAATATTTGTTAAGTTCAGGATTTACAAAAAATAATCATATGAAAAAAGGAAGTAAGATTGGGGTAAAAATATTTGATGGAAAACGGATTATTGCATTGCAAAAAGTGCTAGATTTGAAGTCAGAGGGCCTGAGCTCCAGGCACAGTTCTGTCACTATCTGTGTGGCTTTGGACAAATTGTTTAACATTCCTGGGTCTCAGTTTCCTCATTTAGACTAAATGCTACGTTAATAATGGCATTTTGTAGTTCTAAATTTATGGTCCTAAAATGATATGAAATGTTACCTGTAAAATGAGTTCTGTTTAGCTGGTATACATATAAAATGGTGCAGTTAGAAAGGACCTAGCTCATCTAATCTAAAGCTCTCATTTTATAGTAGAAGAAAATATTGTTCAGAAATGAAGTGACTCACCTAAAGTAAATTAGTCTGTAAATGAAAAAACCAGGACTAAAGCCTGAGTCTCCTGACCCCCAATTCAGTGTTATTTATACTTTATAATATCAACAATCAGCTCAATTTATTCTTTTGTCTCTAGAAACAATCATGCACATTTGGGAGATTAATAATCCTTTCCAGACTTTTTTTATGATTCTTTGTTTGAGAGAAGTATTTAGTAAGAGCCACTTAGTCTTTGGGAAGTAATACCAGCAAGATCTAAAACAGCAGTCTCCAAAGTGTAGCAAGATTAAGGGGTATGCTAACAATCAATAGGAGAATAGGAAGAATGTGCATCCCACCCTTCCTGCTATATCTAATTGAGAAGTTTATCTCCAACACAAACACATTTGCCCTTCTGTTTCAACAATCCGGCTAGCAGCTTCTGTGGGGGTGTAAGATCCACCCACAGCCAGCACCCAGAAAGCTGCCAACAGCACAGGTTCTTTTGATCTGCTTAACTAAGGAAAGCAAGGTGAAGGGGTTGACAGGCTTACTTTAATTCAGCATACAAATATCATTCCCTTAGTTCAGGGAAAAAAGCCAGCACACTGAACTTCAGAGCAAAATACAAACAAATTACAAACATCAACAGACAGACCCAATACAATTCATAGTTACCAACATCTAGGTTCAGCCCAGGAGCTCAGAACAAGGGCTGGCCCAGAGTCACTCGCGCCACCACTGCTGTGAGTAAGAGAGCTCCAAAGAACAGACAGCCAACCCCTGGTTTTTATATCTTTTTCAGCGTCAGGGATGAGTCACACATGCGACTCACCCATGTGACTAAGAATCATCACAAAGAGGCAGACTTAAACCCACATGGTCTAAAAGCCTCTGCTGTCCCAGACATGTAAACTAGGCCCTCCCTGGAGTTAGCCCCACCTTGGGCCCCACCTTAGTTGCCAATCCACACCCACTAAGGTTTATACACCTCATAGGGGTTTGGGCCTGGGGCTTAGCACCTAGTAAGGCTCAATGAATTACTCAAAGGGAACAAAGGCCAAACTATTCAAGGGCACTTGTTGAACTAAGTGCTAAGAAGCCCATTTTTGCTTACCAACACACTTTCATCCATTACTGTCTAATCCACTTCACCCTCCCACATCAGTCACTGAGTGCAGTTAAAAACCTAATCACAACTCAGACACCTAAAACAGCAGCTGTTCAGGTGCCACTGGGAAATTCCCTACCCATTAGCATAAGCCTCTGCCTCCCATGTCACCTCACAGGTATGCTTTGCGCTCCAAAGTAATGACCATGAAAAAGAGTTCCGCCCACTCCATTTTCATTATGATTGGAACAGAGTGAATCCTATTGACTGAAAAGGTATTACTGGGTTGTGATCCATATCTTCACTGCAGACTGATTCCATTATATTATCTTACACCTAAACCTACCCTTCTTCCAAACTCCCCTATTTCTGATGCAGGGCACCATCATCCTTCCAGTCACCAACACAATTTTTCATGTAAGCCACACAGTCAATCAGTCGTCAAATACTACTATTTCTATCTCTGCCTCAACGCTCTCATTTATCGCCTTCTCCCTACCCACACACCACCACCCCAGTTCAGTTCCTCTTCACTTCTCACTTGGACTACTAATTAAGTCTCCCTGCCTCAAGTCTCTCCCCTCTCCAACCCATGGCTACAAAAGTGATTTTCCTGAAGAACAAATCTGACCAAGTCAACCTCCTACTCAACAAACTTTAATGATTCTATATTGACTTTAGGATCGGTCAAGCAGCAGGCATTTATTAAGAATACAAACCCCTCTGGAAGTTAAAGCTTTTTGAAACCTTGCCCCAACCTACCTTCCAAATCTTATTATGTATTACTGCCCCTCCCTGTCTTTTATGGTCCAAACAAACTGACTTTAAAACCGTTCCTCACTCATATACAAAATCCCCCCAAATTATTCAAATATGAATAGTAAAATAAGATATAATACTACCCATTAGGAAGAATGACATAAATAAAAAGGAAGGCTGAATGTAGAACAGATTGGAGTGGGGAGAGACTTGAGGCAGGCAGATCCACTAGCACACTATTACAGTAATCAAAGCACAAGGTGATGGGGGCCTGGGTGTCAAAGTAGAGCAACATATGAAATGTTGCAAAGTTGAAATCAGCAGGCCTTGGCAACAGAGTGGATATGGGGATAGGGCAGTTCCAATATATGTGCAGGTATTCATAAGTTACATAAGTTTGGCTTATTTGAATACTTGGTTTAATCACTGTCATAGTGGCAAAAGATTATTATTCACAGCACTTACTTGAAACTCATTTTTCAGTCCCATCCATCAATTATATAAAAGTTTTAGTTAATAATGAGAAAGCAAATTTACATTCAGTTACTCTTATAAATTCAAATTTGTAGCAAGCGGATTAAAAACCAATCAAAATTCTTAATTTGGAAGATTTTTAAACACATTAGGATTATTGTTTTTCTAAGTTTTTAAAGTATGTGGATATAAGAATTTATATAAATGACACATTTAACTTTTGACAACAAAACCACCTAATAGTGGGAACATTTCCAAATACCCATTGCCCGATGTTCTCTTCTTAGCACAAATTCCTTTCAAAAAGAGTTGCTTTTTCAATCACTTTTGTCTGACATCCCAGAAAGACAGGCAACTGAACTCAATGAATAAAGCCAAAAACCACTGCCTGGTGGATGAGTTATCAAAAGCTATTAACAAACATCATGAGAATTGAACACCAATCATAACTACATAAAGGTTGCTCCCAATGACTACCATTAAGAGAAATGCAAATCAACATAACCCTGAGGTTTTACCCCACACCAGCAAATTGGCAAAGATGACAAAATATGCAGAGGGTCAACTTTTCAGAGGGGAAGGGTGATGGTGGGAAGATGAACAGACAGACTCCTATGATTTATTTCATGAATTCAGTGATGCCTTTAAGTTTGCAGACTTTGAAAATAAACTGGCTAATCTCTGAAATGTTCACGTGGATCCCTGAGTACAGCGACTGTTTCATTTTCGTCACTGTATTCCCAGTGCCTAACACAGTGTTTGGCACATAGCAGGAGCTTAATAAATGTTTGTTGCTTGAACATGAAAAAGGGATTTAGGGGGAAAGGTACTGAGATCTGTAATAGAGACTGAAACAGATCTTTGTCCACTCATCCTGTGGGACTCACTCTGTCCTACCAAAAGAAAAAAGAGAGGCCATGGCTCTTACTCACTGGCCACTGTCTTTCATCCCAGGGCTAATCAAGAGGCACCATAACCATAAAGTTATCAGAGGTGTAGAGCGTGAGAACTGTCATGTGTGTGAGAGTTTCCTAATCATACATGTATAGCGGCCACAGATACCTGGGTCCTAATTAGGTTAAAACCATACAGATAAGGGATGACACCAGGCACAGAAGGAAGACTTTGGGAGCCTGGAAGAGGGTAGGAGAGAGCAGAGTAGAGAATTGTTAGGATATAATAAGTGTGGTAGGAATTTGTGGGGGTCAAGATCCACAACTGGCTACCAGGAAAGTGGGATTTGACTACCATCTTATGAGCCCCACTTTGGGGACCACTTCTTTTGGCTGAACCTTTCTAATTAACCACTTGTCAACAAGAAAATTTTTTTAACACAACCCAATATATGTATAGCTACTAATTTATAAATCTACTAAAACTAATTTATAACATCTACTAATTTTATTATATTCATGTTCACACTAATAATTATGTACACTATAAAACTTATAAAGAATAAAAATTTTAAAGGGATAGGATGAAGATGAAATAATATTCAATCCTAGAATCAATACAGAACCACTGGATTGTATAGAGTAGAGAAGTAAAGTGGTCAAAACGGAACTTTGGGAAAACCACTTTGGTAGCAGAGGTATCAAACATGCAGCCTGCAGGCCACACAAGCAGCCTGCATCATTCCTAAGTGGGGCCTGAACCAAATTAAAACGTAATTGGGAAATATTTGACAAAATAAGTAAAATGTAATAAAACATAAATGATGTTAACATGTAGCTTTCTAAGTTAATATGGTCTCATAGAGATCTTTAGGTATAGTTAAGTGGCACATAGTTCTATTGACTTTGACATCATTGATGCAGAGAATGTGTTGAAGAAGGAAAAGACTTAAGGTAGGGAAACCAATTAGGAGACTACTGCAATAGTCCAGGTCAGAGGTCCAGAGTCCTCAACTAGGGAAGTGGCTGTGTGAGTAGATAGAGTTGTACCAATAAAAAAGATGTTGTGGAGGTAGAAATAGTAAGATTTAGCCACTGACTGAATATGTGGGTTGGGGGAAAAATGAGAAGTCAAAGATAATACTAAGGTTGTAAATCTGAGTGACGGGAAAGATGGAGGATCCTAAAATGAAATGGAGAAATCATAAGGAATAGGGAGTGAGGGGACAGGGCTGGGTTAGAGAAGAGAAAGATAACGAATTATATTTTTGACACCTTGAGTTTTAGAAAATTACCAAAAATAAAGACAGAAATGTCCAATAAACAGTTCATGATTTAGGACTAGATTTAAAGTGACAGATTAGGACTGGATATAGAGATTTAAAAGTCACTTATATACAGATAATAACTAAACCAATGGGAGATGAGAAAGTCACCAAGTGAGAGAAGAAATGATGGTCCTAGACAGAGCTTTGGGGTATACCCGTAGAAGGAGACTGACCATAAGCAATTAAACAAGCAAAAGGAAAACCGAGAGAGAGAAATGCCATGACAATTTAATACCAATATGTGTTGGCAAGCAAAAATGGGCTTTTTAGCACTTAGTTCAACAAGTGCCCTTGAAGAGTTTGGCTTTTGTTCCCTTTGAGTAATTCACTGAGCCTTACTAGGTGCTAAGCCCCAGGCCCAAACCCCTATGAGGTGTAAAACCTTAGTGGGTGTGGATTGGCAACTAAGGTGGGGCCCAAGGTGGGGCTAACTCCAGGGAGGGCCTAGTTTACATGTCTGGGACAGCAGAGGCTTTTAGACCATGTGGGTTTAAGTCTGCCTCTTTGTGATGATTCTTGGTCACATGGGTGAGTCGCATGTGTGACTCACCCCTGACACTGAAAAAGATATAAAAACCAGGGGTTGGCTGTCTGTTCTTTGGAGCTCTCTTACTCACAGCAGTGGTGGCGTGAGTGACTCTGGGCCAGCCCTTGTTCTGAGCTCCTGGGCTGAACCTAGATGTTGGTAACTATGAATTGTATTGGGTCTGTCTGTTGATGTTTGTAATTTGTTTGTATTTTGCTCTGAAGTTCAGTGTGCTGGCTTTTTCCCCTGAACTAAGGGAATGATATTTGTATGCTGAATTAAAGTAAGCCTGTCAACCCCTTCACCTTGCTTTCCTTAGTTAAGCAGATCAAAAGAACCTGTGCTGTTGGCAGCTTTCTGGGTGCTGGCTGTGGGTGGATCTTACACCCCTACAGAAGCTGCTAGCCGGATTGTGGAAACACAATAATACAGTAATAATAATAACTAGCACTCACATTGCACTATAAGATTTGCAAAGTGCTTTACAAATATTATTTGTTGTATTATTTGATAAAGCAACCCTAGGAGGTAGGTACTATTATTACCCCCATTCTGCAAATGAGAAAACTGAAGCAGATAGAAGTTAAATGACTTTCCCAGGATCATACAAAGTGTGTCTTAAGTTAGATTTGAATTTAGATCTTCTCGATACCTATTCTGGTTTACATTGTCTAAATTTGACTATTTGTAACAATCCTGTGAGGTAAAAGATACATCAGTATTGATGTTATCAATGTGAACCATAATATGAATATAACAATTTTAATCTCATATTCATTTAAAAAATAAAGGGTAGGGAATGGACATAAGGAAAATGATACCTACTGCCTCTCCATGCCTGCTATTTCCTGATTATCTTCTTTAACCTACAAAACATAATAAAATAGTATGTAAGGAATGAGTGAATGAAGCTAGTAGATAACTAAATAATGGAGAAAAATCGAACAGGTCAAGCATAGATTTTCCCTAATACAATATGCTTCACTGAAATGTTAAATCTGATTTACCTTTTTTGAAACCTATACATTCAGTAAAATCCAATTTATAGATTTCAAAGGGGGAAAACAGAAATGGCACTATTCCCAGGTTTCTCTTTTTTTCCTAAATAAGGGTGGTGTGAACTACTATACCTGAAGCTTTCTTTTTCATATTGCTAGGCAATGGGGCCCATAGACACATACCCTAAAGTGGTTTTTTTAAAGAGTCTCATAGTATTTTTTTTCCAATTATATGTAGATAATTTATAGCATTCATTTTTACAAAATTTTGAGTTGCAAATTTCCTCCCCTCTTTTCCTCCCCCTTTCCCCTTCCTAGAATGGTAAGAAATTTTATATACGTTACATATGTACAATCATATAAAACATTTCCATATTAGGCATAGTTGTGAAAGAAGAAACAGAACAAAAGGAAAAAAATCCCAGAAAGTGAAAATAGTATGCTTCGATCTGCATTCAGAATTCATCAGTTCTTTCTCTGGATGTGGAGAGCAGTTTTCATGGTGACTCCTTTGTAATTGTCTCGTATCATTGTATTGTTGAGAAGAGCTAAGTCATTCACAGTTGATCATCACACAGTGTTGCTGTTACTGTGTACAGTGTTTTCCTGGTTTTGCTCATTTAACTTTGCATCTGTTCATACAAGTCTTTCCAGGTTTTTCTTAAATCTGCCTGCTCATCATTTCTTATTGCACAATAATATTCCATTACATTCATATACCACAGCTGGTTCAGCTATTCCCCAATCCATGAGCATCCTCTCAATTTTCAATTTTTGCCACCAGAAAAAGAGCTGCTATAAATATTTTTGTACATGTGCACTAGTAACTAAGGTGGGGCTCCAGGTGGGGCCAGTGAAGGGAGGTCTGATTATATCTTCGCTCCCAAGTAGGCCCAAAAACCCTATTAGGTGCTAAGCCTATGTGGGCGTGAAGCCCCCAGGGTCCTAAGGGGAGTTGCTAAGATCAGAGCCAATAGTAAGAGCTTAAATTCTGGTCACTCAGATGATGTCTGATGACGGCTAAAGAGTGCATAAAAAGGGAAGACAGAGCTATTTGCTTAGGGCTTTCACTCTTGGCGGTGTGCTGATGCGGAGACTCAGGGCAGCTGTAGTTAAGAGCCCTCCAGCTTGTAAACCCACATGTTGGGACTTTGTTAAACTCTGGTAACAATTCATTGAGATTTGAATCAGAAAAGGTCTGTCTGTTGATGTTTGTAATTTGTTGGTATTTGCTTTGAAGCTCAGCATGCTGGCTTTTCCCCCTCAGCTGAGCAAATGATATTTCTATGTTGGATTAAAGTAAGGCTGTTAACCCCTTAACGTTGCTTTCCTTAGTAAAGCAGATCAAAAGAATCTGGGCTTGCAGCATTCTGTGTGCTGATTGTTGTTGGTTTTACACAGCCACAGTAGTTGCTAGCTGAATTGTTGAAACAAAATGTAGGTCTTTTTTCCCTTTCTTATGATTTCTTTGGGATACAGACCTAGTAGTAGTATTGCTAGATCAAAGGGTATGTACATTTTGGTTGTCCTGTGGGCTTACTTCCAAATTTCTCTCCAGAATGGTCAGATCAGTTCACAACTCCACCAACAGTGCATTAGTGTCCCAATTTTCCCGCAACCTTTCCAACATGTATCATTTTTCTTTTTTGTTGTTATTAGCCTATCCTGATAAATGTAGTTCAGAGTTGTTTAAATTCGCATTTCTCTAAACAAAAGTGATTTAGAGCACTTCTTCATTTGATTTATATATAGTTTCGACATCTTCATCTGAAAACCGCCTGTTCATATCTTTGACCATTTATCAATTGGGGAATGGCTTGTATTCTCATAAAATTGACTTAGTTCTCTATATATTTGAGAAATGAGGCCTTTAACAGAAATACTTACTATAAAGATTGTTTCCTAGCTTTCTGCTTTCTTTATAATGTTGGTCGCATTGGTTTCATTTATGTAGAAACTTTTAAATTTAATATAATCAAAATCATCTACTTTAAATTTTGTAATGTTCTCTATCTCTTGTTTGGTCATAAATTCTTCCCTTCTCCATAGATCTGACAAGTAGACTATTCCTTGCTCTTCAAATTTGCTTATGGTATCATCCTTTATATCTAAATCATATACCCATTTTGACATTATCTTGGCATGTGTTATAAGATATTGATCTATACTTAGTTTCTGCCACATTGTTTTCTAGTTTTCCCAGCAGTTTTTGTCAAATAGTGAGTTCTTATCCCAGAGGCTGGGGTCTTTGGATTTATCAAACACTAGACTACTATGGTCATTTACTACTGTGTCTTATGTAACTAATCTATTCCATTGATCCATCACTTTATTTCTTAGGCAGATAGTTTTGATGATTACTACTTTATAAAATGTAATTTGAGATCTAGACTTCTAGGTACCTTCTTTTGTATTTTTTCATTAATTCCCTTGATATTCTTGAACTTTTGTTTTTTCCAGATGAATTTTATTGTTATTTTCTAGCTCTATCAAATAATTTTTGGTAGTTTGATTGGTAAGGCACTGAATAAATAAATTACTTTAGGCAAAATTGTCATTTCTATTATATTGGCTCTGCCTACCTATGAGCAACTGATATTTTTCCAATTGTTTAGATCTGACTTAATTTGTGTGAAAAGTGTTTTGTAATTGTTTAGGTGTGTCTTGGCAGGTTTGTCTTGGCTGGTAGACTCCCATGTATTTTACAGTGTTTACAGTTATTTTAAATGAAATTTCTCTTTCTATCTCTCCCTGATGGATTCTGTTGGTCATATAGAGAAATGCTGATGATTTATGTGGGTTTATTTTACATCTTGCAACTTTGCCAGCATTGTTAATTATTTCTAGTAGTGTTTTTTAGTTGATTATGTAGACTTCTTTAAGTAAACTGTCATATCATCTGAAAAGACTGATAGTTTTGTTTTCTCATTGCCTATTCTAATTCCTTCAATTTACTTTTCTCCTTTTATTGCTACAGCT
Organism: Trichosurus vulpecula; assembly: GCF_011100635.1. NCBI lineage: Eukaryota > Metazoa > Chordata > Mammalia > Diprotodontia > Phalangeridae > Trichosurus > Trichosurus vulpecula. Next base: position 20,690,533 of record NC_050581.1, read on the forward strand.
AACATTTCTAGTACAATATTGAGTAGTGGTGATAACAGGGATCCTTGCTTCACCCCTAATCTTACCAGAAAGGCTTATAGCTTATCCCCCCTTACAGGTAATGCTTGCTGATGGTTTTAGGGAGATACTGCTTATTATTTTAAGGAATGCTCCTATGCTTTCTATTTTTGATAGGAACGGGTGCTGAATTTTGTCAAACACTTTTTTGGCATCTACTCAGATAATCATGTGATTTCTGTTGTTTTGTTATTGATGAGGTCAATTATGATTATAGTTGTCCTAATACTGAACCTGAATTCTTGGTATAAATTTTATCTGGTCACAGTGTATGATCTTTGTGATATATTGCTGTAATCTCCTTGCTAGTATTTTATTTTAAAATTTTGCATCAATATCTATTAAAAAAATTGGTCTATAGTTTTCCTACTCTAAAACAGCTTTTCCTGGTTTGGGTATCAAAGCCATATTTGTGACATAAAAGGAATTTGGTAGGACTTCTTCCTTGCCTAGTTTTCCAAATAGTTTATATAGTGTTGGAACTGTGTTCTTCAAATGTTTGGTAGAATTTGCTTGTGAACTGATCTAGCCCTGGGAATTTTTTCTTAGGAAGTACACAGATGGCTTTTTCAATTTCTTTTTCTGGAGATGGAGTTATTTAGGTATTCTGTTTCCTCATCTGTTAATCTGGATAATTTATATTTTCATAAATACCCATCAATTTCACTCAGATTGTCAGATTTACTGGCATGTAAATAAGCAAAATATTTCCAAGGGATTGCTTTAATTTCTTCTTCATTGGTGGTGAGTTCACCCTTTTCATTTTTTATTTCTTCTTTCTTTTTTTAAATCAAATTAACAAATGGCTTATCTATTTTATTGGATTTTTTTTCATTAAACCAGATCCTAGTTGTAGTTATTAGCTCAAAAGTTTTCTTACTTTCAACTTTATTAATCTCACCTTTGGGTTTCAGGATTTCTAATTTGGTGCTCAATTGGGGATTCTTAAATTGTTGTTTATCTAGTTTTTTTAAGTTGCTTGTCCAATTCATTGATTTGCTCTTTTATTAATGATTTAGAAAAATAAATTTTCCCCTAAGTAGTGCTTTCTCTGCATCCCACTAATTTTGGTATGTTGTCTTGTTATTCTCTTTAACAAAATTATTGATTGTCTCTATGATTTGTTTTTTGACCTACTTATACTTTAGGATTAGATTATTCAGTTTTCAATTAATTTTTATAAAATTAAGACTTTTTATTTATAGTTTACAACACTCAGTTCTGCATGATTTTGAGTTCTAGATTTTCTCCCCTGCCCCTTCCTCCCCAAGATAGTATATCTTCTACATACAACTTCACATTAAACTTATTTACACAATAATCAAGTTGTAAAGAAGAATTATGAGCAATGGAATGAATCATGAGAGAGAAGAAAGAAAACCAAAAAAAAAAACCCCAAAAAACAAAACAATAAACAAGGAGAGCAAATAGTTTAACTCAATCTGCATTCAGACTCCATAGTTATAGTTCTTTCTCTGGATGTAGATACCTCTCTCCATCATGAGTCCTTTGAAGTTGTCTTTGCACCTTGTATTCCTGAGAAGAGCGAAGTCTATCAAGGTTAGTCATCACAGAATCAATATATCTGTGGTTGCGTATAATGTTCTCCTAGTTCTGCTATGCTCACTCAGCATGATATCATGTAAGTTTTTCCAGGTTATTACGAAGTCCATATCTTCCCCATTTCTTATAGCACAATACTATTACATTACATTCATATACCACAACTTGTTCAGCCATTTCCCAATTAATGGGCAAACCCTTGATTTCCAATTCTTTGCTACCACAAAAAGAGCAGCTATAAATATTTTTATACATATGGGTCCGTTCCCACTTGTGTTATCTCTTTGGGATACATCCCTAGAAGTGGTATTGCTGGGTGAAAGGGTATGCACGTTTTATAGCCCTTTGGGCATATTTCCAAATTGCTCTCCAGAATGGCTGGATCAGTTCACAACTCCACCAGCAATGTAAGAGTGTTCCAATTTTCCCACATCCTCTCCAGCATTTATAATTTTCCTGTTTTGTCATGTTAGCCAATCTGACAGGAGAGATGTGGTACCTAAGAGTTGTTTTGATTTGCATTTCTCTAATCAGTAGTGATTCAGAGCATTTTTTCATATGTGTATAGATATCTTTAATTTCTTCCTCTGAAAACTGCCTGTTCATATCCTTTGACCATTTCTCAATTGGGAAATGACTTGTATTCCTATAAATTTGGCTCAGTTCCCTGTATGTTTTAGAGATTAGGCCTTTAGCAGAGACACTAGTTGTAAAGATTTTCTCCCAATTTTCTGCTTCCCTCCTAATCTTTGTTGCAGTGGCTTTGTTTATACAAAAACTTTTCAATTTAACATAATCAAAATTAACCATTTTGCATTTTGTAATGCTCTCTATCTCGTGTTGTGTCATGAATTCTTCCCTTTCCCATAAATCTGACAGGTAAACTATTCCTTGCTCTCCCAAACTGCTTATAGTATCAGCTTTTATTCCTAAATCATGAACCCATTTTGACTGTATTTTGGTTTACAGTGTATGATATTGGTCTATACCCAGTTTCTGCCCTACCATTTTCCAATTTTCCCAGCAGTTTTTGTGAAATAGTGAATTCTTAATCCAGAAGCTGTATTCTCTGGGTTTATCAAAGAGTAGATTGCTATAGTCCTTGACTACTGCATCTTATGTACCTAACTTATTCCACTGATCCACAACTCCATTTCTTAGCCAGTACCAAGTAGTTTTGATGACTGCTGCATTATACTAGTTTAATATCTGGTATGGCTAGGCCACCTTTCCTAGCATTTCTTTTCATTACTTCCCTAGATATGCTGGACCTCTTGTTCTTCCAGTTGAATTTTGTTATTATTTTATCCAGGTGTGTAAAATAATTTTTTGGTAGTTCAATTGGTATGGTGCTGAATAAGTAAATTAATTTAGGGTAAAATTGTCATTTTTACTATATTAGCTCAGCCTAACCACAAGCAACTGATATTTTTCCATTTATTTAGATCTAACTTTATTCACATTAAAAGTGTTTCATAATTATGTTCATATAGGTCCTGGGCTTGTCTTGGCAGGTAGACTGCCAAATGTTTTACAGTATCTACAGCAACTTTAAGTGGAATTTCTCTTTCTATCTCTTGCTGTTGGGCTTTGTTAGTAATGTATTCGAATGCCGAGGATTTGTGTGGGTTTATTTTATATCCTATAACTTTGCTAAAGTTGTTTATTATTTTGAGTAGTTTTTTACTTGATTCTGTAGGATTTTCTAAGGAAATCATCACATCATCTGGAAAAACAGATAATTTAGTTTCTTCTTTGCCTATTCTAATTCCTTCCATTTCTTCTTCTCTTATTGCTACAGCTAACATTTCTAGTACCAAATTGAATAGTAGGGGTGATAATGGACATTCTTGTTTCACTCCTGATCTTACTGGAAATGCATCTAGCTTATCCCCATTACAAATAAAACTTGTTAATGGTTTTAGGTAGATACTATTTATAATTTTAAGGAAGGCTCCACTTATTCCTATGCTTTCTAGCGTTTTTAATAGGAATGAGTGTTGTATTTTGTCAAAGGCTTTTTCTGCATCTATTGAGATGATCATATGGTTTCTGCTAATTTTGTTGTTGATATAATAATTATGCTGATAGTTTTCCTAATATTAAACCAGCCTTGCATTCCTGGAATAAACCCTACCTGGTCATAGTGTATTAAGTTGCTGCAATCTTTTTGCTAATATTTTATTTAAATTTTGCATCAATATTCATTAGAGAAATTGGTCTATAATTTTCTTTCTCTGTTTTAACTCTACCTGGTTTGGGTATTAGTACCATATTTGTGACACAAAAAGAATTTTGTAGAACTCCTTTTTCACCTATTTTCCCAAATAGTCTATAAAGTATGGGAATTAATTGTTCTTCAAATGTTTGATAGAATTCACATATAAAACCATCTGGCCCTGGAGATTTTTTCCTAGGGGGTTCATTGATGACTTGCTCAATTTCTTTTTCTGAGATGGGGTTGTTTAGGTATTTTACTTCCTCTTCTGTTAACCCTGGCAATTTATATTTTTGTAAATATTCATCCATTTCCCTAAGGTTGTCAAATTTATGGGCATACAATTGGGCAAATAATTCCCAATTATTGTTGTAATTTCTTCTTCATTGGAAGGAATTCATCCTTTTCATTTTTGATACTGGTAATTTAGTTTTCTTCTTTCTTTTAATCAAATTGACCAAAGGATTATCAATTTCACTGGATTTTTCATAAAACCAGCTCTTGGTTTTATTTATTAATTTAATAATTTCAATTTTATTAATCTCCCCTTTGATTTTCAGTATTTCTAATTCGATATTTAATTGCGGATTTTCAATTTGTTCTTTTTCTAGCTTTTTCAATTGCATGCTCAATTCATCGATCGCCTTTTTCTCTATTTTATTCATGTAAGCATTTAGAGGATATAAAACTTCCCCTAAGAACTGCTTTTGCTGAGTCCCATAAGTTTTGGTATGTTGTCTCACTATTGTCATTCTCTTGAATGAAGTTATTAATTGTTTCTATGATTCGTTCTTTGGCCCACTCATTCTTTAGAATTAGATTAATTAGTTTCCAATTAATTTTTAGTTTATTTTTTCATGGTTCCTTATTATAAATAACTTTTATTGCATCATGACCCAAAAAGGATGCTTTGACTACTTCTGCCTTTCTGCACTGGATTGTGAGGTTTTTATGCCCTAGTACATGGTCAATATTTGAATATGTGCCATGTACCACTGAGAAAAAAAGTATATTCCTTTTTATCCCCATTCAGTTTTCTCCAGAGGTCTATCATATCTGCCTTTTCTAAAATTCTATTCACCTCCTTAACTTCTTTCTTGTTTATTCTGAGGTTAGATTTATCAAGTTCAGAGAGAGGGAGGCTAAGGTCCCCCACTAGTATAGTTTTGCTGTCTATTTCTTCCTGTAACTCCCTTAATTTCTCCTCTAAGAATCTGCATGCTATACCACTTGATGCATATATGTTAAATAATGATATTGCTTCATTGTCTGTGGTTTTTAGCAGGATATAGTGTCCTTCCTTATCTCTTTTAATTAGATCTATCTTTGCTTTTGCTTTGTATGAGATTAGGATTGTTACCCCTGCTTTTTTCTACTTTAGCTGAAGCACAAAATATTCTACTCCAGCCTTTCACCTTTACCCTGTGTGTATCCCCCTGTTTCAAATGTGTTTCTTATAAGTAGCATATTGTAGGATTATGGTTTTTCATCCATTCTGCTAGCCACTTCTGCTTTATGGGAGAGTTCATCCCATTCACATTCACAGTTATGATTACTATCTGTGTCTTTTTCTCCATCCTATTCCCCCCGTTTATGCTTTTATTTCTCCCTTCTCCCTTCCACTCAACAGTTTTGCTTTTGACTGCCACCTTCCTCAGTTTACCCTCCCTCTTGATTCCCCTCCCTTATTTTACCTTTTCCCCCTTGCTACTTCTTCCCTCCCTTCTGACCCTCCCTTTTCTTTCCCCTTTCCCTTCCTACTGCCTGTAGGACAAGTTTGATTTCTATACTTATCAGGATGTTATTCCCTTCTTGAACAGTAAAGTGCAAATACTGCTCTTCACCCTCCCTTCTTTCCCTCTACTATGTTTCTGTGCCTCTTCATGTGATATAATTTACCCTTTTCTACTACCTTACCTCTTCTCCCAGAATCATCCCTTTATATCTATTATATTTTTTATCATTATATCAGTTATTTTATACTGACACCCACAGTCTATGTATATCCCTTTCAATTGTCATAACTGTACTATTCTCAAGATTGACATATGTATAAAACATATATAAAACAAAATAATCCTATATAGGGATGTAACTAGTTTGCCTTATTGATTAACTAGGGTTTTTTCCTGTTTACCTTTTTATGTCTCTCTTGAGTTTTGTATTTGAAGATCAAATTTTCCATTGAGTTCTGGCCTTTTCATCAGGAAGGTCTGGAATTCCCTTATTTCACTGAAGGTCCATCTCCTTGTCTGGAAAATTATGGTCAATTTTGCTAGGTAGTTGATCCTTGGTTGTAGTCCAAGCTCCTTTGCTTTTTGAAATATCATATTTCAATTTCTCCTGTCATTTAATGTAGAAGCTGAAAGATCCTGTGTGATCCTGACTGTAGTTCTGTGATATCTGAATTGTTTCTTTCTAGCTGCTTGAAGTATTTTCTCCTTGACCTGGTAGTTCTGGAATTTGGCTATAATATTTCTGGGAGTTTTCAATTTGGGATCTTTTTCAGGGAGTGATTGGTGGATTATTTCGATGACAATTTTACCCTCTGGTTCTAGAACCTCGGGCAGTTTTCCTTAAGGATTTCTTGGAAGATACTGTCCAGGCTCTTTTTTTCATCATGGCTTTCAGGTAGACCAATAATTCTTAGATTGTCTCTCCTGGATTTATTTTCCAGGTCAGTTGTTTTTCCAATCAGATATTTCACGTTTTCTTCTATTTTTTCATTCTTTAGATTTTGTTTGACTGATTCTTGATGTCTCACAGAGTCATTAGCTTCTACTTGTCCAATTCTAATTTTTAATGTATTGTTTTCTTCCTTTAGCTTCTCTATCTCCCTTTCCATTTGGTTGATTTTACTTTTCAATTAGCCATTTTCTCCATTTATATTCTGATTCTCCTTAACCATTTCGCTGATTTTAAAGATTTGTTTTCATCACTGAATTTTCTTTCCATTTCTCTTTTACCTTCCTAATTTGGTTTTTAAAGTCCTCCTTGAGTTCTTCCAGGAATGCTTTTTGGTCTGGAGACTAGTTTACTTTCCCTTTTGAGGTTTCAGATGTGGGTATACTGTCCATGTTGTCCTCTTCTGAACTGGCATTTTGATCTTCCCTGTCTCCATAATAGGAACCAATGGTCTTTGAAAGCTTCTTAGTGTGCTTTTTCATGGTGTTTTTTTCTCCTGGTTTCTAAAGTGGATCTCTGCTTCTGGGGCTCAGGGGGCTCTGTCCCAAGTTTCTTGTGTTGGAATCTGGCTTTATGTGCTATGGCCTCTGGTTTCGTGAGGTGTGGGAGAGGGGTGGTCTGGTTGCTGGGAGTCTCCTTTTCCCCAGGACTGCTCTCAGCACAGGTGGTCTCAGTTGTTGTCTGTGCTGGTGTCTTCCCCTCCCCTGGCTGTGCAAAGCCATGTCTGATGTCCTGGTGTTGAGGTTTGTTAGTTCCACCCCCTGGGCTCAGTTACTCTCATTGTTCTGCTGAAGTGAGGGCTGCTGGGACACCTCTCTTGCTGCACTAGTCTCCTTCTGCCACCATGAGAAGGGCCCTCTCCTCAACTTCTCTCACTACTGAAGCCCCACTTCTTGCTCTTCTGTTTCTCCTGAGGTAGTATTCTCTGGGTTTATTCAAGGGAGGGCTGAGAGCCATTTTACCTGGCCATCATGGCTCCCGGAAGTTTAAGAAGGCAAGTTTCAAACCTATAGACTGTGGGTTGGAGGCCTCTGGGCCAGCCGCTCCCACAGCCGCAAGCTCTGTGATGGTGTCTCCTATAGCTCTGACAGACTCCGGTCCTGGGCTGAGAGGCCTGGGGCTAGACTAGGGCCATAGCCGGTACTTCCACCCTGGGCCTGTTCCTGCTCCGATGTTTCGCTTGCCCAGTGCTCTCCCAGACAGGCATGCTGGCTGGATTCCTCTGCTATTCCCGGTTGGTTTGGTTTGGTGCCCTTGTGTGTGCCTGGGGCTCTTGCCCCTCTCAGTCTACTAGAGGCTTCTAACCCTCTCAAATCTGCTCAGATTACTTTTTTAGACGTTATCTGACAGAATTTGTGAGAGAGCTCCAGTAGTTCCTTCCTTTCACAGTGCCATCTTGGCTCTGCCCTTCCAATTAATTTTTAATCTCTCTTTCCACTGTTCTTTGTTGAATGTAATTTTTATTGCATTATGATTCTAAAAGGATGCATTTAATAATTCTGCCTTTCTACATTTGATTTTGAGATTTCTATGCCCTAATACATGTAGGTGCCATGTACTGCTGTGAACAAAGGTATATAGTTATCCCTTCCACACTGAAGGGGTTGGGGGTTTGGTGCCCCCATTTTGGGAGAGCTGCATAAAAATTTTTGGCACTTCTTTAGTAACAGAGATTTAGTCTGAATTATTATGGTATTAAAAGATAAAATATGTTGATATTATACAATACTATACACATACCTTATGCATTTCTGAGTTTCTAAACGTTTTCTGGGTCATCTGCTGGAGTTTCTGTATTGTCTGTGGCTTACACAAAACTCTCCAAAAATTCCATTTAATTTCTTATGCTGACCCATGATATATTGAAACTGTAATGGGGAAAGTTGTGATGTGGAAGGGATAACTGTATATTGGTTCCCAGATGGTGACTATGAGGCTTGTCAAGTGGTCTGAGACCTTGAGAGAATATGACTGGACAATCAAAGTCTTGTGTTTCCAGAAAGACTTACCTAGAATAGACTGCTTTTTGATATAATCCTGACTCTCCCTGACCCCCTCTTATTCCTATTCCTTAACCCTACTTCAAATTGCTCCTTAAGTCCTAGACAACCAGTTGAAGTCCTCCTCAATTTGCAGGCTTCCATTTCTTTCTGATGGTTCAGACTTCTTCCCCCAAAATATGTAAATTCAAAGCATTCTTTAATTATATCCACCACATGGAAAACACTAGTAGCAGCAATAATAGAAGGCCTTAGTTATGGTCTAAAATGAGTATGGAATAACTTTGCCAATGGGGGGTAGCAATCTCCCTAGTAGTGGTCATAAAATATAAACAAAGTTTTCGATATATTTGCAAACTATTAACAATCATATCAAAGAAAGGTCCAAATCTCTAATAAGAAGAGAAATGTAAATCAAAACAACCCTAAGATTTCATCTCACATCCCTCAAAGTAGGAAAGGTGTCAAATCGGAGGGGTTGTAGAAAGATAGGCACACTAGTACATTGTTGGTAGAGATATGACTTGGTATAACCATTATCAAAAATGACCTGGAATTTTGAAAACCAAGTGACTAACATGAATATACTCATTGACCCAGAGATTCCACTGTTAGGCCTATATTCCAAGGAGGTCAAAACAAAAAGTTTTGTTTCATATACATAAAAATATTTATAGCAGCACTTTTTACAGTAGCTAAGAACTGGAAACAAAGTAGGTGCCCATAGATGGCAGAATAGCTAAACAAATTATGGTACATGAATGTGGTAAAGGAAGACTTTGCTAATCCCCCTTAATACTAGTTCCTTCACAGATTATTAATCTCTAATTTATCCTGTATATAGTTTGTTTTTAAATAGTTGTTTGCATGTTAACCTTCCCATTAGACTGTCAGCTCCATGAGAGTAGAAACTATTTGCCTTTCTTTGTATCCCCCTAACCTCAGCACAGTGCCTTGCACATAATAAGTACTTAATAAATGCTTGTTACTTGACTAGTTAACTAATATAATTGGAAATTACCATGCTATAAGAAATGAGTATGAAAATTACTAAGAAGCAGGAAAGACTTACATGAATGAGGCAAAATGAAGTAAGCAGAACCAGGAAAAAAATATACACAATGACTACAACAATGTAAATGGAGATGACAACTAATGAAACCGAATTATGTGAAATAATAATAACCACGCTTGGCTCCAAAGAAAATATATGAGAATATACCTCCCCCTACTCCTTTGCTGAAGTAAGGAACCATGGATAGGAGATACTGAATATCAGTATCTGTCAGACTTCTTTTGATACGTTATTTAGTTTTGCAGAACATTTTTCTTCCTTTTTTAATACTTTTTTTTTAAATAAAGGATGGCATTCTCAAAAAGAAGGATATATAGAGAAAAAATAATGATGTAAAAAAAGATATCAATAAAATCAGTTTTAGAAATGCAGGCAAATTTGAATTTGTATATTATAAAATGTACATTAAAGGAGGATATTAAGCCTTCCAAGCAGTGAAGCAAATCATGGAAATTATAAAACTACAAGGGGCAGCTAGGTGGCACAGTGAGTAGAGCACCAGCCCTGGAGTCCGGAGGACCTGAGTTCAAATTGGACCTTGACACACTTACTAGCTGTGTGATCTTGGGCAAGTCACTTAACCCCAATCGCCCTGCCTTCCCCCCTCCAAAAGTTAAAAAAACTATAAATTGTAAGATATGGCTTATTGTAACCATTAAAAATTACTTTGATGTGGATAAAACTGCAAGAAAAGTTAGCCAATTTTGTGTCAAAAAAGTGAATTTTTACCTAGTGTGACTTATCAAATATATCACATGAAGTCTAGATGGAATGACTCTTAAAGGAAAGGTATTCAATCTTTTAACATAATAAGTTAGTACATTCATTATTCAGTACAGCATAAGCTACTTGGCTTCCTTTCTAATTCTTTTTACTAAAGTTAAGACTCGTGCCATAAAAATATAGTATAAATATTTTTCCTACTTGTTTAAGTAATCGCTCTCTCTCTTCCATTGGTGATCCCATACTTTTGTCTTCTGCAATCATTTGATCTCGATGGGACTCCAATTCATAAAGTTTTTCATAAAGAAGTACAGCCTCTTGTTTTACCTGGGAGTGTGCTATTTCCTAAAGAAAAAATAAAACTATTTACTTTGTAGCTGACAACAAAACAGGTTTTGGTTTACGAGTATGAGCTAAGTTGAAGAGTTTGTCACCAGCATCTTAATCAATTATGTTTAATGAGCATTTATTAAGTGCCTAAATATTTGCAAGGCACGGTGCTAGGGGCTAGAGATACGAATTCAAAGAGTGAAACAATTCTATTCTCAAAGAGCTCAGGTTCTAATGGATTTAAAAATATATTATATAGAACCTCAGTGTCAAACATGCAGGCCCCATTAGTCTAATAATTTAGTTCACTCTAATAATTTAGGGATCTCTTGACCTTTATGTAGCCTGCAAAACTCTCATATGTAGTCTGAACCAGATTGAAATGTAACTGGGAAAGAGTTAACAAAATAAAAATATAATAAAATATTGATATTGCTATTATGTGGTTTTCTAAGTCAATATGCAAGCTGCAGGTATCCTTATTTAAGGCTCTGCCTCTGAGTTTGACATCACTGATGTAGAGCACCATAATTTGTATTTTTATGGGAACATTTGTATGTGGTGCTGTTAAACTAAGAATAAACATAGTAACATTTTATTTATATTTAGTTTTAACAATACCACAGTACATTTATATAGGGTGAGCCAAAAATTCCTATGAACCTACTTAAGCCCTTTTTAGCATAGGTTCAGAAGAGATTTTGGCCTACCCTGTACAAATGGTCTGTCGGGTTCTTCAATGTACTCACTGAGAGAATGGGCCTTTGGAGGGAAAAAATATCTTCCCCCTTGAACAGATCAGAGAGGTATTCTTCTATGAGTATAATGTTGCCATTTAAGAACACCCTACTTCTATACTATATATTTTAAGCAGAGAATAAAAGTGAAGAAGAGATGTGTTAAGATAAACACTCTATAATGTGGATAATACTCCATAGCACATAAGTACGTTATTTTGCAGGAATGTAGGAACTGCAGATTATATTATTAGTATATTCTGTTTAAAATGATGAGATATGAATTTTAATACTTTTAATCTATAGAAAAAGAAACTAGTATGTACAAAGGTTAAGAATTACAGAATAAGTTAGCGAAGTAATCAGTGCTACAAATTTGAACACATATGCTCTGTGTATTCAAATACAGTATACACTACTCCGGTAGTCTATTTGTCCTTATCTTCTTATTGCTCTAGACAACCCTTTAATAACATAAGTTGCTCTAGACAACTCTCTAACAACATAAGTTGCAGAGAAGGTGCCAACTTATATTGATAAGGGGAGTTCCCTCTTTTGGGAGATTCCTTAAATCACTGAGATCAGAGGTCCAATCCCTATGGAAACTTATTGTTTCCCTCTATTTGGCATATTCGCTTTTCTTACTCTGCTCCTGCTCATGCTATCCAATTCAGCAATTATTGAGTGTTTTCTATGTGGCATTACACTACAAGTGTTTTAAGCTGTAATGAATGCGAGGTAACAGAGGCAACAGGTACAGATCAATCAGTATATTTAGCAGCAAAATAAAGGAAAATGGTAGAAAGGCAGAAGGGACAGCAGGTTAAAGTGAAGAATTTTTAATAAATATAAGGGAGACCTGAGAATTTTAAAAGCAGAAGTGATGGAGCTAATGGAACTAATGGTAGTAAAGATACTTAAAATGAAAGGAATAAGATCAGGAGCATAATCTCTCTGGAGTTGAGAGGGGAATGTGATCGAGAACTTGGGTGAAAGAATTAAGTTTTGGGAGAAGAGCAGGAGGGATGCCTTTTCTTCTGAGACTGGAGGAAAGTAAAAGCAATGTTGAGGTATCCTTTTGCATTAATGTCCCTCTCCTTGCCTCTCTGTCTATCCAAATTATATACCTCTTATATAACCTAGCTCAAGTTCTACTGCTTATGTGAAAACTTCCATTATGATTCTAGTCTGCTGATACCTCTTTTAACTCTTTTATACTTACTGCCTGAACTAAATAATAACTTAATATCCTGAAATTATAGATTTAAGAGAGCATCTAGTCCAGGATTTATTTCACAGAAAAAGAATCTAAAGCTGAAAAAGGTTAAGTGACTTAGTTGAGATCATATGGCTCATTAACTTGAGAGAGGGAAAGAGAAAGAGAGAGAAAAAGAGAAAGAGAGAGAGAAAGAGGAAGAGAGAGAGAGAGAGAGAGAGAGAGAGAGAGAGAGAGTGTGTGTGTCGGGGGTCTCCTGATTTCCAGTCCAGGATTCTTCCTACTATACAACACTGCCACCTAGGTACCCAACCTAGTCGACCACACAATTTAACATTTTATTAGGTGCAGTACTGTTCATCACTTGCATGTGAAAATGGAATCTTCCTAAATCAACTGTAAGTTCAATGTGAGAAAGAGCTATACTTAATTTGTAGCCCTACATCTCTTGGGCACATATAAGCTACTGGAGAAATATTTGTTAACTGATATATTTCACATCATAATCTTTAGGAACTTAGTAAGAGTTAGAGGCTTATGTTTTATTTAAGTTCATAGCACTGAAAACATTTCTTAACATAAATGGCACATCTTTAAAAGGCATAATTTGGTAGAGGACAGAATGCAGGAAGATCTGGGTTCAAGTCCCTTGATACATACTGGCCTTATGACTGGGTAAGTCACTTAACCTCTCAGTGTCCTAGGCAATTTTCTAAGATTATAAGTTACAGAACTACATTAGTAGGAGGAATTTCCTCACAGGCAGTTCCTATCCCAATGAAGTCACAGAACTGGATCAAAAGAAAAAGATATATCTCTTTTCCATGGAAGAACACTGATGGATTAAAAAAAAGATGGCTATGGTTACTGGCCCTATTCCTGTAGCTAGAACACTTGGCATGGGATTTAAGTCCATGACCACAACTCAAAAAGCTTAGCAGAGTTACATCTGTGTAGTGAAAAATCCTGACACCCACATGGGACAATGTAGTGGCCCTGCTCCTTGAATAAGGTATATTTCTGTTGTGTACTACCACTTGCAGATAGTCTACAGTAATTTACCACATGGAAATAATCAGATGTTGACTATATTTAATATTTGAAAATAAACAGGTGATCAGCTATTTTAATGGTAAAGTCTTAAGATATAATCTTATAACATTCTGACATTTTATTCAATAGCTAGCAGTTAGATGATGACAATTCTGCCAGTTAAAAAACACTTACACTCTGCCATTTGCCTGTCTACAACAAAAACTGAGAAAAGCTGATGGATTTATTATGGAATTATGATCTTAGAGGCTAATATGGGAAGAGAAGAAAAGCATGCAGGGTTGGAATTAAGTAACATTCACTGTCCTTGAAATAGTATTATTGTATTGGTGTACAGAAGGAACTTTCTTTGTTCTTCCTTCCCCAACTAGAATATTTATGATCTTGAACCAAGAGTAGAATTGCTGAACTATTTCAAATCACTAACTTACAAATTTGTAACTTTCTGTACCAGGAAAATAAAAGGCTATGAGTCCCATTAACCTAATAATTTAGTTCACAATGTGATCAGGCCCAATTATCTTCTGTATTTGGGTAATAATAGAGTTTTTATTTAATTCCATACATACAGTTTCCAGACCTTCTTTCTTCATGTTCAGTGAATCTAATTCCTGCTGAAGTGTATCCAATTCCTAGATAAAAGAGAGAAAATGACAAGTATTAGTGTGACTTAAGTATGAAGATAAGCTGTTTCCGTACATTTCAAAATTACAGATATTAACCTAAAGTAAAAAGAGATTTGAAACTGTAAGATGACCTAGAGGTCATTTAATCTAAACCCCTCATTTTAGAGCTGGAAAATGAGGCTCACAGAGGTGGAATGATTTGCTCAAGGTCATATAGGTATTGAATGCCAAAATCAGAATTTGAATTCAGGTCCTCTGACTCCAAATCCAGCATTTTTTCCATTGTTCTATGCTGCTTCTAATAACCACCAAAAATATATTTTGTCTAGAACTTGAGTATCTTATTTTCCTATTTCTTTGATTTTGTTAAAGATAACTACATATAGATAACATATACATGTGTATATTTTGTTAAGGAGAAAAATCCTTATCAAAAATACCACTTTGCAAAAACACTGGCTAAACTGCCAAATTTAATGTTACTTTCACATCTAGAGTTATGGAATTTGTATATCTAATGAGGTCTCCCACCCCAAAAAAAGCCAGAACTATTTAAGATCAGTGCTTGACAAATGCTAAACAAGTGCTTTTTTATTCATTCATTCACTCACTTATTCACAATCTTAAGTTGTAAATGAAGTATTGCCTTTGACAATCAGTATGGCTCATTTGCTAGAATACATTAATTCCTCATAAAATGTCTCTAAATAGAAGAACCCCTTTTAATAGTCTTTTGACATTTCTATGATACCTTTATTTCAAGGAATAATGCTGTACTATCTATTTGCACTATAACTCACATTTATATTGTGTTAATAGGACAGTAATCCTCTTGACCTCTGTGAATGGAGGGAAAATACATACGAAATCAAGAATTAAATTGCCTGGTAGCACTTACGCAGGATCCGAATAGCTGCTCTACGCCCCATACCAAGATTAAAATAACACTTCTCAAAATTTTCTTGGGCCAAAATCATTACTTCTCTGGGAACTTATTTTTTGGGACTAAGCAACAGATACCAGACAGATTAATCAAGGAACAAGATGAGAAGGGTAATATTTTCTGGTTCTGGTTAAAATTTACTTTATTTCATATTCGAGGCTTTGTGGGAGGGAAGATCAGGGAATGAAAAAAGTGGGAAAGGCCAAGTATTGTCATGTCTTCCTTTGAGGGCTGCAAAGTTGTAGTGCACAGATGATTTCAAAGCCCTGTGAGGACAGGTAATGGATACGAAAGCTTTATGTCCTATTACACGCTTGTATTTACATGACAGCATGGAAGGGCAATAAAAAATTACTGTGTATCCCTATAACATACATCAGATGGAACAAAGAGAGTATTTAGATAGAAAAAATAGAAAGGCTTTGTATGAGTTTCAGGATAGGAGAGATGTAACACTAAATAAAACTGAAGCACAATACAACCCAATAAAAACTGGGTTATCTGGCATCACCACGGAATAATCCATTCTGGATAGATGAGGTTACTAGATACCTAAACATCTATCCAATTCTTTAAGGATAGCACAGAAATGCTCCAAGGGGCTTTTACGGTATAGGGAGCTATCTCCTTTAGAGAGCAGAACTATTTTATTTTCTGTCTCTTTATTATCACATTTCTTCTTAGTCGTCAAACTATTTGTACCTCATTGCCCCTTCTAATCTCTACTACTTCCATAACAATGAAACTCTTTTCCCTCTTATTTTTTCCATTTTTTCTTTTTTCCTGTTTCTTCTTTCAACTCTTTTGTCCTTTTCACCATAAAAGGTTTCTAATGATTACAATTATGTCTTTCTCTTGGTGCCTAAATTGACCAATCCCCATGAGTCAAATATAATCTTGTATTTTTTTCTTATCTTGTTTGCTTTAATTGCTGCCTGCAATTCAAGAGTTATATTTTTGCTGCCATTGCCACTGAATGAAGGACACTGGTTTCAGAGTTCCACACTGGTTTGAGGGTTCCAAAAGCCTAGTTTTATTATTCAACTTGAGAATGTACCATGGAAACCAGCAACTTAATGTGTGTTTAATAAATTTTAACCTAAAATTAAAGGAAAGACAATGCTATTACCTGTAATAATTTTTCATTTGTAGTTTTCATCTCTATATACTTGACTTGCTTTTCAGGAGACATATTTTTAATAATACCATCTGCTGCTTGTTTTTCTTGTTCAATTTCCTCTTCTACCCGCCTAATTTGTTTTTCTTTCCTGGAAAAGGAAAGGCATATTCTTTCTATCATACTGAATAGTTAAAATTAGTAAATTGACTTTCATCAACAAAAATATTCAGATCAGTGTCTTTGATTCTAAAAAGCATTTGCCCTACAAAAATTCCCTTCGTCTTACTCAAAATTCACATACCACCCCCAAAATGACCTATCTCACCTCTTCTATATCTGCCCCGACCCAAATTCCTTTTATTAGATGTACTCTTCATTCATTAATCAAAGGAGAGAAAAGCACCTGCCTGGAGCAGATATCTTTATGAATCTCACAAAAATCTTTTCGTGGGGGGCAGAGCCAAGATGGCTGCTGGAAAGCAGGGACTTGCCTAGGGCTCTCCCCCAGGACCCTCCAAACAAAGATGAAAAAAATGGCTCTGAACAAACTCTAGAACTGCAGGACCCACGTAACAGTGGAGGGAAGCAGGACTCCAGCCCAGGACAGCATGGATGGTCGCTGGGTAGGGTCTATCCCACGCAGCTGGGAGTGGAGTAGAGCAGAGCCCAGCATCGGCTGTGCCTGGACCAACCAGACTGGGAGCTGGGCAGAACAGGCCCTAGCACCCTGAATCACTGAGCTGTGGCAGTTACCAGACTTCTCAACCCACAAACACCAAAGACAACAGAGAAGGTTAGTGGGAAAAGCTGCAGGGGACAGAGTGAAAGGAGTTCATGGTTTGGCCACCACCCTGGGGGCAGTGGAGGTGGTGCAGCTCTGAGGACAGAACTACAGCTGCAGTTGCTTCTGGCCCCAGGCCGACCTGGTGGGAGGAATTAAGTGGCTGATCAGAACGGGAATGCAGTACCAGCTTAGATTGAGATGGGGTCCATGTTGGCGGTTCTTGGGGGAGGAGGAGCACTGCTGCGGCAGAGCTTGCTGTGTAGAAATAGCTCTGAAAACAACAGCGCAGCCCCTCAAGCTTAGGACAAAGTACCCTCTTCTCTACAAGCAGTCATACCCCAAGGAAAAAGTCAAAGGTCAAGTAGTTGGCTGGGAACATGGCCAGGCAGCGAAAACAGACTCAGATTCAGACTCACACTTTGGAATCTGTCTTTGGTAACAAAGAAGACCAAAACATACAGGCCATGGAAGAGCTCAAAAAGGATTTGGAAAGCAAGTTAGAGAAGTAGAGGAAAAACTGGGAAGGGAAATGACAGTGATGCAAGAAAACCATGAAAAACAAGTCAGTGACTTGCTAAAGGAGACCCAAAAAAATACTGAAGAAAATAACACCTTAAAAAATAGACTAAGTCAAATGGCAAAAGAGCTCCAAAAAGCCAATGAGGAGAAGAAGGCCTTGAAAGGCAGAATTACCCAAATGGAAAAGGAGGTCCAAAAGACCACTGAAGAAAATACTACCTTAAAAACGAGATTGGAGCAAGTGGAAGCTAGTGACTTTATGAGAAATCAAGATATTATAAAACAGAACCAAAGGAATGAAAAAATGGAAGACAATGTGAAATATCTCACTGGAAAAACCACTGACCTGGAAAACAGATCCAGGAGAGATAATTTAAAAATTATTGGACTACCTGAAAGCTATGATCAAAAGAAGAGCCTAGGTATCATCTTTCAAGAAATTATCAAGGAGAACTGCCCTGATATTCTAGAGCCAGAGGGTAAAATAGAAATTGAAAGAATCCACAGATTGCCTCCTGAAAAAGATCCCAAAAAGAAGACTCCTAGGAACGTTGTTGCCAAATTGCAGAGCTCCCAGATCAAGAAGAAAATATGGCAAGCAGCCAGAAAGAAACAATTTGAGTATTGTAGAAACACAATCAGGATAAGATAAGATCTAGCAGCTTCTACATTAAGGGATCTAAGGGCTTGGAATATGATATTCCAGAGGTCAATGGAGCTAGGATTAAAACCAAGAATCACCTACCCAGCAAAAATGAGTATAATGCTCCAAGGCAAAATATGGATTATTCAGTAAAATAAACGACTTTCAAGCTCTCTTAGTGAAAAGACCAGAGCTAAATAGAAAATTTGACTTTAAAATACAAGAATCAAGAGAAGCATGAAAAGGTAAACAGAAAGAGAAATCATAAGGGACTTACTAAAGTTGAACTGTTTTGTTTACATTCCTACATGGAAAGATGATGTGCATAATTCATGGGACCTCAGTATTAGGGTAGCTGAAGGGAATATACATGCATATGCACACACACACATACATACATACATACATATATACATAAATATACATACACACACACACACACATATATATACACACACACACACATATATAAACAGAGGGTACTGGGTGAGTTGAATATGAAGGGATGATATCTAAAAAAATAAAATCAAATTAAGGGATGAGAGAGGAATATATTGAGAGAGGGAGAAAGGGAGAGATAGAATGGGGTAAATTATCTCTCACAAAAGTGGCAAGAGAAAGCAGTTCTGTAGGAAGGGAAGAAGGGGCAGGTGAGATGGAATGAGTGAATCTTGCTCTCATCAGATTTCACCTGAGCAAGGAATAACATACACACTCAATTGGGAATCTAACCCCGCAGGAAAGGAGGAGGAAGGAGATAAAAAAGGGAGAAGACAGAAGGGAGGGCAGATGGAGGAGGAAGTAATCAAAAGCAAACACTTTCTTAAAGGGACAGGGTCAAGTGAGAAAATTGAATAAAAGGGGATAGGATAAGAAGGAGCAAAATATAGTTAGTCTTTCAGAACATGAGTATTGTGGAAGGGTTCTTCATAATGATACACATGTGGCTTATGTTGAATTGATTGCCTTCTTAGGGAGCGTGGGTGGGGAGGGAAGAGGGGAGAGAATTTGGAACTCAAAGTTTTAAAAGCAGATATTCAAAAGAAAAAAGTTTTTGCATGCAACTAGGAAATAAGATATACAGGCAATGGGGCATAGAAATCTATCTTGCCCTACAAGAAAGTAAGGGAAAAGGGAATGAGGGGGAGTGGGGTGACAGAAGGGAGGGCTGACTGGGGAATGGGGCAATCAGAATATATGCCATCTTGGAGTGGGGGGGGTGGGTAGAAATGGGGAGAAAATTTGTAATTCAAACTCTTGTGAAAATTAATGCTGAAAACTAAAAATATTAAATAAATAAATAAAAATTAAAAAAAAAATTTTCATGAAACAACAGAAAAACCAAAGGTAATAAGTAACATGAAATATTAAATTTCAGTTTCACTGCTTAAATTCTTTAAACTTCTGATTACCCACAAATACATATATGTTTATAGATATATAGACCACTATGTATAGATAACATATATGTATACATATATACATATGTGTGTATGCGTATTTGCAGCAGCAGGCAGCTTGGAATTATTGAAAGTGCTATATAGTTTCCCAAATGTAATCAAGCATAATTTTTTCCTTCTATTCATTCTAGTTTTATTGCCCATGAAAATTGATCGAGTAATTCAAGTACTATGTGTTCTTCATCATTTTGCCTTTCTTCTGGGATGGCAGAAGCGGTATCTTGAGTCCCTTGTGAATATTACTGTGAAGGCACTGTAGGATATTCCATGAGTGTGTGCCATTAACGTAATGTCATATGAAAATGGAAGATGCCTTATTAGCTACAGGATCAATATTGGATCAGAAGGGAAAAAAACTACCCAATAACAAAGCACTCATGATGGCCTACAAAGAAGAAAGGGATTATGTGATTAGAGGGTGTGGTATAGGACATCTTCCATGACATTGGCACCACCATCTTAAGTGAGACTGTTGAAAACATTTTTTCTGTCATCATATCTGTTACTGTATCAGATTTTTAGACAATCTATAAACACTGATTTACTTGTATATACTCTAACCATGCAATCTTTTACCAATGGTCAGCAAGTGGACACCAATAAAGGAAATGAAGAATATCCATGTTGATATTTGCACTGTAAGTAGAACCAAAAGATATAAAGAAGTTGCAGCTAAATGAAAGGATGAGTCATAGATTCTCCTTGCAGAGGTGAATAAAGAAGTTGG
The DNA here is from genome assembly GCF_011100635.1 of Trichosurus vulpecula. Taxonomy (NCBI): domain Eukaryota; kingdom Metazoa; phylum Chordata; class Mammalia; order Diprotodontia; family Phalangeridae; genus Trichosurus; species Trichosurus vulpecula. The sequence continues at coordinate 20,711,012 of NC_050581.1, forward strand.
TTTCATTGTGTGCCCAAAGGCAATAAAAAACATTTCAAGGGATATTCAGTCACTTCATCTTTCATTACTCATGATGAGCACAATAAACAGAACACCAGGAAGATAACTGCCACTTATTTGACAATATCTGTTGGACAGAATGAAGTAGAAAAATTCTATGAAGAGCCACATAAGATATTTTCAGCTAACATGAATGGGAAAGCAGGCTGCTTACATACCTGCTCCACATGCCTACTCCAGCAACCATGATATTCTCACCAGAGTAAATAATGATCAATATGTGGTGATCCCCAGTCCAGGGAGGACAGTGAAAGAACCCAGAATAATACCAATCAAAGTGAATAGCCCCACTCAAGGCATTGTGCATGGCCCTGGCACAAAATCTCAATTCAATAACTAAAGGTGGAGAAGAGATAAGTAAATTAAAGAAAACACCAATCTGTATAAAATTATTGCAAATCTAACTACAAAATTATCCATTTTGCATTTTGTAATGCTCTCTATCTCTTGTTGGGTCATGAATTCTTTACTTTTCCACAAATCTGATAAGTAAACTATTCCTTGCTTTCCCAAATTACTTAGAGTATCAACTTTTACTCCTAAATCATGAACCCATTTTGACTTTATTTTGGTATATGGTGTAAGATATTGGTCTATGCCCAGTTTTTGCCCTACCATTTTCCAATTTTCCCAACAGTTTTTGTGAAATAGTGAATTATTAGCCCAGAAGCTGGCCTCTTTGGGTTTATCAAAGAGTAGATTGCTAAACTTGTTGATTTCACCTACTTGTGTACCTATCCTATTCCACTGATCCACACCCCTGTTTCTTAACCAGTACCAGGCTGTTTTGATGATTGCTGCTGTGTAGTACAGTTTAATATCTGGTATGGCTAAGCCACCATCTCTAGCATGTCTTTTCATTAATATCCTAGATACTCTAGACCTCTTGTTTTTCCAAATGAATTTTGTTATTATTTTGTCCAGCTCAGTAAAAAAATTTTTTGGTAGTTCGATTGGTATGGCACTGAATAGATAGATTAATTTAGGTAAAATTGTCATTTTTATTATATTAGCTCGGCCTAACCATGAGCAACTGATATTTCTCCATTTATTTAGATCTGATTTTATTCGCGTGAAAAGTGTTTCATAGTTATGTTCATATAGGCCCTGGGTTTGTCTTGGCAAATAGACTCCCAAATATTTTGTAGTGCCTTCAGTAACTTTGAATGGAATTTCTCTTTCTATCTCTTGCTGTTGGGCTTTGTCAGTAATGTATAGGAATGCTGAGGATTTATGTGGGTTTATTTTATATCCTGCAACTTTGCTAAATGGATAATTTTGATTATGTCAAATTGAAATGTTTTTGTACAAAAAAAGCCAATGCAACAAGAATTAGGAGGGAAGCAGAAAATTGGGAGAAAATCTTTGCAACTAGTATCTCTGATAAAGGCCTCATCTCTAAAATATACAGGGAGCTGAGCCAAATATATAGGAATACAAGCCATTCCCCAATTGAGAAATGGTCAAAGGATATGAACAGGCAGTTTTCAGAGGAAGAAATTAAAGCTATCTACAGGCATATGGAAAAATGCTCTGGATCACTACTGATTAGAGAAATGCAAATCAAAACAACTCTTAGATACCACATCTCTCCTGTCAGATTGGCTAAAATAACAAAACAGGAAAATGATAAATGCTGGAAAGGATGTGGGGAAATTGGAACATTGTTGCATTGCTGGTGGAGTTGTGAGCTGATCCAGCCATTTTGGAGAGCGGTTTGGAACTATGCCCAAAGGGCTATAGAAATGTTCATACCCTTTGACCCAGCAATACCACTTCTGGGGTTGTATCCCAAAGAAATCACACAAGCGGGAAAAGGACCCATATGTACAAGAATATTTATAGCAGCTCTCTTTGTGGTAGCCAAGAATTGGAAATCAAAGGGATGCCCATCAATTGGGGAATGGCTGAACAAGCTGTGGTATATGAAGGTGATGGAATACTATTGTGCCATAAGAAATGGGGATGATGCAGACTTCATAACAACCTGGAAAAACCTACACGACATAATGCTGAGTGAGCGGAGCAGAGCCAGGAGAACGTTGTGCACAGCCACAGATATATGGATTCCGTGAGGACCAACCCTGACATACTGCGCTTTTCTCAGCAACCTAAGGGGCAAGGACAACTCCAGGGGACTCACAATGGAGAATGCTATCTTCATCGAGACAAAGAACTGCGAAGTTTGAATACAGACTGAGGCACACTACACGCTTGCCTTTTTTGCTTCTCTTTTGTTTTTGTTTTTGGGTTTTTTTTTTTTTTTGGTTCTGTTTCTTCTTTCTCATGATTCATTCCATTGGTCAAAATTCTTCTCCACGACTTGACTAGTGCATAAATTAATTCAATGTGAAGTTATACATGACAGTTATATGAGACTCCATGCCGTCTTGGGGAGGGAGGGGGGAGGGAGGGAAGAAAAACTGGAACTCAAAACTATGTAGAACCGTGTGTGGTAAACTAAAAATAAATAAAGAAATTTATAAAAAAAAAAAAAGAAAATCTAACTACAAAACAATTTCAAGCAGATACTCAAAGAAAAAAAAAAGATTTTCCACAAGGATTATGTGACTACCTAGAAAAAAATAAGCAAAAGGGGAAAAAATGAAATAAACTGGAAGGAGAATAAATAGCTCAGAAGAGAAAGTGTTAGGGGCAGCTAGGTGGCTCAGTAGATAGAACGCTGGCCCTGGAGTCAGGAAGACCTGAGTTTAAATCTGGCCTCAGACACTTGACACTTACTAGCTGTGTGACCCTGGTTTAGTCACAACTCCGATTGCCTCAGGGGGAGGGAGGGAGAGGGAGAGAGAGAGAGAGAGAGGGAAAGAGAGACAGAGAGAGACAGAGACAGAGACAGAGAAAGAGAATAAGAGAATATTAAAGCCAAGAAATGGATTCCCTAAAAACCAGAATAGAATACTAGAAAATTATCAAATGGTCAGTCAACAAGCATTTATAAAGCAGCTATTATTAAGTACAAACAAAAATCAATTGGCCATGAAACAGCAAGGAATACTGGTACAAAAACAAAAGGTTGAAAAAAAAGTAGAAAAAATTAAAAAAATATCTGATTTAAAAAATAATAGACCTGGAAAAGAAGTCAAAGAGAATAAAAATAAGAATCATTAGATTCTGAAAATCATGACAGAAAGAAAAGCTTGGACAGCATATATTTCAGGAAACCATAAATGAAAACTGCCAAGATCTATTAGAATCAGAGGGCAAAGTAAAGATAAAAATAATCTAACAATAACTTTCTGAAAGGAACACCAAAAGGAAAAGTTGCAATAATAGCAGAGACAAAATCCAGAACTCCCATGTAAAAAAATTTTTTTAAATACTTCAAACATTCAAAAAGGAGTTCATAGGAGTTTGACCTGCTCCATGGCTGCAGTTATCTCTAAGCAGATGGTTTCCATATCTCTCCTGAGATTCAGCCCTAGACCACTAAATGTCAAATCTCCAACTGACTATCTCATAAGTATCTGAAACTCATTATGTTTAAAGCAGATTTCATTTATCTTTCTAGAGCCCGCCATTCCTCCACTTCCTCATTTCTTTCCAGCACACCACTAAGATTCTCATTATCTAAGTTTGCAAGTTTGAAGTCATTTACAACTTTTTTCCTATCTTTCACTCCTATGTCCATTCATTTACCAAGTGCTGCAAATTCAATCTTTATAAGCGGGTCAAATAAACCATAGAAACAATATTTTCATTAAAAATAATGACAACAATGGGACCATATACCAAAATGAGTGGGATGCAGCCAAAGCAGTACTTTGGGAATATTTATATCTCTAGACACATACACTGATAAAAGAGAGAAAATGCAGATCAATGATTTGGGCATGCAACTAAAAAAGCTAGAAAAAGAACAAATCGAAAATCCCCAAATGAGCACCAAATTGGAAATCCTGAAACCCATTAGGATTTAATAAAGTTTAATGTGAGAAAACTATTGAGCTAATAAAGCTAGGAGCTGGTTTTATAGGCAAAAAAAACCCCAACAAAATAAGATAGATAAGCCATTGGTTAATTTGATTTTAAAAAAAGAAAAAAACCAAATATCCAGTATCAAAAATGAAAAGGGTGAACTTACCACCAATAAGGAAAAAATTAAAAGAAATCATTAGGAAATAGTTTGTCCAATTATATGCCAATAAATCTGACAATATGAATGAAATTGATGAATATTTACAAAAATACAAATTATCCAGATTAGTAGATGAGGAAATGGAAAACCTAAATAACCCCATCTTACAAAAAGAAATTGAACAAGCCATCAATGAACTCCCTAAGAAAACAATCCCCAGGGCCAGAATGGTTCACAGGTGAATTCTACCAAACATCTAAGAAACAATTAGTTAGAATATTATACAAACCATTTGAGAAAATAGGATTAGTCCTACCAAATTCCTTCTATGACACAAATATGGTTTTGATACCTTAACCAGGAAGAGCAAAAACAGAAAGAAAGCTATAGACCAATTTCTTTAATGGATATCGATGCAAAATTTTTAAATAAAATGCTAGCAAGGAAATTACAGCAATATGTCACAAAGATCATATAGTATGACCAGATGGAATTTGTGGTAGGAATGCAGGGCTGGTTCAATATAAAAAGAAAACTATCAGTGTAACTGGTCATATCAATAACAAAACCAACAAAAATCTTGTGATTGATTCAATAGATGCAGAGAAAGTCTTTGATAAAATACAACACCCGTTCCTATCAAAAACACTAGAAAGCATAGGAATCAATTGGGGCTTTCTTAAAATGATAACTAGTATCTATCTAAAACCAAGAGCAAGCATTATCCGTAACAGGCGAACTTGAAGCCTTCCCAATAAGATCAGAGTTCATGAAACATGGATGTCCATTAATACCACTATAATTCAATTCTGTATTAGAAATGCTAGCTGTTTAATAAGAGAAGACAAAGAAATTGAAAGAATAAAAATAGGCAACGAGGAAACAAAACTATAATTGTTTGCATATGAGAGAAACCTTACAGAATCAACTAAAAAAACTGGTCGAAACAATTAACAGGTGTGGCCACATTGTAGTATAGAAAATAAACCCACATGAATCATCAGCATTTCTATATACTTCCCAAAAAACCCAGCAGCAAGAGACAGGAGCAGAGTGAAACATACTTTTTTTCACTTTGTTTTTCTTGTTTTTTGTTGCAATATGGCTAATATGGAAATATGTTTTGTATTACTTTACATGGGTAAGTGATATTATAGTGCTTGCCTTCTTCAATGGGTGGGAAAGCGATGGGATCAAGGGAGAGTTTGGAACTCAGAACTTAAAAAAAAAACATCAAAAAGAAAAAGAAAAAAGTAAATTCAACCTTTGCAATAACTCTTGCATCTGTCTTCTCTCTACTCATATGCCACCATGATAGTTCAGAACCTCATCACTTCTAATGTGGTCTATTGCCAGTAACCTCCTAATTGGGCCCTGTTTCTTCCTTCTCCATCCTTTATGGAGCTACCAAACTCTTCCTAAAGATCAAGTCTAACTATGTGTCTCCTCTGACAAACAAGTTCAAAGGCAAAAGCAAAAGAATAATATACACAATGACTACAATAATGTAAATAAAGGCAATATTAAAAGGCAAGAAAAATCAGGTCTAATACAATGATCAATATTGGTTCTAAATTATACTTGGTTAAAACATACATATATACTTTCAATTTAGAAAGAGTGGGGCAGCTAGGTGACACTGTGGATAGAGCACCAGCCCAGGAGTCAGGAGGACCCAAGTTCAAATCCAGCCTCAGTCATTTACTAGCTGTATGATCCTGGACAAGTCACTTAATCCTGATTGCCTCTACTCTACCACCCCCAATAAAATAAAATACAAAAAGCAAACTACAAAAATGGAAAATGATATATATTACCATTTGAAGTCACTCTATTGGAGACCAGCCAAGTTGGCAGAATAGAAAAAAGTAGCATAGCCAAGCTCACCCAACTATTTCACAAAGATCTAAAAAATGCACCATACAGAATTCTGATAGAAACATCAAAGAAAAAAAATCTGTATCATTGTTCCAGCCTATGTTGGCACATGGTGAGAGAGAAAGACAGGTTTGAAGATACAGAGTGATGGAGTCTAACAAGGTACATGCCATGAGCACAGTTCTAATTCAGGGACTAAATGAGAGCCTGCCTGCTACTGGGCATCAGGTCAAAAAGAGGTCCCACATCTGGCATCAAGTAGTCTGAATTTGTTTAAAGCTCAGGAACAGATGCCAACTAGCAGCTGCCACTCACTACTCACTGATGGATCACAGATCCACCGGAGGAGACTTGAGCCATGCTGGGATGAGGGTGGGGTTGGGAGTGCGGTGGCAAGGTTGGTCCAAGACAAGGAATGATCACAAATGGATCCTAGGCTATGTAACTGAGCAAGGAGCAAGTACAGAAGCAAGTAGCAGCTGCATGGCTCTGATCCACTGAGAGGGCAGATTAGCAAGTAGTGTGGTACTGTGAAAGAGCACAATATTTTGAGTCAGAAGGTATGGGTTCAAATCCCAGTTTCTGCCACATTCTACTTGTGTGATACTTGGCAAGGGACTTAACCTTCTGAGTTTCTACATCTATAAAAATGAGGTGAATGGATTAGATGACTTCTATGGTCCCTCACAACTCTTAAGTCTGCAGTAGGAAAAGTGTTAGATCTATAGCCCCATACTGTAAGTTCTGTAGGAAGCAGATTCTTCAACCTTGAACCTCCATTACCCTACAAAGACATATCCTGCCCGAGTTTACTCTGAACAGTTATTTTTTTTTATCACATTTCACTCAATCAGGCATAAATGCCCAGTACGTTTACATTTTGGATCCATTGTACTTTCACTATCAGTTACTCTGTTTGCCCATGTTTACTTATCATATGTCTGCAATACATAAATAAGAAATAGTGTTAAATCTCATTTTATTGATGGTTATACTGCAGAGTAAGAAGGCAGTATAACTTTTGGACAGTCACACAATGACCATTTAGAGTGGAAATCAAATTAAAACCCAGGGCTCTTTTTTTTCTTTCACAACATGAGTATAATTCCACTTACATCAGGATATGTTTATACAATTTATATCCTTTTGTCATAGAAATGAGCATTTAGCTAAAGTGAAACTAAATGGATGAGAAACTTGGTAATATTTCCTGATAGCACAGCTCCAAAAACATTATAGTCCACCGTTTTAAGTACCATGGCATCTGTATATTCCAAGTATAACTTTTCTCATGGTTATGCTATTTTTACATTTAATTTATTCAAAGAGATGATTCATTAGTGATTAGAAAAATGAACATGATCCACAATGCATTACTTGCTATATTGAGTACTGACAATGATGATCTTAAGAAACTATGCTTCTAGTCAATCTTTTGCTAAAGAAGTCCTGGCCTCTCCTTTTTTTTTAAAATCATGAAGTCCAAAGGTTAAAACAAAGTGAAATACTGTTACAACGCATGACTTCTTTTAATGGAGGAAAAGGAATGATACAAGATCTCGATACATCTCACTTCCCAAGAAAAAGTAAAGGTAAGAGCCTATACTATCCATAGATTAAAAAAATAACTACATACTATAGTCTTAAGTGTGTTTTAGAATATTTTGTTTCAGCAACAGGCCAGAAATATGATTTTACTTTTATATCGGCAAAAGGAATGTGAACCTTGGACATGGCTAAGGGAACATTTTCCTGATACAATTATGCATGAATACAAAGGAATTGTTTTTATTTTGCAAAAATCAATGTTTTGATTTTTTCTACAAGATTTATAAACTCTTTTTTTAAACAATCCAAACACCTTTGTTTTTTGAAGTTTATTCAGCATAAGGAAACCAATTTTTAAAATTTAAATTATCTCAATTTTCGTAAATCAAATTTGTTAACTAAAAAAATTCATTTTACTTACCCAAACATACTTGTTGCTATCTGCCTTTATCAAACAATAGCTTTTTACATAAAACAACTAAGATTCAAGGAATTTGCACCTGAAAACAGAATGCAAAAAACTCTGCTTTCTGTATCTGACTGAACATGTACTGAACGTGTATAAAGCTCTTTTTGAAGTAGTTAATACATAGGACATGTATAAAGAAACAGAATTAGGCAGTGTCATGAAAATCATTCCAAATGATTAATATGCAAAGGCTATTTCAAACTAAGTAGAATAACAATAAAACATCTCATGATTGTAACAATGAACAACTGTTGTTCTTGGTTAAAAATCTTAATGACACACTGGTTCTTTAGTCAATATAATTTGATTAAGGCAACCCCCTAAATTTGCATGTGATTATTTTTAGTTTCTTATTAAATGTTATACTACTTACTGCCTCTGTGACCTTCTGTAAGTTACTAAGATCATTAGATTTGGAGTCAGATCACCTGAGTTCAAATTCTGGTTCTGCTATTTACTACCTGTGCAACCTTCACTTTACTTCTCTGGGATTCAGTTTTCTCATCTGTGAAATGAGAGGATTCAGAGAGAGGTTCACTACCTTTTTCAAAGGTCCCTTCCATCTTTAAATCCTTTGGCCTTATAATTAGATGCATAAACATTTTGATGTTCTTCAATTCTAACCTCTCCCCACGTACACTACCAAAAAAAATCCGAATGGCAAGTAAAATGAAGGGGGGGAAACCCTTTTAGTTATTTAGAAGTGAAAGAACTTTAAAGGAAGGTAAAAATGTAAATTTTTACTATCTTTAAATGTAGCAAAAGATTCTGAACCCTAATTAGCATTGGCATCACTGAACATTAAATCCTCATTATCTAATCTAAAAATATTCTGCTCCCAGGTAGACTAAGTGCTCTTAACCTGGGGTCCATCAACTTAGGTTGGGTTCTTTAAAAAACTTATAGCTATTTTAATGTAAAAAAATATAGCTATTTTAATGTAATTGGTTTTCTTTGTTAGCCAATGTATTTTATTTTATGCATTTAGAAACATTATCCTTAGAATAGATCCATAACCTTCACCAACGGGCAAGGAGGTACATGACAAACAAAAATGGTCAAGAATTTGTACACTAGACTAAATTTATAAAGTATCTGACTGAAAATTAAGTAGGAAATCTTAGGTACTACCCATTAAGAAAGATTTCTGATCATCCTTAAAAAACCCTTCACTAGAGCCTACTATCTCAAGTTTTCATCCTGTATCTCTCCTTTTTCTTAAACTCCTTAAAAAAACACGTGTGTGTATACTTTCTGCCTCTTTCTTTCCCATCACTCATTACCCTCTAAATTCTAGCTTCCAACATCCTTCCTCAACTAAAAAGTCTCTCCAAAGTTACCAATGATCTTTAAAAAAAATTATATATTTTTCAATCTTAAAAGATCCACCTTCTTTCCGTCCTATCCTACCACACCCCCAATTGAGAATGAAAGAAAAACAACCCTGTTGTAAACACATATAGTTAAGCAAAAAAAATTTCTCAATTTGCTGTCCCCCCCAAAATATGTCTCATTCTGTACCCCGAGTCCTTCACCTCTATCAGGAGTTGGGTAACATATTACATCAGTAGTCTTCTAGAATTACAGTTGGTTATTACACTGATTAGAGTTCTTATTCTTTCAAAGTTGTTTATATTTGTCCTTTTGAATTCCATCACATTTATATACTGCTTGTTCATCCATTCCTTGATGTATAGGCCCCTCAGATTTTCATTCTTTGCTACCTCAAAAAGAGCTATATTTTTGTATAGCCTTAGAATTTCTTTTGCTTAGGACTAATCCCTCCCATAATTTACTTTCCTTATAATCCCAACTTCTCCCTTTTCTCTATTTTCCTGTTGAGTTAAATGTATTTCTGTACTCAACTCCGTGTGTGTGTGTGCACACATTTTCTTCCTACCATTGAGGTAAGAACTATAATGCCCAACATATCATTGTGTAAAGAAAAATGAAAGTGTTGTAAGTAAACTGAAAAAAATAAAACAAAAAAACCAGAACCAGTTCAGATAAGAATGAAGTTGAAGTATTAGCTATTGCCCCCTCCTCTTTTAGGTAGATGTCTACTTGCTCACCTTGATCATGTGAGGTAATTTTCCCTAACCTTCCTTTCTCTCCCCCTCTAGCCAGTATATTCTTCTCCCCTTTTCACAAGAACATCAGGGTATAATGGAACCATTCCCAGGCCTTGTCTATAGACAACTTCTCTCTAGCCCTGGGGACACCTTACCATCTCCCCATATTAGATTGTAAATAACAATTCTTTTTTAGTCTTTTATCATTATTCATTTGTGTTTACCTTTCTGCATTTCTTTTCACTCCTGTATTTGAATTCTAAGTTTCTTCACAGTTTTTCCTCAAGAAAGCTTGGTGGTCCTTTATTTCAATTTTTCCCCTGAATGATTATACTCAGTTTTGATGGGTAAATTTTTTTTAGCTGTAAGTCTATATCCTTTGCCTTCTGAAATGTATTCCAAACTTTCTGCTCTTTTATAAATCATATGTGATAATAACTGTGGCTTGAATTCTTTGTTTCTGGCTGCCTTTAGTATTTTTATTCTTTCACTTGAAAGCTCTGGATTTTGGCTATGATGTGCCTGAGAGTTTTTATTTTGAAATTTCTTTCAGGAGGTGACCACTAGATTATTTTTATTTCCATTTTGCTCTCTAGTTCAAAGAAATCTGGGCAGTTTTCTTTTAAGATTTCTTGAAATATAATGTCTAGGTTCTTTTATTTTTTGTCATGGAATTCAAGTAGTCCAATAATTCTTAAATATTTCTCTCCTCAATCTGTTTTCCAGGTTAGTTGTTTTTGTTATAAGAAATCTTAGGTTTTCTACTTTTTTCATTCTTTTAATTAAATTTTTTTGTTGACTCAGAGTCATTGGATTCCATTTGGTCCATTCTAATCAGGGAGTTTGTTTGGATAAGGTTTAGGACCTCTCTTGCCAAGTTGTTCCCTTTCCAATTCTTTCCTTTGGAGCTCTCATTTCATTTCCAATTTTTCCCTTCTAGAGCTCCAATTTCATTGATCAAAACATTTTAAACTTTAAAAAAAAAACTCTTGCTTCATCTCTTCTAGGAATTCTACTTGAATTTCTGCCCAAACTATTTTTCTTTGAGGCTTTGTAAACAAAAGTTGCTTACAAAGTTTGTTTTTTAGTCATTCTTTTACGGGTTTTTGTCTTGAGTGTCCCTACAATCTTTTAATAAGCTAATCTGATGGGTCTTTTTTCGGTCCTCCTCCTCCTTGATTTCTCTGTATAGTATTTGACACTGTCAACCATCTTCTCCTCCTAGATCCTCTTGCTTCTGGGTTTTTGTTCATACTACCAGTTTACTTCCAACCTTCCTGGCCAATCCTTCTTAAGTCCTTTGCTGGCTCATCCTTCACATCACTCTCCCTAATTTTGTATGTACTCCAGGCCTTGGGCCTTCTTCTCTCTCTTACTTAAACACCTTTTCTGATCACATTATTTAGCTGTCATCTCTATGCAGATTACTCCAAAATGTACATATTCATTCCCAGTTGCTCTCTAGTACTCTATCACCAAACGTCTAGTGGACATTTCAAACTGAATGTAAGTCAGTCAGTCAACAAACACTTATTAAGTGCCAAGCACTATGCTAAGTACTGAACATATAAAGAAAGAGAAAACAGACAAACAAAAACGCCATCCCTGATTTCAAAGAGCTTACATCTTAGTGAAAAAAATAATATGCAAATATATGGTGAAAATGGGAGGCAATTTTATAGGGAAGGGATTAGCAGTATGGGGGTGGAGCATTAGTCTAGCAAATACCATCTGCAGAAGCTAAGATTTGAGCTGACTCTTGAAAGAAGTCAGGGAAGCCAGGAGATTGAGGTGAAGAGGGAAAAGCATTTCACACACGGCCAACAGCCAGTACAACGTTACAGAGTTGGGAGATAGAGTGTATGGAGCAAGTACCTCAGTGTAGATGGATCAGAGTATCTAGAAAAGAATAGTGTAAAAAGACTGGCAACGTGGGAAGACGCCAGTTGTGAACAGCTTTAAATGCCAAACGGGATTTTATATTTGATCCTAGAGGTAAAAAGGGGCCACCAGAATTTGCTGAATGAGAAGGCTGTAGGAGTGACATGCTCAGATCTGCTTTTGAAGATCATTTTGGCAGTGAAGTGGAGGATGGATTGGAGTGTAGAGAGACTTCTACCATTTATGCTTTCATAGTATGATGATGCACCAAACCACTCATTTCCTTCTCACTTATTCAAAATTTTCTATGTCTCCTTATTCTAGTAGGTCCATTGGAATAAATACATGAGGAAAAACTTCTTTAGTGTGTTACCGAAATACAAAAACAAGATAATATTGAAAGCTACATAATTTGTCAGTAAAGATCATTGAAAAATATAGAAATGGCCGTTTGTTGCAATTGGAAATGATCTGATATAAATAATATATTAAAATTCCTTCCCAGACCAAAGTGAAATGTATTTGATCTTCATTCAAGTTTTGCTTAATACGAGAAAGACTGAGAATTCAGTGTAATGGAAGGAACATTGGACCTGGAATAAAAAGAACAATGTTTCAAGTTTTGGCTCTGCCATTGGTTTTGCTGAATGATCCTGGGCAAATCATTTAATACCTTGGGATTTCTTTTCTTTACCGAACCATCTATTTCACAAGATGGTTAAATGTGACTTTTTATTATTAAGACTTTAAATAAATGCATTAAATGAATGTTTTCTATTAATTGTAGCAGCTTCTTGCCTTGCTCTTCATAATTTTGACTAGTTACATTCATGCCAGGTATTTGAGGAGTTGGGTAACATATTTGTGTGCGCTTTCCTATGATTCAGGTTGAAACCCCTATATGGCAAATGACTAACCATCTGGTGATTAGCTTACCTGAATATAGTTATCTGGGTCCTTTCCTATACTCAAGGGTTAACAGTTTGGACTTCTTTTACATAAAGCCTCTGAAATCCTAAGGTAATCTCCAACATAATTAAGCATCAGAATAGAACTCAAGTAGGGATCTTCTCATAATCCTTATTTTTCTTAACAATTACTTTATTAATATTTTATTTTTCAACATTGATTTCCATAAGATTTTGAGTTTGGGATCTTTTTCAGGAGGCAATCTGTGGATTCTTTCAATTTCTCTTTTACCCTCTGGCTCTAGAATATCATGGAAGTTTTCCTTGATAATTTCTTGAAAGGTGATACCTAGGCTCTTCTTTTAATCATAGCTTTCAGGTAGTCCAATTTTTAAATTATCTCTCCTGGATATAGTCTCCAGGTCAGTGGTTTTTCCAATGAGATATTTCACATTGTCTTCCATTTTTTCATTCCTTTAGTTCTGTTTTATATCATCTTGATTTCTCATAAAGTCACTAGCGTCCACTCACTCCAATCTAATTTTTAAGGTGTGGAGGGGCAGAGCTAAGATAGCAGCAGGAAACCAAGAACTTGTGTGGGCTCCCAACCAGGTCCCTCAAAAAACCTATAAAAATGGCTCTGAACAAATTCTAGAGCTGCAGAACCCACAGAATAGCAGAGGGAAGCAGGGCTCCAGCCCAGGAAAGCATGGATGGTTGCTGGGTAAGGTCTATCACACAGAGCTGGGAGTGGAGTGGAGCAGAGCCCAGTGTGAGCTGCGCCAGACCAACCAGACCGGATATTGAGCGGAAAAGTTCCTAGCACCCTGAATCAGTGAGCTGTGGCAGTTACCAGACTTCTCAACCCACAAACACCAAAGACAACACAGGTTAGTGGGAAAAGCTTCAGGGACAGAGTGAAAGGAATTCGCGGTTCAGCCACCAACCTGGGGGCAGTGGAGGTAGTGCAGCTCTGAGGATAGAACTACAGCTGCAGTTGCTTCTGGCCCCAGACCCACCTGGTGGGAGGAACTAAGTGGCTGATCAGAACGGGAGTGCAGACCCTGCTCAGATCTGAGTCACGGTCCAGGCTAGCGGTTCTTGGGGGAGGAGGAACACTGCTGTAGCAGAGCTTGCTGTGTAGAAAAAGCTCTGAAAACAACAGCGTAGCCCCTCCAGATTTGGACAAAGTACTCTCTTCTCTACAAGCAGTCATACCCCAAGGAAAAACTCAAGGGTCAAGTAGTTGGCTGGGAACATGGCCAGGGAGCAAAAACAGACTCAGATTCACTCAGACTTTGGAATCTTTCTTTGGTAACAAAGAAGACCAAAACCTAGAACCAGAAGAAATCAACAAAGTCAAAGAGCCTACATCAAAAGGCTCCAAGAAAAACATGAACTGGTCTCAGGCCATGGAAGAGCTCAAAAAGGATTTGGAAAAGCAAGTTAGAGAAGTAGACGAAAAATTGGGAAGAGAAATGAGAAGGATGCAAGAAAACCATGAAAAACAAGTCAATGCCTTGCTAAAGGACACTCAAAAAAATACTGAAGAAAATAACACCTTAAAAAATAGACTAAGTCAAATGGCAAAAGAGCTCCAAAAAGCCAATGAGGAGAAGAAAGCCTTGAAAGGCAGAATTAGCCAAATGGAAAAGGAGGTCCAAAAGACCACTGAAGAAAATACTCCCTTAAAAATTAGACTGGAGCAAGTAGAAGCTAGTGACTTTATGAGAAATCAAGACATTATAAAACTGAACCAAAGGAGCAAAAAATGGAAGACAATGTGAAATATCTCATTGGAAAAACCACTGACCTGCAAAATAGATCCAGGAGAGATAATTTAAAAATTATTGGACTACCTGAAAGCCATGATCAAAACAAGAGCCTGGATACCACCTTTCGAGAAATTTTCAAGGAGAACTGCCCTGATATTCTAGAGCCAGAGGGTAAAATAGAAATTGAAAGAATCCACAGATTGCCTCCTGAAAAAGATCCCAAAAAGAAGACTCCTAAGAATGTTGTTGCCAAATTCCAGAGCTCCCAGATCAAGGAGAAAATACTGCAAGCAGCCAGAAAGAAACAATTTGAGTATTGTGGAAATACCATCAGGATAAGATAAGATCTAGCAGCTTCTACATTAAGGGACTGAAGGGCTTGGAATATGATATTCCAGAGGTCAATGGAGCTAGGATTAAAGCCAAGAATCACCTACCCAGCAAAACCGAGTATAATGCTCCAAGGCAAAATATAGCCTTTCAATAAAATGGAGGACTTTCAAGCTTTCTTAGTGAAAAGATCAGAGCTG
This sequence comes from Trichosurus vulpecula, assembly GCF_011100635.1. Classification (NCBI taxonomy): domain Eukaryota; kingdom Metazoa; phylum Chordata; class Mammalia; order Diprotodontia; family Phalangeridae; genus Trichosurus; species Trichosurus vulpecula. The sequence goes on from NC_050581.1 coordinate 20,726,229, forward strand.
AATAGAAAATTTGACTTTCAAACACAAGAATCAAGAGAAGCATGAAAAGGTCATCAGGAAAGAGAAATCATAAGGGCCTTACTAAAGCTGAACTGTTTTGTTTACATTCCTACATGGAAAGATGATGTGCATAATTCATGAGACCTCAGTATTAAGGTAACTGAAGGGAATATACATACATACATACATACATACATACACACACACACATACACACAGAGGGCACAGGATGAGTTGAATATGAAGGGATGATATCTAAAAAAATTAAAATAAAATTAATGTATGAGAAAGGATATATTGAGAGAGGGAGAAAGGGAGAGATAGAATGGGGTAAATTATCTCTCATAAAAGTGGCAAGAAAAAGCAGTTCTGTAGGATGGGAAGAGGGGGCAGGTGAGGGGGAATGAGTGAATCTTGCTCTCATCAGATTTGACCTGAGCAGGGAATAACATACACACTCAATTGGGTATCTTACCCCACAGGAAAGAGGGAGGGAGATAAAAAAGGGGAGATGATAGAAGGGAGGGCATATAGGGGGAGGAGGTAATCAAAAGCAAACGCTTTCTTAAAGGGACAGGGTCAAGTGAGAAAATTGAATAAAGGGGGATAGGATAGGATAGGAAGGAGGAAAATATAGTTAGTCTTTCACAACATGAGTATTGTGGAAGGGTTTTGCATAATGATACACATGTGGCCTATGTTGAATTGCTTGTCTTCTTAGGGAGGGTGGGTGGGGAAGGAAGAGGGGAGAGAATTTGGAACTCAACGTTTTAAAACCTGATGTTTTAAAAAAAAAAGTTTTTGCATGCAACTAGGAAATAAGATATACAAGCAACGGGGCACAGAAATCTATCCTGATCTACAAGAAAGTAAGGGAAAAGGGGATGGGGGGAGTGGGGTGACAGAAGAGAGCGCTGACTGGGGAATGGGGCAACTAGAATATATGCCATCTTGGAGTGTGGGGAGGGTAGAAATGGGGAGAAAATTTGTAATTCAAACTCTTGTGAAAATCAATGCTGAAAACTAAAAATATTAAATAAAGAAAAAAAGAAAAAAACAAAAATGGAAGAAAATTTAAGATTTCTCATCACAGAAACAATAGACCTGGAACAAAGATTAATAAGAAAAAATTTAAGAATCACTGGGCTACTTAAATGCCATGACCAAAAAAGAAGAGCCGAGACATAGTATTTCAAGAAATCTTAAAACTGTTCACATTTCTTAGAACTAGAGGGCAAAGTCAAAACAAAGAATCCAGCAGTCACCTATTGAAGCTCCAAAATGAACTCTCCCAGGAACATCACAGCCAAATCCAGAACTTCCAGATTAAAGAAAAAAAATACTTCAATCATACAGAAAGAAAGAATTCAAGTACCAAGGAGCCACAGCTGGCATCATACACAATTTAAAAGCCTTCATTATAAAAGAGCAGAGAGTGCTTGGAATACCATATTTCAGAAGACAAAAGCTTGCTGATTGGATCCACTAAGGAGAAACAATCAGAAGGTATGGACAACGCTGCACAAGAGGAAGTATGGATGGGTTGCAATCTATTCAAGAGATGTCAAGCATGCAGAACCTAGAGCCAGATTAAAATATAATCAGGAAATATTTAGCAAAGCAAATATACAATAAAACATTGATTATGTTAACATATGGTTTTCTAAGTCAGTTAGTAGCCCATAAGGATCCTTATGTATGGTTAGTGGCCTTTGTTTCTATTTGAGTTTGACAACACTGATCTATATTGAGAATAATCACATCATTAAATATTGAAGTACTCTCCTGGTAATGTTATATGGATATAAATCATGGAAGACCACAATCTCCAAAGTATAAAAATTCCAGATTATCCAAAGATAAAAATAGAAGCTTTGGTGGATGTAAGTAGGTTGAAGGACATTATTAATAATGACTTTGTCTACAAGTGGTGTAAAATACATTATCAAGGAAATACGTAAGAAAAGAAGGTAGGTTAGTCATGTAGTGAAAGTGAAGAGATAAGAGAAATGGAGGAAATGTGGCAGAGTCCAAAAATCACTCACTGTTTCTGAACTCAAAAGAAAATGTGTTCAAATCCTGCCTCTGAATTCACTAGCTGTGTAACCTTGGGAAACGTACTTGACCACCCTGAGTTTCAGTTTTCTTTATGTATAAAATAAGGGGCTGGGGAATTAAATGGCCCTGAAGGTACCTTTCACCCCATGAACTAATAAAAAGGCCACCAGACTGTTGGGAAGAGCCTGGGTAGAGAATGGGAAGAAATTAGTAAGATTTTCACGGAATGAGAAAGGACGTATGCATAGTGATCTGCACCAACATAGAGAATATCCAAAGGATGAATCCACTGAAACATCTATTACTATAGTTTACTGAAGTAAACTCACATGACATATATGAAAATAGGTACTTAATCTATTTGCATTGCATAGATACTAATGACAATAAAGATTATGGTCATGATTGCTGACATTTATATAGTACTTTAAGGTTTGTGAATTGTTATATCACTATAACACTACATTAAATACATTATTTAATTTTATTCTCATGATGAACTTGTAATTATTGTCTTCATTTTTAAAGATCTAAGGTTCAGAGACTAACTTGCCCAAGGTCACAAACTGATGTTAAGAGTTGGGATTTGAATACAGGTCTCTCTTGAATCTAAGCTGAACACTTTCCCCCATTATAGCACATGTTCAATTATCAATGAAATCATGAGACTATTTTCCCAATGTGAAAAAGTATATTTTCACATAAACAAAATGTATTTCCTAAATAACTAAAAATGTATACATCTGTGTAAAAATGTGTCAACTATTTAAGAGCTCCTGTCATTACTTTAATCAAACATATTTAACTAGAACTACATTAATAAGAAACTTATAGTCTGTTATTTGCTATGATATTGGACTTATTACCATTTTATTATAACTAGGCTGGTGAAGTACTGGGTCACTCCTGTTTCTTTTGTTGTATCAATGCTATGTACATTTTAAGAAAAAAATTAAAACAAAATCTAAGAAAACAAAGTTGAAACATTATTGTAACAATTACTAAAATCTTAGCTTTATGTAAAAAATTTCTTTTTTTTAGGCTCTAAAGATGAAAATCACGGGCATCTTAATGTTGCTTTGGGGACTCTCGCTATTAGCAGCAGGCCTAAGCTGTACTTTTAAAATAGTAAGTTTTGAAATGAGAAGTACGAATTTTCAATGGAGTTTTTAAAAGATCAAGTCCATTCATAAGAACTGTGATCAATGTATTAACAAATCTTGATTCCCAAAGATTTATGAAGCACCTTCCTCCTCTTGGTGGAAATGTGGTGGGCTATACACACACACACACACACACACACACATATATATATGTATATAGGTACACATACATACATATATGTATATATATATATATATGGTGTGTGTATATGCTATCAGACATGATCAATGTGCTAGTCTGAATTGCTCAACTGTATTTTTGTCATGTGACAGGGTTCTTCTGAGTAGGTGGCCACTGTGAAATGACAGCCATATATTTTTGAAAGCATCAGTAAACCATTAAAAAGGAGTCAAATTGGCTGTATATAGGAATAGAAATAGTAAAACCATGACCTATAAAAACAGTGGTTCTGAAAGTTATGATTGACCTATCTAATCAACTAATTGGTCTTTAAAAAAAGATATTTTTTTCAAAATCACATTTATAAATGGTGATCTGATTTGAAAGACTTGCTTTACAATAGCTATGGTTCCTAAAAATGTGGATATAAAAATAATTCTGCACTTCTCTATGGACTGTCATTCTAAAACTAGAAATGAAATTCTTTTAGAAGGGAAGAAGAAAATAGAGCTTTGGAATGGATTCCAAGATATAAACATACATCTTACTCATGAATACAAGAAGCCTTTTAAAATCACCTACTTATGGTAAAAAAAATATTCTGAAACAAAATCTGATGTTTATGTTTTCTTAGAATATTATTATATATGGTAAGGTCCCTTTTTGAACATTTTGCTATTGGGTATAGTGAAAAGGATTTTTCTATTATGTTTTATTTTTCATTATGTGTTCATTAAGTATGAATTTCCACACAGAGGGTTTCCTTTAAGTGGAACACACCCACGTATTACACAGCCTTTCCCCTGGAAAATCATTAGTCAATAATAGTATTATTATAATATATGATTATAGTGAGGGTGATCAGAAAAATCCCTTAATTAATGAACTGGATTTGAATTGTGTTACCTCCTGTGGGGCTTGTCATTAGTTCTGGTCCCTTGCTGAGATGACATAGAAACTCTTGATTGGTGTTCCCTATGATTTGGTAATTCTGCATACATACAAATCATACAAGGCTGATTCTGGTTAAACTGATATAAAAGAGGTGATAAGGTATGTGTTAAGGGTTAAGTCAGAGATGATTGATTCAGAAAGAGATGAAAGAAAGATTCCATCCCTGTGGAATATAAGAGAAACTGAATAAAAATAACTATCTTTTTTGTTACATTCAGGGCTTTCTCTCCCTTGCACTTTCAGGAATATCCAAGGGGCTAAGGAAGGTAAGGGGGTGGAGTTATTGTGCTCTGCTTTCTTGCCGTATCATTTCAACAAGAATCCACAGCGCATGTCCCAAGGGACCAGAGGACACATGCAGTTTCGTGGATGGTAAGCCAGTCCAGTAAATCAAAGGTTTTACCTTATCACCTCTGTTATATTACTATAACAAATCAGAATCTGTCTTTTATGGTTTGTATGTATGCAAGATTTCCAAATCCTTTGGAAAATTAGTCTAGCTAGGAAAATGGTTTATCATGTTTAAGTCCATAATCCCAATAGATTACTGGATTCCCCTTTCAAAACCAGTTCCTTCTCCTAGCTTTCAAGAACAATTTGTATCTGAGATCTTCTGGTAGTCTGTTAATTCTTTTCTGGTTAATATGCTTTTGTTCTTTTTTTAGGATGGCAGTCATAATTTCACTGCAAAGAACCATACTTCAGTTCCACAAAATATAAATAAAAATGTTACTATACTTGATCTCAGTTATAACCAAATCACTCTGAACAGCACAGATATAAGGATTCTTCAGACATATGTTTTACTAACTGAACTCAATCTGAACAACAACAAAATTATTTTCCTACATAATAACAGTTTTGGTAGTCTCTCCAACCTGGAAATTTTAAGTATCAGCAGCAACTCCATCAATGCAATTGAACAGAATGCTTTTGTAGGATTAGATAAACTAAAACAATTGTATCTTTGCCAAAACAAAATCTCTCAACTGAATCCTTATACATTGATGCCTCTAAAAAGCCTGATGGCTTTGAATTTACAAGACAATATGATAAGTTATTTTGATATTCCAAGACAATTTCAACTGGAAAAAATAATTTTACATGGAAATCCGTGGAACTGCTCTTGTGGTCTACATAATTTACAGAATTGGTTGAATACCTCAAAAGTAATGCTAGGTAAGTTATAGAAATTAAGATATTTCAAAAATAACAGGAGGGTCACTTCAGGTTGTCATTCCCTAGAAGACTTATATAAAATTAAATTATGTAAAAACAATGAATTTGTTCATATTTGGATAGAAAATACTTTGAAAAGCAGCATCTGTGAATAACAAAAGTAACATGAATATGTGCATAAAATTAGATGCTATTTTCCACAAAAAATTCACTTTGTGTGATGCTGTTTGAATGTCATATAAAATATTTCTTGCTTTGGCATTTGAGATTGCTTTTTACTAAGATACTTTTCCTGTGTGGGATATGTTAGTGACAATAGATACCTTAATTATATAGACTGAACTATATGTATAGACTGGACACTTTGTACATCCTGATTTAATGATACATTATTTAAAATATAACTTTATTTCAAAAGAGGCATACTCAGAATTAGATTCTATGTTTAAAGATGATATTTGAATGTCACTTGAGATGAAACACAAGCTTAATGGGTAATTCAGTACCTTTCTCACAAATCTCTAATTGTTCCTCTATAAATCTGCTCTGAATCCACACTGGTGAGCTAAAGACTTTTGGGTTGCTTGATGTCAAAAACCCTCTGTTTCTCTAAATTGTCACGTATTGGTAATCACAGTATTCCTGGGACCAGTCTACTCTAGAGACTATTACTGAATAAACTACAGCCATCTGTTCTCTTGCCTCCCTTCCACCCTTTCAAGCTGAGAGAGGCTTATTCCAAATATCCTCATATAGAAAAGGTACAAGCCCTTAGGCCTCCTTCAATCTCCTCCACACCCCCAGGAAAAAGGCAACTTTGTACCGTATTACTATTTTTTCTTTTTTATAATTACAGATATATTACTGTCTCCTAGTTATTACTGATATAACTCTCTACTTAGGTACAACTTGAAATTTACATAGAATGAAATTTTTCTTCTTGGCAACATGCAACTTTTACAAACTGCTTCAATAGGACTTTTAGAGGAAAATGTTTTTGAAAGAGCATGTTGTAGGAACACTGTGGCTGTGTAAGGCCAATAACACCAGCACACAGAAGGGCTACTAGCACAGGTTCTTTGATCTGCTTTTCTAAGAAAAGCAACTTTAGGGGGTTAACAATCTCACTTTTCATTCACTTAGTCCAGGGAGAAAAGCCAGCACCCTAAACTTCAGAGCAAATACAGACAGAAATTGCAAACAGAGACAATATAAATGGACCAAACCACAATACGCAGTTACCAGAGAAGCAACAACGTAATGTTTTTTTCAAAGCTGGGGGCTCTTAACAATGGCTACCCAGAGTCTCATCTGGTTAAATAACACAACACTCTTCTAGTGAGTGAGAGCCCCAAAACAAAATGCTAACCTCTGAGTGTACATACCCTGTTTAGGGTCAAAAAGTGTCACAATGACGCAACTTAAAAAAATGTGAACTAGGCTTTCCCTTGAGCAAGTCATCAAAGACTCCCAATTTAATCAAAGAAACAAGGACCAGGCTCATCAAAGCCATTTAATTACCTGAGTACTCCAAAAGAGAAAACAGTAAAAAAGCCCTGCCCTGATTACCATTACACATGTATGTATTTCACAGAATGAACAGTAATTTAAAGATCTGCATTATGCTAAGATCATTTTTTAAAAAATAAATTAAATATTTTATTCTGACAAAACAGAAACTTTTAAGGGTATTTCCCATATAGGGAAATTTTCAAAATCAGCAAAAGAAAATATAACCAAAGTCTTCCTATATGAGTACATTTTGTGGTGACAATTTTAATTGCTATGACAACATCAGTAGTCTGAGTGAACCTGAACTGGCTCAAAGTGTAGAACAGATAGTCCTCTACTTATTCACGTGGTCAAAAATTACTTATGTCACCCAATCTGTATAGAAACATGTTATGGCTAACTTTACACTTGCAAAGTAATGCATAATATTAACCATTACCTACTCATTTAAGTTTCTGTAGCAATTCTACCTATACAACAGGCTTTTTTATAGGCTTATATAAATTATTTATTTTAATGAAAATTATTATGAATGAAAGTAATAAAGGGAAGCAGCTTGACACTCGATAGAGGACTGATTTAGAATCAGAAAAACCTAGGGTCAAGTGCTGCATCTGATGTACAATGGTTGTTTGACCCTGGGGAAGTCAATTTAACTTCTCAATGCCCCAGGTAATAATTCTTTAAGCCTTTAAGTTTTATTACAGGTCCCATCCCCATCCCCCCTCAAAACAAAACAAAACCCAGTATAGTATGGTAGAAGGAACACTATAATAGAAGGCAGAGACTTAGACTCTAACCTCAGGTCTGCCACCAACCAGCTATGTGAATTTAGAAAAAATACTTAACTAAAATAAGTTGTATCTTCATTAATAAAATGAAAACATTGAGAAGATGTACCAGATTCCTTCCAGTTCTAAGTTTTTATCACCATATGACTTTAATATAAATTATAATAAATTGCTTCCCCTTTATTTTAAAGAAATTGAAGACAAGTAAATATTAAACTCCCTATAAAAAAGCACTATCTTGATATTATCTCTAGGCAAGGAATGAACATTAGAAATGACAAAAATATAAGTTAAGATGAAAGAAGCTACATGTTGCTATAAATTGCTATTAATAAACCCTATCAACATCTCGTAACTTATTCTCTCTGTTCATAGAATGTGAGAATATCACAATGTGTAGCTCTCCAGATGCCCTGAAGAACTACAGCATCAAAGCAGCACCATACAAGAATGAATGTCATTCAAAATCACCCATACTTATAACTCAGCTTGCTAATGTTCATTTTAAGTCCTCCGGCAACACGACACTTTTTCAAAATTTAAATGACACTGCGAACAACATAACAAAAAATGCAGGTAATGTACTAGATTTTTTAAATTTAAAATTTTATACAGAAATTCAAAATGTCAGATCACTTATATCCAGCTACACCATCTATAAAAAAGATTTCACCATTACTCTTTAAATGTTTTTGTATGAAAAAATGTAAAAAAGAAATTCTAAGTCCAAATAAATAATATGTATGTTGTTACCTCTTGGTAGACTGTAAACTCCTTGAAAATACGGATCTTTTTGTATGTGTGTTTCCTGCATAATGCAGCATATGGTACTGCCATTTGCTTACTGATTACCAAATGTTTACTGATGGAATTGGATTATAAAATAATGCATTATTCAAGTTTTTAATAGAAAGGCAATTTGATAAGAGTCTTCTTCTCAGATAAGTTTACATTTTTTTTAATAAATATTCAAAGTAAGAGGATGCTCCTATGCTACCCTGGTGTTCAACCCACAACTTATCAACACCCTCGTATCCCTGACTCTTTAGTTCTCTAGTTCCACTGTCAATTCAATTCAGCAAATACTGAGTAAACACTGATTATATGCAGGACATGATGACAGATCCTAGGAGATACAGATATGAATAAGATATGGTCTTTATGTACTCCTGCAGTCTTCTTTTCCATGACACTTTTTCTGACCCACTCATGACTTGATTTTCTATCCAATAACATTTGTCATTTGATTTTCAATCCATCTTTATTATTTCTGTGCTGTGGGTTTTTTTTGTAGGAGATATTAATCTATGAAAAATCAAATTCTGAAAAATTAATACATCCCATAAAGTTGTAATTTTTGCATTATATGGAAAAAAATCTATTTAAATTTTTATTAACACTATTATTATTTACCCAAAAGTTCAGGCTAATAAATATGCAAATATAAAAGACCCATCAATTTTCACCATTTTGACTCCTAAAGTGAATAAGAATGGTATGGTCAACAGGAAAAAAAGTGGCAAGGATAGTTAAAGTATGGTAATCTTCATTATTTTGAAAAAGCTATTAGTACATGTTATCTATCAAGTGCCATGTTTTCAAAAAGTTTCTTATAATGGATTCAGTAATTTGTGTCTAATGAAGGGTGGGTGGCATATTAATCTTTAACGCTAATAAATCAATAAATAATTTGGGATTTAATGAATTCCTTTACCTCATTTTTCTCAATTTGACAAGAATCTTTTTCTCTTTCTCTTTAAGAATTTAAGCCTCTTGGTAAAAGCTGGGCCCTTCTCGTTGGTGTGGTAGTTCTGGTTCTGGTAACCTCGCTGCTGATTTTTATTGCTATCAGATGCCCAACATGGTGTAACTTTTTGTTTAGCTTCAATCATCGTCGCTTGAATGAGCAAGAAGTTGATACATATGAAGAAGATTTTACTGTTTATTCTAATTCTCTTCCACAAACACCAGATACAAACCCAGAAGAAAGTATAGTGATATTTGATCAATTAAGTGCATTTGTGGTAGATGAAGATGGATTTATTGAAGACAAATATATAGATACTCAAGAAATGTGTGAAGAAAATTAATTTTGTTCAAAATTTGATTCTTTGTGAACTGACATATTTTTTAATTTAGTAAGGCATAGATTTTGCGGTCCATCAAATATCAAACCACAACTAAATTTCCTATATTTGTTACTACACACACACACACTCTCTCTCAAACACTCCCACATATACTTAATGACCATTATAAAATGGTTAAAAGAAAAATTTTAAGTAGACAAACCCAGTAACAGATAACTGGTAAAGCACAGTACTAGTAATATGAGGATCTGAAACTAATAACTTGTCAATTATTCAAACATTGGATCCTGTTTAATATGTACTAGCTAATACCCCAGCATTCTCTAACATTTACATCAGATCCTAGGTTTGGAGCTGGATGAAATTTTAGAGGTCATCTATATAACCATTTCATTTTACTAATGAGGAAAATGGGGCCCAGAGAACTTAAGTGACTTGCCTAATATCACACAGATTGCAGAGCTGAGGTTTGAAAATAGGACCTTTCATTCAAGTTCATCACTGTTTCCACTATACCATGAACAAAAGAGCTGACCTTGAAAATGACAGTAACTGAAATTAATTATAATTATGTTCATAAGATTAACTTATCACTTAGAAGGTACAACTGATTGCTTTCCACTGGTTCTGTGGATTTTAATCAGTGGAATTTAAATCAGTGCTTTAACTGCACCTTCTACTGGTACAATCACAAAATAAATGGTCACCAATTTTAGTAATGTGGAATAGTCATAACCACACTGACACGCTATCTACGGACTGAAGTGAAATATATATGCACACATACATACACAAAAATACATATACAAATTTATATTATTCACAAACTACTATTCAACTACTTTCAATCATAAAATACAATTCATTGTTGTAGACAGCTACAATAGAGACATATAGCAAAATATACTATAACTCTTTACCTTTTACCTATGAAGAAATGAAAAACAATACTATGAAGTATAGACTTCATTGTGCCAGTAAGAATTATTTAATTTCACATAGTAATCTGCAGAAAAGTAATTTCAAAATTTAAATGCAACCCAAATCTTCACCAAGAAAAAAAAAATGTTATCAGGTGCACATACTCAGTGATAATAAGATGAGACATTTGTCATTTACGATGACATATATTTGTCTAATTTTAAGAATGTTTATAATAAAAGATGAATGTATACTGATAACAGTCAACGATGATACCTTTTTTAAGTTCGAATTGCTTTTATTGCTTATGCTCTATTGCTAAAAATAATTAACATTCAGAAGAACATTTTTTCAACTATTAAACAACCAGCTATGCAACATAATTACCTAATTTCATATTTTATCTATCACTCAGAAATGTTAATGAAATAAAACATAATTACTAAAGGACAGGGGATCAAGTTCTCCAATATGCTAATGGTACTAACTATACCTTGTGGCTATAAAATAAATATTATTTGACTAGCCAAAAAACATCTTTAAAGCTCTAAAAGTCATCAATTCCAAAATGTTTTTTAAAAATGGATTATTTTTTGCCAATGCTAAATCAAAAGCATAGCTATGTAGCCACACTGAGCTATTAGGGAGAACAAAAAGCCCCTCAAAGCTGGCTTCCTTAAGGACTCAGCCTTTCCTACTCCACCAACAATTAGAACCTTCCTCTTTAAAGTTACTGCCCATCTACAATATATGTATTTTGTACGTATCTATCTATCTATTATCTATTTATCCCTCCTTTAGAACATAAACTATTTGAAGGAAGGATGTGATTTTACCTTCCTCTGTAATACCACTGCTTAGCATGATGACTAGCACAAAGTAAGGGCTTAGTGCATGGTTGCTGATTGGTTAGTACAGAGGAAAAGTTGTTGGTCCTGCCATAAAGGTAGACTGAAGCCTATATGCTGTCATTCCCTTACATGGTCTGGTACGGTAACGACAATGGTCAAGGTCAAGCTAACCAGAATATACAATGATTTTAACACAGTAGTGATTGGAAAGGCAAAAAGTCAATGTTAAAACTTTCATATTTCTCTTTGCTCCTTAGATTAGTATAGCATGTCCTGTTCCTTCTATATGCGAACATTTAAAGATAAAAATGTGGCCTGCACATTTGCTCAGGTAACAATTGATTTAGAAGTTTTTCTAATTCTTCAAATCAACCTCACAAAATTACTTGTTTTTAGTTTGATGTTTATGTTTTTTTAAAAAAAAATCATCGGAGAGACTTTCAGCCAGAATTTCTTTTTAAAAACATATTTTATACTTTAAAACTCTTATAGTAGCATTTCAGAACGTACTACTAAGATTGTAAGCATTTTTTTCTTAATCAAATGTTAACTAGACTTGAAATATATCACATTCTGAAGGTAATTCGCTGGTAATTACAGTTACAATTTATAGATTATATAAATATGGTAATTATAAATAATGTCCAAGAATAAAATAACTATGGATTAAAAGGTTATGTAAATGAGGCTGAATCGTTCCCGTCATTTCCTAAACTCTGCAAGTCTTTAAAAGGGCTAGGACTGTGTCTTATGTAACTTTGCATCTTTCATAGTCAATAAAAATTTGCCGAACAAATGAAAAAATTAGAAGTGGAATAGTAGGAATTGGCATATGTTTACATGAGATAAGAAACTATTCATTTAAAATAGAATTTTGTATAATAAAATATTTCTGCAAGTACTTATCTGATATTACTGGAATTCCATATTTTAATGTCAAAAATATATTTTGTAATATTTACTCTTAGTTTATCAGTATTACTATTCATCATCATGATCGTAATTATCAAGTATGTATTTAGTGCACAGAAGGTAAAGGGTACTGGACTAAGTGTTTTCGAAGGTTGGACAATTTTGATGAATTATATTTCTTGCCTTCAGAAGTATTACAGATGCTGTTATGAGATAAGGACATATTTGTTATTTTAGGATAATACATAAACACAAATAGTATGTTCATCTCTAAGTTTTCTACAAGTTCTAGTTAATAGGGGTCACATTAATGTCAACATCTTTTATTCATTTATATTAACCACCTAGAAAGGCAGCATAACAGAGGGGATAACAGAATGTCCTTAAACTCAGGATGACATGGGTTAAAATCTTTCCCCCAACAAATACTATCTGTGTGGCTTTGGGTACATCAGTGAACCCTGGCAACCAGGCAACCCTCTAAGGCTACAAATTTCACAGCAGATGCCAATTTCAGTAGCAACTCCCTAAATCAAAGAAAACATAGGTCTGGTACAAAAAATGCATCTACTATGTACAATATAGGATGCTAGAAAGGGCATTGACAACCTGTAGTATATACTGAGAAAGGGGACAAGAATGGTGATGATGGTGATGAGACTGAAGACCATGCCATATGAATGAACTGGGAATGTTTAGCACAGAGAAAAGAAGTCTTGCAGAGAAATGTGACAGTCTTTTTCAAATATTTGAAGGGTTGTCATATGTAAGAGGGTTTAGACTTCTTTTGCTTAGCCTCAGAGGACAGACCTATGAGCAAAAGGAAGGAATTACAGAAAGGCTGATTGAGGAAAAACTTCTAACAATTAAGAAAGTCCAAAAGTGGAAGGGATTGGGTAGGCAGGCAGTGGGATAGCACATCACCAGAAGTCTTCAAATGGATACTGGATAATCATTGGCTTGGGATGTTACAACCTTTGTGGTCACTTCCAACTCTAAGATTTGTGTTCTAGTCCAACACCCTCATTTGACAGATGAGGAAAATGAGGACCATGAAGGATAAATGACTAACCTGAAGTCAAGTAGCTAACAGGTGACAGAGCTGAGACTAGAACCCAGGTATTCTTATTCCTATTCCCTGTTCTTTCCATGATATGGAACATCATTCTGCCTATCACCCCAAAATGTGACCTTTGGTCACCCCATAAAACTCTCTTTTAAAGCAGTTTAGTTTTCTCAAGTAGCCATGTACTTACGCTTGTCTTTCTGTAAATATTATATCCATACTTTGGGTTTCTCGATCATTTTGAGCTTTTAGCTGTGTAGATAATTAACCAGAAATGTTAGTGATAGAAAAATAACATTGAAGGCATACTATTTTTCTTTAAATATGAGGCTTGTTAGTAATGAACTAAATGATAAATTGTTAAACATAGACATCTGCTTGATGCATAAAGCTTAACAAAGTTGAAAATAAGGTTTCATTTAAAAGTAAACTACTATCCTTGCCAGATTAAGCACATTATTGGCAATAACTTTCTGGAGATGAAGAATTTTTTTCATAGATGTAATGTTTTCCTAATGAAAAACATAGTATTCTTCATTAAGTAAACAAATAATATGTATATTGGGGCCCAATGAGTCATTGACAGATTTTTTAAATTCAAGTTTAAAAAAATCTCAAAATTTCCCTCAAGATAGTGATCTATATACTCACTTTACTTTGCTCCTACAGATACAACCAAAAGTTCAAGTTTGCCACAAACAATTTTGCAATGTTATTTTTTTGATTTACTATTAAAGCTGTAGACTTTAATAAATGAATTGTGTTCTCTTTATTATAACTTCAAAAATACTCTAGTTGAATAATTAGTGTTTTTAAAAGAACCCAAAATGAATTAAGTGAACCAAAATCTAAGAAGAACCCAAACTCTAATAACTATTTCAAAATTTCAAAGACCTGTGATTTGGGAGATACAGGTTATCCCTACATCAACGCAGAGAGCATAATCCCTACAATATAACATAACAAAAGATACTGAAGCAAAACTGTGGCTGAAAAATTTACTGCCTGGTGATGAGCATCTCTTAGACCTGAGTTTGGACAACACATAAACAATCAATAACTAGCCCCTTCTCAAAGATTTTCTGGCTTGGTTGGACCTGCCAGAGCTGATGCTCCACTGGTATGGCTTAACGTTCCCAAGATCCCACCGCTGTACCATAATGAGGCATCAAAACAGAACTTTAATTTTACTTCTATTTCATATATAAAACAGTCTGACTTATTTGTTTCTGGATATCCCATTCTATATTTGTCAATTTTCTCTGTTTTGTAAATGCTATATAAAGAAGAGAGGCAACATAGTATAACTGATAGAGAGCTGACCTTGGAGCCAAAAAGATCTGAGTTCTAGTAATGTACTTCTGACACATAATGGCTGTGTGACTCTAGACAAGTCTCTTAATGTTTAGTGCTCTAGTCAATTTTCTAAGACTATAAGTTACAGAACAAGTACTCCCCTGAAATGGTAGCAGCAAGTTCCTTATTCATAAGTTCCTTATACCAATGAAATCACAGATCTAGCCCCAACCTCTGTCCTCACATAAGGATAAATATTTCCATTAACCTTTTAGTTCAATTTGTGTTAAAATAATACCAGAAATAAGAAAATGAAGGCATGATAAAGTATAGAATTCTTTTCCCAAATAATGTAATAGGATGTGGGGTGGATTCAGACATGGCTTTATAGGATGAAATATCAAGGTTCCTCCACTTTTAAGAGGTTCAGATAATAGAGAGTACACAACTTAAAGACAGTGGAAATCTTTTGAAATGTTATTAGGAAACATGATTAACATTCAACTTAGAAGATGAATTATATCAGACTTTCATTGTACAGACATATTTTGTGGGAAATTATTTGACTTGCAGCATATCTGAATCTATAAAACAGGGGTCAACTGAATTATTTCATAAAGTTCATAGAGCTTTTAGCAAAAAATTATATAAATCTTACCATGTTGTAATCATTCATTACTTCTTCCATTTCTGTATTGGTGTTGAGTTTATCTACTAACTAAAAAAGACATCATGATACCATTAGTTATTAAGGGTCATCTCTGTAATTAACCAATATTACAATTAAGCAGTCTTACAAATAGTCATTTGCTTGGAGGCTTATTTTATGAAAGATGAGTATTAAAGCATTTTAAGTATCTTCTGAAAAAGAGATAGCATTAGACTATCTTAGAGAGCAAGTGGATATTTGGCTAATGCAATAACTGGCTATATTATTTAGGGTGAAGAAGTAAGCAACAGAATCCAGTCCCTCCGAAACGCTCTGCTCAGTAGCTTCTGCTCCTTAGTAAAGAGAGTTCAATCCTTGTGCAGAGAGGAGAATGGTGAAAACCTTTTGGGAGTTTGTTAAATGTGGGGTGCTAACAAGTAATTGCACAAAAGTCCAAAGAATCTGAGTTGTCTAAAACTAAAAAAAGTCCCAATAGGCAAGGTGACAAAAGGAAGACTGGCTAGGAAGACTACTTCAGAAAGGTGAAATGTGTAATGTGAAAGAAATAAATACATGAAGAGTAGCTTATTTTAACATGTTCTGTCTAGAAAATACATTAAACACTGTGATTTCTGCTTAATTGGTCTTAATAAACCAAGCACAAAATTTAACAGCTAATGTTCATTAGATTTTAAAATAAAATTATACAAGTAATATCTAAGAGGTGACTGGCAGATTTGTAAAATTATTGTACTGGTCTAAATATAAGTCACCTCCAAAAGTAAGACCTTACCCAAAAAGCTGATCTCAGTAAAAAGAAAATACATGTAGTCCACATTTAGAAATACCACCAATCAAAATTTGCTCTCAGATTTTATAAAAATCAAGTACTATTTGACTTAACATGACTAGATTTATGTGGCCTATCTTCAGATCAATATGGTAACTGCCACTTTAATAGATAATGTACCTACTGCATACTGTAATCACTTAGATGCCTAACAATAAAAAAGTTTTCTTCTTCAAAATCAAGATACCATTTGGCAAAAATTGTTTCCTCTCTACTCATAGGAAAACACGGATGAGAATTACACAGTATTGTAAAGCCAATCAGTAAGTGAAAGATCTTTCTCACTCACTGAATAGACTTCAGGTGGGGCCAACAAAGGGAGGCCTGACACAGGTCCACACCATTTCACTAACTAGATGACCAGAGCTGAGTTCTAATGAATCAGATGATGGCTAGGACTGTATAAAAAGAAAGCCCAGAAATGGGAGCAGCAGAGCAGAGAGTGGGCAAGATTCAGAAGCAGAGAGCCAGCATCAAGACAGTGCAGAGTGGCGAGTGCTAAACAAGAGAGAATTGTGGAGATCAAGGAACTCGGAGTCAGCAGAGCTGCAGGAGAGAGTGCTGAGCACAGACAGTTAGAATTCGTGAGTATTCTTGTACAAGAAGGCCCTAGTAGCGAGGGGAAGTTATACGTAAGACTTGGTTCCTTGCTATAATATTTTGCTACAATTTCCTTGTTACTACAGTTTGGTGGGCTTTTTGGTTTTGGAATATTATTGCTACAATATTAAACTGGGGGCATTGGTCCTTGGATCTGATCCTCTGGAGTCTAAATAAATGTTACACTTCCTCTGCCTTCTACCTAGAGCATTCCTTATACTTCAAGACTCCGAAACACTCAGGCACGTGCATGGCCCTCTCTGAGGTCACGAATTTTGCCTTACTGCTATAAGGATGAGCAGGCATGGGCTAATTCTGATCTCTATCACTGGAAGGACCAAAAGGAAGAGATTCATATCTTTTTAAGCATTTGTTTTAATAAAGATTTTTTCCTGTAGAAATTAATCAATTAAGGTCACTAAAAACCGACTAGTTTTATATTTATATATTTATATTTTTTAAAATTAGCATGTACACCGAAGTAGGCTTAGAGAACTATTCATTTTATTACCTTCAATTTTCATGAAGTCTGTAGCTATATATCAACTATATCTGTAATTCCATTGCCCCTTCTCAGTAGGAAAAAATTCATAGTTTTACTCTTGGTTTCCTGAGAGGCTGTTATGGATTTGGTTCCTGATAAAGAACTAAGTTGAACTTCATATATGAACATGTTAATTTGGAGCTCCAAAATATCCAATGATATTTTTCACTTTACACATATCCCTATGTCTTTTTACCTTGGAAGAAGAAGCTAAGAAAGTCTCTACCTGCTTACAGTGTGGAGAGTGCTAAGCTCCTTTCCTCTATTACATCTTGCTAGGAATGCTATCTGTTGATAAGAAAATGCAGTGTAGACAATTTTGACATCTAACAATTTCAAGTGATCAAAATTACTATCAGTTTTCATCTGTTCACAAACAACTGCCTCTCTTATTAGGAAAATATTTAATGATGAAACCATCTTTGGATTAAAAGACAGAATAGCTTATAATATATTTAAAAGGCAAATCATGCAATAAGAATTATCTTGGAAAGGGATAATTACCATATTGTAATCGGCTAGTTGTCCTTGAAATTCTTTGATTTCAACAGCT
The DNA here is from genome assembly GCF_011100635.1 of Trichosurus vulpecula. Lineage (NCBI taxonomy): Eukaryota > Metazoa > Chordata > Mammalia > Diprotodontia > Phalangeridae > Trichosurus > Trichosurus vulpecula. The sequence goes on from NC_050581.1 coordinate 20,744,339, forward strand.
AAAGTCTCTGCCCTGTACACATGAAAAAAAAATCCACACATTAAAAAACATAATTTATGAAAATGGGTTGTAGTAGAAACTGAGAGACCAGAGTTTTTTCTAGTCCTAGGTATTTTTGTATAATACCTGTTTTTCAAAATGCTTCTCACGAACATTGCAAAATGTGCTATTATTCCACCATCCTGTAGTAATACTGTCTTCCTGCCTCTCTACCTTTGTTTAAGCCAGTTCCTGTACCTAGAATGCCATCTTTCCCCTTTTCTATCCCAAAGAGACATATTTTGCAAATCCTACCTTCCCCATGACACTTTCCTGGATTACTGTAATCCACAGAAATATTTTTTCACATACGAATTCACAGAATTTGCTAACATTTAGCTGTTACTGAATCATATACTATTTCACATCTTATATCATCTTACATTGTTAGCTTTATATTTATTATTATTTATACTTAGCACTGATGTTATATTTATCATGTTTATTTTATATTTATCATATGTATTTATATTTAATGTATATATTACATGTATATTATATATAATTTATCATATTTATTTTAGCTTGTTACTTAACCTTATATAAAAATTATAGAATCAGTGACTTTAAGAAGTGGAAAGGACATCAAAGAGATCATCTAGACCCATTTCACAAGTTTATATATATATATATATAATATAAGCATATATATGTGCATATGCATGTACACATCTATACACATGTGCATATGTGCATGCATGTGTGTGTGTGTGTGTGCATGTGTGTGTGTGTATGCCAAGGCCTAGCAATATTAACTGAGTTTCCAAGGTCAAACAACTAGTCAATACGAAAGCCAGAACAGGTGCAATATCCTATCAATTAGAAAGAGAATTCTTTGGGTCGGATCTATGTCTTATCTGTCAATGTTTAGTAATATACAACTGTACATAGCAGGCACTCAATAAATATTCATTTAACTAATAGAGTTTATGATAGTAAAAAATCAGGATTGGATTCTCGTAGTATATCATATCAAACACATATGTTCTACTTATAAAAAAGGTAAACTATTGACCATTTTTTCTAGATAATATTTATGACTCACCTCTTTTCATATGACAAATACACTGAATTCTCTTGGTTGTACATTTCTATTTCCTTTTGAAGCTTATTAATTTCAGTTGTTAGTTCACTTATTTTGCTTCTACAGAAAAGAAACAGAAAAGCCTCAATGGTATTGAAAAAACTATTTAAGGTCAGTAATTATAGTTAATAATACTCTTTAGACACAATTCTTAACAATCTTACAATTATTTCTGTAATACCTCCACACACAAAAAGAAAACTCTTAAGTGGTTGTACTAAAGCAAAAATGAAGGATCCAGTGATACTCCTTAGGTGCCCATCAGAGTCTAATGATGGTATTTATGGCTCTTTAGACATACATGCTTCATTTATCAATAGAAATGGAGCAAGATTTGAACACAGTCTAGTCTCGGTCCAATTGGAACGATCTAAAGGCAGAGTTAGTAGTCAAACATGCTTATGCCTACCATCTCCCCAACTTCTGCCACCCAAAGATGTAAAATGAAGTCCTTGTCAGTTATAGTTATTATCTTCTGTTACCACTGAAAATGTTACAGAGAAAAGACAGTGATCTTCCCTTATCTGGATTCAATGTAGAGCTCTATGTGAAATTTATTATGCCAGTACTACTTCATTATATCCTTTACTGGTCTTAGCTTTTAGGTTAATCTGTAAGCTAGTCATGCTCAAGACAGAGAGAAAGTGGCAACAGAAGAACTAAAGGAAGACTGGATTCAAAGGGATTTAGAAGTAATAGAAAAAAAAGGAGTATACAAATAATGGGCCATAAGGAGAACAAAGAAATCAGGAGAGTGGAGATTACATTGTTGGGTAGATGAGATAGCAAAAAAGGCAGATGGAGAATAAATAAATGATTAGAACTAGGCATGCACTAGATGCTCAATGAGACTGACAGGTTGACTAAAACTGTGCCATCTGCCATAATAGACCTATAATACACACACACACACACACACACATATATATATATATACGTATATATATATATGTATGTATTTATAAAGCACAGCAATGATAATTTTATTAAAATTCATTACTGTTCAGTTGTGTCCAATTTTTTGTGATCCCACTTAGGGTTTTCTTGGCAAAGATACTGGAGCAGTTTGCTATTTCCTTCTCCAGCTTATTTTACAGATAAGGAAACTGAGGCAAACAGGGTTAAGTGATCTGCCAGGGTCACACAGCTAGTAAGTGTCTCAGGCCAGATTTGAATTCAGGTCTTCCTGACTCCAGGCCTGGTGCTCTATCTACTGTGCCACTTAGCTGCCCATTATTAAAATTAAGGATTTTTTTTCCCTTTTAGAAAAGCCTACAGTGATGACCGTTTGACCCTAACTCTGCTGGCTCCTGAGGCAATTCTTCTGGGTTATGGAGGAAACAAAAACCTTGAAACATCATGAAGCCACCACCAAAGATGAGGGAGGGCAAGGTAAACCAGGCCTTGGAGGATCTTACTTGGGATACAGCAGGGGCAGGAGAAAAAGTATACCATCTGGCTATTTCCTAGTTTAACCAATTCTGTCATTACTCTCTACATTTTGGAAAGCCCAAGTCATCTTGTCTTAGTTAAACACCTATAAAGGCATGATTTTCATCCTTCAGAGGGGGAAAAAAGCTGGACTTAAAATATACAATCTACAAATAAATGCCAATTGTCCAAAAAGTCTTTGTGCAATAAGCTTAAAGCTGCACTAAGACTTTTGGGGCACCCTGTATATAAAGTTAAGAACGTTCTATTAGCTTTGCAATCCCATATTATTTTGCAGAATATCCAATGTAATGATGAATGATTTCAGGAAAAAATAACTCAGAAATAAACAGAAGCTGAATGAATTAGTAGTTTCTGTAACTATAATTTGACACGAAAATAGAGCTTACAATATCAATATTGTAGTTTTTAAAATTATTTAGCAAACAAACCTAAGTAGCCCAAGATAATAAGATTTATCCAAAATCTGCCTCTGGGGACCTAACAACAAAAATAAAAAGAATGTTAGCATTTTATTTGAAAGACAAGTTTTGCCTTAAGAAATAAATCCAAAGTATATATAAAAGTCACACTCTACTTTTCCAAAGATTGTCTTCATGCATTACCTGTCAACAAAAGGAAATAATGAAATAAAAACCAAGAAAACTAATTCTTTGAAGAAAATGCACAATTCAGTATTAAAACAAATTGTCTTCCTTTATCTCAATGGCAATTAATGTATCATTGCCATTTTAATGATAATAATAACAGCTGACATTTATATAGCACTTTAGGGTTTGTGAACAGTTTTATATACATTACATTATTTTGATCATCTCAATAGCATTGTGAAATAGGTTTTACAGCTATCAAGGTCTCCAATTTACAGATAATGAAAGGTTATCAGACTCAGAGAGGTTATATAACCAAAGGTCATAGAGTTAGTGGTCAAGACAGGATTCAAAACCATTTGCTTCCTCACTCCAAGTCCAGTGCCTTTTCCGGGATGTCACCCCACCTATAGCATTCCATATTACAGGACAATAATAAACATTTAGTTATATGTCATTATATATTATGGTATGGTAAAAATCTAAAAATAAAACCTGGTCTGCAGTTTGGATACTTAAAGGAGGTTTAATAAAGGAATCAGTCAGGTCAGTAAATAATTACAGCATTGGGCTTTTACTACAATGCATATCACTTCACACTAGGGCTAGACTTAAGAAGACCCCAGGGAGTAGGAAGACAGGCATAAAGAATCTAAAGGGAAGGATACAACCGTAGCAGCTGGTGGATACCTATAAATCAATGCCACAGCAGGGTTACTGCCAGGGCATTCAATTAAGCAAATAAGGATCATGGATGAATTTCATATTGGGGAAATCTCACTTATATGCATCTGATTGTTTTTCCATCTCTGATATCATAGGAAGGAATCTAAATTTATAGGCCAAATCTAAATTTATTACCCTATTACAAAATATTTATAGCAGCCCTTTTTGTACTACCAAAGAACTGGAAACAAAGTCAATATCCATCTATGAGGTAACAGCCTAAAAAGCTGTAGCACGTGTATATGATGGCATATAACTGCCATTTTAAAATGATGAATATGAAAGAGGCATGGGTGTGTTTGTGTGTGTATACATAGATACATACACATCTATATCTATATATACATATGAACTGATGCCAGGAAAACAATATATGTGATGATTACCACAAGTAAATGGAAAGAATGACCAAAATTAAAAGTGAAGCATACTTAATTACAACAACCAAGCTTTGCACTGAAGAAAAGGTGAGAATTCATCTATCTCCCTTCTTTGTAGAAATAGGGAACAATGGAGGTGGACCAAAGCATATTACTATTGAGTTATGGAAAATGACCTCATTTTCTTATTTTATCATATATGCATCTTGGAAATAATTCTTGGTATAAAATGAGGGCAGCTTTAGAAATTAATACACAAAAAAGGGGATTTCCAAGATGGCATTATTCATCTTTTTCTACCCATCTGAAAACAAATATTTAAAGTCACAGTTAAAATCAAGACAGTTATTTGCTCAAGAGATACAACTCACATTTTCTCTTTTCTCTGGTCCCTCACTTATTTCTCTATACTTTATTGGCTGTCTCATTGTTCTCATGAATTCGAGTATCACTTCCATCTAAATCTACATATGTAGCCCCTATCTCTTTCCTGAGCTCCATTCTTGCATCTCAAATTGCTCTCTGGACAATTTCTACCTGGATATTCACGGATATCTTAAACTCAACATGTCCAAAAGAGGGACTATCTTTCCCCAGAAATCCACCCTTCCTCCTTACTTCTTTACTTCTTTCAAAGGCACCAGCATTCTTCCTATCACCTAGGTTGAAAACCACGGAGTCCTATTTGATTTGTCATTCTTCCTCACCTTGGCCTCTGCTCTCCACCCCCAATATCAAAATGTTTTCCAAGTCTTGTAGTATAGAGATCCACCCATCTATCTACCTATCTATCTATCTATCCATCTATCCAAAACACCTCTTGCATTCTTGCATTCATCTCCTTTCCACTAAAACAGCAATGCTCCAGTTCAGGCCCTCATCATATCTTAAATGGGCTATTGTAATAGCCTCTTAAATGTTTTCTCTAATTCTAGTTTCTCTGTACTCTACTCTATCCTTCAATATAACTGCTAAGTTGATATTCCCAATGCGTATGTCTGCCTTTCCCATTAGTGAGTATTTCCTGGAACCTCCATTTTAGGGAAGGAGACAGACTAGTAATTACTCATTGCCTCTTCTGCCATTGGTGAGTTTGCCCTAGAACCTCCGTTTTGAGGAAAGGCCCAGAGCAGCCATCCCTCATTTTCTCTGCTTAGTCACCATACCTCCACAGAGGCACCTCCTTCTTCCCTTCTCCCTTTCAGCTTCTCTTTTACATAATAATGTCTTCCCCCATTAGAATATAAGCTTCTTGAAGACAAGGACTGTCTAAGCATATAGTGGGTGCTTAGTAAATATGTGTTGATTGACTTATCATGTTACTGTTCTCTGCTCAAAAGGAAGAAAGGCAGGGAAGAAGAAAGGGAAAGGAGGTATGCCAGACACACTGCGCTAATATTATCTCATTTGTCCTAATAACAACTCTTGGAGGTAGGTGTTATTATCTCCATTTTACAGCTGAAGAAACTAAAAAAGAGAGATATTAAGTGATTTACACAGGGTCACAGAGCTAATATGTATCTGAGACTAAATTTGAACTCCAGTCTTTCTCACTCCAGATCTAGAGTTTTACCCACTGTGCCACCCAGTTTCTTCTATCAATCAAATTGAGTCAATGAGTATTGACTAAGCACAGTGACAGGCACTGCACTAAACACTGGGAATACAAAGAAAGAAAAAAATTAACTCTCCCTTTGAAGAGCTCACAGTCTACTGGAAGAGACAACATGCCAACCAGTAGGTATATACACTAAGTATACAAGATAAATTGGAGATAATCTCAGAGGGAAGGCATTAATACTAAGAAGAGCTAGGAAAGGCTTCCAGTAGAAGATCAAATAAGACTTGAAAGAAATCAGGGAAGCCAGGAGGCAGAGGTGAAGAATAAAATAATTCCCAGCATAAGGACAAGACAGGAAAAATGCACAGAGTAGAGAGATAGTACTTCTTGTGCAAGGGACAAGGAGGCCAATGTCATAGGATTACAAAATACCTGGAAGAAAGCAAGGGGTAAGAAGACTGGAAAGGTAGGAAGGGGCCAAGTTATGAAGGGCTTTAAATTCAAACAGGGGATTTACATTTGATTCTGGAATAGTAGTAGTAGAAAGTCACTGGAGTTTACTCAATAAGGGTGGACACTGTCAAGCCTGAGCATTAGGGAGATAAATCTGATAGTTTAGTGGAGATATGGATGGGAGTGGGGAAAGATCTGAGGCAGAGAGATGAATGAGAAGGCTACTGTAGTAATACTAACATGAGGGGATGAGGGCCTACACTAGAGTGGTTATAGTATCAGAGGAGAGAAAATGGTTTAAATAAGAAATAACACAAAAGTAAAATCAATAGAACTTGGCAACGTATTGGAAATAAAGGGTAAGAAGAATGAGAAGTGGAAGACACAACTAGGTTGTGAGCCTTGGTGACTGGGGGATGGTGGTGCCCTTGATGGTAATATGGGAGTTAGGAAATGGGGAAGATTTGGAGGAAAAGATAATGAGTTCAGGTTTGGACAGGTTGAGTTTAAGATGTCCAGTTTGAAGTGTCCAACAGGCAGTTGGAGATGGAACGCTATAAATCAGGAGAGAATCCAGGTTTATTTAGATAAATAAATCTGAGAATCAACAGAAGAGAGATGATAACTGAAAGCATGGAAGCTGATGAGATCACTAAATGAAACAGTATAAGAGATGAGAAGAAGGCTTAGGAGAGAGCCGTGGGGGACTCTCATGGTTAGTGGCCATGAGAGATGAAAGGACAGCAAAGGAGACTGTGAAGTAGTGGTCAGACAGGTAGGAAGAGAACCAGGAAAGAGCACTATCACCAAATCCTAGAGAGAAAAGAGTATCAAAGATAAGAATGTGATTGACAGTTGTATAGTTGCAGAGAAGTCAAGAATAAGAATTGAGACAAAGCCACTTAATTTGGCAAATGAAAGACCACTGATAACTTTGGAGGTATTTCAGCTGAATGATGAGGTCAGAAGATAGACTGCAGAATTAAGAAGAGAGTGAGGGGAAAAAACCAACTGTATGTGACTTTCTCAAGGAATTTAGTCACAAAAGGCAGGAGAAATATAATATGATAACTGGTGGGGATAGTCAAAAGTGAGGTTTTTTTGAAGAGGGGGAAACATGGTCATATTTGCAAACAGACGGAAAGCAGTCAGTAGAAAAGGAGAGACGTAAGCAAAAAAGGGGGTAATCTGATAAAGATGATAGGATAGCATGAGATCACTTGTGCATGCGGAGAAGTTGTGCACGGGACGGAGAAGAGTCACCCTGCATGTAAGATAGCAGTAAAGGAAGAAACAGTAGCAATAAGTATCTGAGTGATGTGATTTGAGAAGAAGGGGATAAGAAGGATTTCTCAGCAAATAGCCTCAATTTTTCAGGGAAATATGAAGTAAAATTCTTAAGCTAGTGAGTGGGGTTGGGGAAGCCATGGGAAGTTTGAGGAGTGATGGGAAATTTTGGAAAAGCTACTGCGATGAGTGGAGTACTGAATCAGTTAGGGAGATAAAAAAAGACTGCCTTGTTGCAGTGAAGGCCCACTTGAGATTAGGTAACAGAAATTGATAGTGAACCCAGTCATCATTGTTTCACAATTGTCTTTCATACTTCATTTAACACTATGTGAATAAGAGCAAAGGTAGCAAATGGTGGGAGAACCCATGGCATGGCAGGATAAGAACGATAATAGGATAAGGAGGCAAGGGAATGTAGAGAGTAGAATAATGTAGAAGTGAAATGGTTTGCCAAAGGATTAAGATGAAGACTGTAGTCAATAGAGGCGTGATGGCCTAGGAAAGAACTGAGGGCTACAATTAGAGGTTGTGATGAAAATGAAGAACAGGATTAGGAGTTAAAAGGCAAAGGAAGAAGTGCAATGACAAAAGATTATAATCAGATAAAGGAATTTCAGAGTTCATAAATATGCAAGTGGAACATTTGGGGGTGATGGCAAGATCAAGAGTATGACCATCTTTGTGAGCAGCTGAGATGGGGCGGAGGAATGGGGAAATAACTAAGTTGAAGAACTGGGAGGTTAAATTGTTTGAGGAAATATTAATCTATATGTTAAAGTCCTCCAGTAAGGGGGCAGGAAGTGGGGAGGAGATTGTGAGACAGGCATTAAACTTAGTAAGGAAGGAAAAACTGTATCCTAGAAGCAGGTCGACAACAGCTACCAAAAAGTCTTGATTGGGTAATAAATATGGATTGAATGAAGCTCAAAGAGATTACTGAGAGATGTTAGTAAACCTAGAAGTGGCAATGGGGAACACAGAATATTGCAACCAGTTGGATATGTGTGAAAGTGCAAAGTGTGTAAAGGAAGGCTAGGACTAGGTAAGCTGTGTCATCAAGAGGAAGCCAGATGTCATTGAATAAGAGTGAAAAGAGAAAGGGGTGTTGCTATAGCCAAGCTGCATGAGTCTTCCTTTCTTCCCCACAATTTCATTCTGATATATTAATGTGGTACTGAAATATCTTGTCTACTCAACCTAAAAGATACCTTTCATTCCAGTTTTCATTCCACTTAAGCCTTGCTGTGTTACTGGACGATCTGCAACTTTTATTTGAGAAGCCAATACTCCTCCAGGTCCCATGGTACCACTTCGAGAGGCAGGTCTTGATGTACCAGGTGGCATCTAAAAAAACCCAAGAATTTTCTTTAATAATGTAATATACTTCCACTGATACATGAAATCAAAATGAAAAAAAAATTTTAATTCAGGTGATTCGATGGTGTGCATGCCATAATAGTCTGTCACAACACTGTATAAATGTGAAGGTGTGCCCCTTTCAGATTTCTGCAAATATGTAGGTAAGGGGCAAACACAGAGACGATACAATATAAGGGTAAAACCCTTTCAGGTGTGATTGAATCATTCAGTAACTTGCAAAGTAGTTCATTTGCATATATAAAAATCCAACAAACAATGAACTTGCTCCAAGGGCAGAGAATAATAAAGAAATAATTTTCTTTATTCCCATTATTCACTGTCATTCATTTTCAAATAATAATAGAACCCTAAAGTTAAAACAACCAACTGGGGAACTCAGAACCCCAGAGTTGTTTAGTCATTGTTGGTCAAATGCTTGTTGTTTAGCTGTTGCCTAGTGTGAAAAGAGATGGAAGTTAGGGAAACATACTGCACTGTGACCATAAATTAGAGGGGGAGCTGTTAACACAGCGACCTAGCTTTGAACCAGAGAGTTATCTGAGGGGAAGGTTAAATCTCCACTCTCCCATCTCCTTGCCTGGGAGATGGTGTAACACCAATCAATACAGCACACTGAGGGCTACTGCTGTGGACACACGGACACACACACACACACACACACACACACACACACACACACACATTTAGGGTCGAATCCCACAGTAAAATGAACTCTCTATTTACATAAAACTAAATCTTATTCAAGAACATTCATAGCAACATAACAACTTATTACCAGGGTGGCCACATGGCCTTAAACAAAACATATCATTCAGTATATAACATACTGTTTCAAAATACTTGTTTATACAATCACATCCCCAGGCCAGTCTTCCTTTAAAGTCCAGCCCTATAACCAGTAGGTTATAATCCGCTCAATCCAGTGTCCAAGTAAAGTCCTCCTGGGGGTGTGTCCTTCTCCAGAGTCCAAGTCTTAACAGTGCTCCAGTCCTGCCCCCACTTCCAAGTCCTGAGGGGCAGTTGGGCAACAAACTTTTCATCTTGACCTATGGTTTAATTCTGAGTCCCTTGGCTGAATGCTCCCAGCTTCTGTCTGGAGCCTGCCACAGGCAGCTCTCTGCTGCTGCTCTATGTCTCACCTCACTGTTCCCCTTAAGCTCTGCCTCTGGCCACAGCCTTGGCTCAGAGAAGTTCAAAAGAAACTTCTCCCTTTGCTCCTTTGTTATTTCTACAGGAGCTTTGGCTACCAAAAAATAACACAATGACTGAGAAACAACAGACAACTATCTCAGTTTCACCAAACCCCATCGCTATGCAAGCTCCTGCTGCTCAGCAAGTTTCTGCCACTGCCACTGCTGCTGCTGCTGCCAGCTCTCCCAACACTCAAAGCTCATTTTCCTACTCACGCTCGTTCTCTTCTTCTTCTTTCTTCTTCCTCTTCTTCACACTTCATGCTCAATGCTCAATGCTCATTTTCTTCTTCTGGGTTCACATTCATGGGGGGGAGGGGCTTTACACAATAGCTACCCAGAGGCTAGTAGTCTTCTCAAGAGTTCTCAGGCAAAGCATTCTTCCCATGAGTGAGCCCTGAGATGATATCAATCTTCCAGCTTATATACAGGTTTTACTCAGCATTTGATTGGCTCAGCTCAGAGAGCACCAAAACTCAGCACCTGACTGGCTTAGTGGCCCAAAGACATGAAAGCCCATGAGCCTTAGCACTTAATTGGCTTAGTGCCCAAAGGCCTGAGTGCCTCAGGACTTAATGTGTTACAGCTCTGGATTACCAGGGTTCAGGGGTGTAGGGTGTATTCAGGGTGGGCTGCTACCTCTGTTGTGATGGCTACCAAGCCAAAGTATCCACCTGTTCCACCTGATGATCATTAATATCATTTAATATCATTTTTGTAACTTTCAGTAAGGACCAGAATCTGAATTAATGATCAACTAGAAGAAGAGCCTGGACCTAAGCTTCTTTGTTCTCTGAGTTTATCCAGAGAATACCCTTCCTATGTCAACAAGGCCAGATAGGGCTGACTTAAAAGCATTCTTTTCTCTGTCCAATTAGCCACTAAGGATGAGACCCTTAACCTGAGAAAACTATCTTGAATAATGTGACTTTTTCTTATCTTAATATTTTATAGGCATATACTATGTTATGGAATGTTAATGGTAAATTAAACACAGAGATCCTGGGTTGTAACTCCAATTGACACTTTGTCAACTATCCTGACTTACTGTATTTACAACCTATTCTATTAAGGAAAATCCTTATCTTGTATCATGATTAAATATACATGGGGATCATAAAAGTGAAGTAATGACGGAGCCATTACATAGCGCAGCGGCGGCGGCAGTACGAGCGAGCAAGCAGCCGCACGGCCAAGATGTGTGACTTCACGGAGGATCAGACCGCAGAGTTCAAGGAGGCCTTCCAGCTGTTTGACCGAACAGGGGATGGAAAGATCTTATACAGCCAGTGTGGGGACGTGATGCGAGCCCTGGGCCAGAATCCTACCAATGCTGAGGTGCTCAAGGTCTTAGGGAATCCCAAGAGTGATGAGATGAATGTGAAGGTGCTGGACTTTGAACACTTTCTGCCAATGCTGCAGACCGTAGCAAAGAATAAGGACCAGGGCACATATGAAGACTATGTAGAAGGGCTTCGGGTGTTTGATAAGGAAGGGAACGGCACAGTCATGGGGGCTGAAATACGACACGTCCTCATCACCCTGGGTGAGAAGATGACAGAGGAAGAAGTGGAAGTGTTGGTGGCAGGGCATGAAGACAGCAATGGTTGTATCAACTATGAAGAGCTAGTCCGGATGGTGCTGAATGGCTGAGACCAACTCCTCTTTCCACAAAGAACCCCTTAACTTTCTCAGTGTGAAAATCATCCTCTTGCCCCTGAAGCAACTAACTACATTTTCAGGGTTACCAACATCCTTACTTCCAACCCCCACCATAAAATATGTCCTCTTTGGCCTATTTGCTCTCTGCTTTCACCAAATAAAACTTGCTAACTGCTCCTAAAAAAAAAAAAAAAAAAAAATAAAAGTGAAGTAATGCAGGCATGCTGAGTTTGTTAAAGAAAAGGGTATATAAGCTTTCTCATTTCTTTGTTCAGGCAGTCAGACTTTGTCTGGCCCCATACATGCATGTATGTATCTGCTGGCTTAAGGGAATAAATGAATAAGTAATATAAATCTTTCTATCACCCAGCCTGTTGTCTCCTTTAACCAAACTTCTCAGGTCAACAGTTATGGTGCTGTGAACTCCAGATGGAAACAATGGAACCGGGACAAAGAAGTGCAGCCCAATCTTGCCAACGCTTCAGGTGCCTCAGGATTCATTTTTCCTGGAATCTTGGGCTTGACAAGGTCGGGGTAAGTTGTCCCTATTCCCAGCTTCCAGAAAGGACTCCCATGGGTTTGGTTGCAGTCTGAAATTCCCTTTAAGCTAGCTCTGGGGGCAGGCATCAAATCTGCGATAAAACGCAGGATCTGCGGTAAGATGCACGGAGATCCCCTGGAAATACTGATCGATCTAGGAAAAATTTGCTATGGGTCAATCAAAAAATAAAATTAGAAATCCAGCCGATAAGACCCCAGCTTCTTATGTGTCAAGCCATTATCAACCAGGTGATCACAAATACTGCCAGCGCTAGTATTAGTTAACTAAAGATAGCCCCGAATTTATGCTGGCCACAATGGGGCTCTTTTGACCAGTTGAAATTACTTTGTCTTAAAACCAAATTAAGTTTAAAGGCCAACAAAACATCAAACCAGGAGTGGGAATGTTTTCATTGTTGGTTTGCTGAGATGGCTGAGCAAGAACAAAAGGCAGAAGCCTCTTCCCTTAAGGCTCCCAAAGCTGCTAATTTCCTCCACCTCACTCTCCCCTCTTTTCCAACAGCTCCAATTCTAGCTGTTCCTTTGCTCTTTCTGCCCTATTCCTCACCTCCTTCCTGCCTCCTTTCCCTTAAAAGGCTCTGATTCGGGGGAGGATAAATTCACTTTGTCCTTACTCCTTGCCTTCCCTTACCTTCCCTAGCCCTCCTCCATCTCCCCTTTCTTCCCCCCTTCCTAAGGGCTGTTTTTGAGAAGGACACCTACGCTCTGGATATAGGATATGGAGAGCCAGAAAAAAATCAGCAATGCCAAAGCTTCCCCCAAAGACCACAGGGGTGTTAATATCCAATTCATGAAAGCCTCCAATTCCCTCTGTTGTTAAATTCTGAGCTCAATTTGTATTCGTCCTGTTAATTGTCAATTTGTCTGTCAGTGTATGTGTGTGTGTGTGCTGTAAAATGAGTCTATTACCTTGTAAAATTTGAAATGCAAGCAGCCAGAGATTTCTAAGGCTACGGCTAGGGAAACAAAGACTCTTTTCCTTGTAATTTCTGGTCTGGAATTACAATGGAAATAGACCTAAAACTTTTTAGTAGATTCTGGGAATAATCATTAAAAAGTTTGGAAACTGATTAGTTGGATTTGGGGAGTGAACTCCTGAGGTTGTAAATCACTCCAGGAGCTCACTCTTGCTGAAATACCTCCTCCCAATGCTGATCACTTATCGTTCCCCACTCCCTCTCCAGAGTTAAGAGAATATCTGTGTGGGAAATTTAAACAGCCACAAGGATTCCAGTTAAGTCCACTCATCCCAGATCAGATTAAGAGAAGAGAATGAAGGAGAACTGTAGGGAAAAACTTAAATCACTCTTCCCCACCTGGCAAAAGGAGGGGAGGGGCAGGAATTCACAGACTGGTAACACTCTGACAGTCCTGTGCCCCTGGGTACCTTGTAGCCCATCTTTTTGGTAAAGCTTGGAAATGTCACCTACGTCCTATGCCTTATGCCCATCCTGTCCCAGCAGCTGCAGACTGCCCTAGGCTCAGTAACTTCTGCAGTTGTGGGGGAAGGGCAAGGTAGATGGATTTGGACTGTGGTTAGCTTTATCTTAAACTCTGCCTCCAAGAATTGTCATCACTGAGAAAACAGCCTCTGCTCTTGGTAAACTCCACACTTCTCTGTTCCAATTACAAAACTGAATTTTTATCTCTGTTTGACCTGTTTCCTGATTTGTAAAGGGAAAATAATAATGGTGGTTGTTACGGGATCAAAATGATATAATAATTTCAAAATGCTTAACATCATGACTGGCATATGTTAGAAACAACATTATTTTCGTAATTATTAACTTTGAAGTGGTTTTTAAATACCAGAAGTAATAAGTTGAAAAATTTCTATATGTGATCATCTGGAAATACAATTGATGTCATCTGAAGTTTATTGTTTCTGTATTTCTAAAATTATATTGTATTTCTAACATTCTCTTGGATTGTGAAATTTGAGAAGACTATTATGTGGTAGAAATAATATTATACCAATTTTTAATCTGATTTTGATATATGTGAATTGGATTTTTAAAAGGATGTGATAAAAATTTGATGGTTTGGAATTGTTATCTTTGGTTATAACAAGTGATAATTAATAATACTGATATTTACTATGAGAGCAGATTTTCCATGTGAAAACTTTTCTATTATGAGAATATATCTAGGGGTTTAAAGTTATAGTTTCAATATATTAATGATGAGATGAAAGATTCTCTGTGCAAGGAGATTAAAAAAATGCATTCAACTAAATTGATAATGGGTTGTTTCAAGTTTTCAATACATAATAATATTTTGGGCATTGTTACATTTCCAAATTGTGTAATTTGGCAAACAGCAATCAGTGTCAGCAATATTGAAAAAAAAAAGCAACTCCTCCTGTGTTACATTAAGATGTTAGATTAAGAAAAAAATAGGGGTGTGATTTTCAAGCCTGTTTCATCTAAGGAAAGGCCTGGTAAACTTTGTTACTGTGATAAGGTTAATTTAATTGGGTATGTTCTTTTTAACTTATAGAAACTAAGTGTCCTCTACATTACAACATCTTTTAGACTAAGGAACTTTGTAATATCTAGGAATTCTGTATACTACTTTGAGAATGAGGACATTTTGCACCAACTTAGATTTAATGAATTCCAGTATTTAAAGGTTTATTTTGCTTTAAGGAGAAAGAAGGAGATGTCTATCATTTTAAAACTTTCCAACTAATTTTCTTCATAAAAGAATAGTGATTATTTCTTTTTAACATCAGGATAAATTTTAAACTGTTTTTAAAGAAGGGGAAATAATTCTAGAAATGTTTTGAAAAATCCCTTGTGGAGTTTTTGAGAAGGCCTACTCTGAATTTGTAATCATTCCATGGCCTAAGCAAGAGTAAAAATTAGTGTTTCAGCTTGTCATCTGTACATAAGATTTAATTCCTTAAGTGTCCCTTTCCTCCAGAATGAGTAAACAAGGACATAAATCCATCAACTTGTGGGGTTAGTCATTAATCTTTTTGCTTTAAGCTGGAATGGGATTCCAGTACAGACAGTTAAGTAAGTAAAAATTACTAACTTATGAGCTACCCTGTCCTATGGTTGAAATGTAAAGGAAGGCTGAATAATGGGTTTGAAAGATTTGGAAAGATAAATAAAGGTTTGATTCGAAATATGAAAGGCAGATAAGAAGGTCTGGGGACAAATGGAAGTTAGCTAAGCCTCTCCTGTCCTGAGAGAATACTAGTTTCAGATAGTTTAAGTAAGTTGAGAGGGTTTGAGAAAGTATTTTAGAAGACCGATAAGTTATGTAGCTTGATCTGATAATTACTGGCTCAATGGAATTTGGGACAGTCCTATCTGAAGTATATTTATTTGCTATTTAAGACTTCATGGGACTACAATTTCATATTGTTTTAAGCTCTGATTAAAGCCAATAGTAGAATGATAGGCACTACAGGCTGAGAACTTCTAAAGGTGGATGTCTGTGCCTGGGAAAAAGTTTTGAAGGCGACCTTGGACACGGCCTAGGTAGGATCTTCTTGACTCTGTTTCCCAATTCTGCTACTTCCCTTCTTAAAAGGAAAAATCCCCACCTATTACTCTTAAGCCCTGCTTTCAGCATCTAGTGGTTATATGATTGGCTATCAGATATGACTCATGCCTGGAATCAAACAGAGCTAAGGAAGTTCTTTCCTTCTGTTAAGATATATGACATTGTCCCCCTTTTCTTTCATAGCAAATTTATATTATCAAGAAGTTTTGTAAGCACAATGCTAAATCTATTAGGTAATAGATCGATACTGGAATATCTCTAAGTTATTATTATAGGATGCAGGAATGAATAGCTTGCAATTTAACCTATGTTCATAGCCAAATAAAAATTAAAACAATGTAGAGATAACATCCTCCAAAAGGAGTTAATGATTAGACAAAGTAATAAGACAAAGATATAATGTGATAGATGTCTAATAAAAAAAGGATAGCAAATTTTGAGAAAAAGCAATAGGATCAGATTGATTCTTCTAAGAATTATATACAGATGTGTATGATTGGCTCCAAAATTTATCTATCATGGAAATTCAAGCTATAAGTGTGTTTTGGTAATAAGATCTCAAATTTGTATTTTTGCACAAAAATTGTAGAAGATAGTGAAATTATATTTCCTTTATTAAGTATATGTCTGATAATTTTAAAAGGAAGATGAGTTAATTTTATGTTTGGACCTTCACATTTTAAAGGATTCTTATACCAGGTACAAGATTTAGGTAAGGACAAAAACAGCAAATAATACATAAACTGAAATACTCAGTAGTTTCAAAAATGGACAACCAAATTTAAGTGATTGTACTAAGTTATTTTAAGTAAGAATTATCTGGGAATTTCTAGATCTGCACCAGAGAAGTAGAACACTCTTTTAGAACTGTCCTAAGAAAAAGACCTTTTTGTCAAAGAAAGGGTATCTAGGGACCAGACAACTACAATCAGGCATCTGGAATTAAAAAAAAAAAATGCTGCTTAAATGGACATTAGGAATAGGTAACTGGGATACAAGGAATTTAATGTTGGTTAACATTGGTAATAATGATTGCATTACTTTGTATGGTTCCTGTTTAAGTTTTCTTGGTTATCCAATGTGTAAATGTAAAACATGTGACATGCAAATTGCCCCCTCTCAATACCAGTGTATTGTGAGCCATCTAAGTGGTTTGGTCTGTACCTGACTTAATGTAATTGTGCAATTTTGTCAATTGTGAGAAAAGCTTTACTGTATTTGTTTAAACTCAGCCCTGTGTGGCTGGGATACTTAACCATTTATTGCACTGTTTGAACTTAGCCCTGCATGGCTGGGACCTATGTTGTGCTGTTTTTCTCTCAATTATCAAATCATATGTGTTCTGGGAGCCTTGTTGGGTCTGACTACTCCTATAGCTGCCAACTTGTGAATATGGACTCCTTGATCCCTCAGTCACATCAAAAGATTGACCTTGCTCCTGAGTGGACATCTGAGCCCATAGAAGACCTTGCCCTCTGGTTTCAAAGGATGACATCAGACGTAGGCCAGACCAGACCTACACGAAGAACAGCTCCCTTTCTGAGTCCCTTGCATTCCCAAGCCTATATCTTTGGTATCTTTAGCTTATTTTACTTAGTTGTTCTATTTTTACCATTATGCTCCCTACCCTGATTCCCCTTGCAACTTGCTCCCTCTGCTTGTTTACAATTAGTTTACAATTACTGCCCCATCTCTGGGCATGTCCAAACACAGGAAGAAAAAAAAACCTGAATCCACCTAGATCAGGATTTTTAGAACCGTACTCCTGAGGAAGATAGAGGATTTTTCCGTATCTTCTTTGGTTTATAGGCAAAGCTTCAACTTGCCGTTGACCAAAAGGAGGAAATGATGATCATTAATATCATTTAATATCATTTTTGTAACTTTCAGTAAGGACCAGAATCTGAATTAATGATCAACTAGAAGAAGAGCCTGGACCTAAGCTTCTTTGTTCTCTGAGTTTACCCAGAGAATACCCTTCCTATGTCAACAAGGCCAGATAGGGCTGACTTAAAAGCATTCTTTTCTCTGTCCAATTAGCCACTAAGGATGAGACCCTTAACCTGAGAAAACTATCTTGAATAATGTAATTTTTTCTTATCTTAATATTTCATGGGCATATATTATGTTATGGAATGTTAATGGTAAATTAAACACAGAGATCCTGGGTTGTAATTCCAATTGACACTTTGTCAACTATCCTGACTTATTGTATTTACGACCTATTCCATTAAGGAAAATCCTTATCTTGTATCATGATTTAACATACATGGGGATCATAAAAGTGAAGTAATGCAGGCATGCTGAGTCTGTTAAAGAAAAAGGTATATAAGCTTTCTCATTTCTTTGTTCAGGCAGTCAGACTTTGTCTGGCCCCATACATGCATGTATGTATCTGCTGGCTTAAGGGAATAAATGAATAAGTAATATAAATTTTTCTATCACCTAGCTTGTTTGCCTCCTTTAACCAAACTCTCAGGTGAACACACCCAACACTTGAAGCTATGGCATGCACAGTGGCCAAACCATTTCGGCAAATGGGCTGAACCAGGTTGGGGCTAACCAAGGGGTCTCAAACCCATTGGTGAGTTAAGGGGGTGTCTACGCCCAGCATTTGAAGACTTCCCCTGTGCAACGGGTAGATGAGAATGATTTGTTTCAACGGCCATGAAGGCAGCTGAATCAGGTACTGTGGAGCGCTTAGAGCTTGGGTTAGACATAGAAGATGCCATTTTACCACTATACCTATTTCAAAGTCCTATGCCAACAGGAAAGTGACGAAGCAGCAGGTGTAGATACAATGGGAGCTGTAGTCACAATCCTGCAAAAAGGTGGCCCAGGCCATAGGGGTGTTTCTCACTAGAAGCAGCAGTGGCATTCGGCAGCCACCTGGGTGTCTGAGCAGCCTTTTAAGGATCGAACTACTCACCTCCTGGCATGAGGAAGGGCCTAAAAAAGGTGCCCTAAAAATTGTCTAATTACCTAACCCTGGCCTGATTACTGAGACAGGTGGGGAATCCCACTCTGTGGTCAAAACACAAAGAAATGTACAAAAATGTCTGCAAAGACAATTTCAATCACCATTGGCATATGGAATGTCCAATAGACCTGAAAGATGAACAACTCTTGCTGCTAAGATCTGTATACAATGTTTGTAGATCTGACCAAGGCCTTTGATACTGTTAGTCATGAGGGCTTATGGAAAATTATGTCAAAATTTGGTTGCCTGAAGTTCATCAGCATTGTACATCAATTTCATGATGGCATGCTGGCCCAGGTTCTAGATGATGGACAATGCTCTCATGCCTTCCCAGTCACCAATGGAGTGAAACAAGGCTGTGTGCGTGCTCCCATACTTTTTAGCATGATGTTTTCAGCCACGTCGTCAAATGCTTTCAATGAGGATGAACACTGCATCAAGGTCAGCTACTACACTGATGGTAAATTCTTCAACTTGAAAAGGTTACAAACCAAGACCAAAGTGGAAGGAGTGTTGGTGCATGATTTTCTGTTTGCAGATGATTGTGCATTCAACGTAGCCTCTGAAGCTGAGATGCAACGAAGTATGGATCAATTCTCTGCTGCTTGTGCTAACTTTGGCCTAACAATTAACACCAAGAAAACACAGGTGCTCCATCAGCCACCATCACACCTTCCATACATGGAACCTGCGGTTACAGCAAATGGAGAAGTTTTGAATGCTGTGTATAAGATCACTTATCTTGGTAGTGTAGGGATGTATACACATTGATAATGAGGTTGATGCGTGCATTGCCAGAGCTAGCTTAGTATTTGGGAGGCTCTGAAGGAAAGTTGGGAGAGAAGAGGTATTAAAATGATTACCAAACTAAAGGTCCACAGAGCCATCATGCTGACCTCATTGTTGTATGCCTGTGAAACCTGGACAGCCTACCAGCGCCATGCCAGGAAACTGAATCTCTTCCATTTGAATTGGCTTAGGAAGATTCTGGAGATCACTTGGCAGGATAAGGTACCAGACACTGAGGTCCTTACTTGAACTAAACTGCCAAGCATTCAGAGACTGCAACTGCGAGACTCTGGGTGGCCATTAAGGCTTTGAAAACTCAGATGTTGGTGCTTCTCTCTCTCTCTCTGGTAACTATGTATGCATTGCTATGAACAGACAGAAGCCCTGTTTGCTGATTTGTGTTATTTGCTCTGTTTATATAATTTCTGCTTGTAGTTTCTGTTTTCTCTGAAGTTCAGGGGGCTGACTCTTTCCCTGAACTAAATGAATGATATATATATATATATATATATATATATATATATATATATATATATATATATATATATATACACATATATATATATATTTATATGTTTGATCAAAGTGAGATTGTCAACCCCTTAAAGTTGTTTTCCTTAGAAAAGCATAGCAAAGAACTTGTACTAGCAGCCCTCCTGTATGCTGGTGTTATTGGCCTTACACCTCCACAGTAGCTGCAAGTAACACTGCTGCTACAGGACCTAAAAGAAATTTGATCTGACATGTAACAGTAAGATTATTTAGTTGGTTTTTTTTTAACAAATATCTAATAGAAGAATGTTGCCAGTATAAAACAAAAACTTGAAGAAATATCACATAAAGAAACTTCTCCATTTTGAGAAGTCCAAACCTGTAACAGGAAAAATAATAACAATGATGGCAGTTAATAATGTTATAGTGCTTTAAGGTTTGCAAAGCACTTTTCTTTGATTCTTAAAATACCCCTGTGAGATAGGTGACATTATTACAGATAAGGAAACTGAAGCTAAATAAGAAGCATTAAATAACTCACCCAAGGTCACAATACTAAGTATCTGAGACAGGTTTTGAACTTGAGTCTTCCTGACTTCAAATCCAGCCCTTTATTCCATTCTATCACAGAGTTACCCTCTTAGTGAATAAATTAATAATCAAGTATAATTAATAATAATAATAATAATAATAATAATAATAATAATAATAATAATAAAGTATAGTTCTTAAGTATATCACTTTTTCAAAAGCTTACTCCAGTTGCCACTCGAATACTTGCTGATGGAGGCCGTATTCCTGAAGGAGGTCTTCCTGTCAACCCAATTCCTCCTCGTGAAATAGGGCGAGCAGAAGGAGGTTTGTGATTACTGGCCATCTCTTGTTCACTTTAGCCACTGTTGAGAAGCGAAAATATAGTTCAGTTATCTGTGATATTTCTATAACATCTGGCATAATTTGTCACATGCTTCTTGAAACTGTCTCATCCTCTGGCTTCTATGACATTACTATCCTGGTAAGAAACTTTTCCAACTGCTCTTTCTCTTATTACTCTTTGTCTTCTCAATCCTCCAGAAGAGATTCCTTCCCTCAAGTCTGTCCTTAGCTCTCTGTTCTGTTCTTCTTTCTCAAAATTCTTTTTTTGTTTTTGAGGAGAAGAACTATGACCAATGGAACGAATCATAAGAAGAAACAGAACCAAAAAAACCCCCAAAAAACCACAACCCCAAAACAAATACAAAAGACAGAAAAAAAAGGTGGGGAGAAAAAGGCGAGCATGAAGTGTGCCTCAATCTGCATTCATACTTCATAGTTCTTTCTCTGGATGTAGATTTTCTCAAAATTCTTTAGCCATTCGGGCATTATCCTAGTTTCAAATATCACCTTCTATACTGACTCCCAAATCCAAACCTCTAGTTCTATCCCTCAAATTCAAATCTAACTTCAAATTTTTTTTTATTTTTTTATTTTTTACTTTTTTTTTCTTTATTTATTTTTAGTTTACCACACACGGTTCTATATAGTTTTGAGTTCCAGTTTTTCTCCCCTCCCTCCCCCCTCCCTCCCCAAGACGGCATGAAGTCTCATATAACTGTCATGTATAACTTCGCATTGAATTAATTTATGCTCTAGTCAAGTCGTGGAGAAGAATTTTGACCAATGGAATGAATCATGAGAAAGAAGAAACAGAACCAAAAAAAAAAACCAAAAAAAAACCCCAAAAACAAAAACAAAAGAGAAGCAGAAAAGGCGAGCATGTAGTGTGCCTCAGTCTGTATTCAAACTTCGCAGTTCTTTCTCTGAATGAAGATAGCATTCTCCATCATGAGTCCCCTGGAGTTGTCCTTGCCCCTTTAGGTTGCTGAGAGAAGCGCAGTGTGTCAGGGTTGGTCCTCACGGAATCCACATATATGTGGCTGTGCACAACGTTCTCCTGGCTCTGCTCCGCTCACTCAGCATTATGTCGTGTAGGTTTTTCCAGGTTGTTATGAAGTCTGCATCATCCCCATTTCTTATGGCACAATAGTATTCCATCACCTTCACATAGCACAGCTTGTTCAGCCATTCCCCAATTGATGGGCATCCCTTTGCTTTCCAATTCTTGGCTACCACAAAGAGAGCTGCTATAAATATTCTTGTACATATGGGTCCTTTTCCCGCTTGCGTGATTTCTTTGGGATACAACCCTAGAAGTGGTATTACTGGGTCAAAGGGTATGAACATTTCTATAGCCCTTTGGGCATAGTTCCACACCGCCCTCCAAAATGGCTGGATCAGCTCGCAACTCCACCAGCAATGCAACAATGTTCCAATTTCCCCACATCCTTTCCAGCATTTATCATTCTCCTCGATTTGTTATTTAGCCAATCTGACAGGAGAGATGTGGTATCTAAGAGTTGTTTTGATTTGCATTTCTCTAATCAGCAGCGATCCAGAGCATTTTTCCATATGCCTGTAGATAGCTTTAATTTCTTCCTCTGAAAACTGCCTGTTCATATCCTTTGACCATTTCTCAATTGGGGAATGGCTTGTATTCCTATATATTTGGCTTAGCTCCCTGTATATTTTAGAGATGAGGCCTTTATCAGAGATACTAGTTGCAAAGATTTTCTCCCAATTTTCTGCTTCCCTCCTAATTCTTGTTGCATTGGCTTTTTTTGTACAAAAACATTTCAATTTGACATAATCAAAATTATCCATTTTGCATTTTGTAATGCTCTCTATCTCTTGTTGGGTCATGAATTCTTTGCTTTTCCACAAATCTGATAAGTAAACTATTCCTTGCTTTCCCAAATTACTTAGAGTATCAACTTTTACTCCTAAATCATGAACCCATTTTGACTTTATTTTGGTATATGGTGTAAGATATTGGTCTATGCCCAGTTTTTGCCCTACCATTTTCCAATTTTCCCAACAGTTTTTGTGAAATAGTGAATTATTAGCCCAGAAACTGGCTTCTTTCGGTTTATCAAAGAGTAGATTGCTAAACTTGTTGATTTCACCTACTTGTGTACCTATCCTATTCCACTGATCCACACCCCTGTTTCTTAACCAGTACCAGGCAGTTTTGATGACTGCTGCTGTGTAGTACAGTTTAATATCTGGTGTGGCTAAACCACCATCTCTAGCATGTCTTTTCATTAATATCCTAGATACTCTAGACCTCTTGTTTTTCCAAATGAATTTTGTTATTATTTTGTCCAGCTCAGTAAAAAAATTTTTTGGTAGTTCAATTGGTATGGCACTGAATAGATAGATTAATTTAGGTAGAATTGTCATTTTTATTATATTAGCTCGGCCTAACCATGAGCAACTGATATTTCTCCATTTATTTAGATCTGATTTTATTCGCGTGAAAAGTGTTTCATAGTTATGTTCATATAGGCCCTGGGTTTGTCTTGGCAAATAGACTCCCAGATATTTTATAGTGCCTTCAGTAACTTTGAATGGAATTTCTCTTTCTATCTCTTGCTGTTGGGCTTTGTCAGTAATGTATAGGAATGCTGAGGATTTGTGTGGGTTTATTTTATATCCTGCAACTTTGCTAAAGTTGTTTATTATTTCAAGTAGTTTTTTGCTTGATTCTCTAGGATTCTCTAGATAAATCATCATATCATCTGCAAAAAGTGATAATTTAGTTTCTTCTTTTCCTATTCTAATTCCTTCAATTTCTTTTTCTTCTCTTATTGCTACAGCTAATGTTTCTAGAACCAAATTGAATAATAGGGGTGATAATGGACATCCTTGTTTCACCCCTGATCTTATTGGGAATGCATCTAGTTTATCCCCATTACAAATAATGCTTGTTGATGGTTTTAGGTAAATGCTATTTATAATTTTGAGGAAGGTTCCCCTTATTCCTATGCTTTCTAGTGTTTTTAATAGGAATGGGTGTTGTACTTTGTCAAAGGCTTTTTCTGCGTCTATTGAGATGATCATATGGTTTTTGCTAGTTTTGTTGTTGATATGGTCAATTATGCTAATAGTTTTCCTAATATTGAACCAGCCTTGCATTCCTGGAATAAATCCTACCTTGTCATGGTGTATTATTCTCGTAATGAGTTGCTGCAATCTTTTTGCTAATATTTTATTTAAAATTTTTGCATCAATATTCATTAGAGAAATTGGTCTATAATTTTATTTCTCTGTTTTAACTCTATCTGGTTTGGATATTAGTACCATATTTGTGTCATAAAAAGAATTTGGTAGGACTCCTTCTTCACCTATTTTCCCAAATAGTCTACAGAGTATTGGAATTAGTTGTTCTTTAAATGTTTGATAGAATTCACATGTAAAACCATCTGGCCCTGGAGATTTTTTCCTAGGGAGTTCGTTGATGGCCTGCTCAATTTCTTTTTCTGATATGGGGTCATTAAGAAATTTCACTTCCTTCTCTATTAGTCTGGGAAGTTTATGTTTTTGTAGATATTCATCCATATCTCTAATGTTGTCAAATTTATGGGCATACAATTGGGCAAAATAATTCCTAATTATTGTTTTGATTTCCTCTTCATTAGAGGTGACCTCACCCTTTTCATTTTTTATACTGGTAATTTGATTTTCTTCTTTCTTTTTTTTAATCAAATTGGCCAAAGGTTTGTCAATTTTATTGGTTTTTTCATAAAACCAGCTCTTTGTTTTATTTATTAATTCAATAGTTTTCTTGGTTTCAATTTTATTAATCTCTCCTTTGATTTTCAGTATTTCTAATTTGGTATTTAATTGGGGGTTTTCAATTTGCTCTTTTTCTAGCTTTTTCAGCTGTATGCCCAGATCATTGATCTCCTCTTTCCCTATTTTATTCATGTAGGCATTTAGAGATATAAAACTTCCCCTAAGAACTGCTTTTGCTGCATCCCATAAGTTTTGGTATGTTGTTTCATTATTGTCATTCTCTTGAATGAAATTATTAATTGTTTCTCTGATTTGATCTTTGGCCCACTCACTCTTTAGAATTAAATTATTTAGTTTCCAATTAGTTTTTAGCTTATTTTTCCATGGTACTTTATTAAAAATTATTCTTATTGCATCATGATCTGAGAAGGATGCATTGACTACTTCTGCTTTTCTGCACTGGATTGTGAGGTTTTTATGCCCTAGTACATGGTCAATTTTTGAGTATGTGCCATGTACTTTTGAGAAGAAAGTATATTCCTTTTTATCCCCTATTCAGTTTTCTCCAGAGGTCTATCATATGTGCCTTTTCTAAAATTCTGTTTACCTCCTTAACTTTTTTCTTATTTATTTTGAGGTTAGATTTATCAAGTTCAGAAAGGGGGAGGTTGAGGTCTCCCAATATTATAGTTTTGCTGTCTATTTCTTCCTGTAACTCCCTTAACCTCTCCTCTAAGAATTGTATGCCTTACCACTTGGTGCATATATGTTAAGCAATGATATTGCTTCATTGTTTATGGTGCCTTTTAGCAGGATATAATGTCCTTCCTTATCTCTTTTAATTAGATCTATCTTTACTTTTGCTTTGTCTGAGATTAGGATTGCTACACCTGCTTTTTTTACTTTAGCTGAGGCACAATATATTTTACTCCAGCCTTTTACCTTAACCCTATGTGTATCCCCCTGTTTCAGATGCGTTTCTTGTAAACAGCATATTATAGGATTATGGTTTTTAATCCATTCTGCTATCTGCTTCTGTTTTGTGAGAATGTTCATCCCCTGCACGTTCAGGGTTATGATTTCTATCTGTGTCTTTTTCTCCATCCTAATTCCCCCTGTTTATGCTTTTATTTCTCCCTTTCCCCTTCTCCTCCTCAACAAAGTTTGGTTTTGACCGCCGCTTTCCTCAGTTAACCCTCCCTCTTTATTCCCCTCCCTTATCTTACCGTTACCCACTTGCTACTTCTCCTCTTCCTTCTGCCCTCCCCCCTCCCTTTTTCCCCCCTTTCCCTCCCACTTCCCGTAGGACAAGTTAGATTTCTAAACTTATCAGAGTATGTTATTCCCTTCTTGAACTAGATCAGATGACAGTAAAGCTCAAATACTGCTCTTCTCCCTCCCTTCTTTCCCTCTACTATAATATGTTTTTTTTCCACTTCCTTTGGTGTAATTTACCCTTTTCTATAACCTCCTTACCACTTCCCTCATAGCCCTCCCTTTGTATCTCTTATTTATATTTTATATCTTTACATCAGTTAATTTATACAGGCATTCACAACCTATGTATATCCCTTTCATTTGTCACAATAGTTATACCATTCACAAGAATGACTTATATATGTATATGTATATATATATACATAAAAAACATACATAAGATGATATAATCCCACATAAAAATGTAAACAACCTAAGCTTATTGGTTAATGAAGTTTGTGGGGTTTTTCCCCCTGGTTACCTTTTTATGTCTCTCTTGAGGTTTGTATTTGGAGATCAAATTTTCCATTGAGTTCTGGCCTTTTCATCAGGAAGGTCTGGAATTCCCTTATTTCATTGAATGTCCATCGCCTTGCCTAGAAAATTATGCTTAGTTTTGCTGGGTAGTTGATCCTTGGTTGTAGTCCCAGCTCCTTTGCCCTTCGGAATATCATATTCCAATTTCTCCTGTCTTTTAATGTGGAAGCTGAGAAATCCTGCGTGATCCTGACTGTAGTTCCACGATATTTGAATTGCTTCTTTTTGGCTGCTTGCAGTATTTTCTCCTTGAGTTTATAGCTCTGAAATTTGGCTATAATATTTCTTGGTGTTTTCAGTTTGGGATCTCTTTCAGGGGGTGATCGGTGAATTCTTTCAATGACTATTTTGCCCTCTGGTTCTAGGACCTCTGGGCAGTTGTCTTTGATAATTTCTTCGAAGATACTGTCAAGGCTCCTTTTTTCATCGTGGATTTCCGGTAGACCAATAACTCTCAAATTGTCTCTCCTGGATCTATTTTCCAGGTCAGTTGTTTTGCCAATCAGATATTTCACATTTTTTTCTATTTTTTCATTCTTTACGTTTTGTTTTATTACTTCTTGATGCCTCATAGATTCATTAGCTTCCACTTGCTCAAGTCTAATTTTAAATGAGTTAGTGTTTACATTTTGCTTTTGAGCCTCCATTTTCAATTGGTTGATTTCACCTCTCAGGGTGTCCTTTTCTCTCTCTAGATTCTGAATCTCCATAGCCATTTCGCCAATCTTATTCT
This sequence comes from Trichosurus vulpecula, assembly GCF_011100635.1. NCBI lineage: Eukaryota > Metazoa > Chordata > Mammalia > Diprotodontia > Phalangeridae > Trichosurus > Trichosurus vulpecula. The sequence continues at coordinate 20,771,625 of NC_050581.1, forward strand.
TTAGGGACTTGATTTCGTCAGTGGATTTTTTCTCCCTTTTTTCCATTTTTTCCATATTTTCTTTTAGCTCCCTAATTTGGTTTTTAAAATCCTCTTTTAGCTCTTCCAGCAGTGCTTTTTGGGCTGGAGACCAGATCATATTAGCTTTTGAGGTATCTGATGTATCTACCGTGTCATTGCTATCTTCTTCTATGTCGATATTTTGATCCTGCCTGTCTCCATAAAAAGAATCTATTGTCCTCGGTTTTTTTGTGTTCTTCTTCATGTTGGTTTGCCTTCTGCTGGCTTTACAACGAATTTCTATCTGTGAGTCTCAGGGCTTTCTGTCCCAGCTTTCTTATTCTGGGGGTTGTGAGTCTAGAATTATAACCTTCAGTTTCCTGAGGTGTGGGGGAGGGGTCTGGCTCCCTGGCGTCTCACTCCCTGTGGGTGCTCTCCAGCACTTGCTTTTCAGCAATGGTCTCAGCTGTTTGTTGTTTGAGCTGATGACTGGCGCTTCCCCTGGGGGAGCAAGGTTACGTCTGGGCTCCTGGCTTGGCCCCCTGCCGACTCTTCCCCTCTGGGACTAATGAGCTTCTAGTATTTGTCCTGTGAAGCCCCGCTACTCTCTCCTCTGTTTCAGTTCTCTTTTTTTTTTTTTCCCCGAGGAATTCTCTGGGTGAGGGGGAGAGGGATTAGAGCCATTTACCTGGCCATTGAGTCTTCCGGAAGTTCAAGAGGCCGAGTTCCTGGGTTTTGCAAGCACCAGGACTGGGTGTTTTCGGGGCTGGTGGCGTTGCGCTGCCTCTCCTCACTCCCAGAGACTGCCGTCCTGTGTTGGGAGGCCTGGGGATCTCTGCCGGTTTCGGGCGCCCAGCTTTCTCCCAGCCCATCTCCCACATGGATTTCCCGGCCGGCCGCTTCCACCTTGGTCTGGAGCAGCTCCGCACCGAGCACTCTCCGAGCCTGCAGGTTCGTTCCTCCGGCCTTTCAGACTCTCCTGGCTCGGAAATTTGCCCCACGCAGACTGCTCGCGGTTTCTGACTCTCTCAAATCTGCTCAAATTCACTTTTTTATGGGAATCTGACAGACCTTGTGAGAGAGCTCCGGTAAGACGCTGCCTTCATGCAGCCATCTTGGCTCCGCCCCTCTAACTTCAAATTTGCATTGCCATGTAGATGTTTCTAAATAGATATCTCAACAGCACTTCAAACATATATTCAAAAATGAACTTGTAACATATTCTCTGGGGAGCCAGTTCCTCATTTCTATTAATGCCACTGGCATTCAAGAGAGGTCAAGCCAAGATGTCAGAAAAAAGACAGGGACTTGCCTGAGCTCTCCCAAATTCTCTTGCAAACAACTTTAATTAACACCTCAAAATGAACAAAGGATGGGGCGAAACAATTTTTTTTAAGATAACTTAGAGGGAATACAGAAAAGGTCTGTCTCACTGAGGTAAAAGAGGAACACAGCCCAGTGTAGGGAGAAATGAGAGTTATGCAAGAGAATCATGAAAAAAGAGTCAACAGTTTGGTGAAAAAAAAAGAAGCACAAAAAATGGAAAAGGATGTATGAAAATTCACTAAAGAAAAAAGTTCCTTAAAAAGTACAATCAGCAAAATGGAAAGAGGTAGAAAAGCTAGCTGAAGAAAATAATTCCTTAAAAATCAGAATTGGGCAAGTGGAAGCTAATGACTCCATGAGACTCCATCAAGAATCAATCAGACAAAATGAAAAGAATGAAAATGTGAAACATCTCGCTGGAAAAACAACTAGGCTGGAAAAAAATCCAAGAGAGATGAAATTATCAGAGAAAACTGCCTTGATATACTAGAACTAGAAAGTGAAATAGAAATTGAAAGAATCCACCAATCACTTTCTGAAAGAGATCCCAAAATAAAAACCCCCTGAAATAGTACAGCCAAATTTCAGAACTCCCAGGCCAAGGAGAAAATACTGCAAGCAGCCAGAGAACAAAAACAAATTCAATTATGGAGCTACAGTTACTATTACATAGGATTTAGTAACTTCTACATTAAAGAACTGGAGGGCTTGGAATATGATATTCTATTAAGACAAAAGAGCTAGGATTAGAACCAAGAATCGCCAACCCAGTGAAACTGAACATAATCTTTCAGGGAAAAAAAATAAACATTCAATGAAATAGAGGACTTTCAAGCACTCCTGATGAAAAGACCAGAGCTGAACAGAAAATTTGATTTTCAAATATAAGACTCAAGAGAAGTATAAAAAGGTAAACAGGAAAAAGAAAATATAAGGGATTAAATAAAGTGTAATAAACTGTTTAGATCCCTACATGGGAAGATCATACTTATAACTCTTATGAACTGTATCACAATTAGAAAGACTTGAATTGCCAACACAATATCCACAGCACCCACGGCTACTATGAATATGCTGGTGTAGTTCTGAATCGCAAAATATAATGGATTCTCTATATGGAACATAGAACCAAAACATTTATTCAAACAATGGAAAGCCACGTCCCAACACCAGAGAGCCAAATCCATCACAGCAACAAAGAAATCCATACACAATAACAATGCAAAGGACACTGCCATCCTAAAGCCTTCCCCCTGTTTGGGCCTTCCCACAACCAAACACTCATAGTTAGCTGCTGCTTCTCTCTCCCTCAGCCCTAACTGTTCTGACCAACTTCCTCTCTTCTGCTCTATCCTTCCTGCTCCGCCCTTTCAGCAAGCTCCTCCCATCACAGATTCATGTGATTCAGGCTTCCATGTGACTTAAGCAGGTTACATGGGTCTATTAATACATGGGAAAGATCTTCCCATTAAGCAGAAACACATTAACAATACAAGAGTATACATAGACGGAGGGTACAGGTATAAGTTGACTTTGATGGTATTATATTTTAAAAAAACAAAATTAAGGAGAAAGAGGATTGCACTGGGAAACGAGAGAAGGGAGAAGTAGAATGGGGTCATTATTTCACATGAAGGGGACTGTTACAGTGGAGGGAAAAATGGGGTGAGGTGAGCATTGCTTGAAACTTACTCTCATCAGAAATGGCTCAAAGAAGAAATAATATACACACTTAGCTGGGTATAGTAATCTATCTTACCCCTTAGGGAAATAGGAAGGGGACAAGAAGAGAGGGGAGGCTAATAGAAGGGAGGGAATATGGAGAGAGGCAATAGTCAGAAGCAAAATACTGGTGAGAAGGGACATGGTGAAAGGAGAGTGAGAAGAGTGAGAGAGATAAAAGTAGGAAAATAGGATAGAGGGAAATACATAGTAGTTATAACTATGAATGTGAGCAGAATGAAACTCACTCATAAAACAGAAGTGGAGAGCAGAATGGGTTAAAAACCAGAGTCCTATAGTATATTGTTTACAAGAAACACATTTGAAGCAGAGAGACACACACAGAATAAAGTTAAAGGTTGAAGCAAACTGTTATGCAGGGGTAGTAATCATGACCTTAGGACAAAGCAAAAGCCAAAATAGCTCTAGTTAAAACAGATAAGGAAGGAAATTACATGTTGCTAAAAGGTACCATAGACAATGAAGTAATATTAGTATCACTGGCATCTTTTCAAATTTCCCTGGCCTAAAATACTGTACTAATTTTATTCTCCTACTTCATCTTTTATCATATTCTTTCAGTTTCCAAATCCAGTATATTTTCCTTTAAAGTATCTTTCCCAGCCATTCCTTCATATCCATTTCCATTTTTATACACTTCTAGCCACTGACCATTTGCATTAGGAAGGCAATAAACACAACATCGATGAGAATTGTGAATATGCCTATGTAGTTCTATATCGCAAAATATGAGAGACTCTCCGTGTAGAAGGTAGGAGAAGTAAAACATTTATTCAGACACCAGAGGACCAAATCCCATAACCAATAAGCCACCCCATCCAAGTAGCAACCAACTCCCCAAACCAGTAAGCCTACTTTATCATAACATCAAAGAACTTAAAACACAATATCACAGCATGGAGCCTCACCATCCCATTAGCCTTCCACCCAGCTGCTGGAGCCTTCCCACAAGCACATTCACAGCATAGCTAGCACACCTGCATCTGCTCTCTCCCTCAGGTATAACTGCTCTCTCAGCATTTCTTGTGACACACTTTCCTTTTCCTCTTCTTCAGCAAGCTCCTCCTACCACATGTGACTTAGGCTTCTGGTGATGTAAACAGGTCACATGGCCTAATAATGGGTGGGAAAGATCTTCAAATTTAAATTACCATTACACCATCTCATACTTAGTAAACAGCAATAGACTCCCAGCTGTCCTCCTGGACTCCAGGCCCTCTTCCTATTCTAAAACATTCTTTGTATTATTACCAGACTAAATTTCTTTATATTCTACTTTCATTATGTTATTCTCTTCCCTATTTCCTATAGGATATTTAAACTCCATTGCTCAACTTCAAGTATGTGGATACTTTCTTCACTGCCCCATACTCACAGTTATGTTTGTGCCTTTACTCTGGCTGATCTTCTAAGGAAGAATCTTTCTCCTGATTGTTATATGATCAAATACCTACCATCTTACCTATACTAATTCTTCTGACTGTGTCAGCTTTCACTATCTCCCTATCTTCTGAGATACTATAATATTAACCTTAGAGAATCAAGTAACAAAATGAAATGAAACAACTAACAGCATCAGCAAAGTATCAAGATAGAAAATAACTCACAAAAATTATCAAACTTTCTACATTTTAGCAATAAAACTGAAGGAAAAGCAACAGAAAATTTTCATTCAAAATAGCTACAGAATACATAAAATATATGGGAGTCCATCATCTGAAATATGCACAAAAGTTAAATAACCATAACTACAAAAAACTCTTTACAGAAATAGAGACAGGCTAAAAAGAGAAGCAGCATTAACTGTGCTTGGGCCAGGCCAAGCTTCACAAGCTAGATGAGGGGGAGGGGGAGGGAGAGAGAGGGAGGGAGAGGGGGGGGAGAGAGAGAGAGAGAGAGAGAGAGAGAGAGACAGACAGACAGACAGACTGCCTCCTTTTGCATACTGTGTATGAAGGGAGGAATACATGACTGCAGACTGGCATAGAGAAATGTGATGAGCGACACAGGAGGGTAACTAGGAAGAGACTTACTAAGTGGAGCTTCCAAAGCCTTCTTCAGAAAAAGATGGGTGGATAACGATCACTCCAGGAAAGAGAAAGAGGACTTTGGAATGGCAGGCATATCCTTCATTTCCACTTTGCCTCCCTAGAAATTTCAGAGAAAAGAATTCTTCTTGGGGGAAAATGGGTCCTCTCTCCTGATCTGAAATCTTATCTTACTCCCAAATGAAGTTCATTTACTCTGTGCATTGTGTGGTATATTCTAATCTGTATAACTCCTCTGAATTCTGTTTGCTCTTTTGCTGGGATAAATGGATTTATCTATTTGGCATTTGTGATAATCTTTTGTTAACCAGTGTTTAACGGGAAAAAGCTATACTGGTGAGTGTAAAAGCAGTAAGAAATAAAACTTTTTTTGTTTTGAACTTTGCAAACCTACAATAGACAGATATTTGAATTGCCTAAGATAGTTATAATTCTAGCCCTACACCCTTCTGGGAGGCATGAGAAAAGAGTGCCCAGTGGAACTCCAGGTCTGCTTGTGCCTTCCCAATCCTGCCCCTCCACTAGCATGCTGGAAGTAAGCACTGACTTGTAGCCTCTTCCATCCTAAACTCTGGCCATGCTTACTCCTAACCCAGGTCAGCCATTAATACCTCAGACTACTTTTCCTTCTTGACATCCACTTTCCCCCTCCAAAAAGGTGCTTCCCCCCACACCATGCTTTTCAGCTCCCTTTTATTTGTGCCTTCCCCCATTATAATGTAAGCTCCTTAAGGGCAGGGACTATCCAAGCACAATACTTGGTACATGGCGTATACTGTAAGTGCTTAATAAATGCTAAATCTAACAGAATATAATCTTTACAGAGGCAAGTAAGTCTCAGATCTTATCTATCCATACCATCCCTAAGCTATATCTATATATTTAGGCAACCCATATGCACATATCTGTCACATAAAAATTACTATTATCAGTGCAGTGCCAAACTATCAAAGGGTTACCTTATGGACCTAGAAAAATCATAACAAAATTCACCTAGAGGAAAAGATCAATAATCTTAAATGTGATCACGAAAAAAGAGGGAAGGAAGGAGACTAGCAGTGGCAGATAAAAAAGTACAGTACAAAGGAGTAATCATCAAAACTGTTTAGTATTAGGTAAAAATAGAAAAGTTAATCAGTGGGACAGATTAGAAAGACAAGATCTAGAAGCAAAGAAGCATAGTAGTATAAGTATAGTGTTCCATAAACTCATGACCCCAATCACTGTGGGGAAGGAATCACTATTCAACAAAATCATCTGAAGAACTACAAAATGATCTGACAAATTAGGTTTGGAGCAACATCTCACAGAATAAGCCAAATGAGCTCTAAAAGGATATCTGACAGATACAAAAGGTTGCATAGTACTCAAATGTAGAATTGGGAAGGAAATACTTTTTGAACCTATGTGCAGGAGAAAAATTCTTGACCAAATAAAAGGAGAGAGTCACAGGAGATAAAATGCACAATCCTGATTATGTAAATTTAAAAATTTCTTGCATAAAATCAAGGCAATTAGAATTATTTGAAATTCAATTATATTTTATTCTCAAAGAGTAGTATTCTCTCCTACCTCCCACTTTCCCTGCCCTGACCAACTTAAGAAAACAAGAAAGAAATACTCTATTACAAATACATATAGTCAAGAAAAACAAATTTTCTCATTTACCATGCCTAAAAAAAACACCACAAATAAAAAAACCCCCACAGTTATAATTAGAAGAGAAACAATTAAGTGACGAAAAAGGGAAATTGAATTGCTAGAAAGTTGTGGGAGAATATACACACTAATATACTGTTGGAGCTGTGAATTGGTATTCTGGAAGACAATATGGAACTATACTTAAAAATTCACTAAACTGTTGCTTCAAACTGTGACCCAGTGATAGCACTACTAGGCTTATAATTCTAAAGAGGATAAAAGAATAATGGAAAGGAACCATATATATTAAAATATTCATAGCAGCATGTTTTGCTATGGGAAAAAATGGAAACTAAGGGGATGCCTATCATTTGGGGAATGGCTGAACAAATTATTTTATATGAATGTAAGTACCATATTATTGCACTATAAGACAAGAAGAAAGGGACAGATTCAGAAAAACCTGGGAGGATCTAAATGAAATTATGTAGAACGAAGTGAGCATAAACAGGAGAACAATTTACTCCTGGTTACGCTATAAAGAAAAAACAACTTAGAAGTTAAGAAACCTGATCAATGTAGCCTTGGGTCCAGAGGATCAATTATGAAACATGTTTCCCATCTCTTAACAGAAAAATGATGGATATGATAGACCTTTGGAGAAAACTGAATGGGAATAGAAAGGAATATACTTTTTTTTCCTGCTAAAAATGACACCTTCACAAAAATTGACCATGTACTGGTGTATAAAAACTCCACAACCAAATGCAGAAAATCAGAAATATTAAATGCACCCTTTTCCAAGATCACACTGTAATAAAAAAAAATTACATTCGATAAAGGGCTTTGGAAACATAGGTTAAAAATTAATTGGAAACTAAATCTAAACCTAAAAGAAAAAAATCATAGAAACAATAAATAATTTCATTAAAGAGACTAAAAACAATGAGACAACATATCAAAATTCAGCCAAAGCAGCACTTTGGGGGAAATGTATATCTCTAAACATTTAGATCAATAAAATAGAGAAAGAGCAGATCAATGAATTGGGCATGCAAATAAAAAAAAACTTGAAAAAGAACAAATTTAAAATATCCAATAAAACACCAAATTGGAAATCCTGAAAATCAAAGAAGTGATTAATAAATTAGAAAACCATTGAATTAATAAAACTAGGAGCTGTTTTTATGAAAAAACTTATAGAAAAACCATTGGTTAATTTGGTTTTTTAAAAAAGAAGAAAATCAAATTACCAGTATCAAAAATGAAAATGGTAAATTCACCATCAATGAAGATGAAATTGAAACAATTATTAGGAGCTATTTTGTCCATTATATGACAATAAATCTAATAGTCCAAGTGAAATAGTTGAATATTTACATGAATATAAATGGCCTAGATTAACAGAAGACGAAATAGAATACTTAACCCTATCTTAGAAAAAAAAAGCTGAAGAAGCCATAAATGAGCTCCCTAAGAAAAAGTCCCCAGGGCCATAGGAATTCTACCAAGCATTTAAAGAACAATTAATTCCAATATTATGTAAGCTATCTGGAAAAATAGACATAGAAAGAATCCTACCAAATTCCTTCTAATACACAAATTTGGCATTGATACCTAATCCAGGGAAAGCAAAAACAGACAAATACTATAGACCAATTTCCCTAATGAATACTGATGCAAAAATTTTAAATAAAATACTAGCAAGGAGATTACAGCAATACATCACAGAGATCATACACCACAATCAGGTACAATTTATACCAGGAAAGCAGGATTGGTTCAATTTTATGAAAATTAACAGCATAATTGACTATATCAATAATGAAACCAACAGGGGCAGCTAGGTGGCGCAGTGAGTAGAGCGCTGGCCCTAGAGTCAGGAGGACCTGAGTTCAAATCCGGTCGCAGACACTAGACACACTGACTAAATGTGTGACCTTGGGCAAGTCGCTTAACCCCAATTGCCCTGCCAAAAAGCAAAAATTAAAAAAAAAAAATAAAACCAACAGAAAATACATGATTATCTCAGTAGATGGTAAAAAAGCTTTCGATAAACTACAATATCCACTCCTACTAAAAACACTAGAAAGCATAGGAATAAATGGAGCTTTCCTTAAAATGATAAGTAAACCAAGAACTATTGTTATCTGTAATGGAAATAAACTAGAAGCCTTCTCAATAAGATTGAAGGCAAAGCAAGGATGCCCATTATCACCACTATTATTTAATATTATGCTAGAAATGCTAGCTATTTCAATGAGAGGAAAAAGAAACTGAAGGAATTATAACAGGAAATGAGGAAACAACACTATCACTTTCTGCAGATGATATAACGGTATACTTAGAGAGCCCTAGAGAATCAAATAAAAAACTAGTTAAAGCAATTAACAAGTTTAGCAAAATTACAGATGTAAGACAAACCCACATAAATTATCAGCATTTCTATATATTACCAACAAAGTCGATCAGGGAGACATAGAGAAATTCTATTTAAAGTTAACTGCAGACAATATATAATGAGTGGGAGTCTTCCTACCAAGACAAACCCAGGAACTAAATGAACACAATTCCAAGACACTTCACACAAATAAAGTCAGATCTAAATAAATGGAGAAATATTAATTGCTCATGGATAGGCAAATAAAATAAAAATGATAATTCTACCTAAACTATTTTACTTATTCAGATAGAAAAAATAACCAACCTCTTTCCTTTTGAACAATTTGTTCAACAATTCCACAATGGATACCTGTTCTGTTTCCAGTTCTTTGTTAGCATAAATGCCACAGTGGTAGTAAAGAACTGGAAACAAATAACTGGAAACAAATGAAGCTACCAAAAATTATTTTACAGAGCTAGAAAAAATGATAATAAAATTCATCTGGAAAAAAAAGATCAAGGATAGCAAGGGAATCGATGAAGAAAAATGTGAAGGAAGGAAGGTGGTCTAGTAGTACAAGATTTCGAAGTGTATTACAAAGCAGCAATCATCAAAACAATTTGGTACTAAGAACAGAGTGGTAGGCCAGTGAAATACATTGGGTACACAATACAAAGCAGTAAATGGCCATAGTAATCTAGTTTTTGATAAACCCAAATATCCAAGCCTTTGGGGCAAGAGCTCAATATATGACAAAAAAAACAGCAAGGAAAATTGGAAAGCAGTTTGGTAGAAACTAGGTACAGAGCAACATTCACAGCACGAAGTTAAAATGGGTACATAATTTAGACAATGCTATCATAAGCAAATTAGGAAAGCATGGATAGTTTACCTGTCAGATCTACAAAATGGGAGAGAACTTATGACCAACAAGAGATAGAGCATTATGGGATGTAAAATGGATAATTTTTATTACATTAAATTAAAAGGGTTTTCCACAAACAAAACCAATGTAGCCAAGATTAGAAGAAAAGCACAGAAGTGAGGAAAAAAATTTTACTGCAAGTTTCTCTGACAAAGGCTTCCTTTCTCAAATATATAGAGAAGCGAGTCAAATTTATAAGAATATTTGACATTCCAAATCAATAAATGGTCATTGGCTATAAATAGGCAGTTTTCAGAAGAAATCAAATCTATCCATAGTCATATAAAAATGCTCTAAATCACTAGTGATTTAAAGAAATGCAAATTATTAGACTGGCAGAACAGGGAAATGCTGTCGATACAGTTTACCTAGTCTTGAACAGAGCATTTGTTAATCTATGACTATAGTTGCATGATCTCATAAAAGCCCTACCTCCCCTGCAATGCTGAGGCTAGAGCAGGTTTTTCAACTGGAAACAAAGTAGATGTCCCTTGGGGAATGGATAAACAAACTGTGCTGCACAAATGTAACAGAACGATGAATAGCATGTAAACATGGTTTAACATGTAAAGACTTGACATGAACAGATACAAAATGAAGCAAAAAGACCCAGGAAAATATACACATTTACTATGTCAATGTAAATGAAAGAACCACCACTACAATATAATCTAAAAAGAATGTTGCAAGGTAATATACAGAAGACTGGCCCCAAAGAAAAGATATGAGAAGAGCCTTCCCTCCAACTAGTTTTGTTGCAGGCCTCCATGGATGTAGAACACTGAAACATCAGATTTTTAAAATCTTTTTTCCTTCTTTCTTTCTTAACATTCTTAGTTAATAAAGGATAGCTTTTTGGAAGGAAAGAGGAAAGGAAAATAGAGAAATCTGGGTAATGTATTGATAGAAAAATCTACTAAAAAAAAGCCCCATCTTTTCACTCCCAGTAGTCTCAGCATCCCCTCCCTTACAAACCTGTGTGTACATGTTGTTCCTACCTCCAAAGCATATAAGCTCCCTAAAGACAGCAATTATTTTGTTTTGTACCCCCAGAACCTAGTACAGTGCCTGACAAATAGAGAGTATTTAAGAAATGCTTGTTTAATTGAATTGAAATGACTGGAACCAACAAATAGTCGTTAATGGTTAGATGTCAACTTGGAAGGAGGCTTCTAATAGAATACTCTAGTAACCCACGCTTGGCCTTGTAAGAGTTAACATTTTATCAATGACTCACTGATGGTCTTCAAACAAAAGCTATATGCCTACTTGCTCATGTCTGGATTAAACTTGATGACCCCTGGGATCCTTTCAACTCAGATTCTCTGATTCTGAAAATAGACTGGGAAGGATAGGAAAAAAAATCGTTAACAAGGAATCAAAACTTAAGGAGATGTTAAGAGTTCTTCTAGATATCCTAAATGAGTTTAAGTCACCTTGCCTGAACAAATTACATCGCCAGGCAATGAAATAATATGCAGGTATGGCTTCTGTGGTGAGGTAGAAATAGGGAATAAACTTGTGATTTCACTGGTATAAGGAGCTCCCAAGGAGGAATTTCCTCTACTAATGTAGGTCACCATCTTCTAGGCTACTTACAGTCATAAAGAGTTGCCTAGAGCACTAAGGTTACAAAGCGTTACAAAGTCAGTATGTGTCAGTCTTCCTGGCTCCAAGGCCAGCTCTCTATAAACTATGCCTTGCTGGCTGCTATAATCTTTAAGAAACCAGGGAAAAATAGCTGAGTGTGGTGGTACATGCTTATAATCCCTAGTATCAGGAGGTTTAGGCAGGTAAATGGCTTTAGTTTAGGAATTCTGAGCTACATTAGGGCTAAAGCTGGTAGGGTGTCCTCACTGAGTCCAGCACTAATATAGTAAGCCCACATATGGGTGAACTCACCAATATAATGAGCAGAACCACCAGGCTGCCCTTTAAAGAGCCCAGGTCTGAAAGAGAGAAGGTCAAAGTTTCTGGCTCAGTATTGGAATAGGGTCAGTAAATGGCTGCTGCATTTACAGCCTAGAGATAGGGGGAACCACTCTCAAAAAAGTAACAATAACAACAAATTATAGAAAAGAGGAAAGGGGTCACACAACTGAAGATAGGGAACTAACATATCAAACTGCATCAAAGGGGTAGAGACCTTTAAATTAAAAGTCAGGTTTCTGACAAAATTCTAGAAAAGATTATTAATGGTTTGCAAGCAGGTAGAAAGGGAAGCAGTGAATACTATGAACCAAACTGAAGCATTAAGAACAAGTTATTTCAGACTAACTTCAGACTAACTTAATTTCCTGTTTAGCAGAATTGCTAGAGGAGAAGACAATCAGGGAAATAGTAGGATTCAAAAATGACATAAGAATACGTAAAGGGGTTGAAGATGAAGTGTCATACAGTGAAACAAACACTGCTCCTGGAGTCAGAGGCGTTGGGTTAAAATTCTGTCTCTGAAACTCTATGTGTGACCCCGGAAAAATCACTTTCCTTTTCTAGGCCTCAGTTTCCTCGTCTCTAAAAAATAAGTGAGAGGAACTAGGTAGCCTCAGAGGTCCCCTCCAGCTCTATTATCCTAGAAGAAGATGCAGGGAATACATGACCACGTCTTAAAATAAATGAGATCTATCATGTGAAAAGGGTCTGCACCTATTCTGCAGAAATCCCACAAGACAGAAACAGGATTAATAGATGGAAGCAAACTTTGCCTCACCAGAAGGGAAAACTAATTAATAATCATAATTATCTCAAAATTGAATGATCTGAATAGGGATTTGATGCTAAAGATTCCTAATAGCTGTTGAATGAATATTTATCCCTCCATGTACTCTACCATTCAACGATACTGGCTTCCCTGCTGTTCCTTGAAACAAGATATACATTCTCCCAACTCTACATATTTCCACTGGTTCACTCACACGGCAGGAATTCTCTCCTTCCTTGTATCCATTTGCTGGCTTCCCTGAGGTCTCAGCTAAAATCTCACATTCTATAAGAAGAGCTGTACCTTACTACTACTACCTTCTCTCTGAGATTATCTTCAATCTGTCCTATATCCATCTTGTTTGTACATAATGGTTTGTATGCTGTCTCCCCCATTTGATGGTGAGCTCTTTGAGGACAAGAACTGGATTTTGCCATTCTTTATATCTCCAGTGCTTAGTGCAGTAGTTCAGTTGGGCACAGTTAAGTGCCTAAAAAATATTTATTTACTTAGAGGGGATTCATGATTTAATTAGGGGTTATCTCCTGTATTCATTCCAATTCTGAGATTCTATACCTAGAAAAGTGCTGTTGCTGAGCATATAGCAGAAACAATACTTTCTGATTACAGACCAAAAAACAAAACAAAACAAACAAAAAACACTTCAAAGACCCTAGCAGAGGGGTGGGGAACCTGCAGTCTTGAGGCCACATGTGCCCCTCTAGGTCCTCAAGTTTGGCCCTTTGACTAAATCCTTAATAAAAGGATTTGTTCTGTGAGACTTGGACTCAGTCAAAAAAGTCACACCCGAAGGCCTAGAAGGCAACATGTGGCCTTGAGGCCACAGGTTCCCCATCCCTGCAGCAGAACAAAAACAATCTTCTATTGTAATAGCTTGCTAACTGACCTCCTGTCCAGTTTTTTGCCCTCTCCACTCCTGATACTGCTGCCAAAGTTATTTGCCTGACGAACAAATTTGACAATATCACTCTCTTACTCTAAAAACTTCAGTGGCTCTCCATATATAATATAAATTCCTTACCCTACTAACTGAGGTTTTCCAAATATAGTTCCAATTTACCCACCCATTCTAAATTCATACCTTGAATCTCTTTACTCTGTAGGTGAACTGGCCTACTAACAAGTCCTTGCTCTTAATCTGCCCTCACTGTTTCCTTGTACATGTCCCTCACATCTGGCAGACTACTTCTCCATCTATCTATTGAAATTCTTTCTTTACTAAACTCATAGTTCAAGTACCACAGTTATAGAGATGACCCTTTCATTGCCAAATCCCTCATCCTGGTTCACATTCTCCTCCACATGTCTGTAATATACTGTTTTATAATTATTTATGTCCTTCTCACCCGTATGTCAGATTGTGAGCTCCACAAGGACGGTAACTGTTGTTTTTTGTTTGTTAAAACTTAAAAAAAGTTTCCTAATACCAGTGTTTACCATAGCATCTTGCCCAAAGGCAGCTTTGAAATATGTCTGTTGTATGAGAGAGAGTTTGGTCAAAAGGTTTTCTCCACAGGTGGCTTGGCCATGACTAGCAGCTATTTCTGTTAGAAACACCATCCTATTATCTCTCCTGAAGTCTCTTTCTAGGAGAAAATTACAGCATGTAAACATGGTGGGGCTTATATTTTTGTTTTTATTTAGAAAAAGTTTGTGAAACAAACAAATAAAATCTTCCTTTGCTTCTATTCAGATTTGCCTCTCTAGCTGGTAAAATATGGAAACTAAGTCAAGTCAACTAGCATTTATTTTGTGCTTCTACTATATGGAAGGCACTGGGCTAAATGAGTATACAAAGAAAGGGGGGAAAAGGAAAAAAGACCCATACTAGCAAGGAGCTTATATTCTAGAAGGGGAGAAACAAGTAAAGGACTCAATACAAACAAGACATACGTAGAGTAAAACTGCAGTTAATCTCCGGGGGAAACCACGAGCTTATTAAGATGACCGGGGCGGGAGGGGAGTGGGGCGGGGAGCGGAACCACAGGAGTCAGGAAACCGGGATTCTAGTATTGACTGCCATTAACTAGCTGTGAGATCTTGAATAAGGCACTTACTTAGAAAGTCAGGGCCTGAATGTCTCATTTGAAACAAACAAACCAAAAACATACGACTGCTGAACCTACTGCTCTCCAACATCTTTTCCAGCTTTGAAATTTTGTACATTTTGTGTCTCAGCTTAAAAAAAAATATCCTAGAACTCGCCTTCGTTTGGCTTTGCGTTTTTTTTTCTTTTCTCATTTCCGTTCTCTCGCCTTAATACCTTTAGTCAAACTGTTACAGCTCCCCATCTCCCTCCCCATCCCCCAACCACCCCGGGAACAAGTTGGGTGGGGGAAGGATTGACAGAGCCTTGGGCTCAATATTTCCAATTTTAGGAAGGGGGTGCCTGGCCGAGGCTTGGGGTTTAGGCGGGAATCATGAAAGTCTGAATACGAGGGTAGAAGCAGTTGGCTCGGGGACAGTCGAGGAGTGGGGGGGACAGTAAATTGGGGTGCTGAGGAGGGAGAGGACTCGGTGGAGAGGTGAAGCGACGCGCCTGCAACATGTGTAAGCCAGCGAAGAGGGCGAGGTGGGGTGAAGGATGCCTCACCTCAATCCGGGGGTCCTGGAGGCACGGCCGCAGGGAAGCGAGAGAGCTGGAGCCCCTCTGAACCCCTCCCCAGTCCGGATCCCTCGTTCACCCACCCCCCCAGACCACAGTATGCACGCCCCAGCAGGCCAGCGGCTCAAGGGGCTTCCAACAGCCCGGCAGCCCGAGGCGCCTGAGCCCGTAACCAGGCAACCAGATACATCCTGCAGAGCTTCCGGCGCCCTATCCTTTCCTCTGCCCCTCCTTTTCCCCTCCCCCTCCTCCAGCTTTCTCCCCGCCCAAGAGCTAAGCAGCACTTGGCTCTCGCGAGATGACTGACCTTGCCTTAATTCTTCCCTTGTATTCTAATGTTCCTCTCCTACAGGAGGATGGTAGAGAGAGCCTGCTACTTGGCTGATAACGCAATCAACAAGCCTTTATTAAGCTCCAAAGCCTGTATTCTCAAGGTGCTTACATTCAGTTGAAAGTGACATACATATCTAAGTATGCAGATGAACATACATTTAGAAATACATGTACACATAACACACAAATATGGTACACATGCATACCCACATATGTATACATATACACCTATATTTACGTATGTATAGATACACACACAGGCACATACACATACCTGTACTTAAACTCAGCCTTCAGAAAGGACTACATCAGGAAAAGCAAGCTGTGCATTCTCCTAAGGACTGGGCTCTCAGCGACCAGTAAATTCCCCTATCCCTTAATTAAGTACGTACAGGCTAAATACAAGATAGTTTAGGGACGGAGGGCATTAACAGTTGTGGGAATCAAGAAGGCCTCGTGGGGAACAGAGGATCTTTACCTGGGGTCTGTGAACTTGTGTTTAAAAAAGCAAAGTATCCAGCATGAGAAGATGGTCAATTGTCAAATGCTGTAGAGAGGTCAAGAAGGATATGGACTAAGAAAAGACCATTAGATTCGGCAATTAGGAGGTTATTTGTAACTTTGGAGAGAACAGTTGCGTTGAGAGATGAAGTAGAAAGCAAGACTGCAAGTGTTGAAGAATGAGTGAAAGAAAACAAGAATTGGAGGTAATGAGTGAAGACTTCTTTTTCTATGAGTTTGGCTGAGAAAAGGAGGAGAGTTATAGGATACTACATTAAGGGAGTGGTAGGATCTGGTGAGATTCTTTTTTAAGGACGAAAAAGACTGGGACATGTTTGTATGAACCAGAGAAGAAAGCAGTAGTTAAGGAGAGATATTATTAGAGGGGAGCATTATTGAGGGAGCAATCTATGGGAGAAGATGGGAAGGGCACATGTAAAGAGAGGGGTTAGCTTTAGTGAGTTGAAGAGCCACCTTATTATTCCTCTGAAGGGAAGGAGAGTAGAGGACAATGCCAAATGATGAAGAGGGAAAGAGAGAGCTTTTAGTACTTAGTCTCCATAGAATATTATGTATTTAAGAAGTAACAAATATGAAAAACTCAGAGAAGTAAGGGAATGTATGAACTGATGTAAAATAATTGGAACCAGGGAAACAGTAAATCTATAGATGTGTGTAATATATATAACGTATATGTATATGTATAGATACAGTGACTGCAGTAATGTAAATTTTTTTTAAAAATTAAAAGAATGCTGTGTATAATGAACAAGCTTGACCCTCAAGAAGTGAGAAAATGAACTTCCCTTTTTTCCAGAGGTGGGGGACAATAGGTGTAGAATGTTTATACTGTTAAACTTGGTTGCTGTGTTGATCTGCTAAACTAATTATTTTTCCCCTTTTGTTTTTTATTTGGTACTGATCGGGTGCTTGGGTGCTTGTGCTTGGACCCTAATTCTAACATCACATTTCTCCTTAGTCTCTGCTTAGATGCCTGTGCCTGGACCCCAATTCCAAAATCACATCCAGTTCTAAAATCACATCTCTCCCTAGCTTTAAAACATTGGCCCTAGCAGTTCCTCTCCAGTTCAAGGGCAGCATGCCTTAGCAAACACTTATCTCTCCTCCTGATACTTCGGCCAGTTGTATATTAATTGGTCTGACTCCCTGTGTATGTGCTAATTGGCTGTGCACTGGGCCATAATGATATTTACTACTTAGTGACCTTACTGATATGTATCCTAGACATAGTCAAATGTATATTCCCTTACATTCATCTTGTTTAACAAGACTTTTGATATCTTGACTGTTAGTTGACTTAGTGACTTTTAACAGTCAAAACCACACCTCCAGGTTGCCCCTCCTTGGGCTATTTCCCAGTGAACTCTGGGTAAGATACCTGTGCAGTAGATACAAAAGGTACATGTTCCTTTAAGAACTGACCACCACTTAACTACTCCCTAATCGCACCCCAAAATACCCAATTGACATGTTTTACCCCCAAATCTCATATATAAACTTTCCTGTGCCCCTGTAAGGTTGCAGGTTCCCTAAGAACTCTTGCCAGCTGTAAAGCGTAATAAATCTTTGCCACCTTGACTTAAAGAATGCTTGAGATCGTGAATTCATTCCAGATGGCCTGACCCTCTCCAGTACTTGGGTCCTTGAGGGGTACTCCCCCTTTGGGCAGTTGTCTCCCTGTCTGTCCTGGACCTCGTCTCCCTCACCCTCAACAGTAGGAAACCTTTTCTAGTCTTCTTCACCTACCCCCCAATTTCTATTTACTTGGGACATATTTTGTATTTACTTATAAGAAGACATTGCTGCTCCTTGAGAGCAGAGATTGATTTTTTTTGTTTTTTACTCCTGTGCTTAGCACAATAAGTGTTTGCTGAATAATGACTGTTGTTACTGATACCAAAGAGAAATGGCTCTTTTCTTTAATATTTTAGGGTCTTATACCTGTCTAACATGCCCAAGGTCATGCTACTTACTAGTTAGGATCAGAATCAGTTAGCTTCAGATTTCTGCTACTTGTTACTTCTCCTGGTATGCCACTTAACCTCAGGATCTCAGTTTCTACATCTCTAAAATGAAGGATTACACTACATGGTCTTTAATATCTTATCTATTCTATGGTCCAGTACAAGTTGGAACCATTAAAGTTACACAAAATGCCTCCTTCTCCACTCCAATCTATGCTGCTTTGCACTGCCATATTGATATTCCTAAAACAGTGTTCAGTCATTCTTAAGATATTCAAAAACTTTCAGTGGTTCTGCTCCCCTCTCCCAATAATCATGTCATTTGCATATATCCTGTGTTTCTTCATCTGTGAACATGTTCTACTGTCTTAGCAGAAAGTAAGCTCCTTGAGGGCACTGAATACTTCACTTTTGTAATTCTATTTCTAGCACCCAGCTCTGTTTTGGAAACACAGTATATGCCTAATAAATGCTTATTGATTAACTGATAAATATTCTTTGAATTAAATATGCCCCATACCATCAATGAAGAAATGAGTACATTTAGTAGAATAGTTTACTTCATATTTATTATTCAGTCATTTCAGTCCTTACCAACTCTTTGTGACCCTATTTGGGGTTTTCTTGGCAAAGATATTCAAGTGGTTTGCCATTTCCTTTTCCAGCTTATCTTACTGACGAGGCATCTTAGGTAAAAAGGATCCAGTGACCTGTCCACAGTCACACAGCTAGTAATTGTCTGAAGTCGGATTTTAACTCAGATCTTCCTAACTCCACACCCAGCCCTCTAACTACTGTGCCACCTAGCTGCCCTTAATTTGTATAATGAAGGTTTATAATTTCACAGAACCTCATTTGTATCATGTAGTATTCAGTAAGAAATATCTTTTTAAAGCAAGTAGCAAGTATTCAGAGACTTTTAAAAATAATGAAGTATATAGAGTAAATGTGTGGTTAAACGTGGTCACCAGGGTTAACACGCATTTATTAAGCACCCATTATGTGTCAGGCACCATGCTAACTACTGGGAGATTGAAGAGAACTTCTGGCCTCTTACAGGCCCCTGAGTTCTCCTCCCCATGGCCTGTGGCTGTTGCCTTGACTCCTGTTATTTTCCTTACCACAGTCTACAAGATTTTCTCAGGGTCATGCTGACCTCTGCTCGAATATTTGCAGACCTTGTATTTTCTCTAGTTATCTCAGAAAAACAGGATCCTGGATTATGTGCGAAGACTGAGGGGCCCCAGTACATTCCAATGTATGTAATGTTTTTACTTGAGTATAAGAGACCTGGTCTACCGCTGAATAAATGGCTCTGTTGTTTGACCTGCTCGCAGCATCCCTGTCTCCTTATTTTCAACCCCAATCAACCCGCGGTTGCTTCCTCATCTGACTGTGCTGGCTGCAGCAGGAGATGCCTGGGAGAAAGGCAAAAAACAATCCTTGGTCTCATTGAGCTCACAATCTAATGGAGGAGACAACACCCAAACAATTATGTACAAGATACAAACAGAGAGATAGCTCACTATCTTTAAGGGGGATAGGGAAAATAAAAATATCATAGAAGTTGGGATTTTATCTGAGATTTGAAGGAAGCCAGAAGGTGGAGAGAATTCTAAGACTGGGGAAAGCCAGTGAAAATGCTTGGGTTAGGGAGATGGAGTATTTTGCTTGAGGAATAGACAGGAGGCCAGTGTCACTAGATTGTAGAGTGTGTGGGGAGGAGGAAGGTTTAAGAAGCATAGAAAGGAGGCAGCCAGGTTATGAAGGGCTTTGAATGTCAAACAGAGGATGTTTGATCTTGGGTGTGATAGGCAGCCACTGAACTGTGCTGAGTAGATGGTGAGGTGGGGAATGACATGGTTAGACTCCCACTTTAAGAAGATCACCTTGACATCTTGACAGCTGAGTGGTAAGTGTATAGGAATGAGGAGAGATCGGGCAGGGAGACCAATCAGCAGGCTATTGCAATAGTCCAGGTATGAGACGATAAGGGCTTGTATTATGTTGCTGGCAGTGTCAAAGCAGAAAAGGGGGCGTATATGAAAGGCTTTTGTCAACTAATATGATAGGGGCAGTGAGCAAATCAAGGATGACATCTAGGTTGAGATCGTGGGTGACTGGAAGTATGGTGGTGCCTCCAACAGGAATAGGGAAATTGAGGAGGGAAGAGAGTTTGGGAGGGTCATGATGAGTTCTGTTTTGGACCTGTTAAGTTTAAGATGTCTACAGTACAGCCAATTTGAGATGTCCAATACTCTGTGGAACAAATAATGCACTCTATGTCTAGTTTGGGAATGCAATTTCACGGAGGGCTACAGAAAGATCTTTTCATCGTCTCGGACATTGAGCCTTGTTTAAAAAAAAAAAAAGATTGAGCATCTAAATGAAGGAAGAGTGGATGCTTTAGGGGAGATGGAATTGAGAGAAGCGGGATAAGGGGGCAACTGGAAAAGTGTTTACATAAGACTACAGCTCCCAAGGTGCAAGGCGGAGAGCTCGGTTTCCCAGAACCGCTCTGAAGGAGCTCGTTTTCGCCCCGCCTCCTCTATAACCCAGGCTGGCGCATTGCTCTGCGGGACTTGTAGTCCTGACTGGTCTCGGGCTTAAACTAGGGCTTGGTTAAATCCAGAAGTGGATGTGAGGATTTGCATCCTACCACCGCAGTTGTCATCCCTACTTTCTCTTTCTGGGAGTGGAGAGCCAGGGCGCGGAGAATTAATGAGGCGAGGGCGCCCGCCGGTGGCCCCTACTTTGTGCATCACGCCCGGCTGCGGTTGATGACGCATTTCCGGTGTACGGTGTAGGTAGGGTTGCTGTGTCAGAGCCTTCTGCGCCCCCCCCCCCCGCCTCCCCTCCCCCACTCCCCTCCCGCCTGCTCGGTTCACTCACGAGCACCTCTTTCCTCTCCCCGGTCTCCTGCTCTCACTTGCTACAGTCACCGCAAAAACTCCCGGCGTGTGGGTCGAGAGCTTAGCTGGGGTGGTCTCTACCCGCCCCTTTCCCGGCCTCCCTTTTGGGGAATTTGCGGGACAAGCACTGTGTCCGTTTCCTGGGATTCCCCCCCGGGCGCACTCCCTACCCCCCTCCCTTTATCCCCGCACTGCCTGGCGGATTCGGGGCCATGGCGAGCGGCGGGGGCAGGTACCGGCTGAGTTGCTCGCTCCTGGGCCACGAGCTGGACGTGCGGGGCGTGGTAGCCGGCCTTTACCCGCCAGGGGCCTTCGTGTCTGTGTCCCGCGATCGCACCACCCGCCTGTGGGCCCCGAACAGGTGAGCATGGCCTCGGAGTCCCGAGAGGGGCATGGCCCCGCCCCAGCCTTCCCCTTTGGATCTTGATTTTTGGAGCCCCACCCCCCCAAACCCCCTAGCCCAGAATTCCTGCAGAAATCCTGACCTAAGAGATGTAACTGTGTTTTTCCAACCGGGCGAAACTATCAAGAACAGAGCCACCTAGGCTCAAGATCACCCAATACTCATCCTTGCATGGCTGCCCCCTCCTTTTTCACTCGGATTAGGCCCGGGGGATACTTCCCTAAATTGTTGACCGAGGAAAGCAATTGTTTGCAGCTGTTGTCAAAGAATTTCAGAACCCCTATCACCAGTACAGTCTCACTCCTATTTTTTCTTTGTGTGTTAGATTTTAGTAGCCTAACAGTGTCAGTGGTTTAAAAAACTGACTAAATGGTAGCATGGTGCCTAAGGATCTTTGTCGTAAAATAGAAATTTACTTCTAGGATGGTGTTTTTAGATATTTTGTACTTCAAAAAGATATTCTGACAAGCGTTAATTTCATCACATACAACCAGGAAGAACTTTTGTGTATCTGGATCTTCTCGGCTCATGGGGGTGGGGTGGGGGGAGTCAAGTAGTACATCTTGATTTATTTGTATTAAAGCGCTTGTGAAATCCTGTCTTGTTGTTTCTCACACATACTGTTGTCTTCCGGATAGTGGTAATTCTTCCTCTGAGATTCTGCTGCTCAGATGCAGGTATCTACGTTGTCTTCATAAATATGAGAAGAATTCATTACGTGCCAGGCACTGAGGATACAAGTAAAAGGATGAGACAGTCCTTAATCACAAGGGGGCTTAGATTCTGATGGAGGAGTCCGCAGTCATGCAGATTTATGGTGCTTTTCTGGAGTATATTGACTATCTTAATCAGGGATGAGTAACCCACCGCCCCGAGGCCACATGTGGCACTTGGAATCCAATTTCTAAGGCCTGGCTTGAGGACCTAGGGGGCCACTTGTGGCCTCGAGGCGGCGGGTTCCCCACCCCTCGTCATAACTATGCATACAGTAATGCTTCAGCATATTGAAGACTTGTTCTTCCTGGATACATTTCGTATAGTAATGCATTTCTTCTCCCTATTTTTTTGTAAATCTTTCAAAAAGGAGCTCCCTTTGCCTTTTTAGCATTTGTTTCTAGTGTAATTCTCAGGGTCTCCATTTCTTCTCTGCTGTTTACTCTCCAGATGACCTTTAGTTTATCTCTTTTTCTGGTTCTATGTTTCCTAGATGGTGTCTTTTTTCCACCCTACTTCTTGCGTTATCATTGGCAGTATGCTGTAGTGTACTTGTGCCTGTTGTGCCTACTATATGTCTTTCCACATGCCCTTTGGGTATTTCTTAATTTTGATTCTTTGGACATTGTAGTATAATGTGATTGGAAGCCATATAGCAAAACTGAGAGAAGGGTTGTGTTTAAAAGGCAGGTTTGGGGCAGCTAGGTGGCTCAGTGGGTAGAGCACTGGCCCTGGAGTCAGGAAGACCTGAGTTCAAATGTGGCCTCAAGAGGCTTGATACCTGTACTAGCTGTGTGACCTTGGGCAAGTCATTTAACCCCAATTGCCCTGCCCGCCCGCCAAATAAAAAGGCAACATCTTGGGGTCCTTGACAGCAGTATCCCAAAGGCACATCAGAATATCTCATTTTTTTCCATCTTTTCAATTCTGGGCTCATTTTTCTTCTGCAGTGCTTGTCCAAGATAGATGAGATTGTGTGTGTATGTGTTTGGGCTTGCACATACATACATACATGGGTTTTCTGATGAAATAACTCATTTGTCCCCTTTTAAGCTATGTTTTATAGTATGAGCAATACTTGTTCTTCATCCACCTTGTTTCTCCTGCCTAGGTTGTTTCTTGTTCCAGCCTCTTTTGAGTGACTCTGGATCTCAC
Organism: Trichosurus vulpecula; assembly: GCF_011100635.1. Classification (NCBI taxonomy): domain Eukaryota; kingdom Metazoa; phylum Chordata; class Mammalia; order Diprotodontia; family Phalangeridae; genus Trichosurus; species Trichosurus vulpecula. The sequence goes on from NC_050581.1 coordinate 20,795,021, forward strand.
TGAGGAGGCCCTGTAGGAATCAGGAGTTTGATGTAATCAGAACAATCTGCAGTGGTACCATCTACCTATAGAATATCTCTTCAGTGTGGATTGTTATCATACTGGCAAATCTTTGGCTAGTATATATCTTCTTGTTTTATGCCTTGCTGGATATTCTTGCATTAGCTTTCTCTGTTTGCATTAGTCAAGAAATCAAAGAATAATCTTAACGTTTGTACCTTGATCTTGTTAGAGGAAAGCCTATAGTTAAGGGTGCATTTAATGCTCTGTTGAGTCAAATTTATTCCTTTATTTTTGGTAATTAGCAAATTTTCATAGCCAGTTGTGTGGTCCTGAAGATGTGACTTCTTTTGAAAGTTATCTGTTAAAGCCTGCCTCATATTTTTATCAAGGATACAATTTGATATGTGTAGACACTATTCTCAAAAAGATTTTATATAGATGAGAGACATAAGTTGGGATTTGCTGGTGTTTGCTTATTAGCATCTTTTTAATGATAATATCTTCTGTGTTTTTTTTCACTCCATTCTTCTGGTAGAGTTTTAGAATTTCTGAATTGGAATATCTAGTCTAACCCATTCTTGAAAAAGTATTCCTTCTACAACATTCCTAGTAAGTGGCTATCCTTTGGAAATATTTGGAAATACCCATTTAGATAGCATTAATGTTTAACAAACTTTTTCTTATTTCAAGCATAAATTTGCTGCTTTGTAGCTTTCACCCATTGCTCTTAGTTTGGTATTTAGGACCAAGCAGAATAAATCACATTTTCCGTATGTCAACCCTAGAAAGTTACTATATCCTTCCAAGTCTTCTGTTCTCCAGGCTCACGTCTCTAGTATAATCAAAAGAGCTTTACGTGATATTAGCTTTATATACCATGATCTTCAATCCCTTTGAGATATTCAAAATCGATCCCTGGGGACCTTCAGAATTATCACCTTGAACACAGATATTTTTTGTATGTATTTAGACAAGATATAGTAACATTTCCCAACTCCATCTTCTTAATTGACACTTCCATTTCCTCATATAATGCATAAAGTATTGAGATGTTGAAGGTTAGATGTGGTAGTTCTACTATTACTGAAGAGAAAAACTGCTAGAGAAATACTGATAGCTAATTGTTTATACTTGTTTTTCAGATGATTTCACTTAGTTAGGTCTCCAATATATTTTTCATTGCTTTTTGTTCTGTGAGGGAATACTATTTTCTTTCCTGTAAATATGTCTTTAAACCCTAGTTTCAGTGTCACAACTAAATGTTTGATTGAGACTGACATCCTTTCAAAGTTTGTGTCTAAGGATTTTCATTAACTGAATGGAAGAGTTGCTTGGTACTTGCTATATCATAAGGTAAATAAAATTCACCTAATTCAATTCAACAAACATTTATTAAACACCTTCTTATATGCTCAACAATTGGCTCATTCCAGGGAATAGAGATGAAAAATTATATAAGCTCTGCCCTTAAGGACCTTACCATCTTACCCAGACTCAGACTTAGTAGTAATGAATGAAGGAATAGACCTTTTATTTTTTATAAGTCCTAAGGCTTAGGACTTAAAGCAGAACATCTAGGGACAAAGAAGGAAGATTACAGCCATATGAGCCACAGGGATCTAGTTTTTGTGTTGGGTCCAGGCCCACTCAGCTTTGGGGAGCTATTAGTTACTTGTTGATTCTGCCTTTGAGGTGTCTGGATCACAATCATTTTCAAACCAGACCAGGTTCATAAAGCTGTTAAAGATTGTGGGTTTTGTGGCAGAGGAGCTGAATTCTTGTCCTAAAGAGTCCGTTTATAATTGTAGGTACTGGACCTTTGGGGGGGCCCTGTTGACTCAAACTGGGCATATAAACGTGGGGTATGGAAGGAGCCTGGAGGTAGGGGATTTCAGCTAAGAGGCTACGTTACAGTACTCCAGGTGAAAAGTAGTAAACTCGTCTTGTTGCAACCAGATGTAGAGGTGCATGTGTGCGCTGTGATTCATTTCAGAGTGCAGGAAAAGGGGAGGGAGTAAGAATTTACATAGCATCTACTATGTGCCAGGCACTGTGCTAAGTACTTTTTATAAATATAGGGTTTGGGTTTAACCCTAGTCATTGTGCCCCAACAAACTGGATCAGTTCTAGGATCACCCTTGGGTTTTAGAGTTACTTTGGAGTGAACAGAGTGAATGCCTAGCTTTATTCGTACCAAGATCCATGAAGGAAGTTGTTAATGGCTTTATGGGAGTGTCTTCTATACTGGCAATGAAATGACTGCTACATAAATCTTTAGTATTCATGAGCCTGGAATAGTTACCATGCTGTTGCTTCAAATTCCTTGGGCCTGCCTCTGATTATATGATCTAGAGTGGACCTTGCTATTGAATTCAGGGTTAGCACAAGTGAGGTTTCCCAAGAACCTAGGACCTTTACTTGGATATTATACTTTCCTGTGCTCTTCATCCCATTCTGCCTCCCCCCGCCCCCCCCCCCCCATTTCTGCTTATCAAAATCATAAGCTTCTTTGATTGCCCAACCCCAATCTGCCTTTCTCCAGAAGCAGAAACCTCTGACAACTCTAGCCACAAGTGATCTCTCCTTTCTCTGAACAGCTTTAACTACTCAGGACATGCCGTTTACCACTATGTGTTTTTTGGTAATCTTTTCTCATATGCCCATCTTGTATCTTCCCTACCAAAACTAAGTATCTTGCATGTTTGATCAACTTTAATTGATTGATATGATTATGTGAAGCAGCATAAGAGTGTTATAGTAGAGCTGTGTAGAAGAGATTGAAAATCCCATTTTCATATCTACTACTGAATGTAGTAGCCTTGATGTCCCTGTATTAGACCATCTTCTGTAATTTAGAATGATGGACATTCCATTTACTAAAATATATTATTCAACTCCAGAGCCATGTGAATGCTTATCATATGTTAACATTGTTATTGTCTTTGCTGGGATTTTCCATAGTGGATCACATTATTACAATTTCAGGAATCATTTCACTTGAACCAGAACTGACTTTTAGAGTAACAGTTGGTGAAAAATGAAATGAAGATTTAATGATAAGCTGTTAATATACAGTTTATTTTCTCTACTTTCTTTCCATGTCCCTTGTTCTTTCTGTTAATTGATGTATTTTCAATGACATTTCAATTAGATTTCTAGCTACAAATTAGTAACACTTATTTTGTAGTAGGTACCACAGTACCCTTTTGTTTTTTAATTCAGTAGGGGATAAAATGATTGATTGGATTAAAGTGCAAAACTTTTATTTCATTTTAGGTGATTTAACATAGTATCATTAGAATAACACTAAAGTTGAAGTTCAAGAAAATATATAATCTTGTATTTTTGATAGTGTTATGTCTTAGGTTGTATCTATGGAAATAAAAATATACAAAATATTGATTAGCATATCTTTTCAGTCCTAACAGGGGTTTTACTGAAATGCACTGTATGAGTGGACACTCCAATTTTGTTTCTTGTGTATGTATCATACCATCAAGTGACATCTATCCTCGGGGACTAATTGCCACAGGTGGAAATGATCATAATATTTGCATATTCACACTGGATAGTTCATCACCACTTTATATACTGAAAGGTCACAAAAACACTGGTAGGTATAATGTCTTAGGTTTGTTTTTGTTTTTTTTTTTTTCGCTTAAAGTTTTATCCTCTCCAAGTTGCATAAATTTCATATTTCATGTTTTTTATTTTGCTCTCACTACAACAGTGGTTCTAGTTTTCATAAAGCAATTTTTAAGAATTCCGTTTTGTTTTTATACTGTGTTAATGTCATAACATTTTTACTTACAGGTCAAGCTAGGTATACCTGAATTTTGGAATTAAATCATTACTAGAAAGTAACAAATTCATTTATATGAATATGTTTGCATAATTTTGGTATATTTTTCAAAGAATATTGATTAATGTTCTGTTTGAACAGAAAATCGACAGTGTTTTTGGTCAGATAATGTCCTCTTTTTCTGCAGGAAATGTTATATGTACTTAAACTAGTGAGATATAATTCAATTTTATTTTGGAAAGTACATTTTATTCTTTGTCTCCCAAAAAAGAGTACTGTGCTTGTTTATTATCATCAGTTTATTCATTAATGGCATGCACTTCTATTTGTTGTATGTAATTATACCTGAAATGGCATAAAAATATATAAGTAGTCATTTTGACAGTCAGATATTGTAAAAGGTTATAGAATATAGATCTGGAAGGGATCTTAGAGATCATCTAGTACAACTCCACGTTTTAAAGATGAGGAAACTGAGGCCCCAAGAGTTTGACTTTGCCAATGTCATACAAGTCAGTAAAAACAGCAGAAACCATATTTGAGCCCAGTGATTCTACCTCTGAATCTAATATTCCTTTTACTTCACTTGGAGCATATGAGAGAGTATCCCCCATCTGTAGTTTTGAAGAATCTTTCAGATATTATGGTAGAAATGTTTGTGACTTTTAAGTCAAATTAATAATTGGGATCTTTGTTCTTGAAACATTATAGAAGCATAGTTTGTATATGCTCCAAGGCCACAAAGGCAGCAATCTTTCATGGTAGCAGTGTGGCTCAGTGGATGGAGTGCTAGGTAGGCCTGGAGTCAGGAAGATCTGATTTCAGATTTGGCCTTAGTCACTTGCTAGCTGTGTGATGCTGGACAAAACTACTTAACCTCCATGTGCTTCAGTTTGTCATCTGAAAAATGAAGATAAATAATAGCACCTACCTCCCAGAGTTGTTGTAGATGATAGTTGTAAAGCACTTTTCAAGTCTTAAAGTGCTACATAAATGCTGGCTGCTGTTGGTGATATTTTTTTTGCTAATCTTCTAAATTGCGTAATTGTTATTTGGGAGTTCATTGAACATCAGAATATGTTAGATATCTGTGTACACTAACATAAGCAGTATCACATGATTTGATGATGATGCATATTCCACATTGCTTCATTTATTTAGTGTCTCCTTACTTTAGAACCACTGTGGGAGTGGGGAGATGTAAATTAGATAACAAAGATACTTAAGACAGCATAATCTTTGCCCTCAAGCAACTGGCAGTCTGATTGGAACTTGTTGATATGTACATAAATAAGCCTGAATATATGATAAAGGATCTGTAATGTGAAATACAGTGATAGTAATATGACATGTAAATGTGTCTTCTTTTGAGAAATAGACAACATATCCTTAGCAGTTTTATAGGGTCAAATATACTAACTAGTTTTTTAACCCAACAACTTTCTTCTTCTTAAGTGACAATTTCCTATTATCTTTGGGTGGATGTAGTCAAATAGGCATTAATTTTGATAGTAATGAATGTATTTTATTTTACTTTTTTCAGAAAAAAACCATTTTATTGCCTATAAATTATTTTAATCTTTTTGTGGTACTGCTATAATGATTTTTGATTCACCCTACAAATATTTACTGAGTATAGACTATATTCAAGGTACTATCCTTGGTACAGTAGTAGATAAAAAGAATAAGATGTGGCTCTTTCCCACTTTGAGCTCAGAGCCTAGAAGAGGAAGGAAATCAAGGAACTAAGTAACTATAACATAAGGTACTTTTTGGCATATGTGATTTGAGGTGCACACTGCCGTGTTAGTCAATAGGATGATGAAATTACTTCTGGAGGTAATAGGGGAGGTTTGACGTATTATAGGAAATAAGGTCAGGTCCAGCTAGAAGATTGAAGAGGAAGGAATTTTTGTGATACTTCAGATTGGTTCACTTAGTCAATATATAGTCATTGAGTACCTACTATGCCCTAGGTATTATGGAGGATGCTAAGATAAATGAGTATCATAATATGCCTGAATGGAAAAGATAGCAAATGTATTTTAAATGGTATTATTTGTCATTATCCTTGATATTTTCTTTTTACCGTTAAGTCAGTGCTTGTCTCATATATCCTTAGATTTTACTCAGCTTTAAAAATTAAGATATGCCAGTATGTGCAAATCTAAGGAGCTTAGTAATTTTCTAATCTTAAAAATAATGTGGATTTCACAGTTGAAGATAGATCTATAAGGATTACTTGTCTTGAGAAGAAAATCCTGCTCCTTCAGAGGACTTTAAATTTCTGTAATTAAAACTTTTACAAATTCAATGAAAAAAACTGGTTTGTTCTTTTAAATATATAATATGTACAATTTTAGAGAGAGGTGTCCTTTTTTTCATCATAGCCTCTCTTCTAGCAGAAAAATGAGGCATAATTTTGATGGTTTTTGTTAATTGTACTGGGAAAAAGGAGTATTAATTTGAGGATCAGATGGTTGGATTCTCTTACCTTCTTCTAGGAAGTTTAGCTAAAAGGACTGAATAAGACTAGATTTATTTGCTTAAAATTGTAAGTCTAAAGTCACTTTTGAGAAGTCTCTTACAACGTCCTTTCAAAAATGAGAAACACCACAAGCAGTCATATTGAACACTGAATATTTTTCCTTTTTAAAATATAAAATCAGATTTGAAGACAGAAATATGTAAAAAATGTTGACTTATTTTTTTTTCTCCCTAGTTTGTAGCCTTTCATCTGGAAAATTTGGAACGTTACTTAGTGGCTCATGGGATACTACAGCCAAAGTCTGGCTCAATGACAAATGCATGATGACCTTACAGGTATACTAATTGTGTATGAATAGTCAATATAATAAATAATTGAGTATCTTCTTGAACTATTGTATGAGCATTCTTTGGCTGCTTAGATTGATTCCAGTCTTATTCACAGGGTCATACAGCAGCAGTATGGGCAGTGAAAATATTGCCAGAACAAGGTTTAATGTTGACTGGATCAGCAGACAAAACTATTAAACTTTGGAAAGCTGGAAGGTGTGAAAGAACATTCTCTGGTAAGAACAGGAAACAAAATTGCTTTAGTTTACGTGAAGCCATTCACATGAAGATTAAGTTGGTATACGTGTCTAGTGAGGGAACTAAGAAGGTAGCATAGGGTACTTAAAATAGTACTAGATTTGGAATTAAAATAACTGAGTTTGAATCCAGCTTTTGTCACTTAGAGTGGCTGTCACCTTATTAACAAAGTAAGTCACTTTATCTCTGGGCCTCTTTATGAACTGTATTACTTTGGCTGTTTTCTTTATGTAATTAGGTTCGAAGGGGTCATAACCTGACCGCTGTTGTATAAATCATGGAGAAAACTCCAAGTCCATGCTTTACTGATTGCTTTCTATCTATCTATCTTCTATCTATCTATCTATCTATCTGGCAGTATTGTTATTGCTTTATACTTTAAATGTAAATATACCTGAAGATGCCAGGATTATTTATAATGTGGTTTTTGAAGGTAGACTTTTTAAGCTTTAATTATTAGATAATTCTAAAAATAAACTGATTCTTCTCTCTTTTCACAGGTTGTACATAATTTTAGACAGAATAGGAACAAAAAAGATTTTCTATCTCTACTCCTTGGATTAATTTATTTTTCAAAGTTAGCAATTGTCTTGAGTAGCATTAGGAGAAGCTCCTTTTATATACTTCACTAAAAGCTGAGGGGAAAATAGTGGTGACAAGAGTGGTACTGTTTCATATTCCACATTTAAAAGAAATACTTGGGACTTTGTTAATTCTGGAAGAAATCAGTTTTGTTGCTAGTCTAGCTATGATGTGCATCGGCAACAGAAAATTGAGCTTGGGCACCATGTTAATGTGTTCTAAGGAATCCTTTGTATGCCATATTTTTTTAAAATATGAAAATTATAAACTCTTTACTAAATGGCACAGCTTACATGCTTTCCAAAATTGGTAGTATGTGGTATACCACCAATTCCCTCCTTCTCAAATTACCTCATATTTAACTACTTTTGTATTTGGTTGCATTTATTCTCTTTATATATTTACTGTATGGATATGTCCTTGTCGCCTCCCCCCATTAGAATGTAAAGTTCTTTTGAGTAGAAATTATATCATTTAATATTTGTATCTTCTATTTCTAGCCCAGTACCAGTCATATAGAAGGTGCTTTATAAATTCCTTATTGATTTATTGATGCATGGCAATTGGCTGTATGAAGTGTTATTCTTTTTTGATAATAATCTTGCCAGAGGCTATATTATTATAAATATATTTAGGTAAATTAAGTGTTTATAATGTTTTAGTACATAAAACATTTGATAAGATTTGTCATACATAAGAGCTTACTAATTTGTTATGTTGTATACTGAAGCTCAGAACAACTTGGTCTTTGCAAAATCTGATATTTAGATACCTTTTACGAAAGGTACTTTTCCTCAGAATTTTTAGGTGGAAAATGTGAAGGGATGTTGAAAGAATATATGTATATTTTACCTGAAGTATATGTAAGGTTTCTGATGGATTGTCAAAACTAAAATGCAAACTCATTCATTTGTCTTTTCAAAGATTAAAATCTCTGTAGATCAGTTGTTGCTATACTTTAATGTATTATATAACATATAATAATAGAGTAATCAAATTACTGACACTGTTAATTTCTTTTTTTCCTTATGAAGGTCATGAAGACTGTGTGAGAGGTTTAGCAATTCTAAATGAAACAGAATTTCTTTCCTGTGCAAATGATGCCAGCATTAGAAGATGGCAAATCACTGGAGAGTGTCTTGAAGTATTTTATGGGCATACAAATTATATTTATAGTATATCTGTTTTCCCAAATTGTAAAGGTAAGATTCTTATGCTATAACTAGAGAAGTATAGTAATGGACATCATTCATAAAATAGCTTCTTAAAAAGTTTAATAACGAGTTATTTGATATTTTAGTAAGTTCATATCCTGCTTAATAATTCACTCTCTTGACAGAGAAAGGTGTTCTGTATATCAGTGCAAGGTAATGATTAATTGCAACATTAAAAGATCTTAGACCTCACAAAAAAATGCTATGATTGATTTATTGGTATGATCCATGGTCTTCCAATGGAATAGCTGGAAATGGGGACTGTGAAATGAAGGGGCATGGTACATTTTCATTATACTTGGGAAATAAAGTATCGTGTACATCTGCTCTTCTGGTCTGAGGGTTCAGAGAACAGAGAAAGAACTCAATACTAAGTTGACGTGACTATGGGCTTTATTGGTAGTATACAAAGTGAACTAATAGACAAAGGATATTGAGTAAATTGAGAATAATTAAGAAATATTGAAAGCATTAGGTTGGCCCTGACCATCTCCTGCCACTTGAATTTCAGTTATTGTTTCTGGTCTTATTGAGGGTATGTTTCCAGGAGAGAACTGCCTTATCCAGAATTTTTGGCTTGTTCAGCTAGTTAATGCTAGTATTTCTATTTTCAGGAGGACAAAGAGAGCTAAGGCTTTTACAAAGGCACATCCTAGACACCTCTGGTTATGCCAGTTACATGTAGATTAGCTAGAATAAACACAGTGCTTGGCAGAATCACTCTGGAATTCAGGGGCCACCTATTAGACTCATTTGTCATTGTATTAGCCGTGTCTTGCCCATATACACCAGAACCTAAGGGAAGGAGCCTAGTCTAATTAGAAGGGTAGAAAAAAAATAGGTGAAGCAAAGATGGCTGGAGAAAAGGTAACGACTTACTTGAAATCTCCACGAAACCCTTCTGAATGCCTTTAAATAATGCCATATAACAATCCCTCAAGAAGCTGTACCCACAAGAACCCACAAAAGGACAGGGTGAAATACTTTTCTAGCCAAAAACAACTTAGGAGATCAGCAGGAAAAGTCTGTCACACCTGGGTGAGAGTGGAGAACAGTCCAGTGCAGGCTGTGCCAGCATAAACTGGGCCCCCACAAACCAGGAGCAGGTCTTGGGAGCCACTGAATCAAGAGCGGCAAAAGCTGCTTTTGGAGCTCTCAGCCCACAGATGGTAAAGGGAGTCAAACACCTGATCAGGAGATAATAGCGGTCTCTTTCCTGGTACTGGGGGCCAGTACTCTGTTGCTTTGCCTGTGCTCAGATCTGGATTGCAGTCTTGTGTGGCAGTCCCAAGGAGAGGAGGTGTATTAGCATACCGGATCTTGCAGCTGCAGTGGAACCGGGACCCTGGTCTGAAAACTTAGAAGTCCCTAGAAATATCTCTGAAAACAGCTATATATAACCCCTGAGGCTTGGGACAGTGTGCCCTCCACCCTGGAAGCAGATTCCCGTTTTAACAAAAGAGTTAAAAGTCAAGAAATAAACTGGAAAAATGAGCAAACAACAGAAAAAGAAATTCTGACTGTAGAAAGTTGCAAGCAAGATCAAAACACACTCAGAAGAAGATAAAGTCAAAGCTCCAACATCCAAAGCCTTCAAGAAAAATATAAATTGGTCTCAAGCCATGGAAGAGCGCAAGAAGGATTTTGAAAATCATATAAGAGGTGGAAGAGAAATTAGAGTGATGTAAGAAAATCATGAAAAAGGCAACAGCTTGGTAAAGGAGACACAAAAAAATAGTGAATAAAGTAACACCTTAAAAGAACCAGATGATGACCTCAGGAAAGAGATCCCAAAATAAAAACTCCAAACAACATTATAGTGGAATTGCAGAATTACCAGGTCAAGGAAAAAACTGCAAGTGGCCAGAAAGAAATAATTCAACTATCTGGGAGCCACAATCAGGATTACACAGGATTTAGCAGCTGCAACATTGAAGGATTAAAGGTCATGGAACATGATATTCCAGAAGGCAAAGGAACTAGGACTACAACCAAGAATCATCCACGCAGCAAAATTAAGCTTAATACTTCAAGGGAAAAAAATAGTCACTTAATGAAATAGAAAAATTTTAAGCTTTCATAAGACTAAGACTAGAATTGAACAAAAAATTTTATCTCTAATATCAGGACCCAAGAGAAGCCTAAAAAGGGGGAAAAAAAAAACCAAGAGATTCAATGGATTTGAACTGTTTGCATCCCTACCTGGGAAGATGATACTTGTAATTCTTAAATTAAATTATACCATGAATCATACAGCTAGAAAGGATATACATAGAGGGTACAGGTGTGAGGTGAATTTGAGGGAATGACATAAACATAAAATTAAGGGATGAGAAAGAGGAATACACTGGATGCAGGAGAAAGGGAGAGATAGAACGGAGTAAATTATTTCACATGAAGAGGCACAAAAAACCTATTAGAATGGACGGGTAAATGGGAGGGTGGATGATGGGCATCTCTTGAGCCTTACTCTCATCAGTATTGGCTCAAAGGGAAGAATATACACAATCAGTTGAATATAGAAATCTATCTTACCTGACGTGAAAGTAGGAGGGGAGGAGATTAAGTAAAAGGGGAATAGAGGGGGAAAGGGCAGAAGAGAGGGTAGACTTGGGGAGGCAATAGACTGAAGCAAAACAGTGTCAAAGAGGGAAAGGGTGAAAGAGAGAGGGCAAATGAGGAACAATAGGATGGAGGGAAATATGCAGTAATCATAACTATGAATGTGAAGGGGATGAACTTTCCCATAAAACGGAAGTAGGTAGCAGAGTGGATCAAAAACCCGAATCCTATAATATGTTGTTTACAAGAAACACATTTGAAGCAGAGAGATACACATAGACTAAAGGTGAAAGGCTGGAGCAGAATCTGTTATGCTTCAGCTGAAGTAAAAAAAAAAAGCAAGGGTAGCAATCCTGATTTTAGACAAAGCAAAAGCAAAAAGAGACCAAATTAAAAGAGATAAGGAAGCTACATCTTGGTAAAAGGTGCCATAGGCAATGAGGTAATATTAATAGTAAACATATATACACCAAGTAGTATAGCATCCAGTATCTTAGAGGAGAAGTTAAGGGAGTTACAGGTTCATGACCAAATGAGATGGGGAGCATTATGCAATATAAAATAGATAATTTTGATTATACTAAATTGAAAAGCTTTTGCACAAACAAAACCAATGCACCCAAGATTAGAAGGAAAGCTGGGAAACAATCTTTACAGCAAATGTCTCTGATAAAGGCGTCATTTCTCAAATATACGTACAAACCATTTCTCAATTGATAAGTGGTCAAAGGATATGAACAGGCAACTTTGAGATGAAGAAATCAAAGTTGTCTATAAGCATATGAAGAAGTGCTCTAAATCACTTTTGATTAGAGATGCAAATTAAAACAACTCTGAGGTACCACCTCTCACTTATTTGATTGGCTAACGGGACAGAAAAAGAAAATGATAAATGTTGGAGAAGATGTGGGAAAATTGGAACACTAATCTACTTTTGGTGGAGTTGTGAACTGATCAACCATTCTGGAGAGCAATTTAGAGCTATGCTCACAGGGGAACCAAACTGTGCATATCCTTTGATCTAGCAACACTAGTACTAGATCTGTATCCCAAAGAGATCATAGAAAACGGGAAAGGACCTACATGTGCAAAGATATTTATAGCAGCTCTTATCTTGGTGGCAAAATATTAGAAATTGAGGGGATGCCTATCAATTGGGGAGTAGCTGAACAAGCTGTGGTATATAAATGTAATGGAAAACTATTATGCAATAAGAAATGATGAATTGCCACTTTTCAGAAAACCTAGAAAGACTCCTATGAACTGATGCAAAATGAAATGAGCAGAATCAGGAAAACATTGTACGCAGTATCGGCAACATTGTGTGATGATGAACTATGAATGCCTCAGCTCTTCTCAACAACACAATAAACAAAGACAAGTACAAAGGACTCATGCAAGAAAATACTAACCACATCCAGATAGAGAACTGGTAGACTGAGTGAAGATTGAAGCATGTGTTTTTCACTTTATCATTTTTTGTGTTTTTTTTCTTTTCATCTGTTTCTTCTCTCACAACTGTGACTCATATGGAAATAAGTTTTACATGATAGCACATGTACAATCTATATCAAATTGCCTACCTTTTTAGGAAGAGGGGAGGGGAAGGAAGGAGAAAAATTTGGAACTCAAATTCTTGTAAAATATGAATGCTAAAAATTGTCTTGACATGTAATTGGGGAAAAAATAAATACTATTAAACAACCCCACAGACTAGGCCAAATGGTAAAAGAGTTATTAAAATCCAATAAGGAGAAGAATGCCTTGAAAAGCAAAATTGACCAAATGGAAAAAGAGACACAAAAATTCAATGAAGAAAAAAAACTCCTTAAAAAGTAGAATTGGCCAAATGGAAAGCTCACTGAAGAAAATAATTCCTTAAAAATTAGAATTGAGAGAATGGAAACTAATGACTATGAGAAATCAAGAAACAATAAAACAAAATCAAAAGAATGAAAAAATAGAAGACAATATGAAATATCTCATTGGAAAAATAAATGAATTGGAAAATAGATCCAGGAGGGATAATCTAAAAATTATTGGAGTACCTGAAAGCCATGATCAAAAAAGATCCTAGACATCATCTTTCAAGAAATTATCAAGGAAAACTGCCCTGATAGTGTAGATAGAAGTCGAGAGAATCCACTGTTCACCTCCAAAGAGGTCACAAAATGAAAACTCCCAGAAATATTATAGCCAAATTCCAGAGCTTCCAGGTCAGAGAATATTGCAAACAGCCAGAAAGAAACAGTTCAAGTATTGTGGAATCATAGTCAGGATAACACAAGATTTAGCAGCTTCTGGAGTAAAGGATTGGAGGGTTTGAAATATGATATTACAGAGGGCAAAGGAGTTAGGATTACAACCAAGAATCACCCGTGCAGTAAAACTGAGTATCAGTCTTCAGTGGAAAAAACAGACATTCAGTGAAATTGGAGGACTTTCAAGCATTCTTGATGGAAAGATTGGAGCTGAATAGAAAATTTGAATTTCAAATACAAGACTCAAAAGAAGCATGGAAAGGAAAATCATAAGGGACTTAATAAGGTTAAATTGTTTACATTCCTACATGGGAAGATGATAACTTATAACTCATAAAAACTTTCTCATTAGGATAGGAGTATATATAGACCGAGGGTACAGGTGTTTGTTGAATATGAAAGAATGGTATCTAAAAAAAATTAAGGGGTGAGAAAGAAGAATGCGTTGGGGGAAAGGGAAGGGGAGGGGTAGAATGGGGAAAATTATCTCACATAAAAGAGGCAAGAAAAAGCTGTTACAGTGGAAGGGTTGTAAATGAACCTCACTCTCATATCAGAATTGGCTCAAAGAGGGAATAACATACACATTCAATTGGGTATAGAAATCTATCTCACCCTACAAGAAAGTAGAAGGGGAAGGGAATAAGTGAAAGGCAGCAGGAGGCTGGGGAGTGATAGAAGGAAGGGCAAATTGGGGGAGGTGGTAGTCAGAAACAAAACACTTTTGGGGAGGGACAGGATGAAAGGAGAGAGAGAATAGAATAAATGGGTGGGAGAAATAGGATGGAGGGAAATGGATTTCACCAGTCATAACTGAAAAAAAAAATTTGAACCAAGTTTTTTTCTTATAAAGGATCCATTTTTCAAATACATACAGAAACAAACCAAATTTATAAAAATAGGAGCTGTTCCCCAATTGGTAAATGATCAAGAGATATGAACAGTTTTCAGATGAAGTAATCAAAAAGCTATTTATAGCCATATGAGAAGGTGCTCTAAATCGCTTTGATTGGAGGAAGACAAATTCAAACAATTCTGAGGTACTACCTCATACCTAAGTTAGATTGTCTAATAGGACAGAAAAGAAGAATAAAAAATGTTGGAGGGGATGTGGAAAAAATGAACCATTAATGCACTATTGGCGGGATTGTGAACTGATTTAACCATTCTTTAGAGCAATTTGAAACTATACCCAAAGAGCTATAAAGCCATGAATACCCTTTGACCTAGCAGTGCCAAAAGTATCCAAAAAGAAATCAAAAACAAAAGAGAAAAGGACCTATATATAAAAAATATTTATGGCAGTTCTTTTCTGGTGGCAGGAAGTTTGAAATTGGTAGGATGCCCATCAGTTGGGGAATGACTGAACAAATTGTGGTATGTGATTGTGATTGAATACTATTGTGCTATAAGAAATGATGAGCAGGATGCTTTCAGAAAAACCTGGAAAGTGAAATGTACCATGTACAAAGCAACAGCAATAATGTAAAATGATCAGCTGTGAATGACTTAGCTATTTTCAGTGGTACAGTGATCCAAGACATCTCTGAAGGACTTAAGATGAAACATGCTATCCATCCCCAGAGAAAGAACTGATGGTGTCTGAATACAGATTAAAGCATGCTTTACTTTTAAATTTTTCTTGAGGGGTTTTTTGCCTATATTATTTTTCACAACATGATTAATGTGAAAAATGTTTACTATGACTACACTTGTATAATGTATATCAAAATGGAGGAGGGTGGGAAGGGAGGAAGGTAGGGAGAGCATTGTTTATATGTAAGTATTCATTCATCTTAGTTATTATAGCTAATTGTTCCTATGTTAATTTTAGATTTTGTGACAACAGCAGAAGACAGATCTCTGAGAATCTGGAAACAAGGGGAATGTGCTCAAACTATCAGACTTCCAGCGCAGTCTATTTGGTGCTGCTGTGTGCTAGAAAATGGTGACATTGTGGTTGGTGCGAGGTATTCAAATAGCAGTTTAAAGTATTAAGCATTTACTGTGTGCCTAGACTTGCATTAGATATTGAGATGTAATAACATAGTAAGACATGAGTCTTGCTCAAGTAATCAAGAATTAGGGTAACAAAAATATACCCAAAAATTAGTGAAAAGGGCATTGTTATACTTTGTGTAATATATTGGCACAACAGTATTCTTGAAAAATGAATTATGCAGTAGAGATGGTGAAAAAAGGCATTTTAAAAGTTTGAGATCAGTATGGGCTAGAATATGGGTTATAGGTTAGTATGGGTTAGATAAGACTTCCTGGAATAACTGAGACTTGAGTTTATATAGTCCTGAATGATAAAAGAGGCATTTCTGGTGTAAACAGAATGCGGAAAGGTGTGAGTTGGAAGTGAGCAGTGATGTATATGGGGGACAGTAAAGAGACAGGCATTAGTGAAGTAGAAATTATACATAAGAGAGTTTTGGGAAACCCATTTGGACAAGTAGAATGCAATTGAATTATTGAAAGCCCTGAAACTTTGACAGAAGTATTTAGAATAATAGAAATCACTGATCTGAAAGTAACCAAAGAAGTCATCTGGTCTGCCCATTACTTGAATTGTTAATCTGCACTACAGTATGTCCAAGCCTTTTGTTGGAAATACCCCCTTCGTTTTACAGATGAAGAAAATAAAACTCAACAGAGGTTATGTGACTTGACTGAGAATACACAGCTAGTTTTTGGTTTTCAGGACTAGAACCTTTGTTTAACCACCACCATTTAGAGTCCTTTTCTACTGATTGTAACTGCAGGAATTGAAAGGAAGGAATCGTTTATTAGAAACATTTCAAAGGAAAAAAGAACTTGGGCATTGACTGTATTAAGAAGGATGAGTAAAAAGTTTAGAGATTGGGTTATTTTAGGAGTGACAATGCTAGTAAAAGAAATAGGAAAATCAGGAAAAGAGGCAAATTTTGGGTAAAATGTGAGTTTGATTTTAAACTTACTGAGGTTAATGTGGTAATAGATCAAATACATAAAAATTGTCTTATACACAGGAAATAGGATTGGAACATAGACTTAAAGAATCTCAGGTGAAGGAGACATCAGGTAAAATAGTGAAGTGGAAAGAGTGCTGGAATTAGTGACAAGACTTGGGTTCAAATTCCAGATTGGCCACTTACTGTGTGACCTAGGGCAGTGCCCTCTGGGAGGTATGACAAAGGGAGAAGAGCAGAAGACCAAGAACCTTGTGATGTAGTAGAAAAAATTGGATTTGAAGTGTTAAGACTTTGCCTCATACCACACCTCTGTTAATAGTTTAGTTTCCTTATCTGTGAAATGAAGACATTGGACAAGATGATCTCCTAAGTTCCCTTCTGTCTTTAAATCTTGTGATCCTGAGACCTTTACAGATAGGAGACAGGAAGAAGAAAAAGTAAAATATGAAGACCAAGAAAGAGTAGTTGAGAAACTTAGGATCAAGATAGTGTTATTTCTTGTAAGAAAAAGTTTTAAGGGTTTGTGTCATGTCAGGGAGAAAGAGAATTGAGAAAACTCAGTTGAGTTTTGATTTGGTTTGGTAACCTAAGGGTAGTGATGGCAAAAGGAAGGAGATTAAAAAATAGTAGGGAGCAGTTAAGGAGAAAGTAAATGGTGACAAATTAGAAGCAAGAGGAATAAATCACTCTTGCAAGAAATTTAGTCTTTAACATTAAAGCAAATGGGAGAGCAGGGTCAAATGACTGGGGATTTTTATTGTTAAAGTACCTGAAATTACTAAGCATCTTTGAGGATAGAGGGAAAAGATTGAAGATAGTAAAGAGGTTGGTGTTAAATGTAGATAGCAAGTGTCGTGGAAGGGTGGTGATGAGATTTGACGGGAAGGTTGGAAAACATTTTGGAGAACAGATATACTTTCAGGAAGAAAAATTACATGCAAAATCTGCTAAACAATCTATTAGAAATGGAAGGTAATTTCACATGGAAAAATGATTTGTTAGTCATATCAAAATAGTGAGTGATTTAATAGATTTAGGAATCTTGCAGTTTTAAGTCTGGATCTTTATATCAATCCAGAGATTTCCAGTCAGTAAATCTGGGGCTACAAGAAGATCCATCTGATAAAACCTTAATATTTCTAAGTTGTCATCACTGTAATCTCCCTTCCCCAGATTTTCCCTTGTCTGAAAAAGAGGAGAGTGTGCCCTTTCTTACTTGTTCATTTCCATTGGAGCTCCCTTGCTAGTGATCTCTAAGGTTCAAATAAATGGAAAGTAACTTCTCTTTACACATATTTAGGGATCTCTCTTCTATACAGGTTAAAAACCTGAAGTTTAGAAAGGATAAAGAGCTAAAATCAAAAGATCAATTATAGTGGGATCTGGGACTTGAACCTAGGTGTCTTGATTCCTAGTCTCTGAAGTATACCATGAAACCTCTATGAAAGTGGATTTTTTTCCCTTTAAAAAAAATTGTGGTAAAGCTTCAGATTTGTGGTAATCAGTAAATGTTCACATCTGAATTTGTAATATCCGAGTGGATTTGAAATCAGACTTTGAGTTTGAAAATCAAAGGATATATTTTTTCTGTAAATTTTACATATAAACAGGTTTTCTGCCAACAGTTGTCTAGAAAGTAATAAAAGGTATAAATTCCCAGAGCTGTGCTCATTGAGACTATTAAAATGCTCTTGCATTTTTGCTCATTAATTTTAGCTCTTTGATAACAAAATATCTATGTATTATATATACATTCTTACCAGTTTGGCCCTTTACCTGTCAACTTTTTAGAAATGTTTACATTTTTGCAGCATTACATTTTTGATCCATGAAATGGTCAGCATACACAAACATGAAGTAAACTAAGTTCAGTTATTTATTTATTTTACAGTGATGGCATTATCAGAGTGTTTACAGAATCAGTGGAACGGATAGCCAGTCCTGAAGAACTTCAGGCCTTTGAAAATGAACTTTCTCGGGCAACCATTGATTCAAAAACTGGTGATTTGGGGGATATTGATGCTGAGCAGCTTCCGGGAAGAGAGCATCTGAATGAACCTGGTAAATATTGTTTCTTGGGCAAAAAATCTTTGTGTTTTGTGGAAGAATTATGCATATGGAGGTGACTTTGTTAATTTTTCAAAATTGTACTTGAATTGCCAAATAGTAGCCCTTAATCACTAATTTGAGATTTTGTACTAAGTAAAAAGAATACTAATAAATAAGTTCCCTCATTTTTCATGGTACACATCTCTGAGGAGACAAAAACTTACTAAATATAAACTCATGTTTCGTGATTTTTTATTGCTTTTGACACTGAAGTCAATTGTATCTTTACCAAACAAACCCCAAATGGGATCATGAAGAGTCAGACATGACTGAAAAATGACTTAACAATAATAACTTCTTGGGCTAGAACCCTATTGTTTTTCCAAGAATATATAGCTAAACTATTCAAAGCCAGCCTATTAAGATGCAAATTAGAAGAAGGTTACACATATATACTACTAGTCTCTACTTAGTATAATAAGGGTATCGATGATACAGGATTTTAGTTTTTAAATTTTTTGTTCTGAACTTAATATCAACAGACATGAAAATTTTAACACTACCAGCAGTGAATTAGTGTGCCTCTTTTCTCCAGTGACCTCTCCTCAGTAAAAACAGCAGTATCCTGCTGTCAAAAATCCAATGAGAAGTCTAGAAATTGGGTAGTGTTGAGATTTTTATTGCCTCTGAGAGTTAGAAATTTCCTCACGAGTTATTTGCACTTTGAGGTTCATAGATCATTAGACCTTAAACATGTGTAGGAGACAATTCAGTTCATTCCCCTCTTTTTGCAGTTAAAGAAACTGAAATCCAGAGAGGAGAAATTGCCCAAGGACCCCAATTTTACTGATTTGAATGTTTTTCTTTTGTACCATGCAACCTCTGGTGGTTTTGTTTGTAGTCTCATGTGATCCTTTGTTGTATCTCCTTAATGGCGCATTTGATTTTGTATTATTTGTCTGTGTATCTTAACTTTAAGACTAGGTTTTAAGTTAGTTAGAACTCTTCTCTCTGGGTGCAAGATGCTGTGGGGAGATGAAAGGATGAATAAAATTGTCTCATTTATTTTCA
Source organism: Trichosurus vulpecula (assembly GCF_011100635.1). Lineage (NCBI taxonomy): Eukaryota > Metazoa > Chordata > Mammalia > Diprotodontia > Phalangeridae > Trichosurus > Trichosurus vulpecula. The sequence goes on from NC_050581.1 coordinate 20,814,597, forward strand.
TTTTTAATGCTTTATTTTGTACCATATAAGAAATTATGTAATCAAGCAGTGCCATATATACGTAGTAGGTGTTCCCCTAATTTTCGTTTTTCCTAAGTGAATCTCTGTGGCTAAAGTGTTCTTTTTCACTACAGACATTGCATATGGCAGATGATGACATCATGTATCACTTAATTGTTTTGAGGAACGTTCTGCTTGTATCTTTACCAAATTTATCACTTTAGTATGTGACTTTGCAGTTTAGCTCTTAGTTGATGTGAGACCATTGGCAAGTCACATAAATCATTCTGGGCCTCGTTTTCCTCACCCATAGAATTGATGGTGTTGTGGACTAGTTCTGAGGCTCTTTCCTGTTAAGGCTTCTTTGTTCACTGATTGCTTTGTGTGTAGATCGTCTTCATACCTAAATTGTAAGCTCCCTGTTGGCATGGTTTCTTAAACTATTGTTTACAAGCCCCCAGAACATGACTAATTAATATTAGTCAAATTAATTACTCTGCTGACAGGCTTAAAATATAAATAGATTCAAATTAAAGTAAATTCTTAGCCTAAGGATAAATTCAACTTAGGGGGAAGTTAGTGATATTAGCCTAAATTAGAAGCTATATAACATGTTTTCTAAAAACATGCTTTGTGTTGTCCCTCGTTAGAGATAATATTGGGAGGATTGTGTGGCATAAAATATAGCCTCACAAATGAATATTGGTATTTTATCAGTGTAGCCTAGAAAGTGTGAATAGGTAGTAAAATATAATCTTTTAAATTTTTTTTGTTTACTGATCATGTCAGTTATTTGTAAAATTTGAATGTCCATCAGAGATTAAGACTAGAATCACATTTTGTTGTTTTACGTGATAAAAAAATCTTCAAATAAAGTGTATTAATTTTTTCATATTCATATAAGGATTGAGAATCTTTGTTTCTAATATTAAGTTTTTTTCTTCAGTATTTGTGATCCTATAATTTTTTATTCAAGGTACTAGAGAAGGACAGACACGTCTGATCAGAGATGGGGAGAAAGTTGAAGCCTATCAGTGGAGTGTTAGTGATGGAAGGTGGTTGAAGATTGGTGATGTTGTTGGCTCATCTGGAGCTAATCAACAAACGTCTGGAAGAGTTTTATATGAAGGAAAAGTATGTTAACCATTGTTTTATTACTGAATTTTGGGAAATTGGAAATTATCTCTGAACCTAGCTTACTTGAGCAGCCAGTGTAGATTTCTGGGGGTGTGTGTTTTTTAAAAAAAAGTTTCACAATGAAGCACACTTTTTATTCTATTTTTTCTCTCTCTCATATTTTCTGACAGATCTTAATTCTTTCTAGATATAGAAATTTTAGCTGCCTCTTATGTCTTAGTTCAGGGATCTCAGCATTTTTGTGGTGAGGACCTGCAGTGCCCTTCATGAGCAATTGGAATTTAAATCAGGGAGATGTCGAGGTAGCCAACAGGTTGCTTTCCTGAAGGGTCAGTATTTGAAAAGCCAGAATTACTTGATCATGGTCAACATGTGGTTGAGGAATGTGTAGATGCAACAATCAATTAAGGGGTTATCACTTTTTTACTGTACACGATACAGTACAAGGATATCATTTCAGTATAAGCACAATCAGCATTACTATCTGTGACCTATATATCAGAGAGAAGGATTTGAATCTGTTGAATTTATCAAATTATAATCCTTTAGCCTAATTATGAGTTTCTTTTGACCGTCAGCGTGGACTATTATACAAATATACTATTATGGAGCAAAATTCCTGTGTCATTGAGCAAAAAGCATGGTTTTGTTTGTTTTATTTCTGATAAGTTTCTTAGCTCCTATTTGTGCATACTTCCTATTTGTAAAGAATGAGCCTAAGGCCAAGTTTTGGTTTTGAGAGACCTGGCTTTGCAAAGGACTTTGCAAACCTTAAGTTGCTATATAAATGGTAGTTCTTAGTAGACAGCTAGGTGATACAGTAGATAAGAGTGCTGGACCTGGAGTCAGGAAGACCTGAGTTTATATCCTGCCTGAGACACTTAATTTTGTGGCTCTAAATCACTTAACCTGTTTTCCTTGGTTTCCTCATCTGTAAAATGGGGATAATAACAACATCTACATCCCAGGGTTGTTGTAAGAGTCAAATGAGAGAATATTTATAAAACCTATTACAAACCTTAAGGCACTATACAAATATTAGCTATTGTTTTTTTCCAGGCCTAGTAGTTAGTCTGTTGTAATTGTAATTTAGGTGATCTGGGTACAAACTCTGCCTTTGATATTTGCTAGTTTTGTGACTGAGAAAAGTTTAGTTTTCTAGTCTGTAAAATGAAAATAATAAAATTTTAAGTAATTACCTCATAGGGTTGCTGTGAGGCTTAAATGGGATAACCTATGTAGAACACTCCGCAAACTTTGAAGTGTATGTAAGTGTCTGTTATTAGTAATAAGGTAAACTTGTATTCATGTTTTTTAAAAAAAATTAATATGCTTTAAAAGTCAGGAAATTAAGGTACTGGATAAAAATTTTAATATAACTTGGTGTTTCAAAAAACAACTGTTTAGATAGCTATAATTTTTCATACTTGCTCTTTATTTGTGTAACATTAGACTAAAGGTGAAAAAAAGTTATTGTCAAACCATTTCCCCTTTGTATTTATTTTTAAAGGAATTTGATTATGTTTTTACCATTGATGTCAATGAAAGCGGGCCCTCCTATAAGTTGCCATACAACACCAGTGATGATCCTTGGTTGACAGCATACAACTTTTTGCAGAAGAATGACTTAAATCCCATGTTTTTGGATCAAGTGGCCAAATTTATTATTGATAACACAAAAGGGCAGACATTAGGAAATGTGAACACTGACTTTTCAGATCCTTTTACAGGTAAGGGTAGATGCAAATTATACTTTATATTAGTAATGGTTGGCTTTTTTTTTTAAACTTTAGCTCCATAACAGGTTGACAAATATGTGAATTTGTAGTAATGAACTTAAAAGTTTTATAGTGTAGTTGCCATATAGAAACAGCTGTACATTACTTCAAAAATAATTAACTACATCTAAATTATCTAGAATTTATTTTAATAATGTCTTCAGAGTGACAGTATATCAGATCATTATCTCATTAAAAAAAGTTTTCAAAATATGAGGTTCCTTGAAGTTGTGGTAAGACCTCAGGAATGAAAATTTTGAAATCTAGTTCTTATAATGAAACATTTTAATAGGTCTGTTAACCTACCAAAGCTAGAATTAGAATAAATATATAATAAATACATAAATATATAGAACAAATAGGCTTTTCATTGTACAAGTTTTTAAGTCATTACTTTAGAACTCTGAATGGATTTTCTCATAGAGATCATGTTACCTCAATGGTGATTAGGTTCTTTGGGCATCCAAACAAATGTCTTTTAATGTATGATGTAAATGAACTTCAGTAATAATGATACTAGCTTGAGTTTTAGGCCCTGGGGGAAGAGGGTCATGTGATAGAGGAAAAGCAGAGGAGGAAGAAAACTTAATTTTTCTTATCCTGCGTGCAAGGGTAAAATTAAGCTGAATTTTTAAATGAGTGTAATTTTGTTTAAACTTTCCTTGCTTCTTTCTGTATTCCCTCCCTGACCCCAAACCTCTTAATGCTTGTCTGTCCCAAGCCCATAAATGCATGATCTGTTTACATTGCATTAAAGTCCTTACTCTGGAATCCTCCGCAGGTCTGCTTCCCAGATTTGTTTCTTGATCTAAATTTGTTTACAATTAAAATTTCCAATTTCCTAAGTATTAATAATCTCAGGTGCCAGGGATGCAATCTAATTGAATGAATTAATATTTATGTATGTTCCCTAGTCTTTTGGAAGTATTTGCATTTCTTTAAAAAAAAAAAGATACTTGTTAACTGAACTACTCTGTATTTGGTAGATTTTTAGAGGGTTGGTCATGGGAACCAGGAAGACCTAGGTTCAGGTCCTATTTCCTGGCACATCCTGGTCAAGTCATTTAACCACATCAGTGCTTTTGGCAACTCCATAAGACTAAGTCGAAGAGCAGATGCTGACCTGCGTTACTGGAGGGAGTTTCCTTATCTCATAGTTCCCCATATAAATAAAATCATAGATTCAGCCCCTATACTGTTCCAATTTCAGGCAGTTTTCTCTCAGATTCTCCAGCTAAGTTTTTCATAGCTTCTACCTCTGAACAAATTCTTCAAAAGCTCCGAACTTTAAATTGGATATAGTGGGAGGGTGGGGGGTGGGACGGACGACTTGGTGTCTTATCCTGTCTATTCCTAATGTTCCACCTTAATAAATAAACCTTTCTTGGCTGACTAAATGATCTCAGCAGATAGTCTTGATATGGGTGGAGGGAGAACATAGCAGTGGCATTAGAGAATCCCTCCTGAAGGTGTGATATAACTGAGCTCTGGGGACACGCGTAGCGCATGCGAGCTCTGAGGATCCTTATCCAAACTCTCCCCCCACTGATGAGTCAGGGCCCCAGAGCTTGGCTATATCATCATCTCATCTTAAATGAGATAATAGTTATAAAGCACTTAGTACAGTGCCTGGGACATAGTAGACATTTAGTAAATGATTCTAGTGCTTTCAGCTCCAGTTCCTCCCAAGATTATCAGAGTATGGGTCATTTGTAATTGGAAATTCATCTTAATTCCACTTTTACCTGTTTTGAGACTCTTGAACTTTATCAGTTTATTTGATTAAAAATAAAGCAGTAAGGATTGATCCACCTAAGGATTGAAGAACTTGGTACTTTTCCATCCCTGGTGCTCATATATCAAGCCCTGATGCGAAGCATTGTCAAGGCATAAGAATGCTTGGGTATTGTAGCTGCATGCAGTGTAACTCATTTTATCCCTAAAATTCTCATTTAGTTCTTTTCATTTGTAAAATTTTTTTTGTAGTTATATATCTTTTGCGGGGGGCGGAGGGGGATGGAGGTGGTCAGTGATGTATTATTCAGTAAGTATTTTAGTACCTATTATGTGAAGGGTACTGTGTATACAAAGTAAAAAATGATCTATAGATATATACTTCTTATCTTCAGGAAGCTGTCCTAGATTGTTCTTTTTTTTATACTTGATCTTTTACCATGTCCTTTCCTAAATAAATAAACAGACTTTGTGGAAAAACATTACAGAGCAGAATTATGGGATAACTTTTATTAATTTGCTTGATGATGCAGGGTTTCATTTTCGTTTTTAAATTCTACAGGTGGTGGTCGTTATGTTCCAGGTTCTTCTTCTGGATCAGACATGTTACCTGCTGCAGATCCTTTTACAGGTAAAGGGCAGGCTTGTTGATATTTTACCCCTGAGTATGTAATACTTATTGGTATAAGAAATATTGGGGAGATGATCTATTCATATATCTCTTTAAAATCCATATTCCTAACATTGGCTTCTCGCCTTCTCCTTTGTCTTGTATTTCTTGCTTTCTGCTATATCCTTTAATTGGCTATGCCAAATGTCACTTAAGCCAACATATTATCAGAATTCATTGTCTTCTCCAGCAAACCTTACCTCATTTTTATTACCTCATTTTCATTTCTGTTATCTCATTACTATCTTTGAAGCTCTACCAGGTTCATAAAATTTGGGATCATCTTTGACTCATTTTTCTTATTTTCAAGAAGCAGTCCTTTTAAAAAGTCAACAAGCACTTATTAAGTACTTAATATGCCAGGTACTGTGCTAAAGATTGGGATTAACAAAGAGAAGCAAAAATGAGTATTGAATTTTTTCCTTTTGTCAGAACTAGGCATATTTCAGTCTCTTAGCTAACTCATGTTTGGCTTTTGTACCAGCATCTTCATCTTAAAATCCATCATATGTGGAACTGCAGGTATTATCCTGTCTTAGAAGCCAGTCATGTCCATTAATTTATTCAAAATACTGCTCAAATTCCATCTTGTATTGCTAGCATTTTCATAGTATCTTATCTTTAGTCAGCACTTCAGTTCAAAAACCACTTTCTTATTGGTCACTCATCTGATTTCCTGGGATCTTTTCTAAATTAAATTTAAAAGTAATATGTTGTGCTAAATGGATATTCCCACCTTCAGGATTTATTCACAGTTAATTATATTTCTATTTCAAATAGTGCTAGGGTACCCATGTTGGGTAAAGTCATGGTTCTACTGAAATTATTCAAGTATATGTATTTTGGATTTATATGGTATTAGAAAAATCATGTGGGATGCAAAAAAAAATACTACATGAGAAACAGTTTTTACTCGAAATAAAATAATTTGTGCATAGATGCTACTAATTCCAGCACTATATTTTAGGTTCAGGTCGTTACCTTCCTGGTTCAACAAGCAGCACTGGAGTACCTTCAGCTGGAGTTGACCGATTTATAGGTAAATTCTTTAAAATGTACTCAAATCTTTTAAGCCTTTAAAAATTATCTTTCAAGAATATTTTCCAAAACAAGTTTTTCTTATTTTTCCTTCTTAATAAAGAGCCTACATTATCACCTTATTACTTAGTAAATCAAATTCTGACCTCTTTGCCTGGATTTCAAGGACTTTTACAATAATCATCACTTCTTGTACAATAGTATCTTGCCATACTCAGTCATTCAACAAACACTTTTCAGAGTGTTTACAATCTGCCAGACACTGTGCTGAGCACTGGGGATTAGAAGAAAGATAGGCTCTGCCCTTAAGGTGCTTTCATTCTCTCAAAGAATGCATAAATCAGTTGGTATATATTATGATAAATAGAGTGAAAGGAAAACAGTTTTGGAGAGGAAGGCATTAGTTCCATGGGTGGGGCCAGGAAAAGCCTCCTGCAGAAGATGGGATTTGAGCTGAATCTTGAAGAAAGCCAGGGAAAGGAGGGGAAGAATATTATAGGTGTAGGGGATAGTCAGTACAAAGGCATGGAGATGTTTGGTTGACCACTTCACTGATTTTATACAAGCCATTCTCATCCTAAGTTGTGTTTACTGTTCATTCTCCTAACTGTAATGCTATTTTCCCTTCCTCTTTCTCTTCCTCTAATTAAAATTCTTCTCTTCTAGTTCCAATCCAACCTCCACCATGAAGCCTTCCTGATTTTTACCAGCCCACAGTGACCACAAAGTTCTTTGAACTCCTTAGTATGATTAGTGACATAGCGGTCGCCCATAATTATTTTTAAGTTAAAGTCTTAGCTCCTCAATAAGATTTAAAAATCTTGAAGGGTAGGCAGAGACCATTTGACCTACATATTTATTTCATCTCCAAATACCTAGCACTAATTTCTTAGTTTATTTTTAGGTATTCAATAAGTAACTGGATAGTAGGAGGAAAAGCCTAACATTCATTAAGTACCTACTGTATGCAGAACAATGCTAGGTTCTGGGGATAATACAAAGTTTTGATATGCAATAATCTTTGCCCTCACTGAGCCTTTAGATTTAATATTTTATAGTATCTTTGTGTGATAGAATAGCTATTGAAACTATTGAGGAACTAAAATGTAGGAAAATGCTTTTCTTTGTTGTTCTTATGCATAGTAAGTATTGGTACATTTGGAGTACAAATTTCTGCTGTATTTTACATATTACTTTTATAACAAGGGAGAGAAATCTTCCTTATTTTCTTTGGTTGTAGACTTAGGTTAAGTGCATATTTAACTAGTATAAAATAGAGTAAACACTTAATTACACTTCAGTGGCTTGGGTCTGTGATCTCAGTGATGAGGGTCCTCCTTCATTTATAGATCATCAAAAAAATTCAACCTCCTCATTCTTTGTGATTCTTGTCCATTTACTTCCATGAGTCTTTCATGGCTAAGTTCTCCCTCTTCTTTGATCCTCTTTTTCCCAATATAGGTTAAACTACCATAAAAAAGAATTACTTCTTTGCATTAGGACCTCTAGTTTTACATTGCTTATTTTCCCTGTGAATGTACAGCTAAAGCCAGTATATATAACTATTGCTACCTCTTTTGTTGGATTTTGTTTACTATGAATTATTTTGTATATCTCTTCCTGTGATATGTCTTACACTGTTGCTACTCTGTTGTGTAGCATAGACATTTTTCTCTTTCTGTTTCTCTTTTCATTTTATAACCTTTTTTATTAGAATCGTAAAACTAGGCAATTTTTTTTTTACCAGACTTTGCTTATTAGTAGGTTCCTGGCTTGAGATGGAGTATATCATTCCCGTATTTTAAGTCAAGGTCCAGGAATGAAAATTCTGTTCACCATCTTTTTTTTTTTTTTTTTTGAAAAATTTTTATTTTTTTGCTTCTTTTTAAGGAAAAACTTGACAAATACAGAAAAAGAATATTTTCAAGTACAAAGGATAGAAAAATAGAATTATATTTAAAACTACAACTCTATCACGTAGTTTATTTTTAAATGAATTTAACATATTAGTTTCAAAGGTGTCAATCAGCAGATACTTATTAAGTATTTAATATGTCAGGCCCTGTGCTATGAATTGGGGTTACAAAGAAAGGCAAAAACAAGGCTCTTGTCTTCAAAGTGCTCCCATTCTAATGGAGGACATAACATGCAAACAATTATATACATATAAGTTACATGCAGTGTTAAATGGGAGATAACCTTAAAAGGTCAGTGTTGCTAGATTGTAGACTATATTGAAGGGAATAAAGTTTAAGAGATCTGGGAAGGTAGAAAGGGGCCAGGTCTTTAAAAGTCAAACAGAGGATTTTATATTTAGTCCTCCAGGTAATAGGGAGTTACCTATTACCACTGTGGTTTTTTGCGGGGGGAGGGGTCAGGATGAGGAAGGAGTGACATCGTTTGACAAGTTCTGTAAGATCATTGGCAGCAGAGTGGAGGATAGATTAGAATGGAGAGAAACTTGGAAGAGAGACCAACCCAAAGGGTGCTGCAGTAGTCCAGGTGTGAGATGATAAGTGCCTGCACTTAATGTTTGTCAGCCGTGTGAGTGGAGAGAAATGAACATGGAAGAGATGTGAAGGAAGAAAAAACAAACTTGGCAGCAAATTGGATATGTGGGGCAAGTGCAAGTGAGGAATCCAAGATCACAATGAGGTTGCAACTCTTGGTGAAAGGGAAGATGGTGTTAACTTTGATAGTATTAGGGAAATTGGAAAGAGGGTAATTGGACAGAGGAAAGAAAATGAGTTTTGTCCTGCTGTTTGTATCTCTGATCTTTCTTCTGTTCTCTAGAGTGTGTGTGTAATACTTAAAATAACCTCTTTTCTATTTTTGCATCATTAGCTACCCTCTCTATCCTTCCAATGACCCTATTCCCTGAATTATAAACAATCTCTCCCTTTTAATAAATAAGCATAGGCAAGCAAATCCACAAAGTGAATGTCCTCTAAAAAAGTATGTTTTATTCTGCACATCTAATCGGTCTCCTCTCTATTAAGAGTTGGGTAGCATGCTTCATCATTGGAACTCTGGAGTCATAGTTCTTAAGTCTTTCAAAATTGTTTTTCTTTACAGAATTGTAGTCATTGTGTAACTTGTTTTTCTAGTTCTTCTAATTTTACTTGGTGTCATTTCATACAAGTCTTCCCAGATGTTTCTGAATCCACCCTCTTTGTCATTTTGACACTATCTTAACCAGTATATCATTTCTGAATCCTGCCTTGAGTTCAGTCAGCATTTATGTCCTTAACCCGTGTTAAGTTTCATGTCCAAAACTTTTTAACTTTTTAGTAATGCTTTCTAGGTTCTTTTTTTGTCATATCTTTTTTCTCTGTATGATCAACAGAAGTGAGTAGTATCAGGTTTGAAAAGTTTGGGGAGGTTTTTCTGTAATGCCCGGGTTACATACTCCAAGAAAATTCAATTAAATAAACATTAAACACCTACTCTATGCCAGGCACTGTGCTAAGTGCTGGGGATACAAAAAGAGACGAAAGACAATCTTTGCCTTCGAGGAATTTACAATCTAATAAGATAGAAGACCTTATTATTGTCAGGTGGACCAATACCCTGATACCCTTAATAGGGATTTACCTATCACCATCACTAGTCTCTCATGAATCTTACTAGATGACCTTTCTCCTGGTGACCCCTGTGGAACCCACATCATCATTCCTCAGAGGACAAAAAGATCATTCTTTAATAGAGGATCTGATACTTTTCTCTAGAAATAACCATCTATTATTTATTTCGCTTGAAATATTCAGTGGTCCTTCTCTGTCTCCTTGACAAATTTTTCTACCCTTTAGCCATCAGGGTTCAACTCTGTTTCAGATTGTCTTTTGTTTTTATCTTTTGGGCAATCCATTTTTGAAGGATTCTTCATTCTTCCTGATACTGTGAACAGGTATTCTCAAGTCCTTTTACCTTCATCCTTAGAGGTAGTCCAACCAGTACTTGAGTGTAGATAGCAACAAAAAGACTAATAAGCATTTCACCACAAAATTGTCCTCTTCCTTCATACTTGTTATGAGGTCCTTCATCTCTCATTCTTCTTGGTAGCTCTTTTAATATCCCATGGTGACTAGAATCAGAAAGTTGTATTTTTTCCCATGCTAATTCTTGCATGGAAATCAACAACATATTTGGACCTATTGTTTGTGTTCTCAGAATGAGCTGACTTAATTGGTCTTCATGCCAAGTTTTCTGTTGGCTTGTTTTCCCTTCTAACTTTTTAAAGCCATACTGCTAGTCTGTCTTCCACCATCATTTTCCATAATGTTTTGTAAATGAATTTATTCTCTAGACCTGTTTTGCCCATAGCTGACAAATCTTTTTTCTTTAGCTAAGAGATTTTGCTTCCCGGTTTAGACAGTTTAGGAGTGGGGAGTTGTCTTTTGGACTCTTCATTTTAGTGACTTTTTTTATCAGTTCTCTGAGAAATTATCACAATCAATGTTTTTACTTTTGTCCATTTGCCTTTTTCAGAAGCAACAACTTTTAAAAATAGGTCAGTTTGTAGCTTTTATAAATTGCATGCGGTGTCTTCTCATCTTTTCCTTTCTAATGTGGTGATGTGAACTTTTGCGTTAACTAGTCTGGCTGTACACTGAGCTCACACTTTAGTAACCAAACATTCCTTGTCTGCTAAGATATTATCAACTTCATTTTAAAAATTTTGTTTGCCTATCCTGTCCAGTGGCTTATCACTATTTTCAAAGAAAATATTCATAATATAGAAGCTATAGATTGCAAGCTGGAAGAGTGAGGCTTCTGAGTATATGCCTTTTGAGTCTTTAAATTCATAATTGTGAAACGATTTCCAATATAGTTTTTGCTGTCCTCCCCTATGCCCACCTTCATGTTGGAGTCACCAATTATCAAGGTATGTTATATTGACTTAGTTTGAAGCATCTTGTCAGATTCTTTCTAGATTTTTCTTACCTCATTCCTTATCAATTACTGTGCATAAGCTGCATTTGCAGTGGTCTTTTTGGTTACAATCAGATTACTGGTAAATTGTGTTAGAATAGTAGGCTCGAAGTTTGTAGATTTATCTTTCTGAATGTAAATGGCCAATTAAAAACTTATCAAGTATTTATTAAGTGCCTGCTGCACATGGCACTTTCTTAGGAAAGCATGAGGAATTGAAAAAAAAAAAGATGTAGAACATACAATTTTTGTCTTAAAAAACTTTCCAGTTTTGTTGAGTTAGAGGAGACAGTACATCAAGGGATAAATTTACTTTTCTGCCTTCCACTTTTTAGTATCCTAGGATGTTTGTCTGGTGAAAGCAGTAAGTGATTTAGAAGAGAAAAAATCCACAGAAGGTGGAGTTATCAGGAAAGGTTTCTTGAAAATAGTAGTAGCTTTCTGTTTCAAATTTATTTTATAATCTATTAATATATTAGTCATCTTAAAGTCACACATTATATAGATGTCAAAAGTTTAAGTGCAGAGCGGTTCTATTTCTGTTTCTTCCCCCATTCATTATTAGAAAATATCATGTAATTAATACATCATAAGCAAAATGGTCTCTTAATATTTATCAAATTATAAACATTTGTGAAATAGTCTGTTTTCATTCTTTGAGCAGTGAAAATTAGAATTTTGGGAATAAAAATATTGCAATAAAATGTTATTAAAAATCTGCTTGCAATAATCTTCATTACAATAATCTTTTTTTAACAGGTAGTGGTGTCTTCCAGTCAGATCCATTTAAAACACTAAATATATATTTTCCCAAAAAGGAAGCTGTCACATTTGATCAGGCCAACCTGACACAAATATTGGGTGAGTGTGGTTTTATCATTAAATTCAGTAGGTATTAGTAAGCTTTTTACCTTAGCTAATCTAGAAATGGAGGACAGACGCAAGTGATTCTATCAGGGATTACTTATTTTGAAAATATTTGTTAACTTAATCAAGTTTACTTATCCTCAAAATGAATATATATTACAGGTGGTACTCTCTGTAAAATGGGAATGAAGGAACTAAGGTTGATAATTTTTTATTTGAGAGTCAACTCCTCAACATAGTCTGTAGTCACCCATCTAGCAAATGTCTTCAGTGGGATTCAAATTCAAACCTTTGTTGGCACCAGATCTAGAGTTCCCTCACTACGATTAAAGAAAGTAATACAAATGAAAACATGTAGTTGCCTTTGGATTTGTTAGGGGAGGAAATAAATATAGACTGCTGATTGAAGCAAGGTTTTTTTTTCCTTCTTAGATCGAGCCTTTAGTTTCTGTAGATTGAAAGTGCAGAGATAGAAAGCAAAACACGTTAGAAGTTCTTGGAAAATGATGGGTAAATGACAGGTATATGAAGTTCATTCCTCTAAACCATACTCTTCCTTCTTCCCCCAAATTTTTATTCTTTGCCATGGACTGGAAGGACTCTGCAGTCCTTCCCTTCCAATGCTAAAATCCTATGTACGATTCTATGACTTGGTGGCCCTTGACTGTTACAATTAGCATGTAAAACATTTCCAAGTGACTTTCTGGCGCTTTATTTTGTCTGTCTTCAGAGAGGCAACCTTAGATCTCTAACTTAATTACAATATAAGAATCAGGTTAGACTTATACCTTCATAGACTATATTAGAGTTGGAAGGGATGTTAGAATTCTTTCTGGTGCTAAATATTTCTAGTTTCTAAGGCATTTAAAACTTGTTAATAAAATATTCTTTAAATTAGGAACTTCTCAGAGACAAAAGACTGTTTTCTTTCCTTAATGCATCCCATAATGTACAATATTATGCAGACATCTGGCAAGTAAATGATGTGCCTGTGATATTTATGGTTTTAGCTTTTGGTCATATCCTAGGTAAATTGAAAGAACTTAATGGAACTGCGCCTGAAGAACAGAAGTTAACTGAAGATGACTTGATACTTCTTGAAAAGATACTATCTCTAACATGTAATAGCTCTGCAGAAGGACCCACAGCTCACCAGCTTCAGACTTTGTGGAAAGCCATTAACTGGCCTGAAGGTATATAAAAACTTTTAAAGGGGAAAATTACACAAATAGATAACAGGACAGAGTTTTAGTGATTTTAAAAGAAAATCAGTTTATCTGGAAAACACATTGTGTTTTTTAGGTGACATATAAGATAATTAAATTTTGGGGTCATCCCTCACATCTGTTAATAAAGATTTCTCATTTTGCAAGAGTGTCTTCAAGATCGCAAGCTCTCCAAATGGGGAGATAGGTACTAGAACTGTGATATCTATATGTAAGGTTAGTTCTCTGTAGGACTAGGGAACTACTATATTGTTAGAGGGTGGAACAACCGTCCCGGCCCCTCCCATTCCAGGACATCGTTGCAACTTAAAATTTTAGATAGTTGCTTGGAACCCTAAGGGTGTTAAATGCCTGGCCCACGGTCACAAAGTCAGTACATGTCAGAGGTAGGACTTGAACTCAGGTCTTCTTAGCCCCAAGGCCCCTTCTCTATATTGTGTTGTCTCTCTAGCCCTTACAAGCACATTTAAAATATGAAAAATTTAAATTATAATTTTTCAGGAATATAGGCATTTTGTAAAGTGGTGATGTATATTAGGAATAACATGTATTTTAAAAAAGTGAATTGTTTCTGTTTTTCATGGGAACAATAATTAAGATTCATTCAACTAACAGTATTTTTTTCAAAATACAGATATCGTCTTTCCAGCACTTGACATTCTTCGGTTGTCAATTAGGCATCCCACTGTGAATGAGAATTTCTGCAATGAAAAGGAAGGTGCTCAGTTCAGCAGTCACCTCCTCAAACTTCTGAATCCTAAAGGAAAACCGGCAAACCAATTGCTTACACTCAGGACTCTTTGCAATTGCTTTATCGGCCAGGCAGGACAGAGGCTCATGTTGGCACAGAGAGAATCATTACTATCACAAGCAATAGAACTGAAATCAGGCAGCAATAAGAACATTCATATTGCACTGGCTACGTTGACTCTGAACTATTCTGTTTGTTTACATAAAAACCATAATATTGAAGGTAAAGCTCAATGCCTCTCAGTAATCAGCACAGTCTTGGAAGTTGTGCAAGACCTTGAAGCCACTTTTAGACTCCTTGTGGCTCTTGGGACACTGATCAGTGACGATTCAAATGCTGTGCAATTAGCCAAGTCTTTAGGAGTTGACTCCCAAATAAAAAAATATGGCTCAGTATCAGAACCAGCTAAAGTAAGTGAATGCTGTAGGTTTGTCCTTAATTTGCTGTAATTGTTTTTACTATATGGGGACCTAAAGTTATGCCTTGATTAGTGCTTTTTTTTTCATATTTTACATGACTGGATATAATTGAAAAATACTGTGGATGAAGTAAAACTTAATTAAGTTCTGTTGAGTGGGAGGGAAAACAAATAAAAAACAATTTTTGCACTAATCACGAATTGTGATACTTTCCTGTATGGCTGTGGGTAGATTGTATAAAACAAATAAACATAAGGAAGTTTGATGAAACAGAAATTTGTAAAATATAGGGGATATTTTTAATCACTACCCAATCAAAAAAGAATGAAAGGACTGATTTGGGAGAGTGTCATTTGCCTGAATTTTTCCTTTATACACAACACAGAATTCTTTGTTGTTGGCTTTTTATTCTGGTTCACCAATTTTCATTGATAATTATCAACAACATTGATTTATTTCAGAGCTTGAGAATACACATTTAAACATTTTAACTAAGTGTATTAGAAAATAGGTATTGGACAAGGGAGCATGGTATAGTGGAAAGAATACTGGCCTTGGAGTCAGGAGTCCTGGGTTCACATTTTGCTTTGGAGACTTACTGGCTGAGTGACCTGGGCAGTTCTCTTAAGGACCTTGAATTTTAATTTTCTCATTTGCAACATAGGTCTGATAACATTTGTACTACCGGGATCAAAGGATTGTTGTGAAGACAGCACTTTGTAAACATTAAATCACTGTGGAAATGTGAGTTCTTAGTAGAGAAGATGTTTGTTTTCCATGCAAATACGTGGAGTAAATCACTTAATCTCATATATGCTGTATAATTTCAGACAAATCTGGCACCTAAAATTGTCCCAGTCCTGCATTCCAGTCTTGTTTTCCCTGACATTATTTGGAGTATTTGATTTTTCTCTCTAATTTTGACACCTGCTAGTTTATGCCAGGTCATCAGTTTGTTCCAAATATAAACTGAATTTTAGATGGCCATTGCTGAAGTTAATGCAATAACTGGTTATGGTTTGATGATGATTTGTCAAAGAAAGGTTAAATTATACTCTCCATGCCCATCCACATAAACAGAGAAGTCTACGTTTATATATTAGTGGAGAAAAGCTTTTTTTTCTTAGTATGTTAACACAACTATTTTTATTTTAGTTACAATTTGCATGCATTCATTTGCACATTATTATAGAATTATGTGTCCTTGAACTATTTTCCTGGCTGTCACAGATTTTTAAAATTGTTTTTTAAACTTCATGAGGCCACTTTTTTTCTTATTTAAAAAAAAATCGCTGATGCTTTTTGCACCATAGTAATTTTCGAGTATTACCTAGTTGAATGTTGTCCTAATGTTGGAAAAACTGCTAAGTAAAAATGACCAGCTTGTCCATAGTTCTATTTCATCTTGTTCTCTGGGACTGAGATTAACTGTAATGATCAGATTGAGCTCTGTTTTAGAATTTTCAATTATCTCTAGTAACTGGATGTTTATAAGTTTATCTTTATAAAGTTCTTTATAGTTATGAAGCATTTTACATTATATATTATTTGAGCCTTATTATATTCCTTGTATTATCCCAATTTTGCAGATTAAATTCTATTCAGCAAACTTTAAGAACTTCTAAGTCCAGCACACTGCCAGGCAGTGGAGGAAGATACCAAACTTAAACACAGTCCTTGCTCTTGTGGAGCTCACAATTTAGGAGGCACACATCAAATAGAGATACAAAGGGCTATGTGAAGTCCACAGTGGTGGAGACTGAAGTAAGCCTTCATAAAATTACTTGAGTTTGACTTTACAAGATGGGTTGGATTTAAATAAAGGGCCCATCGAGAACAGCATGTGTGCTGTAGCAGAAACATGCTGTCTGGGTGGGGGTGTTGAGTTGTCCAGTTTGACTGGAGTACAGAAAATTTGTATAGAGAAAAGGAGTATGAGATAAAGCAGGGGAGATAACAGATTTAGAAGGCCCTGAATACCAGGCTGAGGTGTTCGAACTATATTTGGTAGAAAACCATCGAATGGCTTTGTGTGGATAAGTAACATCAGATCACTGGTATAGAGAGATGAGTGAATGAGAAAGCACGTGGTTTGCAGTGCACAAAGGGGATACAAACACAGAAGTTAAGACAGTCCCTTGTTCTCAAGGAGGTGATGGGTGAAAATGCTACTATAATAATCACCAAATAGAGTTAGTGATGAAACCTTGGGATCATCAAACTGACAAGACTTGCTATAAGAGGTGAAAGAGGAAAAAGTTAAAGATAACCACAGAGATTGAAACATGAGATCCAGGCAGTGTCACTGACTGAAATTTTCAAATCTTAAGTCAGGAGGAATAGGTTTACAAGATGAAGGCATATTTTAATGATACATAACGGGAAGTTAGTGCTGAAACCTAGTGTTCTTGTATTAAAGACCAAGTGCTCTTTCTACATTAGACAACTGGCTGAACATACAAGGATAGCATTCACAAAACCATTCTTTCATTCACTAAAAGACTTTAAGTAAGTACTAGGTATGGTATACAATGTCATGTGATAAATAGGTTAAGTTGTAGAGCTTTCAAAAGAGGCCTTTGAAGTTTAATCCATTCTCACTTTACAGGCAGGTGAATGGGCCTAAAAGGGCGAAGTGATTTGCATTAATAGTGAATCCTAAATTTAGAAGCGAGACCTCAGAACCTAGTGCCTTTTTCCTTTATACTTCATAGCCAAAATGGCATTATTGTTTAGATTGCTTAACTTTTTTTGAGGGGGTAGTTGAGGTAATCGAGGTTAAGTGACTTGCCCAAGGTCACACAGCTGGTAAAGGTGCTAAGTGTCAACTGTCTTAAGGCTGAATTCGAAGGCAGGTCCTCCCGACCCCAGGTTTATTGCTCTATTCAGTGCGCCATCTAGTTGCCCCCAGATTGCTTAACTTTTAAACAAGATTTTTTTGTTCGCCTCTCCCATTAAACTTTTAAGATTAGGTTACCACGAAGGGGAAAAAAGGAGGTAGCTGAAGTTGTTTGATTCTGAGGGGAAGGAGCCATAAAAGATGAGGCTTCCGCTTATCACGCACAAGAATTGCTATGGACCATGTGTCCTATACCCGAAGCATTTATTAAATGTCTACATTGAGCCAGGTACTGTGCTAAACCCTGGGAATCCAAGTAGAGGCAAAAATAGCCTCTGAAAGGAGCTCAAACTTTAGTGGGGGATACTACACGAAAACAATTATGTATCATGTGTATACAGGATAAATTGGAGATAATCAAGGGAGAGAAGGCGCTAAGGTTAAGTAAGGAGGATTGGGTAAGGCTCCTTGGAGAAGGTGGGATTTTAGCTGAGACTTCAGGGAAGGTCGGAAGGGAGGGAGAAAGTTCCAGGCATGGGAGCAGCCGCTGTGACCATTTCAGAAATAACGAGATTGGAGTGTCTTATGTCAGTAGCAAGGAGGACAGTGTCACTGGGTTGTAGAGTACTTGGAGGTGGGGGTGGGGTGTAAAGTAAAAGTGATGTACTCAACGTTTTATAATTGCACGAATGCAGATGCTAGATTGGAATCCGGACCTTGGATTCACTGCTTTTTTCCCTTTATACTTTACAGCCAAAATGGCATTATGTTTAGATTCTTACTTTTTAAACAAGTTTTGTGGCTGACCCCATAAAACTTAAAAAATTAGGGGACTATGAAGAGAAAAATTTCTTTTGGGGGGGGGCGGGGCGCTGGGGCATAAAGTGAACTTAAACTAAAAAGGTAGGTAGGGGCCAGATTATGAAGGACTTTGAATACAAAAAGGGCGATTTTATTTTTGATTCCGGAGGTGATAGGGAGCCACTGCAGTTTATCGCGGGAATGGTGGTGACATGTTTAGACCACCGTATTCCTCCATTCCAGTGGGTCAGACCCAGCAGCATCACCACCTACAACCCATCTTCGGTACGAAGACCGCTCACGTCCGAGTGTCCCGGAGACGTACCCAAGCTCCCGGAAGTGGCGCAAAAGGAATGGAGATGGGGCCGGAAGTGGCGTCACACCGCTACTCCAGAGGCTCTAGGTGAGCGTGTGGTTCTCTCCCCACCAAAGACCTGCGCTGGGGAAGAGCTGAGGCTTCGCGTTACCTGGACTTTCTCCGTCGAATGGTACCCCCGGAGTGGACATGACGGGGAAGAAATCCTCGCGGGAGAAGCGGCGCAAACGCGGCCGGTCGGAGACCGCGATGTCCGCGGCGCAGATCCCGGCGGGAGTAGAGCGACGGAAGCGGAGAAGCACGGACTCTACAAGTCTCCCTCTTCCCCAGCCACAGGTGGGGCGGCCCGTCCCCCTAACCCCCTCCTCCTAACCCCCTCCTCCCGCCGCGGAGCTCTGTGACGTCACAGGGAGCCAGTTGGAATCTGGGCCTGGTCCCTGGGCTTGGTCCCTGGGCTTACTCTGGTAACCTCGGCTCCTGGCACCTTCCCAGCCGCCCTCCCCCTTATCTCTCCTCCCTCTCCCCCCTTTTCTTTTTCCTTCCCCCCTCGCCCCTTGGAGGAGTGAAGTAGCATCCCTGGGCGCTTGTCACAGTCTTCATCTAAACACACTTTAAAGAGTAGGGATTGCCTCGCCCCTACCCAGTACTAGCTCACACGTCCCCCACCCACTTACTTAATAGGACCGTAACCTCCGAGCTAGAAACCCCCTTGGAGGTCATCTTCGTTTCTTTACTGATGTGAAAACTGAGATTCCCCCTTCCCCGAGTCCAGTGACTTGTCCAGTGCCACACAGGCAGGTTCTGAGCCTCTTCTTTCACCCATTCCACCACTTCTTATACTTAGGTGCTTGGTGCATTCTCCACGGTCAGCCTTAGCTCAGACCCTGCACCTCCATCTTTACCGTAAATATTGCTCACTTTATGACTTCTCCGTGGTACTCACCATTATTGGGGAACAGAATTTGCATAGACAATTGATATTAGGGCAGCTAGGTGAGGCGGTGGATAGAGGGCAGGACCTGGAGTTAAGGATGAGTTCAAATCCAGCCTCAGACACTAGCTCTGTCACCCTGGGCAAGTCATTTAATCCTATTTGCCTCAGTTTACTCGTCTGTAAAATGAGCTGGAGAAGGAAATGGCAAACCACTCCAGTTTCTTTGCCAGGAAAATCCCAAACGAGGTCAGGAAGAGTTGGACACTGAAAAACAACTAAACAAAACTAGCAGTTGATCTTAGTGGTAATCACAAGCCCTTGTACCTTTTCCTATCAATAGTGTTAAGATGTAGAGATGAAACTTGGTAGCAAACAGTACCAGAAGAGGTGTTTGATGTCTGTCTCTTAGAAACTCACTGCACATCCTATTGATTCATACTCAGATATTATAGTTACTTCTTACTTCTGAGGATCTTAGCATTTTAATAAATTAACTTTTTACAAAAGACAAGTCTTAAGGAGTCTGCAGGAATTGTTTATATGTTCTTCATAGAACTGAGTACCATGAAATAGTGTCACCTGCTTTCATTTGGTTCAGCGGTAGTTCATCTTTTAGTCCACTTGCTACTATTGAATGACAGAATGGGCACAATGAAATTTCATCAAGAATTACAGAGCTGGAAGGGATGTTAGAGGTCATCTTGGCCTCCCTCATTTTACAGAGGGCAAGTCTTTCTGTGCATCATTTTCCTGTATTGTAGAATAGGGTCTTGAACTAGATGGCTTGTAGCTTGAACTAGAAGCCCCTTCCAGCTCTAAATCTAGGATCCTGAGAACTGAATCTACAGGCATTATAAATCTGTTAAAAGAGAACAAAACCAGAACATCAAAGTCGTCTCAGAAATTGGGCGATATTTTATTTGGGTTTCTATGTTTGGTATTTAGCCAGTGTGTAAAGGTGTTAACCTCTCTTTGTATTCCCGGTGCCAAACATTTTAGATGCTTCCTAAGTGTTTATTGAATGGAGTTGATGAACTATTTTGTTTGAAATTGCTTTATTTATGATTATCAGTTTAGAATGAATTTTTTAATAAAATCATTTATGTAACTTACCTATGTGCCAAGCATGGCTAAGCACTGAGGATACAAATATTTGCTTTCTCTAAGAGGGAGATGCTATGGGGAGTTGTGGCCAAGAAAGGATTATATTGGTTTGGAGACTTACTGGGATGGTAAGTGGAGCTTTGGGAGAATGGATTGTTATCAATTTTCTATGAGCAAAGGCAGATTCATTCGATTATGGTTCCAGAAGTGAAGGGGATGGAGGAGGGTGGTAAGCTTGGATGCGATTGCCTCCAAACACAGTGAATCCTGTCTGGAGCAGATCCTAGATGTAGCTTAGAGAAAAAAAATATTCTTTAAAAATATGATTCTTTGAATTACTGTATTTAGTGAAGTATGATTTCTCCTACAGTGAGTACATACCTCCCTTTTCTTTCTCCAGGTTATCATCCTAAGGTGAACCAGTTCAATTCTACAAAAACCCCTACTCTTAAACTCTTATTCCTTTTCTCTTGCCTGTGACATCTTGCCAAAGGTGTATATATCTGGTAACTATATCTATCATTTGTCTCTTCCTATTCATGCTCTGATGAAAGGAGTTGAAAGAAATCACTAGGTCCACTACAAATTCATGTTATGATAATAATAGCTATCATTTATATGTTTTTACGGATTGCAAAGCTCCTTACAAACACTGTCTCATTTTATCCTCACTGCAAACTTGGGAGGTAGGTGCTATTGTTATCCTTGTCTTATGGATAAGGAATCTGAGGCAAACAGACTTGGTGACTTTTTCAGGGTCATATCTAATAAGTGTAGTATAAGTCCAGATGGTCTCGTGCCTTCACAATAGCAAGATTTTCCCTAATCCACACTCTTAACAGAGTGATGGTTATAAGCCTGTCTGTCTCTCCATAAGTGTTAGATGGCAGAGGTAGCTCAGCCCCCCAAATTGAGGCCATTCAACCAGAACTCTTCTGCTTTGTCTCATAATACTCAGGTGTCTTCTCCCACTGTCTCTGCCTTCATTCCTGTCTCAGATAAAGAGACGACCTTTTTCCTTGCATGGGCCAACCACTCTACATGCACTCTTGATCACATTCTCTTATGTCTTCTACAGTAGATTGGCCCTATCATCATCCCTCCTCTCTGATCTTCATTCTCAACCTATCTTCTGACTCCTTCCCTGCTGCATGATGCCCGTGCCTTCCCCATCCTTAAGAAATTCTTACTCGATCTTGCCATAATTATTGTCCTCTTTTCCCCTTCTCAACTAAATTTCTTGAGAAAGACATGAGCTTCCATTTCTTCTTACTCTCTTCAAAACCTTCTGCCATCTGGCATTCCACTGAAACTACTCTAAAATTACCAGTGTTTCCAAATTCTTTTTTTTTTTCTTTTCTCAGATCCTTATCTTTGACTTATCTGTAGTGTTTGATCCTCTTAATCACCTTTTCTTCCTGGATTTTCTCCTCTCTAGGTTTCTGTGACACTGATCTCTCAGTTCTTTTATCTGTCTGACTAGTCTCCTTTTTTTGGAACTTCATCTGTGTCATTCTCACTAACCATAGATGTCCTTCAGAGTTCTGTCCTGTTCCCTCTTCTACCTCTATACTCTCACTTGATAATTTCATTTCCTCCTTTAGGTTCATTTATCATCTCTTTGCAGATTATTCTCAGGTCTGTGTCCAATTTTAAACTCTCTCCTGAGCTCCATTCCTATATCACTACTTGCCTTTTGGACAACGTGTCCCATAGGCATCTCAGACTCAACAAGTCCAGAACACAATTCATCTTTTCCTCTAGATCCTCCCCTCTTCTGAAAATTTCCTATTACTTTCGGGAGCACTCTGGTCCTTCCAGTTACCCAGACCTACACGTCAGCTCTCGTTCTCATCTCCTCACTCTCACATATCTAGTCAACTGCCAAATGGTGTTTATTTGGTGACACAATGGATAGAGGACTGGCCTGAGTTCAGGAAAACCCGAGTTCAAATCCCACCTCAGACACTTAGTAGTTGTATGAAATGGGGATAATAATAGTACCTACTTTTTGGGGTTGTTTTGAGGACCAAAGGACCAAAGTATAAAGCACTTAGTGCAATATTTGCCATGTTGTGTTTTTCAGTCATTTTAGTTGCTTCCAATTCTTCATGACCCAACTTGGGATTTTCTTGGCAAAGATATTGGCATGGTTTGCCATTTCCTTCTCCAACTCATTTTGCAGGTGAGGAAACTGAGGCTAACAGGGTCCATTGACTTGTCCAGAGTAACACAGCAAGTATCTGAGGTCAGATTTGAACTCAGGAAGATCACTCTTCCTGCTTCTGGCCTAGCACTCTATTCACTGAGCCACCTAGTTGCCCCTGGCACAAATGAGTGCTAGATAAATGTTAGCTCTCTTCCTCCTGCCTCTTCAGTTTTGCATGAGTGCCCTTCTCTTCACTCACAAAGCTACCACCCTAGCGGTCCTTATCACCTCTTGCTTGGCCTATTGCAGTAACCTAATTGGGCCTCCTACCTTGTCTCCCCTCTCCACTCAGCTGTGAAAGTGATTTTCCTAAAGTGTAGATTTGACATGTTAACCTCTATAGCTCCGTTAATGTCCTGTTTTATCCAGGATAAAATTTTAAATTCTCCAGTATTTAAAGTCCTAAACAACCAGGCTCCTTCTTACCTTGACAGTTTTTTTTACACTTTCTATGTAAACGAGTTCTGTGTCCAACCTCTCTGTCCAGATCTGGTCTACTTGCTGTTTATTGAATGTGGTATTTCCATCTCCATGTCTTTGTATGGCTGTCCCCATGCCTGAAATGCTTTGCCTCCTTCTCACCTGGCCTTCCTCAAGATGAGCCTAAGTTCTACATTGTTTGCAGACCTTTCCCAGGCCCATCTGCCTTCCTCCCTGAGGCTACTTTCATGTACTCTCTGTGTGTGTTTGTGTACATATATACACACACACATGCATATGTGTGTGTATATACGTTATATATCTTGCAAATACCTAGTTATTTACATGTTTTCTTTCATTTCAGTGTGAGCTTATTGAGGGCAGGGAGCAATTTTGCTTTTTTCTATGTTTGTTGGTCAATTGACTGTTACAGTAATTAGCTTCTTTGAATTTTTCTAATTCCAGTGGGAGATTTATATGTAGTTGTGATGGTAAGACACATCTTTTATTTTTTTTTAATCCATTTAATTTTTTTAATCCAGACTTGTGATTTTATAAGTATAGAGAGCTCTTGTTCAGGAAACACCCTCTTTGATATGATATTAATGCATATCAACCATTTGTACCTGAACTAACCTAAATCTTTCTGGTTTCAGGAAATGAAATGTCCATTGCCATCTTTGGAAAGAGAGAAAGAGAAAGAAGTAGAGGAGCCTAGCGATATTGAAGAAGGTGGATTGGACCTCACTGTATCACTAAAACCAGTTAGCTTCTACATAGCAGATAAAAAAGAAATGCTTCAGCAGTGTTTCTATGTCATAGGAGAGAAGAAATTGCAGAAGATGCTTCCTGATGTTTTAAAGGTGCTGAAATATATACTTTGTCAAGAGTACACATGGGATGAATAAGCCTCTTGTTTTGAAAAAGTAAAAATCCTAATTTTATATCCTTTTCCAGAAAGGGATGGAGAGGTACTGTTTTTGCCAGAATCGTGAGACCACCTCTTACCCTGTTAAGACTTTTTTCTTCAGTTGAGCTCTTGAGAATGGACAAGATGTAATCTTTCTGAGGAAGGATTTTTAAAACATTTAGGAAAAAAACATTTAAAACATTAAAATGCATTTAAACATTTTGTTTTATGAAAATGGTTGTTTGAGGATGAGAGCTTTTATTGTGTGTATGGAACTTCTAATGTATAAAGTAATTATCGAGAATGTAAATGCTAGTGTAAAAAAAAAACTAAAATTCTGAATGGAATCCAGTGTACCCTCTACCATATTTTAAGAAATCAATACCTTTATATAATTAATTAATTGGGGATTGAGATATACAGATATTATTTCGATTTTAGCATGTTTTGGAAAATACTAAATTTTTTTTACACATCAAGTGTAATTTCCACATAGAATTTCACATTTTTATGAAAAATACAAAATGTTGAATTATAAGCATTTGTGTCTCATCCTGTCTTCTTTGCCAGATTATGACAGTAATAAGTCATAGAGTTATATAACTGAATAGCTGTGTTCTAGACATGCTACTTACTTGCTATGTGATAGACAATTTCTTTGTGCTTGATCTTTTGCAAAAGTGGAGATAATCTATCTCTTAAGTAATTTTATAAGCTAACTATGAAATCCTACAGACTTAGGAAAAGAAAGATATTTTATAAATGTACAATGATGTTATTTTGAGGAATTGAGAACCAGAATTATAATCCTTTCAAGTAAAAGGAAATGGTTGTACTTCAAAGAAAAGTAGGAAGCAGTAAGAGGGGGAAAAAATTGTTCCTGAGTATAGATAAAAATTAATAATAAATGGCAGTGCTAGATTCAGATTTTATAGTCTATCAGGAGGGACAATAACCTTAACATCTTTTTAAACTCAGTAATGATATTTCTTAAATGAAAAATAAAAAAGCACATAGACTAAATAGTGTAAGTTTATTGTAAATCTATAATCCAAGGAAGATAACTGCCCCCAGGTCCTATAATTTGAAATATATAATTTTAAACTTTTTTTTGGTCTGCTGAAGAGAACTCAAAAGTCCAATTTTATAAAAGCTTATTCAAGAGTCATTATATAAAAAAGCATTGTACTTACTATTAAGACCTGGGTTTGAATAGTTTGGTCAAGTTGTGTTACATTGAGCACTATGGAGGTATTGTGGTCTAGTAGAAAGAGAATTATTAGATTGAAGTCAGAGAATATAGGCTCACATTTTACCTTTAATGCTTCCTTCTTGTTTAATTTTGGACAGGTCCTTTCTCCTCTCTGGGTCTCTGTTTTATCATTTGTAAAATCAGGAGGGGGGATTGGACTAGATCTCTTAAGTTCCCTTTTACCTCTGAATCCTCTAAACCCAATTTCCTTAACCTCTAAGACACTATTTCTTCTGTAAAATGGGATTAGTAGCATTTGTATTACTTAGAGTGTATATCTCAGAGGAAATTGTTTAGTAAGCTAATT
The DNA here is from genome assembly GCF_011100635.1 of Trichosurus vulpecula. Taxonomy (NCBI): domain Eukaryota; kingdom Metazoa; phylum Chordata; class Mammalia; order Diprotodontia; family Phalangeridae; genus Trichosurus; species Trichosurus vulpecula. The sequence continues at coordinate 20,840,241 of NC_050581.1, forward strand.
GTTTAGTAAGCTAAATATGTCAATAATATATAAATACATAAATAACATATAAATGTGAGTTGTTATTATTTTCATCATCTTATATTGGCTGTGGGGAATCATTTAAGCCGGAGTAGGCAAAAGATCAATACTTAAAGCATATTATAGCTGATCTTCCCCTCTAAATTTCATTAATTTGCCTGCCATGAATTTGGAATTTGTGATAATTCTACTTCATTAGGTTCCAAATGAACAAAGTTGCTGAATAAATGAATATCAAGGAAATTCTGATTATACCAAAGTCCATATGCATTGCTATTCGTGCCATTTTAAAGCATCGCCTTAGTTTGTATTCAGTTTTTATTTAAAAAATTTTTGTGACAAAATTTAAATACGTCAACAAACAAGAGCACTTTAATATACAAAGAACAGAAAAGAGAATTGTCTGTGAAACTCAAAATTTCTGTTACATAGGTTTTTAAACGTGTTTGTAAAATTTAACACAGTAGTAAAGCTTGCCTTTTCTTTGTCCTCATCTGAACTTCCTTTTCTCTCTTCTGTTTATTTGTTCAGTGTTTCGTTGGAGCTTTTTTCTTTTTCTTTTTTTGCATCACTATTATTACTCACTAACTTCCTCTTTCCATCCGCTGCCTTCATATAGAACTTTTCTCATTATAAATACAGGCAAGTAAAGCAAGTCAAGACATTGACTCTATCTGAAAATTATATCGTTTTGTACCCCAGTCCTTCACCTCTCTGCCAACAGATGGGAAGCTTGCTTCATTAATAGCCTTCTAAAATCATGATTGATCACTGCATCATTGTTTTAATTGTTTACTTCACTCGACATGAGTTTATATAAGTTTCCCAAGGTTTTTCTGACAAATATATCATATTTGTCATTTGGTTCAGTAATACCCCAGTAAAACCATATTCTATAATTTGTTCAGCCATTCCTTATTTGATACTGTTTCCCCAGTTCTTTGCTACAACAACAACAAAAAATGCTACTGTACATATCTGTGTGTGGGTGTATAAATATAAAAACTATAAATATATAAAATATCTTTTTACTTGTGGGCCCTTTCTCAGGCAGCTGTATGTATTAAAATACTTGCGAGGTTCTAAATCTATCCTGATTTCTTCATGTGCTTTAAAATAATGAAAATTATATTTCTTTAAAAATGTTTAAGACTGGCTTTACCCAGAATTTCCATGATATAAAAAGACAATTCTGGAGGAAATGGAGATATTATATTTTTCTTGAAAAACTATTAAAGTTCATTTCCATTCTAGAACCAAGTTTAACCTCCTTTTTTGGTTGATGGAGTAAATGCTGAAACATTTATCAGATGGATTATATAAATACAGGAAGGATCTTGGATGTCTTATAAGAGACCTCCTAGTTATGGGAACCTCTTCAAAAATGGATCACAAACCACTTCTGATTTAGAGAAGTCCTAGGCCATTTCCTAAGTCATATAGAGGTTAAGTGACTTAGTTAAGGTCCCCCAGCTAGTTACTAATTTTCAGACTTGGGATATGAACCCCGGGCTTTCTGATTTCAAGTCTAGGTTCTTAACCATTACGCCACACTTCCTTTATCAGGTGGCTTGTGCATTGTACATAAGGTTACTATTGAATGTATAATAAATACATTGAATGTTGAATGTATCTTAATGCTTACTCTTTTTTTTTGTTTGTTCTATTAAATGAAGTTTTGTACTTGATTTTCACTATCTAGTTAACACTTTTCAGATACTTTTTTAGATTTTGCCATGTTAAGAAGTAGCTTATGTAAACCTCTTCAAAGACTTCAATATTTTAGTCAGTAATTTAGCTAACCAGTCATTCATATTTGTAGTTTTCAAGAGTGTATTGGAAGTATTAATGTATATTTGTTTGTTGTTTTCCTTAGAACTGTTCAATAGACGAAATTAAAAAACTCTGCCAGGAACAGTTAGAACTTCTATCAGAAAAAAAACTCTTGAAGATTCTTGAGGGTAAGACTGCATATATCTTTATTAAGTATAACTTAGTATTACTTAGTTTGATATGAATGTACACTCTCTTTCATATTTACCTTCTTGCCTTTGATTTTAAGATGGGGCAAGTTTTAATATACTTTCCTCTCCCTCTCAGGCTATCATATTGTGTCTTACATGATAAAATATCAATTTCAGAGGAGACCTGCTGAGATTCAGTTTTTTTTTCTTTCAACTTACGAACATATAAACTAGAATACAATTTATGCAAAATAATGAAAAATTAATTTAACATAAAAATGCTCTTTTGATATGCTTAATCTAAAATGTCTCAGGAAAAAAGCAGCTGTTGAGAAGTTAGAAATTTGACTCACCTTATTAGCCTGGTACACCATGAAAAAATTGCTTAATTTGAAGTTAGAATACCAGAGTCTTGGCTCTGCTGCTCACTGTCTCTGTGCTCCTCGGCAAGTCCTTTAACTTCTCTGAGCCTCGGGTTACCCTTCTCTAAAATTGGTACTTGCACTCAGTACTAAAAAAAGCTACTTGTACTGTGGAGCTTAGAAGATTGTTGTGAACAAATTACTGTGTAAGCTCTGAAGAATTATAGAAATGTGAGTTGCTATACCTGATAACCTGTTTACTTGCTTTTAGCTATTTCATAAATTTGTGTAATTATATATCCCCTGTAATTTTTGTTTTAATTGGTGACCTGGTCACTTCATAGTGGTATCAAAATAATCCTTTCATTTTGTTCCTATTATTTGTATACCCGCCTAGGTCACATTACCTTCTTTGATCAAATAATTAACCATATATGCCTAACCTTCCATCTTTTATGGTATAATTTTCATTTATTTTGTCTGGAACGGAATTCGTTAGTGTAAGAAACTCACTGAGGAAGCTCTTCTAACAGTGCCAACTTATAGTGTTAGAAAATTTCCTGGAGGTTATATCAGTATCACCCAGTCTTTATGTGTAAGAAATAGGATCTGCACCCAGATCTTTCTGACTCTGAAGCCAGCTTTTCATTGGCCTTTCATTTCTAAGAATCATACCCTTAATCTCTCCTTTTTCATTCCAAAAAGTCCTTCTTGGAAGTGTATGGCAGTTTTCATGTTAGCCTGATTGGTCAAAGAAAAAGAAATAGATACGGAATTTCTAGAGATAATAATTTAATCAGGATAAAAATAATTCTTTTTAATACTACAACTGAGGCAATATTCAAATACGTATGGATGTGTTCACACACACATAAGAATTAAGAGCTTAAAAAGAGATAACTAATTTATTAATTAGAAATAAAATATTGACCTTTTCAGGAGTAATAATTTTAAAATAAATTTTCAACAACTAGAAAGTTCTTCAATCTAGGTGCCCTCATCTCTTTAAAAAAAAAGATAACACCTAAGTATTTAAAATAAAGTCAATGGAATTTAGGCACAAAATTTCATGTAAATTTCATTTACTAAGGTGAGAATGGGATCGACTCTGATACGGAAGAAGAGGCAGATGATGGATCTAAGATGGGATCAGAATCAGTCAGTCAGTGAGTGAAAAAAATTCATTTTGAGTTATTTGTATTGTTTAATGTGAGTCTTACCTTTAGTATATAATTGTTGATCTATAACATGTAATTGATTCATTAACATGGGAGAATTTATTGGCTTTTCAGCTTAATCCTTGTAATTATTAATCCTTCCTGTATGTATGAAGAATAGTGTTAGCAGCTGTGGATATTTAACCACAGTGCTTTCAACTTCTTATCATTTTTCTCATCTTGTCATGTGGGCTTAATTGGAAGTTTGGTACTGGTATTGGTTGACATTTTGTAGCCTAATTATTATTCATGTTGTAAATCAAAGTTGATCATGAATGAGATTATCACATATCATTGTGGTCCATTTATGTATGGCATTTATTTTCATCTTAAATTCAGTTTTTTAAATATTCTGAAATAAATAGGTTGATAACTTTATAAGCATAACTTTAAAAAAAATGCTCAACTACTTTGGTCCTATGATATGTTGTCTCTTAAGCATATTATATTTAGGTAAGCATGCTACCTAAGTATATCATACTAGGCTACCTCTGTGTAGTAGAATTCTTAGACATTAGTCTTGTGTGAAAAACAGGCATGTTCACTGAAATGAAATCAGACACACTTAGAATTTCCTTTTGGGGGGTTAGGTCTCTTACTTTGATAACAATCAAGGTAAAAAATAGATTAAAGAACAAAGCTTAACTATCAAGATTTTAGCTATAGAGTCACAATAGAATTTTGAAGTTTTAGAACTGGGATAGAAAGTGGAAAATATGTAATCCCACCCCCTTCTTTTTAGGAGGAAACCAGTCTAGAAAAAGGGAAAGTGACTTTCCTTACAATCATATAACTATTTAATGGCAGAATCCTGGTCTCTCAACTATTTCATAGTGAACTTTCGGGTACACCAAGTTGCCTCAGAGATTTCAAATAAAAAACAAACAAAATTTAAAAACCCTCTATTTATACCTATAGGTACTCACAGTTAATGCTCAGAATCCATTTTTAGCTGGTGAATGAGCTATAGGAGGTTCTAAAATGTAAGTGATTAGTAAACGTTCAGTGTTCATGATAGCCTAAAAGATGTAACAGTATAATCACAGTATATATGAGAAACACTGACTGGTAGAGAACAAGTCACTATTAGTCACTGTGTTTATCATCTTTAAGACCTTTTTGCTGTATAATTATGATTCACAGAATTGTAAATATGTTAAATTTGAAATAATAAAAACATGGATTGTATTTAAGATGGATATTTTATAATTCCCCAAACTAAGAAATTCTGAATTATTTTTTAATAATGCTCTTTGCTTTCCACCAGGTAGAGCAGTTGTACCTTTTGTTATTATGTTAAATTACAAGATAAAGTTAATTTTTAGTTATGCTGAAGTTAACTTTTGCAGTTGACTGTACATATAACCTTATAAGGCGAATTACCAAATCATAAAAATAATAGTCATTATTATATTTAAAATATTTCTTTCCTACAAAATAATTTGCTGTCATTAAAAAAGTACTTAAGAGTTGTTGCACATTTACAACTCTTACTTAAAACTTGAAGTGGGATAATGTATAAGCCTTAGAGTAAGGAGATCCTGCTTTGGATCCTGAATTTGGTACATACTGTAGGCAATGCTCCAAGCCTTACATTTAGGTCATTGTTTTAGAACTAAGTTCACCTTGTCTAATTTCCCTCTAATGTAAAATGAAGGCTAGGCCTACTTGTATTACTTTTCTCACTAGGGAGTTGTGAGAAAATGACTTTGTAAACCTTAAAATGTTATATAAATGTTAATTATTACTATATTTTCCCAGAAGTCTTATGAATCTGATGAAGAGGGCTTTAAACCAGAAATCTAGGGGAAGGAAAAAAAGTTCCCACATGTGTTACTAAGCCAGATACCTAAAGGTTGATTACCAGGTACTACTCAAGAAGGCTATCAGTAGAGATGACCAACAATTCACAAAAGACTGTTCAAATAAAGAGAGTCTGATATAAGCAAACCAAAAAAACCTCTCAGACTTAGATACACAAGTACAACAAAATATGAATACTAAGATAAAACAGGCATGTTCACTGAAATGGAATTTAGGCAGAAAGCTTTGGAGTCAGGAATCAATCATTCAGCAAGCATTTCCTAAGAGCTTACAATGTGACAGAGACTGCTAAATGCTGGGTAGGACAAAAAATGAAATAGTCCCTGCACTCAAACAGTTTATATGCTATAAGGGTAGACAAAATGTGTGTGTGTGTGTGTGTGTGTGTGTGTGTACATATATCTAGTGGGGGGAGGGAGGATGTTACTAGTTGGGATCAGGAAATGTATCCTGAAGAAGGTGTTGCTTGAGGTTCATCTTGAAGGAAGTGAGGGTTTCTTTGAGGCACAGGTAGTGAGGGAGTGTATTCCAGGAATGGGAGCCTGCCAGTGTGGCAAGAAAATACTGTCTCGTAGGAGGATGGGTTGTGAAGGGTTTTAAAAGTCAAACCAGAGAACTCTACTTTTATCCTAGATACCATAAGATAAACTAGGTAACTGGAGTTAATTGGGTAAGGGAGTAACATAGTCAAATCTGACCATAAGGAGAGTTATTTTGACTTATGTGTGGAGCATGGTAGAGAAGGGAGAGACACAAGGAAGGGAAACCAATTAAGCCATTGTAGTCGTCTAGGTAAAAAGTGAAAAGGGGCCATGATAAAGTAGTGGAGAGAAGGTGTTGTATATGAAAGAAGTGTTGTAGAGACAGGAAATGATCAAGAGTGATTAAATTATGGTTCTCCTCTGGTATTGATTGTGAGTGACCCTGGAAATGTCACTTAAATTTCTCACGTTCTAGACATTTCTCTAAGACTGTACTTAAAGAATAGGTACTGATATCATTGGTAGAGGGAGTTTCCTCACTTGGAATTACTAATACTAATACTAATGAAATCATAGATCTACCCCCAAAAATCTAAAATTAAAGACTTTTATACCAGGAAATAATTTTGAACACAATAAACGTGAGATTTAGGTAGGATCTGATCCATGACTATAATATGGCTATGGAAGAGAATACGCAGCTCAAAAGGATCCATGTGGAAACAGGGGCAGTGAATGACCATTGTAGATTGCAATTGGACTACCTGACTTTTGAGGTTCCTCCCAGTACCTCTGTGAAGAAATCCATAAACTATTGAGAAAGAAGTATGGTAGTGTGATGTGCATTTGGGTAATGACTGATGGAGATAAAAGCAGAAAGAGTATTGCTGTGGGAACACACTGCAGTTCTCTGGGCCAGAAAATACACAGGGCTTTTAGGAAACTGTTGAAAACCTTGCATGGAGGAAGGATATAGTACTGATCAGATTTTTCATCTATGGACATCTTGTTGAGTTCCCTGTCAAAAGGAGAGCACCTAAGAAATTCTTTACCTGTTGTCTGTTACTATCAAAAAGTCCAGAAAACCTTGGTAGGTGCCACAGGGTTAGAAACAGGCAAAAGTCACAATCAAGAAAAAAGAAGAGGGCAGAGTCTTTAAACTAAATGCCTAGTAATCTTAACAGCAGAATTCTGGAGTACATTATTAGAAAGATGTCATGCAAGCATTTAGAAAGGGAAATGAAGACACAGCATTATCAAGAACAGGTTATGTCAGAATACACTTATTTCCTTTATTGAAGGGCTTAATTATGTGGGCATGTTTGTCCCATCAGCAAAGCCTTTGACACTCTCTTGCTAACCTAGTGGACCAAAGAAATGGAGAAAGATGGGTTAGTGGATAATACAGGATAGTTGGATTCAGGGATAGTCGATTGACTAGATACAAAGAGGAATAGTTACAGATTCCATGCCAGTTTGTGTTGTAGAACATTTTTATCACTGACTTGGATACAGTCATAAAAGAAATGATTGTCAGATTTGCAGATGACAAAATTCAGAGAGATGGCTAACAGACAATGCTGAAGGGCATTTAGAATCCCAAAAGATCTCAGTAGCCTAGAATAATGGGTCAATTTTAATAAGATCTAATTCATTTGGGATAAATGTGAATTATCACATAAGTTCAGAAAAACCAACTTTACAAGCATAAGTTTGGGGAGCTGCCAGATAGTACTTTGAACAAAGAGCTGGAGGTTTTACTAGAAAGCAGGTTCTTAGCTGGGAGGGACCTGAGAATTCATCTCCTTCTGACATATTTTACAGATGAAGAAACTGAGACCAAGAGAAATTAAGTGGTTATCCTTGGAGACATGTTAAACCAGGAGTAGGGAACTTGTAGCCTCCAGGCCACACATATGGCACTCTAGGTCCTCAAGTGCAGTCCTTTGACTGAGTCTGAACTTCACAGAACAAATTGCCTTAATAAAAGGATTTATTCTGTAAAACTTGGACTTAGTCAAAAGATTGCACCCAAGGACCTAGAAGGCCAAATATGACCTCAGGGCTGCAGGTTTCCCACCCCTGTGTTAAACTCAACAAAATTAAAACATCTTACTGGCTTTCCTCTGCAAACCATCTGCTTCCAGATTTTAATTTTATTGAAGGCAACATCTAATCTCACAGATTCATAAACTATGCATTATTGTAGTTTTCTCATTCTCCCTTACGTCACATATTGAGTTAGTTAACAAAATTCTCCGTTTCTACCACCAACATCCTCTGTCTGCTCACATAACTACCATTTTAGTTCAGGCCCTTTTCACCTCTTGCCTAGATCATTGCAGTAGCTTGCAATAATACAGTTTTCCTACATCAAGACTCCTTTTTCCAGTCTATCCTACATAATATTGCCTAAGGAATTTTTGTTAAGACCTGATACGTGGTTACACATGATATGATCATGTGAACTCCCTCATTCAGGCAACTTCAGGGACTTCCTGTTGTTTCTATGTAAACATTTAAGCTTCTGTTTTGCTTATGAAGTCCTGTGTAACCTGGCTCCCAATCTCATTGGACATTATTCTCCCTCCCACACTTAGCTATCCAGGCAAATTGGCCTCCGTTCTTCACATATAATACTCTGTCTCCTTTCTCTGCCTGTGTATTGGCTATTCCGCATGTCTGGAATATCCTCTCCTTCCCTCTGCCTCACAAGAGTCTCTCTTTTCCTTTAAGATAGAACTCAGGCATCATCTTCTACATAAATCCTTTCCTGATCTCTGCAACTATTAGCTGTCTTCCTCCTAAACCACCTTGAATTTAGCTACTTTGTATTTCTTGACTTCATTTTTATATTTATATATTTTTATATGTACATTAGAATATAAGGTCCTTATAAGTGAGTATAATTTTATTGGATCCCCAGGCCTAGCATAGTGCTTAGCACATAGTAGGTGCTTAATTAATGCTTGTTGATTGACTGCTTGCACAAGGTCATAATTAGTGTCAGAGCTGAGATTTGAACTCAATTCTTCTGATTCTAAATCCACCCTTTTTGCCCTTCTATATGAAAAGTAAGCAGTATAGTATGGCTTCCCAAAAAGCTGATACAATCTTAGGCTTCATTAAGAAAGTCATAGTGTACTGGATTAGAATAGTAGTAACTCTGGTGTCTGCTGGGTCCGTCATAGTATCATAGAACTATTGCTAGAAGAAACCTTAGGGGTCATCTAGTCCAAACTCCTTATTTTGTAAATGAGAAAAGCAGGCTCAAGAGGAGAAACGACTTGCCCAGAATCATATGAGTAATGTGTCAGAACCAGAATTTGAGCTCCAGTCCCTGTAATTCACAATTCATCATTCTAAGTTCATTACTTTTTCCATTACACCATTTTACCTCTATAAAGAATGGGTTCAGTTTGGGGCACTACTTTTTAGGAAAGACTTTGATTATAAAGAGGGCATTTGATTTGCTTGGACTGAGAGGGTAGAACTAAGTATAATGGGTGGTATTTTCAGAGATGTAAACTAAATATAAGGATACATTTTCTAACAATTTGAGTAGTCAGATAGTGGAATGGATGACTCAGAAGGTTCCTGGAGTTTTTCAGGATGCATCTGAATGACCACTTGTCTAGGATGTTGTAGAGGGAATTTTTCCCATTTATGTATTTTTAACAACTTTTAATTAAAATTCTTTTAATAGGTATTTCTACAACAGTGTTTCTTTTTTCTAGGTCATAAGATCTTAAGGGAGCCAGGTATATGTCATTTTTAGAATCTTTGCCTAGTTCATAATATTGCACTGTATAAATTTAGGTACTGTGTAGGGATCCAGTCCTAAATCCATAGAGGTGTAGTGGGTGAGTATAGGTAGCTAAATCCAGAGTTTGTGCTCCTTGCACAAGGGGTTTTTCAGCTAGCTACCTGTGATCATAGACATCTCATTTAACTTTCTCTAAGTTTCAGTTTCTTCACCCACAAACTTGGTAGCTGTGTAAGAATCAGTGATCTGATTTCTTTTATATCCAAAAGCAAATATAAAACATGCTGGCATTTAAAGCACTTCATAACCCTGCCCTCTCCTACCTTTCCAGTCTTCCTCTCCCTTCCCTTTCCAAACTCCTTGTTGTTGCCGTTCAGTCGTTTCAGTCTTGTCTGACTCTATGACCTCATTTGACAAAGATACTGGAGGGATTTGCCATTTCCTTCTCCATCTCATTTTACAGATGAGGAAGCTGAGACCAACAGGACTAAGTGACTTGCCCAGGGTTAAGTGACTTGCTAATAAATGTCTGAGGCTGGACTGGAACTCAGGAAGATGAGTCTTTCTGATTTCGTACACAGTGCTCTATCTCTTATACCACATACCTGCCCTCGACACTGAATTTGTTGTTCCTTAAATAAAACAAACCATCTCCTGGTAACTTGGGGGGAAAAAGATTGAAATTTTCAATGCAGTATTTCTGCAGTTACAGCAAACCCCCAAAGAGAAATAATAGTACAGTATGAACTCTAGGTGTGCTAGAGATAAATTTTATTTTAAAAGCCATTGTGTTCCCATCCAGCAGAACATTACATAGTTGGCCAGAAGAAGTAAGCTCACTCAACACAAGCCAAGACTTTTAGTAAGTAATGCAAATGTCCGGTGATGAGGAAAACCACTTTTCTTGAATCTGTATAGCAATGAATGTCAAGATACTCACCAGAAAAACAAAATTGGGCATGAAGTAACAAACATAGTGATAAATAAAAAATTCCTTCCTTCTCTGTCAGATTAATTTAAATGTATAATAAGCAAAAATTCAAATTCACATCACAGGTTATAGAAAAGCAGTTGGTACTAGTAGGAGACTGTCAGAAGTCATCAAGGTCATGTGTTTATAACAGTTCTAAAAAACTGATCTTAACCTTTTAAATAGTAATTAGAACTATATAATAGTTATTGATTGTCTTAATGGTGGTAGATTCAGTCTTCCATTCAATCAACTTTTATATCAGCAGAATCCTGATGTATGTTACGGTATTAGATATTAAGTATATCCCTAATTCCCAACCATTTACAGTATGAGAACCCCTTTTTAACATCAAAAAATTTCACAAGCTTTGTGATAAACATTAGAATTTGTTCAGAGAATACAGTGACAATATACTACTTTGAATTCAGTAATGTTTAAGTGAATTTGTATTTTATTAATCATAATAGCATCTATATATACATTTGTAAAATAATAATTATGTTTGGGAAACAATCACTTTACAGAAAGAAGTTATGTTTGGTTAGTTATTATACTGAGTCGTGCTGCATATTTTGTTATAAAACCCTTTAATGCAGAGGTATCAAACCTGCAGCCTGCAACACTCATCAAGTGTGGCATGAACCAGATTACTATGTAATTGGGAAATATTTATAAAATAAATAAAACTACAATAAAACATTACCTTTCAAAACTAAGTTAGTATGTGACCCGCAGGGATCCTTATGTATGCATTAGTGACCTTGGTTTTTGTTTGAATTTGGTGCTACTGTTCTAGTACATGGATAGTTTAGTTTTGTCTTTGTATTACCAGTACCCGTTAGAGAGGTAGGCATTTAATAAAATGTTTGTTGAATTGACTGGAACTGAAAGAACATCAAAATGATATGGTTGGTGCACATGATTTTGTTATTTAAGGGTTACATGGGCAAAAGCAGCAGTCACATTTTGTGGTTTTATTATTCATTTCTAAATAACATTGAATTTTTTCCTAATTTTTTTTTATCTTGTAAAATAAGTAATACATAGATGCAGAGTTCAAATTTTCCAAAAGAGGCAAGGGATTAAATTTCCAATTTTTTGAATCAGGTAATGTAAAAAATTATTTCTGTATAAGTAACTATATACCTGGGCCATTTTGCATCTTGTAAACTCAGCTGTAAGCATATGACTTCTCTTTGTTTTTCATACATGAAAATTAACATAGGCTAAGTTAAGTTTACTGACATGAAAAAAAAGTAAGTCTAGATTTTAAAAAGAACAAAATGCAAGTCAGTACAATTTTTAATAAGACCTCAAAAATACATGACCCTCAGCATGACTAGTGTATTTTTGTACATCACAAGTCTTTGTAACATTGTAAGAAGAAAGGGGTGGAAATGGTATCAGCTAGTAACATTTTGGTGGCTTGCCAAGTTTAGAGATGTTAAAATAACTTTTTTTTTTGTGCTTTCAAATATTAGAGACAATAGACAAAACCTTGGGGCTGTGGCAGTAGGCTGAGAGAGATACTACAAGTCCAAATCTATTTATCTCTCACTTCTTTGTAGAAATTCTCCATCATTCATTTTTCCTTGTATGCTAACTGTGTTTTTAAAATATTCTTTGTTGATTATTTTTTGCATGTAAAACTCTTAATTTCTGACCTGAATTCATTCCTAATTGTGTCTTCTCAGAGTTTTATTTATCTTTTGAAGTGCTTTATTATTTGAGGTGCTTTGAAGGTTCTAAGATCTCCTTAGAAGGATGAGGGAGACAGAAGGTCTGTAGGATTCTGTCTTTTCAGCAGATACTATTAGTTCACTTTCCTTCATGTTATATTATTTGTTAATGGTACTTTGGTTTCATTCATTTCCTCTTTAATATTTAGAATCATCTCTGTTGATATACCTGTTTGTGTGCTAGGCCTTTATTAAGGCTTTTTTTTAACCTCTTGATATCATTGGTATTTTGGTCTTTTTCTTACATTTCCTGTCATACTCTAACCCTTCTTTTTGTACATGTATGTTTAATATTTCCACTTTTATACATTTTTTAGTAAAGTCTTTAGATCTCATTACTTGGTCAGCTTTTGTAAAGGTGCCACATTGAGCTAAGAGGTATATAAATTCCTTTCTAATCTTGTTTAATTATTTGAGATCTGTCATCTCTTAATTTTTTAAAAGTTCTGTGCAAGACCTTAACTTCTGTTCTGTTTATTTGTTTATCTTTTAGTTAGATTTGTCTAGCTCTGAAGGGGCTACATTAAGTCCCCCCATTATTGTGGATTCTAGTTTTACTATATATTACTTCTTCCAGTTTGACCAAATTTCCTTTAATCATTTAGAAGCCATGCTATTAGTTGTATAGAAAGTATTGATTATCTATGGTACCTTTAAGCATAATATAGTTAATTACCCTGCTAATTAATCTTTTTATTTTATCTATATTTAGTGTAGTCTTCTCTGAAATGATTGCTACCTCTGCTTTTTTTTAAGTTCAGCTTAAGTTAACCCCTCGTAACTCTTAGTGAATCTTTGTTTCATGTGTATTTTTTGTAAACAACCTATTATTGGATTCTCCTTTCTGTTTTTTTGTTTGTTTTGTTTTGGCAGGGCAATTGGGGTTAAGTGACTTGCCCAAGGTAACACAGCTAGTAAGTATGTCAAGTGTCTGAGGTTGGATTTGAATTCAGGTCCTCTTGACTCCAGGGCCGGTGCTCTACTCACCTAGCTGCCCCGAAGTCTGCTTTCTTATCCGTTCTACATTCTTCCTTTTTATGAGTTCATCCCTTTTATATTCGTATACTTGTGTATTACCCTCCATCTTGCACTTTTTTTCTCTCTTTTGTTCTACCTGCCTTTTCAAATAAGGTGGTAGAAGAGAGTGAGTTTACCTGTCATTTGTGATCGTATAAGTGAAACAATTGGTTTCCTCTCGGTTGCAGTTCTTCTCTTGCCCTCACCCTGCCCCTGCTCCCAGGTTTTTATTCTTTCTTCCATTCCTTTAAATTCTCACTTTACATTCTTTCCTCTAGCATTTGAGTTTGTTTTGCTTATGCCTATTCCTTTAACTATCCTGACTTTCCTCTTTGACATCTTTTTGTCTCTTCCTTGTCTTTGTCCCCTTCCACTTTTCTTTTGAGTTTTATTTATTTCTGCATAGAAGTCTCTGTCTCAGTAATTGTGTTTAATTTTCCTTTATCTGATTTAGATGAAAATGGTTTATGGGATGCCTGTTTTCCCTTCTTCTATGATTATATGCTTTTCATCTTATGTTCCTCTAATATACAGTAGTGATTTCTCTCCCTTTTTTCCACTTTTCTTCCCTATTAGAGCCTTCTCTCTTTTCTATTTTGATATTCTCCTAAGACCATTAAAACAGAATAAAATCACCCACAGACCCTCTGTCATTGTAACCTTTTTCTATAACCATTAAAGATATAGAGTTGTAAGAAAACATTTGTTTATTATTACCTTGTTAACACATAAAGAATTCTCCCCCCCCCCCATATTCTCTTTCAATTAAATAAATATATGCGCCTTTCTATGTTTCTCTTAGAGCTCGTGTTTCTATGTCTAGTAAATGTCTACAGTTATCCCTTCCATATTGTGGGGATTAGGGTTGTAGCACCCTGGGAAATCTGGACTCCGCATAAATTTTTTTGTCTCTCCCTTCATACCAGAGAAGTTTGAATTTTTTCTTTTTCTTTTTTTTTAAGTTAACTTACTTATTTTTAGTTTTCAACATGCTCTTCCGTAAGTTTTAAGTTTTCTCTTCCTCCCACCACTCCCCTCTCCCCAAGATAGCATGCAATCTGATATAAACTCTACATATACATTCCTATTAAACATTATTTTCAGATTAGTCATGTTGTATAGAGGAATTGGAACAAATGAGAGGAATCTTCTTTTTTTATGGTACCTTATTGTAAAATTTAGGTTAAGTATTTGGTCTTAGTCTCTGTTGTCTATTGGCCTTCACATGTTGTCTGCAGCTTCTGCAAAACGCCTCCAAAATTCCCTTTTAAGTTTTTGTTCCACCTGTGACATATTGAAACTGTGATGGGGAAGGTTGTGATGTAGAAGGGATAACTATACTCAGTTCTGGCAGGTTGATGGTACAGTGGATGGAGCATTGGGCCTGGAGTTAGGAAGTCATGAATTCAAATTTGCCCTCAGTTTACTACTTTTGTGATTCTGGGCAAGTCATTTAACCTCCGTTTGCCCCAGTTTCCTCAACTGTAAAATGGGAATAATTATAGTACCTATTTCCCAAGGTTGTTGAGAACCAAATGACTTAAAGTAATTGTACAGTGCTTAAAAAGTCCTCCCTCCTTCCCTCTCTTCCTTCCTTGCTTTTTCACCTTCCCTGCCTTTTATAAACACTTTGTAACATTTTGTTTGTAAATATTTATTTCTCATTTTTTGAAAGATCATATTCTAAGCTCTCCCTTTAGAGTAATAGCTTCAGAGTCTTAGGTGATCCCCCTTGTACTCCTTGGTATTTGAACTTTTTCTTTCTAACTGCTTGTAATATTTTTTGTTTTGCTTATAAGCTCTGGATTTTGGTTATGACATTCCTGGGAGTTTTTGTTTTGAGGTTTCTTTCTGGGGTTGCCTAGTGGATTCTTTATCTAGTAACTTTGCTCTCTGTTTCTAAGAGTTCCAGGCAATTTTCATTTATAATTTCTTAAAATATGGTATCCAGATTTAAAAAAAAATTTTTTTTTTGGAATCCTCTTTTTCAAGCAATCTGATAATTCTTAGATTGTCTCTCTTTGACCTGTTTTCCAGGGTAGTTTTTGATACAGTGTTTCTTAGCTTTTCCTTTTTTTCCCCTAGTCTTTTTGTTTTATTTTAATATTTCTTGTTTTATTGAGTCATTTTCTTTCTGGCACATACTAATTTTCAGGCCACTCAGTTTTTGAGTGAAGTTTTCTACAGTCTATTCTAAGGTGTCAGTTTTCCTTGACATTCTTTCCTCCCTAGTTTTTCCATTCTGTATCTCTTGTTTCATTTCTTCCAGGTACTCCTGCAGTCCCTGTGACCAGGACATTTTTTTCTCCGAGGCTTTACCTGGACTTCTTGTGGGGTCGCTATCCTCTTCGGGTTTTAGCCCCTGGGCGTCTCTCAAACCAAGGTATTTCCTCATGGTTTTTAGAGTTTTCCTTGGTTGCTCATCTCGTCCACTCATTATCTAGGATGTGGGGATTGGGAAGAAGCTGTTCTTGAGTCATGCTATGGTATATAATAGTGCAGGCAGGGCCTTCCTGGTTCTGAGCATAGTGGACCAAACTAGGCCTCATGGAATTCTGAGATTTTTCTGGTGTTGGGCTCTGCCTGAGGACTCCCTCTTGTCACAAGGCTCCAAGACCTTTCAGTGCTGGAAACTCTGCCGGGCATCTTTTCCTCAAATTACTGAACTCAGGGGCTGCTACTCCTATTCTAAATTACCATCTCAGTTTTCAGGGCTTATTAGGTCTTGATTTTGCCCAGGACCTGTGTCTGGCAGCTGGGTTCAGGCCACTAGTGCCATATTTAACCGGCTGGAACACCTTGACACTCCTTGTTTCTTGGGCTGGGCTCAAGTTCTTTTTGGCCCGGATGGAGTACTGGGATGGGCCTACTCAGGACATCTTGAAGTTGCTTTTAGGCATCTAGTTTAGAAAAGGGACTTCCCGTGTTCTGAGTAGGTGCTGCATGGCATTCTCTGCCTAATTGGCCTTGGGGACAGCTAGGCTCAGGCAAGGAGTTCTATATTTGCCCCAAAGGCTCCAAGCTCAATTTGCCTTTGACCTGAAGCTTTCTGTCCCAGAATATCTGCAAGCTTATGGGATTCTCTCTCTTTAGATTCTTGGATTGGGTCAGGGAATCTAGAAGTAGTTTTCTGTCTCTTGCTTGAGTGATGCATCTCTAAACTTATTTGGAGTGGATCTGGGATCCTCTGAATACCTCCATCTTCCCACCCTTGATTTCTTTTTTTTTTTTTTATCAACTTGACAAACTATTCAAACATAAAATTTCTATGTCCAAAAAGAACAGAAGATTATGCTTAAAACCATGAATCTGTAATGTGTATTTTATTTTAAATTGAAAATAGTAGTATAAATATTGTCTTCTTTGTATCTTTCTGAACTTCCTCCTTCTCCTTCTGCGTATTTTAAAATGTTTCAATTTTTCTTTTCTTTTTTTAAGAATCACTGCTTCCACCAGTAACCACCCCTTAGCTCCCCCCACCCCAAAGTCCCTCCCTCAAAAGAAATATATATGGTTAAAATTCCCATATTGACCTTACTGAAAATTATACCTCTAGTCTTTCGTCTCTCTCCCAAGAGGTTAGAACCATGATTTCTCATCATTCTCCTAGATTTTTTTATCGGTCATTGACATTGATCTAAGTTTGTAGTTTTGATCATTAATTGTGCATTTCCTTCAAACACATAATATTTTACTTTTTTTCTCTTTTTGACCCTGAACCACCCTCCTTCACTTTGCAAAAAAGGAGATGGTAAAAGAGAAGAGATACAGTCAACACTTTGTTCGTGTGGCCAACTCTTTGTGACCCTGTAGACCATAGTATGCTAGTACTGTCCATGGAGTTTTCTTGGTAAGAATACTGGAGTGGTTTCCCATTTCTTTCTTCAGTGGATTAAGGCAAACAGGTTAAGTGACTGGCTCGAGGTCCCACTGCTAGTATGTGTCTGAGGCTGGATTTGAACTTGAGTCTTTTTGACTCCAGGCCCAATTCTTTATCCAGTGAGCCGCCTAGCTGTCAACACTAAGTACACTTAGTACAGCCTGTAATTGAAGTGGTCTGCCCCAATTTCTTTCTCCTCCTTTCTTTACCTAAGACTTCATTCAGTTGCTGGTTTTTATACATTCTGTCTCTCCTTAATTCCTCGGCCTAAACTGAAGTTTGTTTTGCTTGTGACTCTTCCCTTTTGGCTTTTGCCCTCCGTCTCAAGCCTCCTCTCCTCTCTCTGTCTTTTCCTATTGCTTTGTTGAATTTAATGATTTATACATCAAACTATTTGTGT
This sequence comes from Trichosurus vulpecula, assembly GCF_011100635.1. Classification (NCBI taxonomy): domain Eukaryota; kingdom Metazoa; phylum Chordata; class Mammalia; order Diprotodontia; family Phalangeridae; genus Trichosurus; species Trichosurus vulpecula. The sequence goes on from NC_050581.1 coordinate 20,857,886, forward strand.
TTGTGTATTGAATCCTCCTTTGCCCAGTTCAAATAGAGTGAGGTTCTTGAGTTGCCTGCTCTGCTGCTTCCTTCCCTCTTTGTTTGTATACTTTTCTTCTGCACTCCAGTGATGAGACTGTCTTTCTTATTTCTCATTTCTTCCTTTCTATATTCCTGTTTTCCTTCCCTTTTCTTTTCTCCCTCAAACCAAACAAAACAGAACAAACCCAGCCCCATGTCTTGTGTTTGTCTTATTTAATTTTCTCTGTGGTGTTTGAAGACAGAATTCTGCAGCAACATCTATCTTCTCTGTTGGTGTACAAGCTCTTAATCATTTAGCTCCTTCCAACTGCTCAAATGGATTCTAGTGTTTGCATTTCAAAGATTCTATCTAGCTCTGGACTTTTCTTCAGGAATTCTTGAAAGTCCCGTATTCTTGAAAGAATGTTTTCTTGCCCTGTAGGATCAGGTTTTGTAGGGTAAGTTTTCTTGGTGTAAGCCTTTGTCTTTTGTCATTTGAAATATTGTATTAGAAGATTTTTTTTTTCCATTACAATAGTAGCTGCCAGATACTATTACCTTAACTTTTTACTTTGTTCCTTTGTACTTGAACTTCTTTCCATATTCTTATAATGTTATTTTTCTTTTACCTAGAAGTTCTGAATGGTGACATTTCTGGGAATTTTCATCTTCGGGTTTCTTTCAGGAAGTGACTAGTGTATTCTTTCTATTTTCACTTTGGCCTCTGCTTCTAATAAATTTAGGCCATTTCATTTTGATTACTTGAAATAAAAAATTTCTTGAAAATATTCATTCTTTTTTGGTTGTTATTTCTTATTTCCAGGTAGTCTTCTGGTCCTTAAATTATCTTAACCTCTTTTCCAGCTTAGTTATGCTTAATAGTAGATACCTTATATGCGCTTTAATTTTTTTTTAGTTTTTTAACTTTGTTCTAATGTTTCTTAATGTCTCCTGTTGCCATTGAACTCTATGTTTTTCAGAGAATATATAGGTAAGGTTTTACACCTTTCATTCTAAACAATTCTCCCATTTATTTTTTACTCACAATTTCTAGTTTCTTTTTTTTATATCATGCTTCATTGCTTTGAACCATTCTTGGAGCCTTTGGCCATGCCATTCTTTTCTGAGTCTCTTATTGCGCTTGTTGTGGATTTAATTTAGTCTTTTGGTTTTTACCTCTTAGGTTTTTCATGACCCATCCTATTTCTTTACTGTGTTTGATATTTTCTCATCTCTGCTCATGATTTCAGCCTGGAGTTTCCAGATTGGGACTTTGTTCATGCTCTGCTTCTTCCTTTATGTGTGGTTGGGGAAAGAAATTCGTATTTGATTCTGTTCCTTCTTTAGTGTAGATGTTACTGATGCTGCAGTTCTGGAACTGGTGCCTGGGACCAAGCCCTATCTTCTGTGCAATCGGTGGTTTCTTCCTCCTCTGTTGTTGGCCCAGTGTGGGTGTTGGCTTTTCTCTGTTTCCTTTTGGCATAGCTCCAGCCTAGAATTGGTTCTGTTCACTACCATGGCCCTCACAAGCTCCAAGTTGATGATGGTGATAGCGCTGGTCTTGGGCCCTGTACAAGGTCCCTGGTATGTGAGCTTGCTTTGGTCCACTTTTTTTTTTCCTAAAGCGTTATCCTTAGTCTTATAGGCTGTTATTCTTAGTTATAAGCCTTTATCATTTGCTTCTTGGAATATTGTGTTCTAAGATTTTCTTTATTTTATAGTAGTAGCTATCAGGTATTGTGTTGTCTTAACTATGGTTCTTTTGTACTTGAACTCCTTTCTGGCTGCTTATAGTGTTTTTCTCTTTTGCCTAGTTCTGGATTTTATTTATGCTATCTCTAGGAATTTTCTTTCAGGAGGTGACTGGTAGATTCTTTCTCTTCGTTTTGACCTCTGGTTCTAATACAGGGGTGGGGAGCCTGCAGCCTCGAGGCCACATGTGGCCCTGTAGGTCCTCAAGTGAAGCCCTTTGACTGAATACAAACTTCAAAGAACAAATCCCCTTAGGGACTTCTGTGAAGTTTGGATTCAGTCAAAGGGCCACACTTGAGGACCCTACAGGGCCACATGTGCCCTCGAGGCTGCAGGTTCCCCGCCATGTTCTAATACATCTGGGCAGTTTTTATTTATGATTTCTTGAATAATGGCATCCAGGCTTTTTTGGTTGTTGTTGGTCCTTGTTTTTAGGTAGCCTGATGATCCTTAAAATGAAAATAGCTAAAATTTATATAGCACTATAAGGTTTGTGAAGCATGAAATATATATTAACTCATTTGATTTGTTTCTCACATTATTAAATTAATTTTATGGATGTAGTATGTAAAGCTCAGAGAGCTTAATTGCTTTTTCCAAGAGTTACACATCTAGTAAGTATGACAGGATTGAATTCAAGCCTAATTATAAGTCCACCACCATACAACCTGGCTTTTGTTTTTTTTTTCCAATCTTTTTATTTTCTTTACTATTATTCGTTGTCTCATTGAGTCATTGAGTTCTGTTTGGTTCATCCTAATATTCAGGGAGTCTTGTGCTCATATGTTTCCAGCTTTCTTTTCTAAGTTACTTAATCTCCTTTCAGCTTTTCCTTCCAAAGCGCCTATTTCACTTTATCTTTTTTTATTCCTTCCAAGTTTTCTTATCTTTTTAGCCAAGCTGTCTCCCTTCCCTACCCCAAACCTCTGCATGTCATTGTTGTCAAGTTGCTTTATTCTGGATTTTCTCTCTTGGACAGCTTTTGACCCATAATAATTATTTGGAGTATTTGCCATAGTTTGCTTAGTCATCTTTATAGCTTCAGTTCCTGATTTTGGATTTATGTCATAGATAGGCTCTTCCCTCTTGAAGGGGGTTTCACTTTAATTTCTTCTCCTCCTCCTGCTGGCTCCTTCTACCTTCATGTGTCTGGGCTTAAGAGTTTTGGCAGTCTTCATTGTCCCCATTAAAATTCTATGGCTGGCCATCCCTTGTCATGGTGTTGTTGTGGTCTATCATTATATTTCTCCTGGGATTTTCCTGCTTAGGATCTTGTCCCTTCTCTGCTCTCTGGGACCTTTCTAGTCAGCTTCTTTGGTTTTCTGCTCTCCCTGGTGTTTTCTTGGTTAAGGTGCTGCTGGGAGTTTCTGGCCTGTTTACCTACATTTGTGCTAATTCTTTGGCAAGATCCTTCTTCCAGAGTCTGCGCCTTTTGGTTAGTCATTAAACATTTATTAAGTGCCTGCTGTATGCCAGGCAAGGAAGACACTCATAAGGCGGTCAGAAGAAATGATACAAGGAAACTCTCATACTCTCTCTGAAGAGCTTTGGAATTGGTTTTGTGTCATCGGAGATGCTGACAAAGCACCGCCCAGCATGGCATGCCCACATCAAAGAAGGTGCTGTGCTTTATGAGCAAAGCAGAATTGCAGTAGCTCAAAGAAGCATAAGAATCACAATTGAGACATTTCCACCCCAAATGTTTATATGGATTACTTGTGCCTGGCCTGTGAAAGAAAAAGAAAGAAAGAAAGAAAGCCTTCTGAGCTTATATTGGTTTGATCAGCCACAGTTGGACACACACTTGACTCTAACAGTGATGTTGTTTTGGTCCTGTTTAAGAATTAAGAACAACCAACCAACTGTGTGCCAGATACTGACCTAAGTGCTGAGAATTAAAAGAAAGGTAAAAGATAATTCATGCTCTTGAGGAGTTCACAATATAATGGGAGAGACAGTGTGTAAATAATTATTTGCAAACAAGCTATGTGTAGGGTAAATTAGAAGTAATAAACAGAGAAGGCACTAGAATTAAGAAATTGGCAAAGAGGTACTGTAGAAGGGCCTTCTGAATCTAAACATTTTAGAATCTATAATAACTGCCATATTTTAGAATTATTAAAGATTGCAAAACGATTTGTCAGAGTCCTTGATCAAGATAAATTACTTAATAAAGAAGACATTTTAAGTAATAAAAGTAGTACAGAGTCATAAAATTAAAGAGTTCTGCCCTGTGATGGAGGCAGACCAAAAGAGCCGTTTAATAATAGCTGTAAAATAGCAGTACTAAATATGAGGACAAGTATTAGCTCAACCTATAACGCTAGATACTTATTTTAACACTAGATACTTATTTTGCCAAAAAAAAAGTTTTTATAATGAAATTTGAGCCTTGAATAGGGCAGTAAAATAATCATGACTGAGATATTTTATGTATAGAATAAAAGTACAAATGCTTTAGGGAAATCTTAGTAGTAGTCATTAGAATTGTTTTCTGCAATAAATATCATTTTACAAATTTTTAATTAATATACATTTAACCTATGATGTTGAAGAAAATATCAGCTGGAATGATGTGGTATTTCCCTATAAAAAGTGTTGGGGTAATATGAGAGTACTATAGGGTAATGGAATTCAAGGTGTCAAAGCATGAGTGAATAAAAATGGAGCCTGTAATAATATCTCAGAAATCAACATTATTTAACCCCACTCTCATGTTCCTGAAAGAAGGGAAATATGTTAGAATTAATTATTCTTAAAATACCTAACTCCTTTTTAATCATAAAATTATTAGGAAGTAGTATTTGTCAGGTACTCATATGCACTTGTTATGTAATAATACTGGCTAAACATAATACAAAACCTCTCTAGGACATTCATTGTACAGTGAACTTCACTCTGAATAAATATATTACAGAGAGATAGTGTGTAAATTGAATTTTTATAAATCAAATCATTTAAAATGCACTAAGGAAGTATATTTTAAAGAAAACACATGGCGAATCCTTTTGTAAATCAAAGAATTTTGAGTCGTTACCCCCTAATTTATCTGCTACAGTGCCTAGCACACAATTAGCATTTAATAAAATATGTTTCTGGATTCTTATCGTCCTGTTCTAGTCTTGTCCTTTACTTCTTTTGAAAGAGTCGTGCAATACGATTGAGGCTTTCCTGTTATTATTTTGGTATTTCTTGGGTAGCATTTGATCTTTTCATCTCTTTGTTGTCTCTCACTTTTATTTATTTTTTTTACTAACTCACCTACTTGTCTGGTCTCATAGATGTCTTTGGTGATATCTTTTATTCAACTTCTTGTTCTCAAGTTATCATTGGTAATATGTTGTAGGCTGCTTTTATTCCCTTGCTTCTTTTCATTATTTTATTTTTAAAATAAGCTTTTAGTCAGTCTGTCAACTGGTATTTATTAAATACAACCTTTGGGTCAAGCACTGGAGATAAAAAAAAGGTATCCCCTCCCAATAAAAATCCCAAACCAGTCCTTCCCTTTTCTGTACATCTAGTTGTCTGTCTGTCTGTCTGTCTGCCTGTCTGCCTGTCTGTCTATCTATATTTTCTGGTGTTTTATGAAGTATACCATCTTCATTATCTCCTGCCAATACAAAAGAATAGGATGAAGTACCTTTTTTATTTCTTTACCTTGGGACCAACCTTGTCATCATAGTTTCACAACATTCAGTTTCAGTTGTTTTCTTGTCCTTGTTGTATCTTCCACTTATGTTGTAGATATTGTTTATGTTGTTTTCCTTGTTCTGCTTGCTTTACTTACATTTCCTGATACTTTGTCCATCATATTCATTGTTAATTTTTTCTTTTTAAAATTTATTTTTAACATTTTCTTCTTTTAAAATTTTGAGTTCTAGATTCTCTCCCTCCTCATCCCTCCCCCACCCACTGAGAAGGCAAACAGTGTATCAGTCATACATGTGAAGTCATGCAAAACACTTCTATATTAGCCATATTGCAAAACAAAGCAAAAGAAATGAAGAAAGCTAGCTGTAAGTAAGGAAGATTTTCTTTTTGAATTGTAGTTTCAAGGATCCATGGCTATAACAATTTCTAGTTCTCAAGTGTTAGATATGAGTTCTCATGATCATGGTTGAAAACAGTTTCCATGCTTATAGGGATGAGGTAATGTAAAATGGTGAGGCTATTGTTGGCAAGATGCCTTCTTTGTCTGTCGCCCTTTAAATCAAGTGGGCACTGGTCGGTAAGTGGGGAACCCTTTGGGATTTGGGTAATGCATAGAGGAATGTATGCACCTGCCTCAAATGGCCCCCGTTGAGGCTTAGGGGGATTTAGGGGAGTGCACAAGCTGGAGTGCTGTGCCTATCTCGACTGACCCCATTGAGATGCAGGGATAGTTCCCCCCCCTTCTTGCCCACCCCTGTGAGAAGGCTCATTAGGGGATCCTATAGGAGTTGGTGTTTCCATTACCAGGAACCCATTCAGAAGCCTAGACTAGGATAAAGTAAGCTAACTTATTTATTAACCCCTTATTATGACTGTATTCCTATCTTCCCATCTGTCTGGATCAAGAGTGAACCTGTGCTAGTGTCTCCACCTATCTTACATTGACCTAGTCTATGTTACCTGTGTGTTAGAAGCTAGAGTCCAGAAACTCGTGTGCCTTCTGTGAAACACAAGCAAATTATATTTCAGTTTGCACTCAGTTTATCAGTTCTCTCTTTGGAGGTGGATAGCATTTTTTCATAACAAATCCTTTGGAATTGTCTTGTATCATTTTATTGATCAGAGTAGCCAAGTCTTTTCCAATTTATCATCATTATAACATTGCTGTTACCATGCACAATGATCTCTTGGTTCTTTTCACTTAACTTTGTATCAGTCCATATAGGTCTTCCTAGGTTTTTCTGAAAGAGTCCTGCTTGTCATTTCCCATAGCACATTAGTACTCCCATCACAATCATTTGCCATAACTTGTTAAGGAATGCATGGAAGTCCTCTATTTTATTAAATGTCCATTTCCCCCCAAAGGATTATGCTGAGTTTTACTGGGTAGATTATTCTTGGTTGTAATCCTAGCACCTTTGCCTTCTAAAATACCATATTCCAAGTTCTCTGCTTCTTTAATGTGGAAGTTGCTAAATCTTGTGTGATCCTCACTGTAGCTCCTCAATATTTGAATTGCCTCTGGCTGCTTGCAGTATTTTCTCTTTGACCTGGGAGCTCTGAAATTTGGCTGTAATATTCCTGAGAGTTTTCACTTTAGGATCCCTTTCAGGAGGTATATTCTTTCAATTTCTGTTTCTGTTTTACCCTCTGTATTTAAGATGTCAGGGCAGTTTTCCCTGATAATTTCTTGAAATATGATGTCTAGAAGTTCTTTCTTTGATCAGTTTTCATGTAGTCCAATAATTCTTAAATGGTCTCTCCTTGATCTATTTTTCCAGGTCACTTGTTTTTCTGATGAGATATTTCACATTTTCTTCGATTTTTTCTTTCATTCTTTGGACTTTGTTTCTTGGTGTCTTGTGGAGTCATTAGCTTCCACTTGCCTAGTCCTAATTTTTAAGGAATTATTTTCTAAAGTGAGCTTTTGTATTTCTTTTACCACTTGCCCAATTCTAATTTTTAAAGAATTATTTTCTTCAGTGAACTTTTGTACCTCTTTTTCATTTGACCAATTCTGCTTTTTAAGGAATTCTTCAGTGAATTTTTGTGCCTCTTTCTGTTTTTTTTTCTGTATTTTTGTACCTCTTTTATCAAACTGTTAAATCTCTTTTCATAATTTTCTTTCATCATGCTCATTTCATTTCCCAATATTCCCTCTGCCACTTTCATCTCTTATATCCAGTTCATGTGCAAGTCAAGACATCACCCTCATGGTATATTTGTCCTCTTTGAGAACATAGGATGAACTCTTCTTTAACTCTTCCAGTTATGGCTGTCCTTGAATATTAACATTTTTCTTTGAGGCCTTGGTTGTAGCTATTTTCACATTGCTGTCTTCTTCGGAATTTATATCTTAGTCTTCTCTGCAACTATGTTTTTTGTGGTCAGATCCTTTTTTGTTTGTTTGCTCATTTTCTTAGCATATTTCTTCACTTTAAACGTTATGTTAAAGTTGGGCTGTGCGTACTGGAAGGTGAGGAAGCACTGTACCAAGTTTCAGACTTTTTTGTGCTGCTGATTTCAGAGCTAGTTCTGGAGGTTTGCATGTTTTTGGTGCTTCCTAGGTGGTACCCTGGGAGAGGTGCTGTCACTGCTCTCCTGGTCTGCCTTCTGGTCTTTACCCAGGAAGGGACTCTGCTTCTGCTTGCAACTGCAAGTACGAGTGCTCCTCTTGGTCCTGAAACTGTAAGCAGAGCCTCTGCTCCCTTGTGACAGATCACAAGAGGTCTTTCCGTCCTGGAACTGCTTATGGGCAATAGAGTTGCCAGTCAGCACTGGCTGTTCTCAGTGCCAGTAAAGTTTCCCCTGTGATCTCTTTCTGACCAGTTATTTAGTCCCTTTACCATCTCTGGGCTGAGAGCTCCTGAAGCTTCTGCTGTTATCATGGCTTCCTGCAAGGTGATCCTGCCTCGCTACTGTCATACATCCACCCTCTCCTTTGGACCTTTCTTGTGGACTCCGAAATTGTCTTAGGCTGGATAAATGTCTCCCTCTGACCTCTTATTGGCTCTGTTGTTCCAAAATTTGATTTGAGGAATTATTTTAAAGTTATTTGAAGGGAAATGTTGGAAGAGGTCAGCTAAGACCCAGCCTATACATCGTCATCTTGGCTTTGCCCTGATATTCATTGTTTCTTGTAACACAGTAAGATTCCATCTTTTTCATGTAACATTTTGTTGAGTTATTTTCAAAATTTTGGTTCTTTGCTTGTACAAAAAGTATTGCTTTAAATATTTTGGTGTATATGGGGGGTCTGTCTTTTTGTCACTGATCCCTCCACTTTTGACATATTTGTATAGCAGTGAATTATCTGCATCAAAGAATATGAACACAGTGACTTTGTTCACATAAGGCAGCATGTTCTGAAAATCTTTGTTCACCTTTTAGCTATTAAAGTTTAAAATTGAAATAATTGTTTCATAAATTTAAGCTATTAAAGCTTTAAAACTGCTCTGAGACTTTTGGGGCAGCCTGTTTAGTGGTAACTAGGTAGTGTAGTAGGTAGAGCCTTGACCTTGGTATCAGGAAGACCTTTGTTGAAACCCTTTTTTTACTAGCTTCTCACTTATAAAGTAGGGATATAAAGCACCTATCTCATATGGTCACTCCAGGGATCAAGTGAGGTAGTACTTGTAAAGCCTTATGTCAGTATATAAATGCTAGTGGTTTTAGCTGGCTTTAATTCGGATTGTTTTCCAGAATTGTTGGATCAGTTCATAGCACCCTCTAGAAGTGCATTTGTGTGTCTGTCTTTCCACAGCTTCTGACATTTATTATTATTTTTTTTTCATCTTTGCCAATTTGCAGGGTGTGAGGGAAAAACCTCAGAGTTGTTTTGATTTAGATTTCTCTTATTATTAGTCATATGGGGCATTCTTTTATATAGTTACCATTAGTTTTCAATTCTCATTCTAAGAATTATTTCTTCATGTCTTTTGACTATCTTTTGGGACATGACTTTTGGTTTTAAATATTTTTGTTGATTGTTTTATATTGTAGATATCAGACTCTTTCCTGTTTTTCCTAGTTGATTATGCTTTCTTAACCTAGTTAATTTAATTCATGCAGAACACATAGTTTATGTATTTCATCTTTTATGATCTCCTTTATTTGCTTAGCCATATCTGTCTTTCCATTATTTTATATTCTTGAATTGTAGAATGCTAGGTTGAAATGCAAAATTGGGGGTTATGATAACAAACCTTAACTAGCTTTGTTAAATGCCCTTCCACAAGTAATCTAACTGACCTTCCAGAATTTAGTCATTTTCTCATCTATTTTACTTTTTGCTATGCTACTGCTCTTAATCAATTAATAGATCTGGACAGAAAGGAGTGGGAAAATATCTTGTTTAAATCAACTTTGACAGTGTTGTGTCAATAGGCCTATGAAGTAAAGAGGTTTTTATGTATGAAACTTTTTGGCAGTGGCCATGTGTTATTTAACCATAACTATACAGAGAACTAAAAACCAGTTTGTATTTTGTGTGTGTATACATACATAAATCTACTTAAGAAACCGTATGCCCTGTACTGTTCTGTGCTATGAGCACATGCTTCAAACACCCGTTGATAATTCATTTTGCCCAGCTTTATGGCTGAAAAATATTATTTCTTGACACTTTACTCTCTTTTGCTGTTGTCTTAGTGGTTTCAGCCTAGCTGTCCTTAGTAGCAAGCAAGCAACACTAGGTGGCAATAGAAGATTTCCACTTTTATGGATCTTGATATTAAGGGATACTAGAAATAGAGAAATCTTTTTAACTTCTTACACAGACAGCATCTCTGTTAGGGAATTCATAGCTGAAGGGATCATTTTAAATGATCCAGGAGTTCATAAGGACATGATATTCCACTCAGTCATTCCTGTAGTTGATAGATTAGAATATCAGGCTTAAATGGATTAAAGCAGTTAGTACCACCCCTTTGGTAAGTCCTCTTTCTGCTATTGAAATTTTCTAGTGTTATGTAGAGATAGAAGCTAGTCAAGTTCATAAAACTTGTGGTATAATACCTTTTATTTCCTATGATTGATTCTTGTGTTTTATTTTTATTCTTTAAATGTAGTACCCAGCAATTGCTGTATTCAGCTATCTTCCATGCTATTTTTTTCTGTTTCTGACAAAATTATTTTATTTATCAGTTGAAAAACAAAACATTGCATGTTATTGTTACTCTTAAATGAAAACATTTATATTTTATATAAGAAGCAAGAATATTTCATAAATTCAAGGCACATTTTGGATTATGTTATTTCATTAATGCTACACTTTCTAAATTACTCAGGCACATAAAAATCTTTGAAGGCTGAACAAATACTTTTAAATCCTTAATAATATAATAAATGGATGCAAATTGATTCTTCCAAATTTAGAGAAACTGTGTTATATAACATTGCAATACTCAAGTTATCTATCAGCCATCCTGCCTGAAAGGAAAAGTTTATATACCAGTACACTTAATATAATGTTCGGATTTAGCCAAATTTAATTATTATAGTTTTACCTAATGCTTAGATGGGAATCGCATTTGTAGGATGTGAAAATACCTTTTTTCACCCTCAAATGAGAGTGTAATATTCACTCATTCAGTAAGCATTTTTTAAACGCAAACCATGTGACAGGCAGTGTTAAACACCAGGGAATTAAAGATGAAAATGAAACCATCAAGGAATTTACATTCTGTTGGAGGGAAACACCGTGTACACGGATAAGTAAATGCAAAATTAGATGCAAAATGAAGAAGGTAGAGCTGGGAGCAATCAGGATAGGTATTGTGTAGGAGGTGACACTGGAACTGAACTTTGAAGGAAGCTAGGGATTTCTGAGAAGCACAGATGAGATTGAATGATAGGAATACAAGAATACCTGTGCAAAGACAAAAACTGGAGACCAGCAAAATGGTGGAGTAGAAGGGAGCAGTACATCCCAGCTCACCACCCAAAACTACTCTTAACAAAGACCTAGAAAGATCACCTGACTGAGTCATGTTTAGGAAATCTAAGGAAAAAAAGACAGGGAAGAATTTTTTCAGACCAAGTAAACATAGGAAAATAGAGGTCTGTGGACAACTGCAGATATGTTGTAGCTAGGAGGGTGCAATGCAGAGCTTTTAAGCCAGGGGACTGAACTGGAACCTGCAGCTCTGTATTACAGCAAATGTCACTCCTGAGATCCTCAAAGAACATGATACTCAGAACCCAGAGAAAGCCAGAGGTCCCCTAGGAATACAAAGCAACACCAAATAAAGCGCAGACATTTATTCCAGAAGAATAAAGAGCATAATCCTAACATAGTCCCAATTCAGAAAATAAATCTAGAAGAATGATTCAACAGCAACAACCAAAAACGCTTCCACAAAGAGCTCAGTTACAGGGAAACAAACCCCAGATACACACCAAATAAGAGACTGACTCCAAAACATCTATAAGCAAAGCATCAAAGCAAAACACAAGTCAAATAGAATTCCTTGAAGAAATATAGCAAGAAGTTTTTGGTTTTGTTTTAGTTTAAAAAATGATTTTGTTGGGACAGCTAGGTGGCACAGTGAGTAGAGCACCAGCCCTGGAGTCAGGAGGACCTGAGTTCAAATTCGACCTCAGACACTTGACACACTTACTAACAGTGTGACCTTGGGCAAGTCACTTAAGCCCAATTGCCCTACCTTCGCCCCTGCAAAAAAAAAAAGATTTTGTAAAAGAAATGAGAGTGCTAGCAGAAGGAAACTGGGGGTAAAATGAGAGCCTTGGAAAGAGAATTAATAATTTAGTACAAGAGGAGTAAAACTTTACCTGAGCAATAGATGACTTGAAAATTAGAATGAATCAAATAATAGTTAATGACTCCATTAGACAACTAATATTAAAACAAAATCAAAAGACTAGAAAAGTAGAAGAAAATGTAATGTATCACATATAAAAAAAACCAACTGATATGGAAAAGAGATCAAGGAAAGATAATTTAAAAATCATTGGACTACTTGAAAACCATGAGCAAAAAAAAGAGTAGGTATCAAATTCCAAGAAATTATTAAAGAAAACTGCCAAGATCTCTTAGAACCAAAGAGCAAAGTAAAAATAGAAGAGATCCAGCTACTTCCTGAAAGAAACCTCAAAATAAAAACTCCCAGGATCATCATAGACAAAATCTGGAACCTCTAGGTCAAAGAAAACATACTGCAACCAGCCAGGGGAATAAAAGGATTCATGTACCGCAGAGCCTCAGTCCAGATCACATAAGAGTTAGCAACTACCATAAAGGAACTTGGAATGTGATTTTCTGAAAGGCAGAGGCAGAGACAGGATTGGGAATGTCATGTTTGGGAGATGGTAGGTAGCCCAGTTTGGTTGGAACATAGAAGGTATAAAGGAAATTGATGTGAAAAGGTAAATCGGAGCTAAAGTTTAAAGAGCTTTTAAGTGCCAAAATATATATTTTTTTTAATCTTAGAGACTACAAAGAATTACTGAAGTTTTTTGAGCAGAGGAATGACATTGTCACACTTGGGTTTTAGATTCTCATTTCATACCAGCTTTGTAAGATAGGGAAGATTTGGAGAATTTAGCAGTATAGGGACAAGATAAGGAGTAAATTCATGATTTACATTCCTTTCAATGCTTATTGAAATAGCATGGAGCCCTCTACTGCTGGGGTTACTCTTTCATAAAAAGTTTAGAGGTGAGGGGTTGAGGAAGAACATATTGCCTGTGTGTGCCAGGACAGAGGCTGTCTCTAGGAATGACTAGAATTTACTTGGAAGGAGACAGGAGTGGTGATGGTCATCCGGTGGGACAAGGTTGGGGATTAATGTATGTTACTCTTTAATTGTGAGGGACTTTACTAATGGCAAAGTCCTGTTGACATATCAGAAAAACTTTTCTTTGCCTCATTCCATCACATCTTAAACAACCTTTGGAATCAGCATTTATTTCTGTAATGTGAATGTAGCCCTTGGCTTGGAGCCGAGACATAGATTCTAATTCTGCCTCAGACACTTTCTGGTTGTGTTATTATAGGCAAGTCCCTTAACCCCTTTGAAATAGTTTTTTTAATCTATACAACAAGGATAAGTTCATTTACTACTTATGTTGTTGATGTGATCAAAGGAACTTGTAAATAGCATATGAAGGCAAGTAAATTTTCTGTTCTCAGCAGATATTTACTGCCTCATCTACAATAACCATTTCTATGTTACAACAGCTGAAATAATAATGTAGAAATTGTATGATGTAATTTTCCTAAAGTTTTATAAATTTGCTTTGTTATTTTAAAGTTGTTTCTTGTTACATGTAGCAGATAAATTGTTAAAATTTAAAAGTATATGAGGATTTCACAAAGACCTTAGTTAAAACCAAGACTGACCAAATTTTTAAATTTAACTTATTATATGTAGTTGTAAAATCTACATCTTATTTAAGTAGTTACTGTAAAGATAATGATTTTAAGTAATTTTATTTTTAGTATTTCTTGTTCACTTCAGATAATCTTAAAGAAAAGTGACTTTTTCATATCTCAGCCACAAGATGGGGTAGTGTTCTTACTTTTTGAAAGAATGGTGAGTTTCATTAACAGTCCAATCAAACCCAACCTATTATGATAAAATAAAATGTGTTATAAAAAGATCACCTCTGGGACTAAAATAAATTGTTTTTGACAGCAGGTGGTCTTTACGGTGAGCTTCATTTTTATTTGAAGCATTTGATATGGACTAGCTTCAAGGGACAGCCACAGACAGGCAGGTTTTATCATATCATTTATTTTATTACAGTATTTCCTATATATATTTAGATTTGTGTATGTTTGGAGGAGAGATAGGTGTATGTACAACTCTGTGTAAAAAGAACCATTTTCTCTTGTTAAAGCCATAAGGGAAGCTACAAATAGATTACCTTTGCCTGTAGATGTTTATAATTTGAGTGAATATTGTGACATTCAGGATACCAAAAACCTAAATATTACCACAGTAACACACAAGTGTTTTCCATTTTAGAACTTTTGTTGGATTGGTTTGTTGCCTGCTGGCTTTTTGAGGACTGTTATTGATATCCTTTAGAGATAGTCATGATTTCATTTTTCTCCTGGGCAAAGGTAAAAACTTGTAATAGTGGCTGTTAGGAAAAAATAAGAAAGTAAAATTTTAAATATGCAAATGATATTTATTAGATTTCATGATTAATATTAAACTAAGAAATTTAGAACCATGTGTGTGTCTGTGTCTGTGTAAAGAGAGAGCTGGAGAGCCTGATGCAAAATAATATATATAAATCTGCTTGCTGTCACTAAAGCATATGAGGAACTTGTTAAAGAAAAGAGTTCAAGTTGTTTGAGAGACTTTGGTGTGGCAGTTGTGTCTGAGGTGGTGCATGAAAGATTCTTTAAAAATAGCTCTTTTGGGAGAAGTTACCACTTTTCTTACTTGAATACCTACAGTTGCTCTTTACACCTTTGAGGGTACTTCATCAAAGTGGTGGTGAAAAATCAATACTAAGGTAGTATGACAACCTCTATAAAGGGTGAAACAGTCTTTCCAAAATAGTTTATAGCCCTGTTATAAAGAACATATTGAATTAGAGTACATTAATGCTCCAATTTGTTATTTAGCAGTGTGTTTTCTTTTTTGCATGATCTGTTCTAACTCCTGCAAACTGTCTATGGTTACTTTGATTTTGTATTAATGTAGGACATGTCACAAAAATCTTTGGTTAAAAAATAATTGAAATAAGAAATATGTGTAAATGGATATAAAAATAATCCTGTTGCCAAAGTGTTCATTAAATTCAACCCTTGAACTCCAATGATTACTGTATGGTTTTCTGGGAGCAGTGCCCCTTCCCCATCATGTGTGTGCTCTGTTACATTGTTAAGAGAAAACCTAACCCTGCGCTCTCAATACTTAACATGGTTTGGCAAAAAATTCTGCAACCTAAGCAGTTAGCCATTTAGTATTTCTCTTCTGCTACTTTTGTGTGGTATGTTTAAGTATCTTTGGTGCAATAAATTTTACCACAGGAGTCAAGAGACCTTCTTAAGTGTCTAACTACCAGATAATGACTTAGGGTAAAATGGTTCAGTATTCTCCCTGTCTCCCCCCGCTCCGCCTGCCTCCAATTTGGATAGATGTAAATTAATTTAATCAGACTATAAAGTCTGTTTGCAATGTTTTCTGATATCAGTATTTAAAGCTGAGGTGTTTTTTGTTTTAATTCCCTCAGACAAGACAACAGTGTAGACTCTACCTCATCCCTGAGGGAGAACAAACAGCCTGAAGGTTTGGAATTAAAACAAGGTATGTATCAAATATTTGTTGCTTGTATATCACCATTTATCAGCAAACCTCAAAATATTTTATCAAGAGTAAAATTTCACAGTACCTTAATAGGACTTAATGCCCATTTCAAAGATACAGAAATATAGCTCCAAAATTTTTTTGGTCTAAGTTATGTAAGAGTAAGTAGCACAACCAAGAATTAATCTTACAATCCATGACAAGTTTAACTTCTGGTTTCTGATTCTGTGATACACAGTAACATTCCAATAGAAGGATGTTATCTTGAATACATATTGGTTGTAGTGATCTCTATTAGGAAACGCCCCTGAAACAAAGCTTTCTGTAGGATTTTGGTAATTTGATAATTGGATAGCTGTAAATATGTAGGAAAAAAATAACATTTCTTGTTGAGATACTTGGTCATTATCAGTTTTGTTCTCATTTTCATGTGTGAATATTCTTAGTAATACCAACTAACATAACTAAACTATTTTTTTTTGTTTTAGTCTTAACTAGGGCAAAATTTTCAAGATCCTTCTTGTGTCTTCCACAATGCAAAATAAATTGGTGCTACTTATTCTTATGCTTCTGGCATTTTTCTAGTTTTCTGGCGAAGTGATTTTAGAGTAGTGAAGCTATTCCAGCCAGAGGGATATGCTAACTATAACTATTTTCAGCAATTTCAAGAATTATCAATGGTTTATGAAATTAGGGTCAAATATGCTCCATGTCTAAGACCCTATCTACAAATTTACTCTTTCTCTGCAAATTCAGATTTACATTTGTATACATGTACTTTTGCCAAGCACATACAAATCCCCTAAACTCACCCTCTTTAAGTATCTTTATACTACAGATTTGCACATTTTTCTGATTCCTCTCTGTTCTGCCCTAGAATTATGTGGTATTTTTGTTTTGTGTCATATTGTGCATTTTTCTTATGAACAGAAAACAGAAAATATTGGAGTGTGACTGATCAGAGAAGTGAGAACAAGGAATAATTTTTGGCATTGAAAGTGAGAAAGAACTAGAGTAGACTGGGCTAGGACAGTTTCTAAGTATATCCATTTAAATTGATTAAGCATGCATTAATTGCTTGCTGCGTATAAGGCATTGTCTTAGGTTCTGGGTGTTCAGAGACAAACCCAGAACACTCATTGCTCCAAGGAGCTTATATATTGCTAAGGGAGTAGAGTGTATATCAAAATAAGGTAGAAAGGGATGGGAACAAAGGGAAAATTAGACAAGGTTTCTAGGAAAATTTGAAAAGGAAAAGAACAGCCAAGACAGGGATATCAAGAAAAGCTTCAAGCCCTTTCAAAAGCTGGTCTATTTAAAACAAGGAAGCAGATTATAAGCACAAGATGCAACACATTGCTGTGGGTTTTTGCTGATAGTTGACAAATAAGAGAAATGAATGATTAAAACAGAGATCTGGAGCCATTTAGGATGGAGGTAAATAGCCTGACATATCAGTGATCCTTGTGTGTATCACTGTCTTATTCTTGGTTCATTCCTGGGGTTTCATCTATGTATGGAATGTTGAGTATGGTAGATCCCTCTTTGTATGAGAATCATTAACATGTTTGTAACTTTTATTCTTGTCAAGTTGCAAGAGGATAACTTGCCCATAGTCAGAGCTAGTATTTGTCAGAAGACAGATGTGAATCCAGGTCTTTTTTTTTTCATTGTTTTATTCTTTTTTTAGTCTTAAGTTTGTTATTCATTTATTTTTGGTGTTCGTTCAAATGTTTTTTTCTTGAATTCCAAATTCTCTCCCTTTCCCTTCTCTTATCCATTGTGAAGGCAAGAAATGTGATATCAGTTATACATGTGAAATCATGCAAAATATTTCCATATTAGCCATGTAGCTAAAAAGAAAAAGGCAAGTTAAGAAAATGAAAAAAATTATGCTTCTGTCTACATTCAGACTATCTATCTCTGGAGGTAGATAGCATTTTTCATGACAAGTACTCAGAATTGTCTTGGATCATTGTATTGATCAGAATAGCTAAATCATTCACAGTTGATCATCATACAGTATTGCTATCACTATGTACAATGTTCTCCTGGTTCTGCTCACTGCACTTTGCATCAGTTCATATAAGTCTTCCCAGGTTTTTCTGAAAGTATCCTACTTGTCATTTTTATAGCACAATAGAATTTTTTCACAATCATATATCATAGTTTGGTCAGCCATTCCCCAGTTGATGGGTATCCCTTCAATTTCTAATTCTTTGCCACCACAAAAAGAGTTGCTATAAATATTTTTGAACATATAGCTCTTTTTCCTTTTTTTTTTTTTAATTACCTTGGGAAACAGACGAAGTAGTGGTATTGTTGGGTCAGAAGATATGCAGAGTTTTCCAGCCCTTTGGACGTAATTCTAAATTGCTCTCCAGAATGGTTAGATCAGTTCACAGCCCCACCAATAATGCATTAGTGGCCCAGTTTTTCCACATCCCTTCCAACATTTGTCATTTTCCTTCAGGCAAGCCACTTTGTGTCCCAGCCAATTCTATAAGAAAATAAATTACAAACAAGTTAATGATCTTCATATGTGCAAGGAGGTTCCATACTCAACATTCCCTGTGCAGATAAAACCACAGGTATGGACCAAGAATAAGATAGTGATAGACCCAAGGCTGCTGATATTTAGGCTATTTGCCTTCATACAGAATGGCTCCAGAGCTCGTTTTGATCATTCTTCCATCTCCCTCATTTGTCAGCTATGAAATGCTACCTCAGAGTTGTTTTGATTTTCATTTCTCCACTCAATAGTGATTTAGAGCATTTTTCATATGACTGTAGATAGCTTTGATTTCTTCAGAAAACTACCTCTTCATATTCTTTGACCACTTATCCATTGGGGAATGACTTGTATTCTTATACATTTGACTCAGTTCTCTATGTATTTGAGAAATGAGGCCTTTAAAAGAGAAATTTACTGTAAAATTATTTTCCCAGTTTCCACCTTTCCTTCGAATTTTGGCTGCATTGTTTTTGTTTGTACAAAACCTTTTTTTAAAAAAATTATTTTTTTAGTTTACAGCATTCAGTTCCACACACTTTTGAGTTTTAAATTTTCTCCCCCTCCTTTCCCTCCTTCCCAAAGATGGCATGCAATCTGATGTAGGCTTTATATGTACATTCATATTAAACATATTTTCACATTAGTAATGTTGTAAAGAAGAATTATAACCAATGGAATGAACCACGAGAAAGAAGAAACAAAACAAAACAAAAAAGAGAGAGAGCAAATAGTATTCTTCGATGTGCATTCAGACTCCATAATTATTTCCCTGAATGTGGATAGCATTTTCTTTTTTATTTATTTATTTAACTATTCATTTATTTATTTATTTAATATATTTAGTTTTCAGCATTGATTTTCACAAGAGTTTGAATTACAAATTTTCTCCCCATTTCTACCCTCCCCCCACTCCAAGATGGCGTATATTCTGGTTGCCCTGTTCCGCAGTCAGTCCTCCCTTCTGTCACCCCACTCCCCTCCCATCCCCTTTTCCCTTCTTTTCTTGTAGGGCAAGATAAATTTCTACGCCCCATTGCCTGTGTATCATATTTTCTAGTCGCATGCAGAAACTTTTTTTTTGTTGCTTTTGAACATCTGTTTTTAAAACTTTGAGTTCCAAATTCTCTCCCCTCTTCCCTTCCCACCCACCCTCCCTAAGAAGTCAAGCAATTCAACATAGGCCACATGTGTATCATTATATATAACCCTTCCACAATACTCACATTGTGAAAGACTAACTATATTTTGCTGCTTCCCATCCCATCCCCCTTTGTTGAATTTTCTCCCTTGACCCTGTCCCCTTTCCAAAGTGTTTGTTTTTGATTACCTCCACCCCCGTCTGTCTCCATACCCAATTAAGTATGTATGGTGTTCCCTCCTGAGGCCAAATCTGATGGGAGCAAGATTCACTCGTTCCCCCCTCACCTGCCCTCTCCCCTCCTCCCACAGAACTGCTTCCTCTTGCCACCTTTATGCGAGATAAACCACCCCATTCTATCTTTCCCTGTCTCCCTCTCTTAATATATTCCATTCTCATCCCTTAATTTGATTTTATTTCTTTTAGATATCTTCCCTTCATCTTCAACTCACCCTGTGCCTGCTCTCTCTCTCTCTGTATATACACACATACATGTATGCATACATACACATTCAATTATATATATATGTATAGACATATATGTATATATATATATATACACACACAGACACATATATATGCATATTCCCTTCAGCTACCCTAATACTGAGGTCTCATAAATCATACACATCATCTTTCTGTGTAGGAATGTAAACAAAACAGTTCAACTTTAGTAAGTCCCTTGCAATTTCTTTTTCTTGTTCTTTTTCTTGATTACCTTTTCATGCTTCTCTTGTTCTTGTGTTTGAAAGTCAGATTTTCTATTCAGTTCTGGTCTTTTCACTGAGAAAGCTTGAAAGTCCTCTATTTTATTGAAAGTCCATATTTTGCCTTGGAGCATGATACTCAGTTTTGCTGGGTAGGTGATTCTTGGTTTTAATCCTAGCTCCATTGACCTCCGAAATATCGTATTCCAAACCCTTTGATCTCTTAATGTAGAAGCTGCCAGATCTTGTGTTATTCTGATTGTGTTTCCACAATGCTCAAATTGTTTCTTTCTGGCTGCTTGCAGTATTTTCTCCTTGATCTGGGAGCTCTGGAATTTGGCGACAATACTCCTAGGAGATTTCTTTTTGGGGTCTATTTGAGGAGGCGATTGATGGATTCTTTCAATTTCTATTTTGCCCCATGGCTCTAGAATATCAGGGCAGTTCTCCTTGATAATTTCTTGAAAGATGATATCTAGGCTCTTTTTTTGATCATGGCTTTCAGGTAGTCCAATAATTTTTAAATGATCTCTCCTGGATCTATTTTCCAGGTCAGTGGTTTTTCCAATGAGATATTTCATATTGTCTTCCATTTTTTCATTCCTTTGGTTCTGTTTTATAATATCTTGATTTCTCATAAAGTCAGTAGCTTCACTTGCTCCAATCTCATTTTTAAGGTAGTATTTTCTTCAGTGGTCTTTTGGACCTCCTTTTCCATTTGGCTAATTCTGCCTTTCAAGGCATTCTTCTCCTTATTGGCCTTTTAGAGCTCTTTTGCCATTTGAGTTAGTCTATTTTTTAAGGTGTTGTTTTCTTCAGTATATTTTTCAGTATTTTTTTGGATCTCCTTTAGCAAGTCATTGACTTGTTTTTCATGGTTTTCTCGTATCCTTCTCATTTCTCTTCCCAATTTTTCCTCTACTTCTCTAACTTGCTTTTCCAAATGCTTTTTGAGCTCTTCCATGGCCTAGGACCAGTTCATGTTTTTCTTGGAGGCTTTTGTTGTAGGCTCTTTGACTTTTTTAACTTCTTCTGTCTGTATGTTTTGGTCTTCTTTGTCACCAAAGAAAGAATGCAAAGTCTGAGACTGAATCTGGGTGCGTTTTTGCTGCCTGGCCATATTCCCAGCCAACTAACTTGACTCTTGAGTTTTTCAGCGGGGTATGACTGCTTGTAGACTAAAGAGTTCTATGTTCCATGCTTGGGGGGATGTGCCAACTCTGCCACACCAGCACTCTTCCTTCCCCAAGAACCCCCAACCCGGACTGGACTTACATCTTCAGCAAGCTGTGCACTCCTGCTCTGATCCGCCACTTAATTCCTCCCACCAGGTGGGCCTGGGGCAAGAAGCAACTGCAACTGTACTTCTGTAGCTGCCCCACCTCCCCGGGGCGGTAGCCAAACCGCGAACTCCTTCCACTCCCGCAGCTTTTCCCACTAACCTTCTCTGTTGTCTTTGGTGTTTGTGGGTTGAGAAGTCTGGTAACTGCTGCAGCTCACTGATTCAGGGTGCTAGAGCACACTCTGTCTGGCTCCTGGTCTGGTTCGTCCGCGCTGCTCATGCTGGGCTCTGCTCCGCTCCCAGCGGGATAGACCTCACCCAGAGACCATCCAGGCTGTCCTGGGCTGGAGCCCTGCTTCCCTCTGCTGTTTTGTGTGTTCTGCAGTTCTAGAATTGGTTCAGAGCCATTTTTGATAGGTTTTTGGAGGGACTCGGCGGGGAGCTCATGCTAGTCCCTGCTTTCCAGCTGTCATCTTGGCTCCGCCCCCGGATACCATTTTCTATCATGAGGTTTTGGAGTTGTCTTCGAACTTTGCATTGCTGAGAAGAACTAAGTCTATCAAACTCAAAGTTAGTCATCTCCCAATGTGGCTGTGACTGTGTACAATGTTCTCCTGGTTCTGCTCCCCTCACTCACCATCAGTTCATAGAAGTCTCCACGTTTTTCTGAAATCCTCAGCTCATCATTTCTTATAGCACAATAGTATTCCATTACATTCATGTACCACAGCTTGTTCAGCCATTCCCCAATTGATAGGTATCCCCTGAATTTCCAATTCTTTGCCACCACAAAAAGACCTTCTATAAATATTTTGTACATATGGATCCTTTTCCCATTTGTATGCTCTCTCTTTAAAAGCTTTTTAAATTTGATATAATCAAAATTATCCATTTTATATCCTCTGATCCTTTCTATCTCATTTCGTCATAAATTCTTCCCTTATCTATAGATCTGGCAGGTAAAATGTTCCATGCTTCCCTAATTTGCCTGTGGTATCATCCTTTATGTTTAAATCATGTACCCATTTTGACCTTATTTTGGTGTATGATGTCTTTATCTAACTTCTGCCAAATCGCTTCTCAGTTTTCCCAGCAATTTCTGCCAAATAGTGAGTTCTTGTCCCAAAAGTTTGGATCCTTAGGTTTATTAAATGCTAGATTACTGTAGTCTTTTAATGCTGTGTATGGTGGTACCTGATATATTCTACTGATGTACCACTCTTTTCTTAGCCACTACCAGATTGTTTTGATGATTACCATTTTGCAATATAGGTTGAGATCTGGTACTGCTTGACCACCATCTTTTCCATTTTTTTTTCTCATTGATTCCCTTGATATTCTTGACCTTTTGTTCTTCCAGTTAATTTTATTATTTTTTCCAGCCTTATAAAATAATTTTTGATAGTTCGGTATGGCACTGGTATGTAAATTAATTTAGGTAGATTTGTCATTTTTATAATATTGGCTTGGCCTACCCATGAGAAATTACAATTTCACCAGTTGTTTAGATCTGTCTTTATTGTCTGCAATTATTTGAAATGGAATTTCTCTTTCTACCTCTTCTTGATGGACTTTATTGTTTGAGTCCAAGTCTTCCTGATGACAAGGTCAGCCATCAGTCCATTATATGCACTGCCTCTCCCTATGTTATAATACAGCAATTTATATTCATGAGGTAGTGTAGAGTTTCTTCAGCGGGACTATGTCAGCGAAATATAGCTCAGGTCCAAAAATGTATGTTCATACTAATGACCCTTAGTTAATAATTTTTCACATTTGCAAAGTATTTTAAAGTTCACAAAAAGCATTATGTAAACACTGACTGTAAAGCACAACGACCTTATGAGGTAGGCAATAAAGATTTATTACCTCCTTTTTACAGAAGAGAAAAATGAGGGTGAGTGATTAAGTGACATGCCCATGGTCATACAACTAGTAAATATCAGGACCATAGTTTGAGCCTTGGTTCCCTGACTCTGAACAAAATACTTTTTCTAGTGTACAGTCCATTTAGGGAGGTGCTTTTAAAAGATTTCCATCGAAAATCATTAAAATGAACGTTTTGGTTTTTAAAGGAATAAGCTTCAGTTAACTGGAAGATTCACTTCATTCCCAGTCATACCAGGGTGAATGAGGCATTGCTGTGTTACCTTAAACTGGAATTTGAACTGTAGAATAAATGACTTGTACAATTAGATGAAAGTATGGTTAATCTTGAAGTAGAAATCCTTCTTAACTTGCATATTCAGACATCTGCTAAGAAAGATCATTTACCTTCTTTTGCAAATGTACCAATACTAATTTGTCTCTTTGTATATATGTCTTTCAAAACATATGTGTTATAATTATCTCCAACTCCATAATTATCTCTGCTCCTTGTTACAGGGTAAATTCTTAAAAGAAGAATGTAGTACTTCTTTTGGTAGTGTTCTGTCATTTAATCTAATGTCTTGACCATTTAAAAAAGATCCAGTTAAATCTATTTAGTGGTAGAGTATTGTTTTCTAGACCAATATAAAGTAACATCATTTTTCTTTTAGTATTTCAGAATAAAATAAATCTTACTCTGTTGGCATATGGCTAACAAATTCCTAAATCAAATTATGTATTCAGAAAAGCAGCATCCAGTTTGCTTAGCACTTCAAAAGCTTACATACTGAAAAATAGAAGCTGTGATCTACAAATGCAAATAAAGTTTAAAATTAGAATTGGCATTTCTTCACCTAGTGCTGATGGCATTAATCTTGTTGACGAGAAACATCATTTGTGACATTAGGAGTACTGAAGATGAGTATCAGATCATAGAGCATTTTTCATCATGCTTTAAAATTGGACTAATATCTAAAGTTACCTTTACTGTATAAACATTATTTAAGTGTTAATATAGATGGATTAAAGAATTGATTTTGTAAAATTGGAACTGTTGTTTATGCTAGGATTGGTGTTCTAAATAATTTCTTTTAGCAAGATAGCTATCATATGAGAGAACATTTATAGCTTTGCTACTTGATTCGGCTAAAAACGTTTCATTCAATTTTTAGTCATTCCAGAATCCTGCCATTTTAAAACGAATATCACTTTTCAAAAAGTGGTAGCTAGTGAGGTTAGTTTTGCCACAGATAGAAAACAAAACTTGTTTTCCCCTCCACAAGAATGCATACAAAAATTTAACAAAATTACAAATAACTCTTTAATTTTTATCAAGAATCTATATTTGCAGATTATTTTGTAAAATACATAAATTCAAACAACTCTCAGTAATCTGAAGACATTTACCTATGTTAATTTTTGCATTTCATTTGGTGGTTGGAGGTTGTGTGCTTTTTGAGGATTGTATCGATGTCACTACACATATTAGAATTTGTGTATGCTTATTCTCAAGAACAGTTGTCTAAGTTATTATTTTGTATGCCATACTTAGAGTTGTTTTTATCAGAAATTCAAGAAGTGTGTGGAATGTTGGTTCTCTAAGTATGAAAGTGCCTCAAACGTCTTGTTCTCTAAAATTTTCATCATAGTAAAGCAAAAGTAAAGGGGCTTGAAATTATTTTTAAGAAGTTGTAAAGTAGTTGTTTGCACTAGCATTGGTTTTAACACAGTTATTTTAAAAAGTTCTTCATAAATATGCATTGTGAAAAATTATGGTATCCTCTTTATTCATCTGGCTTGGGTGCCTCGTCTCTAAAAATGACATAGTATCATTTTCCCCATGGAAAAAGCCCAGACTTTGGAATTTAAAGACCTGGTTTTTGTGCCTTGGTTCTTCTACCTCCTACCCATGACTTAGCTAACTAATGCAGAGTTAAGATCCAAAAAGATCTTCATAGAAAAGAAAACTGGGTTGAATCTAATAAAGATTAAATTTAATGGGTACAAATGCAAAGGCTTACACTTGGGTTCAAGAAATTGACTCCACAAACAGGAAATGACATAGCCAAACAGCAGTTAATTTGAAAAAGATCTGAAGATTTTAGTAGACTTAAAAGTCAATATGAGGTAACCATATGATATAGCAGCCAAAATAGCTAATATATTCCTACAATCCCTTGAGAGGTAGTAGAGCATCTAGGAATAAGAGATTGTGGTAGTCATTGTGTGTGCTTTGCTTTGGTTAAACCACATCTGAAGTATTCCTTTTAGTTCTGAGTGCCACAGTTTAGGAAAAGCATTGATAAGCTGCAGAGGCTTGGTAGAGGCCAAGCAGAGTGTTTAAAACCTTGAGTACATGCCATATGAAGACTGGCTAAAGGAACTGGGGATGAACCAGGGCTTGAAGAAGAAAAGACTTATGGCAGGGACATAGTTTTGCTTAAAAGGCTATCATATTAGAAAAAGAATTTCATTGTTGTTTGCCTGAGAGCAGAACTAGGAGTAATGATTGGAAGTTGCAAGGAGGCAAATTTAAGCTTAATGTCAGGGAAGAGTTCCTAACAATTCTGGTGATTCAGAAACTTGGCTGCCTTCAGAGAAGTGGCTTCCCTCTCACTGGAAACCTTCAGTTAAAGGGTGATCGACCACTTGTGTGTGCTGTAGTGGTGTTTTGTTTTGATTTTTTTAATGGTATGTTATGAAGTGGACAAGGTGGCTCTTAGTGTACTTTACAACCCTGAAATTATATGAATTGTGAGATTTATGTCACCTTTGGGAAGGTAAATGAGTGAGTGAGTGAATGAACGAATGAATGAATGAACAAATTAAGGAAATTGTAGGTGCAAATAGAAAAGCCAGTCAGCCCTTACCCTCAAGTACCTCCCATTCTAATGAGAGAGACAGCACATTTAGGAGGTTTTACTTGTAAGTCAGATGGAAAAACTTGGTGATCTTTTAAGGTGCAGAGGCACAGCAGATGGTAATGCATCTTCTTTAATGTCATCTCCATTGATAAAAACCATCTCAGTTTCTGATTCTGAAACATTTGAGGTGTAAAAGTCATTGCCCAGTGAAGTCTGTATAGGGACTGCTTTCCTGGCCAGTGCCTTTAGGGTCCAGAGTAGAAGCGTTGTCAGTATGAAGAATGTTTCTATTAGGGTTCTTCATTTTTTTGCTTCCCCCAAAATGGCAGTAATGGTTTAGTCCAGTGCTTCTTAAGCTGTGGGTTGCAACTGTGTATGTGGTTGTTAAAAATTTGGCAACAGTAAAAAGTTTCTGAACACATAGACCAAAAGTTAATTCACAATCAAATGGGTAATGAATTTGAGGTGTTTCTGGAAGTACTTGCTCATGTTGCATCACTGCAGCTTTTGTTCTGCACACAAAACATGCTCACTTTGCACTGTGCATACTGTCACTCCACACAGTGCCAGCAAACGCTGCCAGAACTTGAAAAGGGGTCATGAGTGGAAAAAAGTTTAAGAAGCCCTGATTTAGTCTACTGGGCTGCACATGCTGGCTTGTCTCTTCCTCAGCCTCAGGTCATCTTGCTGCTTCCCTAGACTGGTTTGCTTTCTTGTTGCAAGTTAGTCATCAGCTGGTGGTTGTAGTTGTGGGTGGGAATGATAAGGATGTTTTCCATTGATGATGACTGCTAGAATCTGCATTTAAATATTAAAACCTAAAAGGAAAAAAATATTCTTGTTCTAAACTGGTACCTATAATGGCAAAAAATAAGGTAAATGAGTAAAAGGCCTAGAAAGAGAAAACATGTAAACTTGTGGAAGAGAAGAAAAATATAGGTGAAAGGCACTGATTTGCCAAGATGAATTTCACAACTGTAGCTGAAGGAATCAGTACAAGGGACCAAACTGAAAAAGATAATGAGAAAAATAACATCAGAGACTTTTATTGGTGTATAAAATTACAACGGAAAAAAAAGAATGAAGCTCATCAGCTCATTAAGCATCATTTGTAGGCCAGTATGGTTGTGTGACTGATATGCATGTGCTGATGTGGAGACTCTTGAGATACAAGAGTGAATTCTGCCACCTCTACCTTTGAAGATTTCCATAGTAGTCCTGAGTCACAGGGAACAGTGGAAAGTTGGAAAAGAAACAGTTATATACCCATGTGGGTTCTTGAGAAGTAAAGTGAGGAGTATGTATTACCAGTTTGTTTAAGGAGTGATTTATAATTTATTCATTTCCAGCACTTGATACACGAGGCCAGCTTTAAAACATGAACAGGCTCAGAAATTTACTTTTGAAGATTGAACTGCCCTTCTTCAAAGAAATTTTGCTTCCTGCTTTGTTGAAATGCTGTCCGGTTGAGTATATAGTAAAAAGGAATTGCATGTAGTATTATCATCAGTGAGACTAAAGAATTCTCATTTCTTATCTCATTGATTCTCATTCCTTTTTTCTTTCTTAAAAATTATTAACAGAAAATAAAACCGAACAGCATTTTTTCTTACTTTGTATTTTTCTGTAAACTAGATTTGAATAAAAGGTGAAAATTACATCTCTTACCAAATGGATTAGTACATACTGTGTATGTACTATTTAAAGATAGTACTTTTGCATTTAGATATGAGACTGTCCTATTTTTTTTTAATCACAACTTCTATAAGGAGTTCTACTTAATTCATATAAATGTGGGTCTATTTTAGGTAGTCTGTGTTGTTTGTTTTATTATTCACTCCTTAACCTCCAATTTACTGCTCATCTATAACATGGAACTCTGTGTGCTATGAATTTTGTGAAACATGCCGCTGTTTTCTGCACTTAGATAATTAGTAACTGCTGTATAAGATGCGGAAAACCTTGTACCTCTCTACGTATCTAAAATTAGAATCAAATTCTCAGTCCATCTTTTTGAACCTGATATGATAAATTAAGCAAAAGTAGTGCCACAAAAAAATCTGATGGTTGGTAAAGTAATTAAATTAGAGCACACCTCTGCATGGCTAGAATATTGAGCCCTTATATGTAACTCCTCACAGAGAACACTTTAGGGATATCTAAGTAAATAGGTGAGGTTCAAGAGATCTTTAGGAGAAAGAAAAAAGAGGGAAATGACTATATTTTAAAAGCTATTGTGTGTGAAAACTTGACAGGGACTGTCAAGTTAGAACCATTCTATCATTTCCGTCCTCCCCCCCCTTGAGTAGGAAAGTATATGTTTTAAAATTTTCTTTTTGGCTTTTGGAATCTGAATTTATGAGAAAGTTAATTCTTTTAATTAAAAATTATTTATTTTTAGCATTTTTCTTTTTAAATTTTGAGTTCCAAATTCTTTCCCTCCCACCCTTTTCAAACCCACTGAGAAGGCAAGTAATATGATATCAATTATACATGTTAAATCATGCAAAACATTTCCATATTAGCCATATGTCAAAGAAAAGCATGAAAAATAAAGTGAAAAAATTATATTTCAGTATGCACTCAGTTTATCAGTTCTCTCTGGGAGGTGGATAGCATTTTTTCATCATGTGACCTTTGTAATTGTCATGGATCATTGTTTTGATCTAAGTAGCCAAGTCTTTCATAGTTGATCATATAACATTATTGTTACTATGTACAACAATCTTCCAGTTGTAATCACTTCACTTTGTATCAGTTATGGATCTTGCCATGTTTTTCTGAAACCTTCCCCCTTGTCATTTCCCACAGCACAATAGTAGTACTCCATAAAAATCATTTGCCACAACTTGTTCAGCCATTCCCTAAATGATGAGCATCCCTTCAGTTTCAATTTAGAGCATTTTTTATATGATTATAGATAGATTTATTTCTTCTGAAACTGCCTGTTTATATATCTTTTGATTATGTATCAATTGGTAAATGGCTCTTATTTTTATAAATTTTACTCAGTTCTTGGCTCATTACATATTTGAGAAATGAGACCTTTATCAGAGAAACTTGTTATAGAAATTTTTTGTGTTGCTTTTTTAAAAATGTAGTTTCCTTGATTACCCCTTTTAATCAACTTTACATTCCACCCCCATTTTTCCTTCACTGTCAAAGCTCTTGTGTGCCTTTTTTATGTGAAAATTTTTTTCCTATTCTACCCTTCCCTTCCCCCATCTCCCACTGTATCCCTTTTTCTTGCCCCTTCATCTGTTTGGAGCTCATTTCAACATAATCGACTCACATCCATGCCTTCTGTTTATGTAAACTCCTTTTAACTGCCCTAAAAATGGTAAAGTTCTTAGGAGTTACGTGTATTATCTGCCTGTATAGGAATGTAAACAGTTTAACATTATTGAGATTCTTAAGATTTCTCTTTCGTGTTTACCTTTTTATGCTTGTCTTGAGTCTTGTGTTTGGATGTCATATTTTCTATTCAGCTCTGATCTTTCATCAGGAATGCTCAGAAGTCCTCTATTTCATTAAATACCCATTTTTTCCCCTGAAGGATTATACTAAGTTTTGCCGAGTGGGTGATTCTTGGCTGTAATCCTAGCTCATTTGCCTTCTGGAATGTTATATTCCAAGCTCTCCCCTTCTTTAACATACAAGCTGTTAAATCTTGTGTGATCCTGATGGTGGCTACAATAATTTGATTATTTCTGACTGCTTAAAGTATTTTTTCTTTGACCTGGGAGCTCGGGAATTTGGTTGTAATATTTCTGGACATCTTCATTTTGGGATCTTTCAGGAGAAGATTGGTGGATTCTTTCAGTTTCCGTTCTACCCTTGGGAGCTAAGATATCAGGGCAGTTTTCCTTGATATTTTCTTTTTATTATTATTTATCTTTCGTTTTCAACATTCACTTCCACAAGATTTCAAGTTCCAGATTTTCTCCCTGACTCTCCCCTCCCCCACCCCAGCCAGCATGAATTCTAATTACCCCTTCCTCCAATCTGCCATCCCTTCTGTCACCCCACACCCTCTTCTCTTATCCCTTTCCCCTTCAGTTTTTTTTGTAGGACAAGATAGATTTCTATACCCCACTGCCTGTGTATCTTATTTCCTAGTTGGATGTAAAAACAATTTTAACATTCATCCTTAAGACTTTGAGTTCCAAATTCTCTCCCTCCCTCCTCACCCACCCTCATTGAGAAGGCAAGCAATTCCATATAGGTTATACATGGGTAGTCATGCAAAACACCTCCATAATATTCATGTTGTGAAAGACTATATTTACCTCCATCCTATCCCTCCCCCCATTTATTCTCTCTTTTGACCCTGTCCCTCCTCAAAAGTGTTTGCTTCTGCCCTCCTCTGTATCATCCCCTACTCTTATCACCCCCCCTCCCCCACTTTCCTTTAGGGTAAGATAGATCTCCATATCCAATTGAGTTTGTATGTCACCCCCTCCTTAAGCCAAAACTGATGAGAGTAAGGTTCACTCATTCCCTCTCACCTTCCCCCTATTCCCCTCCACTGTAAAAATTTTTCTTGCCTCTTTTAAGTGAGATAATTTACCCCATTCTACCTCTCCGTTTCTCCCTCTCCCAGCATATTCCTCTCTCATCTTTCAGTTTTATTTTCTAGATGTCATCCCTTCATATTCAACTCATTCTGTGCCATATATATGTGTGTGTATGTGTGTATATATATTCAGCTACCCTAATACTGAGAAAGGCCTCATGAGTTACCAATATCATCTTTCCATGTAGGAATGTAAACAGTTCAACTTTAATAAGTCCCTTACAATTGCTCTTTCTTGTTTACCCTTTCATGCTTCTCTTGAGTTTTGTATTTGAAAGTCAAATTTTCTATGCAGCTCTGGTCTTTTCATCAGGAATCCCTGAAAGTCCTCTATTTCACTGAATAGCCATTTTTTCCCTGAAGGATTATATTCAGTTTTGTCAGGTAAGTGATTCTTGGTTTTAATCCTACCTGCTTTGACCTCCTGAATATCATATTCCAAACTCTTGAATCCCTTAATGTAGAAGCTGCTAAATCTTGTGTTATCCTGATTGTGCTTCCATAATACTTGAATTGTTTCTTTCTGGTTGCATGCAGTATTTTCTATTTGACCTGGGAACTCTGGAATTTGGTATAATATTCCTAGGAGTTTTCCTTTTGGCATCTCTTTTAGGAAGTGATTGGTGGACTTCCTCAATTCCTATTTTACCCTCTGGTTCCAGATCATTAGGGCAGTTTTCCTTGATAATTTCTTGAGAAATGATGTCCAGGCTCTTTTTTGATCATGGCTTTCAGGTAGTCCAAAAATTTTTAAATTATCTCTCCTGGATCTATTTTCCAGGTCAGTTGTTTTTCCAATGAGATATTTCACAGTCTTCTATTTCTTTTTTCATTCTTTTGGTTTTGTTTTATTATTTCTTGTTTTCTCATAGAGTCATTAGCTTCTATTTGCTCCATTCTAATTTTTACAAAATTATTTTCTTCAGTGATCTTTTGGGCCTCTTTTTCCATTTGGCCAATTCTGCTTTTTAAGGCATTCTTCTCCTCAATCGCTTTTTCGACATATTTTGTCATTTGGGTTAGTCTGTTTTTAAGGTGTTATTTTCTTTAGTATTTTTTTGGATCACCTGTAGCAAGCTGTTGACTCTTGTTTCATGATTTTCTTGCATCATTCTCATATCTCTTCCCAGTTTTTCTTCTACTTCTCTTGATTTTCTAACTCCTTTCTGAGCTCTATAGAACCAATGTGCTACAGCAAATGCTACAGCTGCTATGAATATGCCAGTATAGTTCTGAATCGCAAAATATAACCCGCTCTCTTCATTGAAGGCAGAACCAAAACATTTATTCAAACATCAGAAAGCCAAATCTCAGCACCAGAAAGCCAAATCCATCATAACAACAAAGAAATCAATACACTTTATCAATGCAGGGGGCACCAACATCCCCAAGCCTTCCGCCTGTTAGGACCTTCCCACAAAGGCAAAATCACTCCCTCTCTCACTCACTCTAGCTGCTGCTCTCTATCTCCCTGTCTCAGCTCTGACTGATCTGTCTCACTTCCTCTCAGCTCTGCTCCACCCTTCTTTGCTCCACCCCTTCCTGCTCCACTCATTCAGCAAGCTCCTCTCACCTCAGGCTCATGTGACTCAGAATTCTATGTGACTCAAGCAGGTCACTTGGGCTTATTAATGGATGGGAATATCTTCAGATTGTATTAACATTACAAGCTTTTCCATGATCTGAGACCAATTCATATTTTTATCGGAGGCTTTGAATGTAGGAGCTTTGATTTTGTTGTCTTCTTCTGAGCGAATGTTTTGATCCTCTTTGTCTTATGTTTTTTTCTGCTGTTTGGTCATTTTCCCAGGCAATTACTTGACTGCTTAACTTTTTGTTAAGGGAGGCCTCTGCTTTCATTATGGAGGGTATACTGTCCTAAGCGTCAGGGGTTTTGTACAGATGTTTTCAGGAGTACTTCTAGGGACCTGTAAATTTTCAGTTTTTCCAAGGTAGTATGATCAAAGGAGAGGTGTTTACTCCTCTCCTGGCCTGTGCTCTGGTCTATGAATGACTACAAGCACTCTTTTCTGCCTTGGAAGTGTAAGGAGGATTCCTTCTTGTAACAACATTACTTGCAGCTACTGTGGCAAATAACACCAGCACACAAGAGGGCTGCTAGCACAGGTTCTTTGATCTGCTTTTCTAAGGAAAGCAAACTTTAAGGGGTTTACCGTCTCACTTTAATTAAACACACATATATCATTCACTTAGTTCAGGGGAAGAAGTCAGCACCCTGAACTTCAGAGAAAACACAAACAAATTACAAGCAGAAATTATATAAATAGAGCAAATAACACAAATCAGCAGGCAAGGCTTCTAATCATCTGTCCATAGCAATACATACATAGTTAGCAGAGAGAGAAGCACCAACATCTGGGTTCTCAAAGCTGAGGGGGCTCCTTAACGGCTACCCAGAGTCTCATCTGGCCAAGTCACAGGAACACTCCTCCAATGAGTGAGCCCCCAAAGCAAAATGCTAACCTCAGACTATATATACACTTCTTCAAGGTCAGAGGGCATCACAACCATGTAACATAAGTAAGTCATCAGAGACTCTTGAATGAAACAAAGGCAAGTCTCAATCAAAAGCACTTGATTACCTTAGCGCTGAGAAGAATTAGAACTCCAAAAGAAAAAAGAGCAAAACAAAGAGTCTCACTTTGCTTGCCATCACACCTCTCTGCTGCTGCCACAAGGTCCACCACGCCAGTGCTCCTCACCCTAGGACCATGGCTCAGATCCAAGCGTGGGAAAAGAAAGAGAATTCTGCCTCAGTGTTAGCAGAGACATCCCTGCAATCCCCCTCTGATCAGCCAAGCCATCCCCCTACTGTCTGTGGGCCAAGTAGCCTCTGGGGCTGGGCTGCCCTCCTCTCTTACCCAGGTCAGATGTTTCCTACTGTCCTTCTAAGTTGTCTTTGGCATTTGTGGGTTGAGAAGTCTGGAAACTGCCACGGCTGCCAGTAATTTAGTCCCCTGAGACCTAGTCCAGGTTCGCTGGGGTCCAATCTGTGTCAATGCTGAACTGTGCTCCTCTCCTAGCCCAGCACAACAGACCATTCCTTTTGACCTTCCAGGTTGTCTTGGGCTGGAAATTTGTTTCACTCAGTCATTTTGTGGGTTCTGCTGCTCTAGAATTTGTTTAGAATAATTTTTTACAGATATTTGGAAGGGTTTGGGGGAGAGCCCAAGCGGGTCCCTGCTTTTACTCCCAATATTTTCTTGAAATATGTGTCCAAGTTCTTTCTTTGATCATGACTTTCAGGTACTCCAATAATTCTTAAATACTCTTTCTTTGATCATTTTTCCAGGACCGTTGTTTTTCTAATGAGATATTTCACATTTTCTTCTATTTTTTTCAACCTTTTTACTTTGTTTCATTGTTTCTTGACATCTCATGCAGTCATTAGGTTATTCTTCCTAAAGAGTTCTTTTCTTAGGTGTATTCTCCCTTTTAAGGAGTTCTTTCCTTTAGTGAATTTTTGCGTTGTTTGTTTGTTTACCATTATTTTCTTCAGTATTTCTTGTGCCTTTTTTTTTTTTTACCACGATGTTAATTCTCTTTTCATAATTTTCTTGCATCACTCTCATTTCTTTTCCCAATTTTTCCTCTACCACTCATCTCTTTTTTTTTTAACCCTTCTGGGAATTTTTGCTGGCCTTTGGTCCAATTAACACTTTTCTTTGAAGCTTTATTTGTAGCTGTTTTTACATTGTTGTCGTCTTCTGTTTATATTTTGGTCTTCCCTGCCACTGTGGTAGCTTTTTATGATCAAATTCTTTTCTTGTGCTTGTGCTTGTGCACGTATGTGCCTTTTTACTGTGTTTATTCTTTGTTCATGCTTCCTGCCTCTTCCTCTCTCTGTATCTTGCTTTCTTTTCTCTCTTCTATCTCTCTCTCATGACAGGGCAAGAACTTCTGCTCTAAATAGTAGGCAAACACTACTGTTTTTTGAGCACAGAGTGATGTGGTCAGATAAGCACCCTGAAGATTACTTTTGGCAGATCTGTAGAGGATGGATTAGAGAGGCAGTGGATTATAAAGAAAGAAACCAATTAAAAAACTATTAACCAAGCTCGGTCCTCTGGAAGAGTTTAGAAAATAGACCTTTGTCTTTTCATTGAAAAGGTAATGGGGAGTATGTATATGTGGAATATTACATGTATTCTTTGTTTTGCTGACCTGCTTTTGATCTCTTTTTTAATCTTTCTTACAAGAAGTGGCTGTCTGGATAGAGGAGAAGAGAGAGTGAGTTATTCAGAAAGCCATGTGATGGGAGGAGAAAGGCATCAGTGAAAGGCCAGGTACCTCATAGTGAGAGTCTGAGCCAGGGTGGTGAGAAGGGAGCAATGACATAGATGTTGTAGAGCTAGTGTGGGAATGACTTGGTAACTTCTTGGATGTAGGGAGTGAAGAGAAAGGGGGAGAGTTATGGATAACTTCAGAGTTATGAACATGAGTGGAAAGTGATGATGCCCTCACCTTTGGTATTTTTCATCTACCGTGTCACCTAGCACAGGTCTAGAAATTTGTACTTATTAAGAGTTTAATTTGAGAATCTTAAATGTGGATATAAGTGGATATTATCTTTAAGGCCTGGAGTTGTCTTCAAATGAGCCTTAACTCAAAATAATTACTCATTTATATTCTAGGAAATATATCACTAGAAGGTCTGTACTTTTTTTTGGCCGCAGCATTTTAAGATAAAATTGTAGAGGTGTTGCAGTCTTCTTGGGTGGAAGGGGAATGCCAACGCCAAGAAGTTTCTGAAGTTCTGAGGAGTATTTTTCCTGTGGCAGAGGTGCTTTTATTTTACTCGTTATTAGAAAACATCTTATGTCACAGTATAGTTGAGTTAGTGATATAAAATATATCTTGAAGCACTGAAACTTAAATCAGTGGTTCAACTCAATTAATATAATTTTCCAAGGACTTACTTGTTAATGATGTCTGAACTTAGGTCAGAGATATATCCTCCATGAAGCAACAGTAGATGGCAGAGAGGATAGAGCAGGAGTGGGATACCTCTGGCCTTGAGACCACAGGGCCTCAAGTGCAGCCTTTGACTAAATTCAAACTTCATGGAACAAATCCCCTTAATTAAAGAATTTGTTCTGTAAACTTGGACTCAGTCAAAAGGCCACACCCAAGGACCTAGAAGGCCACATGTAGCCTTGAGGCTGCAGGTTCCCCACCCCTGGGATAGAGTGCTTGTCATAGGGTTAGGAAGAATACATTTGAATCCATTTTCTGACACTGTCTGTCTCATCCTGAGCCTCACTTAATCTTGCAGAGTAGAATGTTAGTTTCCTTATCAGTAAAATGGAATGATAATAATTATGATATTGATGGTAATAATAATAGGTAGTATTTATATAGCACTTTAAGGCTTGCAGAGCATCTTACAAATATCTCATTTTATTCCCAATAACTGGGAAGTCAGTGCTCTTACTTCCATTTTACAGAAGAGGAAACTGAGGCAGAGTGGTTATAATGACTTGCCTGGTGTCACCCAGCTAATAAGTGTCTGGGTCAAGATTTGAACATGGATTTCACTGACTCTGGTTCAGCACTCTGTCCATTGCAAGGTAGTGCAATACCTGCCCCACAGAATTGTTCTGAGGTTCAGATCAGATAGTGCATGTAAAGTGCTTAAGTAACTCTCTATGTCAATTATTATGATTACTATTATTGAAGAATAGTCATTCTAAAAGTTTTTTTTAAGATAATATAAATCATTAGTTTCTTGTTGAGAGTTGGAGTAGCACTAAGGCAATGTTAATATTAGTTAACTTCCCACAGCTAAACTACATTAGAAATATATTCTTTATACCTTGAATCTTAGTCAAACTAAATAATGTACCAGAAAAGCAAGAGGCACACAGCATTGCTTTCAGTGTTTATATCAGGGCCTTTGTTGTTAAGCAAAGTAGTAGATTAGTAACTATGGTGGTTCAATAACACTGGAAACCTTGTAATTTTAGAGTTTAGTAATTCAGGAAAGGATAGTGAAACAAGCTTTTCTGAAAGGCAGAAAATAATTGGAAGGGAATAACTTCAGCCAGATGAAAAGACAAGTTAATAGAGGAAATTAAAAGTGAAATTGTTAGCCCTTATGATGATCAGAGTCTAGGGTCTAAATTTGCCAGATGGAGGAGTTTAAGGTTTTGGTTTTCTAAAGCTCTCCTTTGAAGTGGCATTTTCTCCCTCTATGTTTAACAAATTATAATTTTAGATTTGAAATTGAAGCTATCTTGTTGGATTAGAGGTGAAACAGATGAAGACTCTCTGTTTCTTTTTAAACCATCAACCATCTTATTTCATGAGAAATCATTTATTTAATATTCACTATCAAGTCATTTTACATAGACTTCTTGCTAGATTTATTTCAGGGAAAAAATATATTCCTGAGGTGAAAATAATGCTTTCCTTGGGGGATGGAAACCTGCGTTCAGATCTTAACCACTGGCACTTATTACGTGTGACCACGGGCAAGTCACTTTGCTTATTTCTTCATCTATACAGTAGGCATAATAATGGCCTGTCGACTTCATAGGATGCTTTTGGAGGATTGAATGAAACAGTGTACGTAAAAGCGCTTTGTAAACCTTAAAGTACTGTATAGTTATCAGCTCATTACTGTTCTAGTATAACCACTGAAATCCTAATTTGGTGCATTATTGGATTGAAGAAATAGCCCTGGTTCATGAAGCCTGTGCCAGGGGAGTGCAAAAACTGGTAGATTCCCACCATGCTGTCTTGTAATGTTCTTGTAGTGGATTGTCTGTATCTATGTATCTGTTGTCCAGGACCCAGCCAAGCTAAGCTTACTAGCAAAAGTTATTATTGCCAAATTGGCTGCAGTGTGATGAATTTTTTAAGTATATCAACTCCTGAAGGTATCTGCTAAGCTATAGAGAGGATGTGACCTGCATTGCTTGATGAAATTACAGAGCTTTGAAGTATGAAGCTATGTTATTTTATAAATTAATTTTGAATAAGAAAAAAGAGGTTATTACTTAAATAAACCTAGTATTCTCAATCCTGTAAACAAAAAATTTAAGTTTTTTATAACATAAATGATTACCACTTAATATGTCTGTTCTTTAAGGTTGTTAGGTTTTTTCGTAAAGTAATAAAACCAGGGGTTTCACTTCATAACTTCTCTCCACAATCATAGTTTATGAAAAATGTATTTTATTTAAATTCACTCTTGCTAGACACAAAGATGAAATGGAAAGATGTGCCCCTTTGTACTTTCTCTGTATTTTTCTAATTATAGATTATCCATTTATCATTGATGACTTGGGACAGTTATTTCTTCTGTCTAAATGCTCACATTTTTTCCCCCTTTAATAAATCAAGGAGACTTGGGCAAGGAAGGCTATAATAGAAAGCACTCAAGATGGAAGAGAAAGGCAAAAGAGAGCCTTAAAAATGTGAAAAAATAGAAGAACCTAAAACAGGACTGGAAGGATGGATAGATGAGTAGTCTAAGAATCAAGCACAAAAGGCCAATACTAAATAATTCCTATCATTCTGTGGTGGTTGCACTTTAAAATTTTTCAGCTATTACTCTGTCCTTCCATAACCGTTGCTTAGCCAAGCTGTGTATGTATTTATCTCCTCTGATCCTTTCTTTTAAGTCACTTTCTCCCTTCCCTCATTTGTATTGCTCTTCTCTGAAGTACCCTAAATTGAATGCAGTATTTTCAAGTGCAGTCCATCTTACCGAAGTAGTGAAGAGGTAAAATTAGTGTAAGGAATATTACCTCCCCATGCCATTTTGTATTTGGCTAAACCTTATTTTAGTGCTTTTACTGCTATATTACATCAGAAATGGTCTAATTTTCTGATCACTACCTATATGGCTTTGGATTTTTTTTTTCAGTTTCTTTTAATACAGTCATGTACTTGGACGTTAGGAGGCTTTTGACTAAAATCTTTTTTTCTTGTTTTTCAACCTGTTTCTTTGTTTTTAAGTTCAATTTAAGGTTTTGTAAATTTTTTTTTTTTTTGCTCTTCTCTTCCAGACCGTTAATAAAGAAGCAAAATAAAGAAATAAGCAACTAACCTCTTACACTCACCTCTCTGTAGTTCAAGGTCTATTAGTAACATTTTTCATTTTCTTTTTTTATCCTATTAACTATCAATTATTATATTATGGGACTTTTTCCTTTTCAGATTAGGTTGAAGCAATTTTTAAAAAAATACCAAGAAAATTAATTTGTTTACTAATATATTATTTTGATCTAAAAGAACTAAGCATCTTCTTTATTTAAATTGACTTCCTGATTTCACCAACACACTTAAGCCCAAATGAAAATTTTAAGAAATCCCTCTTAAAGTCTTTCATAATTTAGTCAGGTAATTACCTTTCCCAACCCTCTCATGTAAATCTTTAAGAACTACTAATTAATCATAAGTGACCTGTTGGTAAATTTGGCCTGGACTTCTTAGTTGTTTCTCAAGACTCTCTTTAACTTTTTCTCTGGCTGGCTGATAATTCATACTAATAATTAAATTTTTAAAATTTATTTATTTATTTAATATTTTTGGTTTTCAGCATTATCACAAGAGTTTGAATTACAAATTTTCTCCCCATTTCTACCCCCCCCCCCCCGCCCCTCCAAGATGACATATATTCTGGTTGCCCCGTTCTCCAGTCAGCCCTCCCTTCTGTCAGCCATTTCCCCAGCCGTCCCCTTTTCCCTTACTTTCTTGTAGGGCAAGATAATTTCCTAGTTGCATGCAAAAACTTTTTTTTTTTGAACATCAGTTTTTAAAACTTTGAGTTCCAAATTCTCTCCCCTCTTCCCTCCCCACTCACCCTCCCTAAGAAAGCAAGCAATTCAGCATGGGCCACATGAGTAACATTATGTAAAACCCTTCTACAATACTCATGTTGTGGAAGATTAACTATATTTTGCTCCTTCCTTTCCTGTCCCCCTTCATTCAGTTTTTTCCCTTGACCCTGCCCCTTTTCGAAAGTGTTTGTTTCTGATTACCTCCTCCTCCATCTGCCCTCCGTTCTAACATCCCCCCTTTTTTATCTCCTTCCTCCTTCTTTCCTGTGGGGTAAGATACCCAATTGAGTGTGTATGTTATTCCCTCCTCAGGTCAGATCCGAAGAGAGCAGGATTCACTCATTCCCCCTCACCTGCCCCCTCTTCCCTTCCTACAGTACTGCTTTTTCTTGCCACTTTTATGCCAGATAATTTACCCCATTCTATCTCTCCCTTTCTCCCTCTCTCAATATATTCCTCTCTCATCCCTTAATTTGATTTTATTTTTTTAGATATCATCCCTTCATATTCAACTTGCCCTGTGCCCTCTGTCTACATATATATATGTATGTATATGTATGTATATGTGTGTGTATACACACACACACACACACACACATATATGTATATTCCCTTCAGCTACCCTAATACTGAGGGCTCATGAATTATACACATCATCTTTCCATGTAGAAGTGTAAACAAAACAGTTCAACTTTTGTTAAGTCCCTTATGATTTCTCTTTCTTGTTTACCTTTTCATGCTTCTCTTGGTTCTTGTGTTTGAAAGTCACATTTTCTATTCAGCTCTGGTCTTTTCACTGAGGAAGCTTGAAAGTCCCCTATTTTCTTGAAAGTCCATATTTTGCTTTGGAGCATGATACTCAGTTTTGCTGGGTAGGTGATTTTTGGTTTTAATCCTAGCTCCATTGACCTCCGGAATATCATATTCCAAGACCTTCAATCCCTTAATGTAGAAGCTGCTAGATCTTGTGTTATCCTGATTGTGTTTCCACAATACTCAAATTGTTTCTTTCTGGCTGCTTGCAATATTTTCTCCTTGATCTGGGAGCTCTGGAATTTGGCGACAATATTCCTAGGAGATTTTTTTGGGGGATCTTTTTCAGGAGGCCATCTGTGGATTCTTTCAATTTCTGTTTTACCCTCTGGCTCTAGAATATCAGGGCAGTTCTCCTTGATAATTTCTTGAAAGATGTTGTCTAGGCTTTTTTTTTTGATAATAGCTTTCAGGTAGTCCAATAATTTTTAAATTATCTCTCCTGGATCTATTTTCCAGGTCAGTGGTTTTTCCAGTGAGAGAGTTCATATTTTCTTCCATTTTTTCATTTCTTTGGTTCTGTTTTATAATATCTTGATTTCTCATAAAGTCACTAGCTTCCACTTGCTCCACTATAATTTTTAAGGTAGTATTTTCTTCAGTGATCTTTTGGACGTCCTTTTGCATTTGGCTAATTCTGCCTTTCAAGGCATTCTTCTACTCATTGGCTTTTTGGAGCTCTTTTGCCCTTTGAGTTAGTCTATTTTTTCAGGTGTTATTTTCTTCAGTATTTTTTTGGTTCATGACTTGTTTTTCATGGTTTTCTCGCATCACTCCCATTTCTCTTCCCAATTTTTCCTCTACTTCTCTAACTTGCTTTTCCAAATCGTTTTTGAGCTCTTCCATGGCCTGAGACCAGTTCATGTTTTTCTTGGAGGCTTTTGTTGTAGGCTCTTTAACTTTGTTGACTTCTTCTGTCTGTATGTTTTGGTCTTCTTTGTCACCAAAGAAAGATTCCAAAGTCTGAGACTGAATCTGAGTCCGTTTTTGCTGCCTGGCAATGTTCCCAGGCAACTTCTTGACCCTTGAGTTTTTTGTCAGGGTGTGATTGCTTGTAGGGTATAGAGTACTTTATTCCAAGCTTGAGGGGCTGAGCTGTTGTTTTCAGAGCTAGAAAGCAAGCTCTGCCACACCAGTGCTATTTCTCCCCCAAGAACCTCCAACCTGGACGGGACTCAGATCTAAGCTGGCTCTGCACTCCTGCTCAGATCCCCCATTAAATTCCTCCCACCAGGTGGGCCTGGGGCTGGAAACAATTGCAGCTGTAGCTCTGTAAGCAGCCTCAGAGCTGCATCACCTCCACTGCCCCCGCAGTGATCTTCACTGATCTTTTGGACCTCCTTTTGCATTTGGCTAATTCTGCCTTTCAAGGCATTCTTCTACTCATTGGCTTTTTGGAGCTCTTTTGCCCTTTGAGTTAGTCTATTTTTTAAGGTGTTATTTTCTTCAGTATTTTTTTGTGGCTGAACCAGAAACGCCTTTCACTCTGTCCCAGCAGCTTTTCCCACTAACCTTCTCTATTGTCTTCGGTGTTTGTGGGTTGAGAAGTCTGGTAACTGCCACAGCTCACTGATTCAGGGCGCTAGGACCTGTTCTGCCTGGGTCCCAGTCTAGTGGGTCTGGGTGCGGCTCACATGCTCCCCTCCGCTCCAAGTTCCATGGGATAGACCGTACCCAGCGACCATCCAGGCTGTCCTGGACTGGAGCCCTGCTTCCCTTCGCTGTTACGTAGGTTCTGCAGTTCTAGAATTTGTTCAGAGCCATTTTTTACAGGTGTGTGGAGGGATCTGGGGGGTGAGCTTAAGCAAGTCCGTACTTTCCAGCTGCCATCTTGGCCCTAATCATTTAATTTTAAGCTGTTAGGTTCTTGATAGCATAAAACCTGGCTAAGACTTTTGGGGTACCATGTGTACTTTATGAAGACCATTTCTAGATTTAAAAGTATGAGATTTCATAATTGATAGAAATAATGCTTGCTGAAAGCTTTGCTAGTGATTCTGAGATTCTGGGGGGAAATAAGAAAACTTTAAAGAACTCAAGTCGTGTTTATTTTATTTTTCCTACTGCAATTTGAAGGCAGGGCCTCTTAAGAAAAGCAAATTCAGGGAAAAAAATAGCTTTTTGGTAAAGTAATATTTGAGAATAGCATGTATATTTCTAGACCATGGCTTTAAAATATAGGAATATTGAGCTTCTGGCTAAAAATGGAGTGAAAGAGATTGGTAAAAAATATATTTCTTTGATATCCCATAAATAAGATCAAGAAAAACGGATTGGGGTAAGGAGAACAAAACAAATCTGTACCAAACTAATTACCATTCAGAGTAATTGCTACAATGTAGGAAGAATACCAGTAGAGAAGCTAAGTCATTTACGGGAGAAAAAAAATCCAGAATAGAGTGTGTCAGGATTTAAAACAAAGAAACCCTGTGGCCTCAAATGTTTATACACAAGTGCACAAAATACGGCTAGTAAAGCAAGATGATCTAGATCCTAGCACAGAAAATAAAATTCAACCCTCATAACTATCGCTAAGATTTGGTGGGATAATTCTCAGGCTTGGAATGTGACTCCAGAAAGTTTTACCTTCTTTAGAAAGAACAGAATAAATAAAATCAGGGCAGCAAAGGAGTAGCATTGCATATTAAGCAGATATACTTATATCTGGAAATCCAGGAATCGGAATGGTAAATAATAGTAAAGAATATTTGGAACAGAAACAGAAGCAAAAGAAAGTCAGTGTGGTATAGTAAGGGGCTGTATGTAGTCAGAAGACTTTGGTTCAAATTCTGCGTCTGCTTCCTTTCGGTTTCTTTCTTCGCAGAAGGTATTAGAGTAAATGAACCCATCTGAGACAGCCAGACTGTGAGAAAACCAACCACTGCTACAATACCCTTCCTCCCTTTTCTTACCCCTTCACCTTCTACCTAGGCTGTTTCCGTGCTTTCATGGCTTGGATAAAATGGAAATTACCAACTCTATTCTTTCCAGTGAGATAAAGAACCATCATACCTTACCATCTGCCTTATCTCATCTTCTGAGATCCTATTTGCCTTACCATCTGCTTTGACTCTATCTTGTAGACTCCCTGGCACTGTCACCTGATTTAATGACATAAACTTAAGAACGCTTAGAATTTGTCATCTGCCCCTCTGGTGCCACTTTAGGATTCCTGGATTTTCTATCTGTCCTCCAGCTGAGCTTTTTTTCAGTGTGTTTTCTTTCTCTCAATTAGAGTGAGCTTCTTGAAAAGAAAGGACTGTCTTGCTATCCCTATTTGTATCCTCAGTGCTTAAAATGCTTGGCATCTGATAGTGATGGCTTTTTCATTCATTCATCTCTAACATTCCTTCCAGCCCAAATTTATGATTTTATCAAGTGGTGGCTAAATAGAAACAATAGAAACCTTGGTAAATAATGAAAATTCCACTTTACAGTTTATGATAGTAAACAAGAAAAGTTTGGGCACAATCTGACATTTATGTGCCTGGGATTTGAAGAGAACAGATTTCAAAGGATTTAGAGAAATTGTACATAGGGTTCTGTCACCTGAGATTCTACAAGGTAAGTCTGCCCAAGAATGGGAAACTTAAAAATGAAATTTTGAGGAAGAAAACAGAAACAGTACTACTGAAGAAAAAAGAGGCTGCTGCCTAAAGAGACTAATATAAGTGTAAAGAGTACCATCAACCGACTCAGATTTTAAAGATGGTATAGAAAATGGAAGCAAGGACGGATAATAGAAGACTAATATAAAAGCATCTCATGAACCTGTAAAAACTGTGTCATGAGCAATAAAATTTAGAATGGCTAGAGACTGGCAATGAATATTAAGGACAATAGAGGGGACGTTTTTAGCTATGTTTGGGAAAAGAGCTGGCTCAAATAAAGGATAGGACCACTGTTCACGGTGGATGGAACAATAACAGATGATAGAGGGCAAAACTATTCAACTCTTTTTGCTTTTGTTTTCAAAGAAAATTTTCTTTGTACTGTAAAGGTTGGAAAAAGAAAGCTAATAGAGCATTAAAATCTACTGTAAAGTGAATCAGTATCAATATGGTTACTACTTGCTTTTGGTGAGTTCAAGTTACTAGGCCCTAATGAAGGTACTTTGAAAGGACTAAGAGCTCTGATTGATGGGACTTTCACTGTCTTTGATCTTCAGAAGAACTCCAGGAACATTAGAGGTGCCACAGAACTGAGAAAGGCAAATGTCCTATTTTTCCAAAAAGAAAGAGTAGAAACTGTAAAGAATAGGTCAGTAAATGTCACCTCAATTTGTAGCAAAAACAGTAGATGTTTTAAAAGACTGTGAACTTCTAGAAAAGGAAGTAGTGATTACAAAGAGCCGGCACAACTTTATGAAAAATAGGTCATTTCAGAAAAACCTTATTCCCTTTATTGATAGGCTTAGAAAACTGGTAATAAGGGAGATATTGTATATTTCACTTAGATTTCTGCAAAATGTGTGGTAATTTATCACAAATTATTCTTGTGAAAGTGATGGTGAAATATGGGCTAGTCTGATGGTATAGTTAGATGGATTTGGC
This sequence comes from Trichosurus vulpecula, assembly GCF_011100635.1. Lineage (NCBI taxonomy): Eukaryota > Metazoa > Chordata > Mammalia > Diprotodontia > Phalangeridae > Trichosurus > Trichosurus vulpecula. The sequence continues at coordinate 20,902,704 of NC_050581.1, forward strand.
TTTAGTTAAATGGTTAGCCTCAATGTCATTTTCATGTTCCTTTAACAGGTCTCCAGTAGAGTCAGTGCTTAGACCTGTACTTTTTGCCAATTTTATCAGTGACTCTAATAAAGGCATAGATGACATGTTCATCAAATTTATAGATGATGCAGAGCTGGGAGAGATAGCTTGCTAACACATTGGATGAGAAAAGTCGGAATCCAAGATGATCTTGATAGGATGGGGGTTTTCCTTTTGTGTCTTTTAGCAATCATCAGCTGTTATTATTTTTCCCCTCACATTTATGCATTACTTTAAGGCCCCTTTTCCTTGTTGTATTGTCACTAAGTCTTACCCAGTTGTCTCAGGAAAATTCCCTTTCACTTCTTTTTATGGCTTTCATTCAAAACCTAGAGTAATTTTAAGTGTTTGATGAACACAAATCTTTTTTTGTGTTGTTGTGTTGTTAGACTTCTTTTTTCTTAGCATCTGTTTCTGTAACACAGATAGTGCAGTGGATAGAGTGCTGAGCCTGGAGTCAGAAAGACCTGAGTTCCAGTTCAGCCTCGGATACTTAATAGCTGTTTAGGCAAGTCTCTCCAGCTCTGTCCACCTTGATTTCCCCAACTGTAAAATGGAGATAATAGCACTTATGTTCCAGGATTGTTCTAAGGGTCAAATAAGATAATATTTTTAAGTTGGACCATGCACAATGCCTGATACATAGTTGTTATTGTTTGTCCTTAGTTTTCAAAGAGAACCATGACGTCAGAGAGGTGATAATTGGATTTAAGTGAGGGAGGGCTGTGCAAAATTACCATCCTCACTTTCTCCTCTGGAGCCATCTGGGTCCAGTGGCAAGATATAGATCAGGAAGACTGGAAATGACCCTGGCTGCGGTGGGAGAGCTTGTTCTTTTTTTGGCCCTAAGATTTTCAACAGATCCCAGTTTGACTGAGGCAATGCCCATTCAGTAATTAAAGCTAGGTGAGAAATGAGAATGGCCTGTTTTATCTAGTCAAAAAAAAGGCAACCTGGGAATCAAATGAGATAGTATTTGTAAATTGCTTAGCACAATGCTTTGTACATGGTAGACATCTTTCCCCTCTTCTCATGTTTTCTTCTGTTTAAAAGTGTATTGTTAAAATTTGTTTTTCTATTGGCAGTCCTTGATGTGTTAAAAAAATATATAAAATGTTCTTTGTCATAAAATAGTGAACCAACTAAATATTGCAGCTATTTTTGGATACAAAATAAATATCATTTTTATACACTTTTAATTATAGACTAGAGAGAATTTCTTAAATTATTTGAGGGATGAGACAATTATCAAAATAAATTGTTAATAATTAGAGTGATTTCTGTCTACCATTTTTCAAAATATGTTGTTTTATTGTACATGTTTCATCTTAAAACAAGCCCTTCTATAGATTTGAGGTTTAGGTTTTAAGGTAAATATTACAAAATATTGGAATTAATTGCTAATTTTTGACATGTAAAAGATAACTGGTAATATATTTAAGTAATATTATTAGTATTGACTGTGATTAAAGTTAAAATGACATGCAAACTACACTAATTTTTAAGGTCAAGGTGTTGAGAACGATAATCTTTAAAGTTTATATCCAAGTTGCTAGTATCAGTTATGGGAATTTTGTAACAAATGTATTTTTTATTGTACAAATTAAATTCCTTGACAAAGACTTATTTTAACTAGTTAAAAATGGCTTTAGGCATTCTCCCTTTTATTTATTGAGTTGAAAGAGAAGAGGTCAAAATAATTATAGGAGCAAATTTGGGATAACTGTAATGTATGTACAAGGCAGTGTCCAGCTTGCCTAAGGTACTTTTCCTTGTTTATATTTTACAAAATAATCTTAAAAGTATTTTAAGCTGCACTATCAGTATTAAATTTTACTTCTAAAATAACGATCAATAATCAGTCCTAAAGGTTTCCAGCATCAGCTTTCATTTTGTAATGCATGAGCTTTACTATAATATAAAACATTATGACATTTTAATTAGGAAAATAGATCATGGAGCTCCACATGCTAGAATAAATTTTCCAGGCACTGCTGCTTGGGTATATTGGGTATATCTTCTAAATTGGAATGAAAAGTACATTAAAATTTCCCTAAATTAGATCTGCTTTCAAAGTTGAAGAGTTTGAGAATGGTAATGGTGGAGGTAGGTGGCTTTTTAGAGTCTATACAGAGAAAATGAAAGCAACCCTTTGATATTTCAGCAGAAAGAAAATTTTGATTAGGGTCCTTGGACTACATCGTTATTTTCCATTTTTGTGTACTACAGGCAAAGGTGAAGATAGTGATGTACTCAGTATCAATGCTGATGCATATGACAGTGACATAGAAGGACCATGCAATGAAGAAGCAGCTGTGCCAGACGTACCAGAAAATGTCAAAAGTGAAGCTGGTCAAATAGATGACCTCCAGAAGGACATTGAGAAAAGTGTGAATGAAATACTAGGACTGGCAGAATCCAGCCCAAAGGAATCTAAAGCAGCCGCACTGACTGTCCCTCCCTCAGAAGATGTTCAGCCTTCAGCACAGCAGCTGGAGCTCTTGGAACTTGAAATGAGGGCCAGGGCAATTAAGGCCCTGATGAAAGCTGGTGATGTTAAAAAAATAGCTTAAGGGTATTGCATTTTAATAAGTTTTTGTATTTCCTTGAAGGGAATGATGTCAGTTTATTTCAGTTGTAAAATTTATTTGTATTTTATGTGACATTCCTCATTCAACCCTATTTCGCAAAGTCTGATCTTTGGCCAAAAATGCTTATGGTTATTTTTTGTTGGTTCTACTGTGAAGTTTTTTTTTTTAATTTTTTTATTTGTGACTCATAAAGCTGGATTATTTGGACATTTTGCTAGATCAGTATTTATTTAGGCCTGGTTATTTCTTGGCATCCATTAACAAAGGGTCCCAGATTACATACATTTAAGTCAAAAATACGACTTAATGCTTCACAAAAATAATGACCAAGTAGGTTGCCTTTTAAGACTGCCTGCACTTTTTCAGTAAGAAGTTAAATTATTTCCCTTGAAACTTCTTCACAATTAAAAAATTCAGTTTTGTATATGCACTTTTAAGAATATAGTATCTTGAAGATGCCTTTTATTGATTCTTGAAATATTCTAATGTGCTGTTGCCAGGCTTCTTATTGGATCCGAGATGTTAAGAATATGTATCTTACTAGTTAAAGCTGAAGAACTTTATTTTTTGGATAATTAAATGCATACTTAGAGATCTAAAGTGGCTGAGGCGGAGCCTTTTTACATAGTAACATAAATAATTTTCCAACAAACAAACCATTTTAAAAGGTATTTGGTTCTGTTGGACACTTTGTTGAGCTTGTTTCCTAATTGGAAAAAAAATTCATTTACATTCCAAGTTATGAGAACAGAGAATATTTTATTGTACCAAATTTTATCTGGGAGTTTTTGGTTGAAGATCTGATGTTATAATTCATTCAATTTTTTTAAAAAAAGGACTACTGTTCTGGAGGTGAAGACTTTTTGATACTTTGCCAATAATAAAGTTGTTTCATATCAGTGTGGAGCACTTTGATCACCTAATAAGGTAATAATTACCCTCTAGTTTTGTAGCATTTATAAGAAAATTAATGTCTTACATTCTATCTTCAGGATACTTATTTTTCTTTAGCAATAATTTTAAATTTTAGTACAAAGCTAATTTGGGAGACTCTTAGCTTAAAATAAATCAATTCTTACTGGAATGGATGTAATACCTTAATTTTTATACTTGACTATAAATAATGATATTCATCCGAGGTTTTCTAACAGCAGAAAATACATGGAGCTGCATTTTTATTATGTAGCTTATTTATTGTATGTTGGCATTGAGTTGATTTCCTATGGAAAGAGTAAACATTTGTACTGCATGTATTCTTTATTTTTTTTTCCCCATACCAATTTTTTTTAAGTTGCCATATTTTTTATCTCTGAGTCATTCTAATGAAACTCAACAGCCAAAAAGTTTTTAAAAAGTTATCTTTAAATTGGTAAGTGTGGATATTAATTTGAATATCAGATTCCCACTGGGACCAGTTTAAGATGAAATAACATTGATTGTGTTGAAGTAATTTTTTTCTTGAACTTGTAAAAGCAGACTAAGTTAAATGCTAATTTACTACTAATCTAGTGCAAAATGAACTTTTAAAAAGCTTGCCAAGTTATTAAATCAGGTAGATGATATGTTATGATGAAGTTACTGTAACAAGAGCTGTAGCATTTTGAGTGACTTAGGAATGACAGAAAGGACCACCTTTAAGGATCATAATTTTTCATTTAAACTCTGTTAAGTCACTGTGGTTGAAGGATATTTGAGTGGAGTGGGTGAGTATGAGGTGTAATGGAATGAATAAATGAGAAGTAGTCAGAATTATGCCCAAGACAAATAGGTTCTCTATTTTCAGTGCTGTAGGTGTGCAGGTGTATTCATTTTCAAATTGAAAGTAATCGTGTAAGGGCATAGTGAACAGAACAGAAAAAGGCTTGCTTTAGAAATATTTTAAGTAATGGAGAAAGTTGAGTATAGATCTGTAGTGCCATATAAAGCCAGTTGATTATTTAGTATTGAGTACCAGCATTGTTTAGAAATTTAAACTCAGGCATATTACAATAAACATTTAGCATGAAATAAGCAGATAAATGCAGGATGCATTAACCTTAAAGATTAAGAAAAACCCACTTGTGAAATGTTTCAACACAGCTTTTGTTTTTTCTAAAATAGCTGACATTATATAGTAAGCCCTTTATATTCATTACCTCATATGATCCTTACGATAGCTCTGTGAAGTAAGAAGGTTTTTTTGGTCTGGATTTGTGATTTCATCAGTGAGGGGAACTCTTAGTATAAAATCATCTTTGATGCAGATCAGTGACTTTCCTCTAATTGAAAGTCTTGTAGGGTTGCCTGGGGCACTGAGACTCTAAGGAATCCAGCCAATAATATATCAGAGGCAAGACCCGAAGGCAGGTCTTCCTGACTACAAGGCCAATCCTCTGTCCACTCTTAAAAGTAAATAGTTCAGGTAGTTCTGTCACCTTTTTATGGATAATGAAATGGATTCAAAGAAGTCGACTTGTCCAAAGGCATAGAGCAGAGGTTCCCAAACTTATTGGCCTATTGCCCCCTTTAAAAAAAAATTACTCAGCATCCCTCTGGAAGTCTACTTTATTTAACCCTGCATCTTAAATTTAGTAATTTATTGTAAATTTATGAGTTTTTTCCTCCATTGAAATTTTGATGCTGCAGTATTACATCGTGTAACCATCTAGCATCATATTGTAAACAAGTCATTACAGGCACACATTCCTGCCAGTGCACGCTGGACTTCCCAACAATGCACTACATGCTCGATTGCCAGCGTGTGCTTGTTAAGACCTGTTGGCGGACTTGGCCACTGTTTCAGCAATCCAGCTAGCAGCTGCTGTGGGGGATGTAAAACCAACAACAACCACCTCACAAAACACTGCAAGCCCAGGTTCTTTTGATCTGCTTTACTAAGGAAAGCAACATTAAGGGGTTAACAAACTTACTTTAATTCGGCATACAAATATCATTCTTTTAGTTCAGGGGAAAAAGCCAACACCCTGAACTACAGAACAAATACAAACAAATTACAAACATCAACAGACCAAATACAATTCATAGTTACCAAGAAAACCATCAACAGCAGAGTTTAGCCGGAAGGCCCTTATGGCAGCTGCCCAGAGTCCTGCACCTCCAGGAGTGAGAGCCTTAAGCAAATAACTCTGTTCTCTCTTTTTATACAGTTTCAGAGGTCATCAAACATCATCTGAGCAACCAGAACTTAGGCTCTTACTATTGGCTCTGGAGTTAGCTTCACTGGTCCCACCTGGAGCCCCACCTTAGTTACCAATTCACACCCACATAGGCTTATCACCTAATAGATAAGGGTTTGGGGCCTGGGGTTTAGCACTTAGTAAGGCTGAATCAAAGATGCCCAACTTAATTGATATTACAACCACTGATTGGTTATAACTTGCATTTTGTGTGTTTATTTGGGAAATAATCACTGTGACTTTAACTCTGTTACCTAACAGAGGAAACACGTACAAATGGTTTTTCAAAATTTTGTTATCTCTTCTTTCCTTATGCTTCCACTGCCCCCTTATTTTTATTCACCGCCCCCTGCCCCCATTGCACCCAAGGCTACTACTGTCCCCTTGGATTATTCCAGTGCCCTTCAGGACAGAGGTATTGGAAATCATAGAGCTGGGCTTCAAACTCAAGTCATGCTTCCTCAAGCTGAGTTGTCTGCTATCTTTAGGGTAATTTTCGAGGCAAAATTAATTAGCAGCTAAACATTGTTAAATCTCATTCACAAATCTATCCCCACTCATTCGTTAGTTCAGCAGCTTAATCAGACTTTTGTTTGACTTAGTAGCTAAACTTTTAAAAACTGCTTTTATTTTTTATTAAGAACTTAACAAAGTTTAACATTTCAATAAAAGAACATTTTTATAGTAAGCTGAACTTGTGGTACGGTGTGGAAGTAGCAGAGTGTGGTAGATAAAGAGCCAACCTCTGAGCCAAAGATCTTAGTTCATTTCCTCCCTCCAACATCACTAGCTTGCTGACCTCTTAGCAGATCACTTCACTTTCAGTGCTCTAAGAAACTCTCAAGGACAGTAACTTAATAACATGTGGACCTGCATTTCTAGAGAGAGTACCCTCATTTGGAAGTTGCTTATACCAATAAAATCACAGAGCCAGCTCTCATCAATTTAATATTAGAGTGACAAAAATGGCCTGCCAGCTATTAATTGTCAAAGGGCTATATGCATTAATAAACAATCTCAGGTACAAGATCTTAGTATTCTTCAGAATTCTCCATCCACCCACTTAAGTGTACTCTGAAAACATCACAAAACATTCCCAAATCTCCTTGAAAACCATAACCCCAGAGCCCTTAAAATTGAAATAAACCTTTTCTCTCCATACTTTATCATAAGAACCTATTTTCCATAAATGAGGATAATGATTTGGACTGAGGATTTTCATTCCGATCACAGATTACAGGCAGGGCAGAAACTGAGGCAAGTGGCTCTAAGAATCATTTCTAAACTACTTTGGTAATAAAGCTAATTCATTTATTAGTGCCTGTTTAGACCTAATAATGCAAGGTATTTAGAAATACTTCCCTAATTTTAAAACTCTTATTTCTATAGCACCATGAAAAATGAACTTAGAGGACATTTTAACTTGAGATTCTAATTATTTTATAAAGGCAGTAGTCTTGAGACTGAGACTTGAACTACCTGGATTACTACATAAGTATAATATTTTACAAATCATTTCAAACTCTCTAATTCTCATATTCCTTACCCATAAAAAGGGGAGTAAGATGACATGACTTCTCTGGTTCCTTCCAATTCAAGATGTCTATAATTCTAATAAACTAAACTTTTAGGAAACTGAAATTCCTGAAATGTTCTTATCAAGTTCTTATCAAGGTAAGTTAATTTTTGTTTTTGAAACTGGGGATGAGATAACCTTGCCTTATTCGATCACATTTTGCCCCTATATCTGGCTTGAATAAAACATGAGTGTGTAAATATATTTACATATCTTTGGAAGCATTTTTTTTTTTTTGCAGATTGAAACATAGTATTTTTATTTTTTTGTTTTTTCTTTTTTTTAAATTTAATTTATTTAATATATTTAGTTTTCAGCATTGATTTTCACAATAGTTTGAATTACAAATTTTCTCCCCGTTTCTACCCTCCCATCCATTCCAAGATGGCATATATTCTGGTTGCCCCATTCCCCAGTCAGCCCTCCCTTCTGTCACCCCACTTCCCCTCCCATCCCCCTTTCCCTTCTTCTCTTGTAGGGCAAGATAAATTTGTACGCCCCATTGCCTGTGTCTCTTATTTCCTAGTTGCATGCAAAAACTTTTTTTGTTTGTTTTTGAACAGTCTGTTTTCAAAACTTTGAGTTCCAAATTCTCTCCCCTCTCCCCTCCCCACCCAACCTCCCTAAGAAGGCAAGCAATTCAACATAGGCCAAATGCGAATCATTATGTAAAACCCTTCCACAATACTCATGTTGTGAAAGATTAACTATGTTTTGCTCCTTCCTAACCTATCCCCCTTTATTGAATTTGCTCCCTTGACCCTGTCCCTTTTAGCAAGTGTTTGTTTTTGATTACCTCCTCCCCCTGTCTGCCCTCCCTTCTATCATCCCTACTTTTTTATCTTCTTCCTCCTTCTTTCCTGTGGGGTAAGATACCCAATTGAGTGTGTATGGTATTCCCTCCTCAGGTCAAATCTGATGAGAGCAAGATTCACTCATTCCCCCTTACCTGCCTCCTCTTCCCTTCCTACAGAACTGCTTTTTCATGCCACTTTTATACGAGATAATTTACCCCATTCTATCTCTCCCTTTCTCCCTCTCTCAATATATTCCTCTCTTATCCCTTAATTTGATTTTATTTTTTTAAATATCATCCCTTCATATTCAGCTAACCCTGTGCCCTCTGTGTATATACATATATATACACACACCTACATTTATACATACATGGACACACACATATATGTATGTGTATATATATATACATATACATATACATATACATATATATGCATATTCCTTTCAGCTACTATGATACTGAGGTCTCATGAATCATACACATCATCTTTCCATATAGGAATGTAAACAAAACAGTTCAACTCTAGTAAGTCCCTTATGATTTCTCTTTCTTGTTTACCTTTTCGTGCTTCTCTTGATTGTTATGTTTTCAGCTCTGGTCTTTTCACTGAGAAAGCTTGAAACTCTTCTATTTTATTGAAAGTCCATATTTTGCCTTGGAGCATGATACTCAGTTTTGCTGGGTAAGTGATTCTTGGTTTTAATCCTAGCTCGATTGACCTCCAGGATATCGTATTCCAAGCCCTTCAGTCCCTTAATGTGGAAGCTGCCAGATCCTGTGTTATCCTGATTGTTTTTCCACAATACTCAAATTGTTTCTTTCTGGCTGCTTGCAATATTTTCTCCTTGACCTGGGAGCTCTGGAATTTGGTGACAATATTGCTAGGAGTTTTCTTTTTGGGATCTTTTTGAGGAGGTGATCTGTGGATTCTTTCAATTTCTATTTTGCCCTGTGGCTCTAGAATATCAAGGCAGTTCTCCTTGATAATTTCTTGAAAGATGATATCTAGGCTCTTTTTTTGATCATGGCTTTCAGGTAGTCCAGTAATTTTTAAATTCTCTCTCCTGGATCTATTTTCCAGGTCAGTAGTTTTTCCAATGAGATATTTCACATTGTCTTCCATTTTTTCATTCCTTTGGTTCTGTTTTATAATATCTTGATTTGTCATCAAGTCACTAGCTTCCACTTGCTCCAGTATCATTTTTAAGGTAGTATTTTCTTCAGTGATCTTTTGGACCTCCTTTTCCATTTGGTTAATTCTGCCTTTCAAGACATTCTTCTCCTTATTGGCTTTTTGGAGCTCTTTTGCTATTTGAGTTAGTCTATTTTTTAAGGTGTTATTTTCTTCGATATTTTTTTCAGTATTTTTTTGGTTCTCCTTTAGCAAGTTATTGACTTGTTTTCAATGGTTTTCTCGCATCATTCTCATTTCTTGTCCCAATTTTTCCTCTACTTCTCTAACTTGCTTTTCCAAATGCTTTTTGAGCTCTTCCATGGCCTGAGAGCAGTTCATGTTTTTCTTGGAGGCTTTTGATGTAGGCTCTTTGACTTTGTTGACTTCCTCAGGCTGTATGTTTTGCTCTTCTTTGTCACCAAAGAAAGATTCCAAAGTTTGAGACTGATTTGGAGTGTGTTTTCTCTGCCTGGCCATGTTCCCAGCCAACTTACTTGACTCTTGAGTTTTTCAGCAGGGTATGACTGCTTGTAGAGTAAAGAGTACTTTGTTCCAAGTTTGATGGGATGCACCGTTAATTTCAGAGCTATTTCTATACAGCCAGCTCTGCCACACCAGCACTCCTCCTTCCTCAAGAACCACCAACCCGGACCTAATGAAAATCTTCTGCAGGCTCTGCACTCCTGCTCTGATCCACGACTTAATTCCTCCCACCAGGTGGGCCTGGAGCCAGAAGCAACTGCCTCTCTAGTTCTGTAGCTGCACCTCACCCGGCTGCCCCAGGGCGGTGGCTGAACTGCAAACTCTTTTCACTCTGTCCCCTGCAGCTTTTCCCACTAACCTTCTCTGTTGTCTTTGCTGTTTGTGGGTTGAGAAGTCTGGTAACTGCCATAGCTCACTGATTCAGGGCGCTAGGGCTTGTTCCGCCTGGCTCCTGGTCTGGTTGGTCCTGATGCTGGCGCTGGGCACCCCTCCCCTCCTCTTCGTGAGCGATAGACCTCATCCAGTGACCATCCAGGCTGTCCTGGGCTGGATCCCTGCTTCCCTCTGCTATTTTGTGGGTTCTGCAGTTCTAGAATTTGTTCAGAACCTTTTTTTATAGGTTTTTGGAGAGACCTGGCAGGAAACTCACACAAGTCCATGCTTTCTAGCTGCCATCTTGGCTCCACCCCCTTGTTTTTTCTTTCTTGTGGTTTTTCCCTTTTATTCTGATTCTTCTTTCACAACATGCCAGAGAGAGGAGCACCAACATCTGGGTTTTCAAAGGGGAGGGGTGCTGCTTCAACAGCTACCCAGAGCCTCATCACCAACACTTTTTTCAATGAGTATGCTCCCCTGGAAGCATTTTTAAATTTTAAAAATGATAACTTTTATGATTTTAGTCTACATTCAGAAGCAATATGGTGTTTATACGATCATAGAATTTTAGAACTTGAAGAAAACCTTAAAGATCATCTCATCCAACCCCATTCACCCTAATACTCTCTAAGGCTAAAGCTTGAGCCTGGGAGAGGTGAAGTCACACAGGAAGTAATCTCTGTTTGTCTTTCTTCCACCTTGGCCCCAGGTTTGTTACTGAATGTGTCCATAAAATTAAAAATGGGTTCTGATAGCCTTGTAATTTGATTGCGTTATTTAGCCATGTCATTAAAGTGTCCATTGTGAGGATGGCTTTGGTTGTATGTTGCTTAGAAATAAGCTGCTATGGTCTGTAAGCTTTTATCAGTTCACATCATCTTTGTTGAGTCTTGTTTTCTACTCACAATTCTATACTAATTCCAGAATGAGTGAATTTTTAGGGTCATTCTTATTTCTGAGATATTTTACTTTAAGTTTTTCCTTCTGAAGATGGAGTGGGCCCCAAGGAACAGGAAAGAGTGGCCCCTGGGTCTAGCTAGCATAACCACTCTACCTTTTCTTAGAACAGCTTGAATCAAAACAATTCTTAGACCTAACCACAGCGATCACCAAGACTAATCCCCTGAGAGCTCACCCCTCAACCAATCCCCACGAACTTCGTGGTTAAGGAATTGTTCCCAGTTTAACACAGATGCAATGACTGCACCACCAGCCCCATAGTTACCTATGTGATGACAGGACCTTCATTAACATCTTAGGAATATTTTAATGAAGGAACTCCCCAGAGCACAAGTCAGGCCTTCCTCTGATATCCCCTGGGAAGCATCTCTCTGGCCATGGGCTAGCTAAAACTTCGGCCACCTCCATAGGTCCTCCTAGAGACGTAGGCCTACCCACCCACTTCCCTTCCGGATGACAGTGGAAGCCCTCTGTCTGCCCACAGCTGCAACCTACAAGTCTGATCTGCTTGCTTCTGCTAGCTTTCTGCAACAATAAATCTCTCTTCTAAATCTGAGTCTGGCTAAGTATTTTACTTGATACTCGAACTATTAGAGTTCTCCCACTGCAAATACAATGTGAATACCACATAGTCGGCCAGCCAACCAAGATCTATTATTATTTTTCTATAATCTGGAAACCTTATAATATCCTATCAGGGCTTCTTACACTTTTTCCACTCGCAACCTCTTTAGCACTTCTTAAACTGTATGGGGTTACGACCCACAGTTTAAGAAGAGTTGTACTAGATCATAAGATCACAGGTAAGAGTTGAACATCAGATGTCATCTAGTCCAGTACCCCTGAGGCCTAGGGTGGTAATGCTACTTCTCTAAAGTTAGACAGCCAGTATTACTTTCCCAGTTCCTCATTCCAATTCAATTCCAATTCCAGTGTTCTTTCAGCCTTACCAAATTGCTTCCAATAATTTAATTTTCTGCGGGGTGGAGCCAAGATGTTGGCTGGAAAGCAGGGAATTGCTTAAGCTCACCCCTAGATCCTTCTACACTCCTGTAAATAATGGCTCTGAACAAATTCTAGAGCTGCAGAACACACAAAACGGCAGAGGGAAACAAGGCTGCAGCCCAGGAAAGCCTGGATGGTCCCTTGGAAGGGTCTATCACATGGAGCTGGGAAGCAGAGTAGAGCCCAGCATGGGCCGCACCAGGACCAACCAGACTGCGAGCTGGGTGGAACAGTGCATAGTGCCCTAAATCAGTGAGCTGTGGCAGTTACCAGACTTCTCAACCCACAAACGCCAAAGACAACAGAGCAGGTTAGTGAAAAGACTACTGGAAAGGAGTGAAAAGAGTGTGTGGTCGGCCGTAGCCCCAAGGGCTTGGAAGTGGTGCAGCTCTGGGGCTGTTTCCAGAGCTCCAGCTGTGGTTGCTTCTGGCCCAGGCCCACCTGATGGGAGGAACTAAGCAGCGGATCAGAGCGGGAGTGCAGAGCCTGCTTGGATCTGGGTCGTGATCCAGGTTAGCAGTTCCTGGTGGGAGGAGGAATGCTGGTGTGGCAGAGTTTTCTGTGTAGAAGTAGCTCTGAAAACAGCAGTGCTTGGACCCAAAACCTTGGGAGAAAGTACTCTCTACAAGCAGTCATACACTGACATAAAGCTCAAGGGTCAAGCAGTTGGCTGGGAACATGGCCAGGCAGCGAAAAAGGACGCAGACTCAGATTGACTCAGACTTTGAAATCTTTTTTTGGTGACAAAGAAGACCAAAACATATAGTCAGAAGAAGTCAGCAAAGTCAAAGAGCCTATATCAAAAGCCTCCAAGAAAAATATGAAGTGGTCTCAGGCCATGGAAGAGCTCAAAAAGGGTTTGGAAAAGCAAGTAAGAGAAGTAGAGGAAAAATTGGGAAGAGAAGTGAGAGTGATGAAAGAAAATCATGAAAAACAGGTCAATGACTTACTAAAGGAGACCCCCCAAAATACTGAAGGAAATAACACCTTAAAAAATAGACCAACTCAAATGGCAAAAGAGCTCCAAAAAGTCAATGAGGAGAAGAATGCCTTGAAAGGCAGAATTAGCCAAATGGAAAAGGAGGTCCAAAAGATCACTGAAGAAAATACTGCCTTAAAAATTAGATTGGAGCAAGTGGAAGCTTTATGAGAAATCAAGAACAAAAGGAATGAAGAAATGGAAGACAATGTGAAATATCTCATTGGAAAATAGATCTAGGAGAGATAATTGGACTACCTGAAAGCCATTATCAAAAAAAGAGCCTAGGTATCATCTTTCAAGAAATTACCAAGGAGAATTGCCCTGATATTCTAGAGCCACAGGGCAAAATAGAAATTGAAAGAATCCACAGGTCGCCTCCTCAAAAAGATCCCAAAATGAAAACTCCTAGCAATATTGTCGCCAAATTCCAGAACTCCCAGGTCAAGGAGAAAATATTGCAAGCAGCCAGAAAAAAACAATTTGAGTATTGTGGAAAAACAATCAGGATAACACAGGATCTGGCAGCTTCCACATTAAGGGACTGAAGGGCTTGGAATATGATATTCCGGAGGTCAATGGAGCTAGGATTAAAACCAAGAATCACCTACCCAGCAAAACTGAGTATCATGCTCCAAGGCAAAATATGGATTTTCAATAAAATAGAAGAGTTTCAAGCTTTCTCAGTGAAAAGACCAGAGCTGAATAGAAAATTTGACTTTGAAACACAAGAATCAAGAGAAACATGAAAAGGTAAACAAGAAAGAGAAATCATAAGGGACAGTGGAACTGTTTGCTTTATTTTAAAAAATAATAAAATTAAAGGTTGAGAGAAGGGGAAAGGGAGAGATAAAATAGGGTAAATTATCTCATAAAAGTGGCAAGAAAAAGTAGTTAATGGAAGGGAAGAGGGGCAGGTGAGGGGGAATGAGTGAATCTTTCTCTCATCGGATTTGGCTTGAGGAGGGAATACCACACACACTCAATTGGGTATCTTACCCCCCATGAAAGTTGGGGGAAGGGAATAAAAAAGTGGGGACAATACAAGGGAGGGCAGACAGGGTGAAGAAGTAATCAAAAGCAAACACTTTTGAAAAGGGACAGGATCAAGGGAGAAAATTGAATAAAGGGGGACAGGATAGGGTGAAGGGAAATATAGTTAGTCTTTCACAACAGGACTATTTATCGGAGTGTTTTGCATAATGATACACATGTGGCCTTGTTTCTACAATCTGGCTAGCAGCTTCTGTGGGGGTGTAAGATCCACCCACAGCCAGCACCCAGAAAGCTGCTGGCAAGCTGGGAAAGCACAGGTTCTTTTGATCTGCTTTAATAAGGAAAGCAAGGTTAAAGGGGTTGACAAGTTTACTTTAATCCAGCATACAGACAGCATTCACTTAGTTCAGGGGAAAAAGCCAGCACACTGAACTTCAGAATAAAATACAAACAAATTACAAATATCAACAGACAGACCCAATACAATTCGTAGTTACCAACATCTAGGTTCAGCCCGGGAGCTCAGAACAAGGGCTGGCCCAGAGTCACGGGCCACCACTGCTATAAGGAGGAGCTCCAAGGAACAGACAGCCAACCCCTGGTTTTTATATCTTTTTCAGCATCAGGGGTGAGTCACACAAGCGACTCACCCACGTGACCTAGAATCGTCACAAAGAGGCGGACTTCATCCCACGTGGTCTAAAAGCCTCTGCTGTCCCAGACATGTAAACTAGGCCCTCCCTGGAGTTAGCCCCACCTTGGGCCCCACCTTAGTTGCCAATTCGCACCCACTAAGGTATTACACCTAATAGGGGTTTGGGCCTGGGGCTTAGCACCTAGTAAGGCTCAATGAATTACTCAAAGGGAACAAAAGCCAAATTATTCAAAGGCACTTGTTGAACTAAGTGCTAAGGAGCCCATTTTTGGTTACCAACACAGGCCTATGTTGAATTGCTTGCCTTCTTAGGGAGAGTGGATGGGGAGGGAAGAGGGGAGATTATTTGAGACTCAAAGTTTTAAAAGCAGATGCTCAAAAAAAAAGTTTTTACATGCAACTGGGAAATAAGCTATACAGGCAATGGGGCATAGAAATCTGTCTTGCCATACAAGAAAGTAAGGGGAAAAGGGATGGGGGGGAAGAGGGGAGGGGGAGACAAGGGAGGGCTGACTGGGGAACGGGGCAATAAGAACATATGCCATCTTGGAGTTGAGGGAGGGTAGAAATGGGGAGAAAATTTGTAACTCAAAATCCTGTGGAAGTCAATGCTGAAAACTGAAAAATATTAAATAATGAAGTATGGAAAAATAAAAAAAAAGAAAAGTGTAATGTTATTTTCTGTAGAGCAGAATTCAGAATAAGGTGGCCCTATTCTTGACTCCATTCAAGGTTTGTAATTTAAGCTAATGAAATATGGACCAGAGCTTATAAAGCCACTTCAATCTATCAAACCTGGCCATGAGCCTTTAGCTGTTGAGCTATTTCAAGAATTCATGGAGTGAGTAGTACCATAGTAGTTCAAATATAGGTCTCATTTCTGAGATAAGATTTATTTGAATGGAAAAAAGAATGGAAATGCACCAAAACTACTTTAAACTACTTTGTTAAATATTTTTATTATGAAAGTTTGTGGTGTGAATGGGAATTAAGTGAATATCTACTCTAAAGCTACCCACAGGAGGCAACATTCTAGGACTTGTTGGGACTTACAAACCCTAATTCTGATATAGTTAACAAAATAAAAAGGTTGTCACTCCCATCTGTATATTTCTTAACTAACCTGTGCCTCTTACAGAGGCTTGAAGTCTGGCAGACAAAGGTCAGTTTGAATGTGTTGACTAGCTTCACTCAGACTTCATTTAATCTTAGATTTTGGGAAAATATAGTAACATATATTTAGACCATTAAGGTTTATTATTTCTTATTAAAATAGCATTGTGATATTTAAGTGTTATTGTAAATGTTTTACCAACAGGTAATACAATGTGTTATTTGAGTGGTTCTTATCTATAATGAAGGTTTATTTTATACTTGAGACAAGAAAAGTAATTCTAATTGATGGGGAAAAAGAAGAGTTCTAAGAAAAACATGTTAAGAATACTTAATCAGAAACTTTTTGTAATGAGAAAAATGTATTAACGCTATATAGATAGTTGATTGCCTGTAATTAATTTTTGCAATTCTCTGAGCTTTGTTGTGGTGCTTTAAGTTACCAGCTTTACAATGAAGGCTCTTGGATTGACTTACTAGATTTCAATAGCTTTACTATGTAATTTAATTTTTGCATTTATTGAAATGTAGACTTAGAATTTTTTGTCACACGGCTTAGTAGTTTGTGTTGAAAGTGTATTATATATTAAAAGCATAACTGAATTATTTATGACATCCTTTAGATCATTTGGTTTATTTTTTTACTAGCCTAAAGTTTTAAAAACTTATTTTGTATGCTGAGAACCAAATCCTATTATCTTTGAGATGTATGGGCATTTTGATTTGCTTGAAGGTAAAAACATTATGAACTCCTTTCTAGAGAAAAGGAATTTCATGAAATGAACCTTTCCTTTCATTTGAAAAGAACATATTTTTAGTGTTTGATTATATCGCCAATGCGATACCCACAGCAGCTGCTATTTATATGCAGGTACATTTCCAGGTTTGAATTGCAAAATATTACAGACTCTTTTGCTCAAAGAGAAAACCAAGATATTTTTTCATATACCAGATAACCAAATCCCCCATAACAAAGAGGTACACATTACCAGTGCAGGGAATACCGCCATCCACAAGCCTTCCCTCGATCTGGCCTCCCCCCAAATAAGCTTCCTTAAGCAAAATTCCCCTCTCTCTCACTCATGCTAGCTGCTCTGCCTCTCTCCCAGCTCTACCTCGCATTCTAAGCTCTGCTCCACATGTTCCTGCTCTCCCAGTTTGGCAAACCCCTTCTCCCACCACAGGCTCCATCCATGCGACTCAGGCTCAAAGCAGGTCAGATAGGCCTGTTAATGGACAAGCAAAATGTTCACATTCCATTAATAGTAGATAGATAGATACACATTTATTGTGCTATGTGCCATGAACAGTGTTAGGCAGTGGGGATTCAAATACAGAGGATGAAACAGTCCTAACTCTCAAGAAAGTACACATCATCCAGAAATCCAAATGTAGCAGTTACTCTTATTGAGACTCTAAATTGAGGCTCTTTATGGTAATTTGATAGAGAACAATAATTTAGATGTGTCACTTTTTAAAAAAAATTTGTTTTTACCTATGAATAATCCAGGGACACAATTTTGTTTTTACCTGTGGATAATCCAGGGATTTACTTGATTTTTTTAAAAAATTATGATATTTGCATTTTAGCAAGGGAAATGTTTTGCCTGAGGTGATGAGAATACAAAAGTTTAGGTAAATGAGAGGTTGTTTTTTTTGAACAGCTCTCCACCCCCCAAAAAAGTTTTTTTGAAAAAAAAATGGTCAGTGGTTTTTCCAAGGAGATATTTCACATTGTCTTCCATTTTTTCATTCCTCTGGTTCTGTTTTATAATATCCTGATTTCTCATAAAGTCACTAGCTTCCACTTGCTCCAATCTAATTTTTAAAGTAGTATTTTCTTCAGTGGTCTTTCGGACCTCCTTTTCCATTTGGCTAATTCTGCCTTTCAAGGAATTCTTCTCCTCATTGGCTTTTTGGAGCTCTTTTGCCATTTGAGTTAGTCTATTTTGTAAGGTGTTGTTTTCTTCAGTGTATTTTTCAGTATTTTTTTGGGTCTCCTTTAGCAAGTCATTGACTTGTTTTTCATGGCTTTCTCGCATCCTTCTTATTTCTCTTCCCAATTTTTCCTCTACTTCTCTAACTTGCTTTTCCAAATCCTTTTTGAGTTCTTCTATGGTCTGGGACCAGTTCATGTTTTTCTTGGAGGCTTTGGTTGTAGGCTCTATGACTTTGCTGTCTTCTTTAGGCTGTATGTTTTGGTCTTCTTTGTCACCAAAGAAAGAATCCAAAGTCTGAGACTGAATCTGGGCGCGTTTTCGCGTCCTGGCCATATTCCCAACCAACTAACTTGACCCTTGAGGTTTTCAGTGGGGTATGACTGCTTGTAGATTACAGAGTTCTATGTTCTACGTTTGGGGGGGAGGTGCCAGCTCTGTCAGAGCCGCACTCCTCCTTCCCCAAGGACCCCCAGTCCAGACTGGGCTCAGATCTTCGGCAGGCTGTGCACCCCTGCTGTGATCCGCCACTTATTTCCCCCCACCAGGTGGGCCTGGAGCCGGAAGTAACAACAGCTGTAGCTGCCCCACCTCCGCTGCCCCCCGGGGCTGGAAGCCGAACCGCGAACTCCTTCCACTCCCGCAGCTTTTCCCACTAACCTTCTCCGCAGTCTTTGGTGTTTGTGGGTCGAGGGGTCTGGTAACTGCTCACGTATTCAGGGCGCTAGGGCCCCCTCCGCCCGGCCTCTGGTCTGGATCGTCCACGCCGCTCAGGCTGGGCTCTGCTCCACTCCGTTCCCAGCTCCCAGCTCCCAGCTCCCAGCTCCGTGTGGAATAGAGCTCACCCAGAGACCATCCGGGCTGTCCTGGGCTGGAGCCCTGCTTCCCTCTGCTGTTCTGTGGGTTCTGCCGTTCTAGAATTGGTTCAGAGCCATTTTTATAGGTTTTTGGAGGGACTCGGGTACGGAGCTCACTCTAGTCCGTGCTTACCAGCCGCCATCTTGGCTGGTAAATCAAGATATTATAAAACAGAACCAAAGGAATGAAAAAATGGAAGACAATGTGAAATATCTCACTGGAAAAACCACTGACCTGGAAAATAGATCCAGGAGAGATAATTTAAAAATTATTGGACTACCTGAAAGCCATGATCAAAAAAAGAGCCTAGATACCATCTTTCAGGAAATTATCAAGGAGAACTGCCCTGATATTCTAGAGCCACAGGGCAAAATAGAAATTGAAAGAATCCATCGATCGCCTCCGCAAATAGATCCCAAAAAGAAATCTCCTAGGAATATTGTTGCCAAATTCCAGAGCTCCCAGATCAAGGAGAAAATACTGCAAGCAGCCAGAAAGAAACAATTTGAATATTGTGGAAACCCAATCAGAATAACCCAAGACCTGGCAGCTTCTACATTAAGAGATCGAAGGGCTTGGAATGCGATATTCCGGAGGTCAATGGAGCTAGGATTAAAACCTAGAATCACCTACCCAGCAAAACTGAGTATCATGTTCCAAGGCAAAATATGGACTTTCAATAAAATGGAGGACTTTCAAGCTTTCTCAGTGAAAAGACCAGAACTGAATAGAAAATTTGACTTTCAAACACAAGAATCAAGAGAAGCATGAAAAGGTAATCAAGAAACGGAAATTGCAAGGGACTTACTAAAGTTGAACTGTTTTGTTTACATTCCTACATGGAAAGATGATGAGTATGATTCATGAGACCTCAGTATTAGGGTAGTTGAAGGGAATATGCATATATATATGTTTATGTATATATATAAGTGAATGTGTATGTATGCATGTATCTATGTGTATATGTATGTATGTGTATGTATGTATATATATATATATGTAAAAGAAAGAGAGCAGACACAGGGTGAGTTGAGGATGAAGGGAAGAGAGCTAAAAGAAATAAAATGAAATTAAGGGATGAGAGAGTAACTTACTGAGAGAGGGAGATAGGGAGAGATAGAATGGGGTGGATTATCTCCCATAAAGGTGGTAAGAGGAAGCAGTTCTAGGAGAGGAGGGGAGTGGGCAGGTGAGGGGGGATTGAGTGAACCTTGCTCTCATCAGATTTGGCCTGAGGGGGAATACCATACATACTCAGTTGGGTATCTTACCCCACAGGAAAGAAGAGGGAGGAAGATAAAAAAAAAAAATAAAAGGCAGGGGGATGATGGAGTGGAGGGCAGATGGGGGTGGAGGTAATCAAAACAAACACTTTGGAAAGGGGACAGGGTCAAGGAAGAAAATTCAATAAAGCGGGATGGGTTGGGAAGGAGCAAAATGTAGTTAGCCTTTCACAACATGAGTATTGTGGAAGGGTTATACATAATAATACATGTGTGGCCTAGGTTGAATTGCTCAACTTCTTAGGGAGGGTGGGTGGGAAGGGAAGAGGGAAGGGAATTTGGAACTCAAAGTTTTAAAATCAGATGTTCAAAAACAAAAAAACTTTTTGTATGCAACTAAAAAATAAGATACACAGGCAATGGGGCATAGAAATTTATCTTGCCCTACAAGAAAGGAAGGGAAAAGGGGATGAGAGGGGAGGGGGGTGATAGAGGGGAGGGCTGACTGGGGAACAGGGCAACCAGAATATACGCCATCTTGGAGTGGGGGGGGAGGATAGAAATGGGGAGAAAATTTGTAATTCAAACTGTTGTGAAAATCAATGCTGAAAACCAAATATGTTAAATAAATAAATTGCATTAAAAATAAAAAAAAATAAAAAAAAAAAGAAAAAAAAATGATTCTTTTGTTCATTCATTTCAGTTGTGTTTTACTCTTTATGACCCTATTTGGAGTTTTCTTGGTAAAGATACTGGAATGGTTTGCCATTTTCTTCTCCAGCTCGTTTTACAGTTGAGGAAACTGAGGCAAACAGGGTTAAGCGACTTGCCCAGAGTCACACAGCTAGAATGTGCCCGAGGCCATATTTAAACTCAGGAAGATCACTCTTCCTGACTCCAGGCCAAGCACTCTATCCACTATACCAACTAGCTGCCCTTGTAGTGATAGTAATACTTGTTAAGATAATAATATTTGTTTCCTACTGATGTCAATATATGATGACAATTATGATTTTTTTTAAAAAAGAGATGCTCCTTAAAGCAAGATTCAGGAATTGCAAATAGTTTTTATTTAGGCAATATAGTGCATTGACTCTATTCTATCTTAATCTCTCTGTGAAAACGGCTAAACATAATTTCCTATTGTAAAAAAGTTCATTTGAGGGTTAAGCAGTTATGTAATAACCTGTAAATAGGGGATTGTGTATTTAGCAAACATGAAGAAAAGGAATACAGTTCTAAAAGCATACAGATACCAAATTAAAATCTGATTATGAACTCCTATAGCTTAGTCACAGTAATATAAACCTTCATGTTTATTGCTAAGTCAATCTGTAATATGTGGAAAGAGAAAAAAATGTTTATTATGTTTACTTTATTTATGGCCAAATTTAAATGTTAAAATACTGCAATTTTTTTGTCAAGTTTCATGTTTTATGGTTTTTTTCTTGCCATTAATATTAAAATATGTAAACAGGATACGTAAAAGGTGAAGAAAATTCTGAAGCCTGTAAAAAGATTTTTGCTGCATACTAGTTAATCAAACTGATGCTGTAGTCAGAGGGGGAAAGAACCAAAGAGCATAACTGTAAATATTGCATGGTTATTAAACTGCGGACAAGTAATCATCTCTGTTTTTTAAAAAAATGCAAGTTCACATGGCAGACCATCTTTTTAAACGCATGATAAGATACCATTCTTTTCGATATGATCTGTATACTATGGGACCAGAACTTCAGTGCAAATTTTAGGGTATATAACCAAAATGGTTCAGCAATATATTGTAGCTTACAAGAATTATGTCCATTAAATGAAATACCTATTTGTAGAATAGTTTTGCTTTTAATCTTTAACTTGTATCAACAAAAAGAATTTATTTTTAATACCACCACTTAACTATCAGTAGTCATTTGAAAGCTTAGATTTCATTTCCTCCCCCTTCACAAAAGACCAAAGTTTGGAAGGGAATTCCACCTTTGTCCATCCATGTCCCAGAATGATTCCCATGACAACAGATCTGACTAATGATGGTCATTTACCCCATACTTTTGAAAACCTGCAGTGAAGAGGAACCTACCTCTAGAAGCAGCCCATTTCCACTTTTGGAAAGCTCTAATTATAGGAATCTGTCTGACATCAAACCTTAATCTGCCTCTGCAACATCCACCCTCAATGCAGCTAATTCAACTGTTTGTGGAAAGCACAGGAATTCTAATTCTACTTCCACATGATAGTCCATCAAATACATGAAAAGTCTAGTCTGAGTCTCTGGGCTCAATATTCCCAGTTCTTTCAGTCATATCTCATGGACTTGAGACCTTTCATTGTTGTGGTTGCCCCCTCCTGGACTCTTCCAGTTTTATCAATGTCCTTTTAAACTGTGGTGCCCCAAACTGTACACAGTACTGAAATCTGATGAGGATACAGTACATTAAAACTATCCTTCCTGGAGGCTGCTCCTCTTAATGTAGCCCAAGATAAAAACAGTTCTTTTGGCTATCATCACCCTGCTGATTCATTTAACATTGCAGTCCATGAAAACTCCCAGGTCTTCTTTCAGACAAACTTCTATCTAACCACGACTCTCTCATCCTGTAAATATGAAGTTGAGTTTTTTGAACCAAACACATTTGTCTGTATTCAATTTCATTTGATTAGGTTCATTCTGTTTTTTTCTAGCTTGTCAAGATCTTTCGGATCTTGAGTGCATTTCAGTGTGTTAGCTGTCCTTCCCATCTTTTTATTATCTTCAAATTTGGTAAGCATTCCATATATGCTTCTATTTTAATTTGAGAAAAATATAAAAACCCATCTAGGCTGCATGTGTTGCTCACAGATGGCATGAGTGAGACGGGAGTCATCAACTCTTTCCTTTTAGTGAGATGAGGGATCATCAGTTCTTAACATACAATGCTACTCCTGACCAAGATCCTTCAGCCTTTACCATCTCCGCTGCCTCTATACTGTCCAGACCCCTGGCACTGTCATTTCTCTTCCTGATAGGACTTAAGGACCCCCAGGACTTGACGTCTGTCTTATAGCTGAACTTTTGTTTCTTGCATTTGCTTCACGCCCCCCCCCCTTAACAAGACATATAGTAAACATTTAATAAATATTTTTCATTCATTCTTTCACATATCCCTGAGGCACTCTACAAAGAGAGAGCTGCAAAGTTAATATAGAACCATAATGACTGCTGTGACTGGCCTTTCGAAAAGTAGCAAAATCCATTTGTATTCTCACGTAGGCTACTTCTCTCTATATTTTCTATGGGAGTCTCAAGATACACTTTGTCAAATACTTTGCTAAAATCTAGGGAAGCTAGCTTGAAGGCCTTCTCCTGATCTGAATTTCCTAATGTCAAATCAAGAAAGATTATTCTTGAAGGCCTGATCTTGAAGTTTTTTTTGGTTTGTGTGTTGGGATGTGTGTGTGTGTTTGATTACCACCCTCTCTTCTAGATGTTTATTAACCATATCTTTATTGGTCTGTCCTAGAATTTCCTCAGGAGTTGAAGTCAAGTTCATTGGCATATATTTTGCAAGTTTTATTCTCTTTTTTTGAAAATTGGGACATTTGCCCCTTCTAGTCCTGCAGCATCTATCCTGCTTTTCTCAGTCTTTTACCAGCTGTTGACAGCTCTGTAATGACATCCATCAGTTATTTGAGTACTCGATGCTATATTGGATAGGTGGCTTGAATTTATCAGGGACAATGAATTGCCCTTTTGTATCTCCTTACTTACCTTGCATGACTGTTAGTCATTTTTGTCCTGTCATTTCAAGTCTAAATGTCTTCTCAGAGAACAAAATAAAAATTATGAGCTCTACTTTTTCATCTGGCGGAAATTATTGTCTTCCCATCCATCCAAGCAACGGTCCTGTTGCTTTTTTGATCTTCTCTCCCAGTATAACTAAAAAAGCTCTTTTTGTTGTCTTCAGCTTTCCTTGCCAACCTTAACTTGTTCTGAACTTTAGGGTTCACGACACTGTTTTTACAGGACTCAGCCACACAAAATAATTTCTCATTTCTCGATTTTGCTTCTGTTTTCTGTACATATATTTTTAAAATCCAGGTTGGTTGGTGCATCCACAAAAGTCTCTTTAAACAAATCCTACTTTTCCTTTTCAATGGAATTTTCATATTTCATATCTTCAAAATTTTATTCATGAGTGAAAAATTTCCCCTCCCTCCTTTAGTCTTTGGCATCTTACCCATCTTCTGACACAACTGAAATCTACTTTCCCAAATCTGTGGTACATGTTAGACTATGCTTAGTTTTCCTTGTCTCTATCACAATAAACTTTAGAATGGAGTGGTCATTTCCCCCTAAAGTTCCCATCATTTTCACAAGTTTCTCCCTCTTAGAATCAAATCCAGAATATAATTTTCCCTTGTGAGTTCTTCCACCTTTTAAAGAATGAATTTAAAGCAAGTCAAGAAATCACTAGCTTCTCTGCTTTTAGCAGACACAGAGACAGGTTTGGAATTTGTTTCCTAAATTCCTCATTTATACTCCAGTGACTGAAGCACTTCTGTTTCTCTTTCCTTTAACCTTCATTCAAATACGGTAATAGTAATGATGATAATAGGTAATATTTATATAGGGTCTACTATGTAGCAGGCACTGTGCTATGCTCTTCACAAATATCTCATTTTACTCTCACAACAACCCTGGGGATGCTTTTATTATCCAAATTTTACAGATGAGGAAACTGAGGCAAATAGTGGCTAAATGACTTGCTCAGAGTCCCATAGCGACTAATTATCTGATGCCTGATTTGAATGCAGAGTCTTCTTGACTCCAGGCCCAGCACTCTATTCATTGCTCCATCTAGCTGTCTAGTCTGCCTAGTCTCTGTTTTGCTTTCTGCCTCTAATTTCTAGGACTTACTAACAAGCCTATCTTCTTAATATACCATGCTAGACTGACTTACATTTGTCTCTTAACCTCTTACCTTTTGTCTCTTTTTAAATAAGTTATTGCCTATCCATAACCATGATCTAGTTATGGGTTTCATCTCACCAGTTCTCAGTAATACTAGGTCAAATTTGCCCTCTTGCATTAGAAGGGCCATTTTCAAACGATTTAGCACCAAATTCACCTCAAAGTGAACAGCCCTCCGTACTAGGTTCTAGCCACATGGGGAGCTCAGCAGGCTCCAGGAAGAGGGAATGGATGATCTTTGACGTTCTGGCATCATCACACGTAGAAGGGATTGTTATATAAAATTGTGAATAATGTTATAAAAACATATATAAAAGTGAATAAAAATACATACAACATATGATATAAATTCTAAATAATTATAAAATTTTAGATGACAGCTGGGAGAGATAGTAAAACATTCTATAAACAGGATTGGGATCCAAAAGGATCATTATAGGGTAAAGCATTGTGCTAGATGTAATAAGATTAAATTTACTAGGAATAAATGATAAGTCTAGAACCTGAGTACAAAAAAATCCACGAAAATAAGACAAAGAAGGCATGGATAGATAGCAGTTTTGAAAATAGTCTGGGTGTTTTAGTGGACTGCTAACTCAATATAATTCTGTAGTATAATGTGGCAGCCCAAAGAAAAAGCACCCTAGTACTAGGGGCAAGCACAGAGTTCTCTTAGCTCTTTAACCTTCCTCCCAAGGCCAACCCCTCTCCTGTAAACCTATTGGAAGATGACAAAGAGGGCCATCCACCACCAAGAAACCAAAGCATTCCTGAGCATCTTGCCATCTGCCTTGGCACTGTACTCTTCTTCATCTGAAACAGCCATTCTCTGGACCTGGGACCTGACCTCCAGGAACCAGGGGTGCCTTCCTTGACGTCTTCCCAACTTTGTTATACCGCTCTTTGAAGTCTCATTGTTCAGTAGTCTCTTTCCTGTTCTCTTGGAAGCTGGCTCCTCTGTTCTTCACACAGGGAAATCCCAGCTGTGTGCCTTTGTGCTGGCCCTCCCACATGACTGGAGTTTATGCCCTCATCTCTGTCTCACAGAATCCTTAACTTCTTTCAGTCCACTGATCAAACACCTACATGAAGCCTTTCCATATCCCTCCAACTGCTAGACCTTCCCTACTTTACTTGTATTTAACTTCTTTGTGTTCATATGTACATGTTGTTTTCTCTGATAGAATTAACCCACCAGCAAGCCTTTATTAACACCTGCTGTGTGTCAGAACCTATAGGGACACAAAAAAGAGCTTACATTCTAGTGGGGAATACAAGTAGATATAGATATAGATATAGATATAGATATAGATATAGAAATAGATATAGATATAAACAAAACAGAGAATAAAGGGTCCTTGAGAGTAGGTACTGTTTACTATTTTGTCTTTGTGTTCCCAGTGCCTAGTATAGTGCCTGGCACATAGGCAACTGTCAAGCATGTTTATTGATTAAAGACGGATATTTATTAAACAAATTTCAACAAAATCTGAATAAATTATTTATGGGGTGGGAAAATGAGTACCATGGTTTAATGAGTGTGGCCAATAATGTGTTTCTTTCATTTGGATCTACCTATTTTTGTAAGGTATCGCTTTAAGATATGATAAAGATATGATAAAGCAAAGTATTGAAATAAATAAGAGCCTAACTTTCAAATTGCCGTATCATAAAGGGTTAATTAAAAAAATAATAAGGCACAGACAATCATTGCTTTCCCTGAAAATATTGTTACTAATGATATTTTTAGTGAGAGTAAAATGGAGTTTTGGACCATTAAATGAAATAAAAACATTTTAACAACATTATTTAACCTTTATTACATCCTTTCTAATTTCTATTTTTTTGCTTTATAGTGTGTACAATCTATTGGTACAATATTACATGTATATAATTTGTAATGAATTTAACACACATGTATTGGGGGTGAGTGCTCAAATATATATGTATGTATATGTAAATAAACACACACACACATACATATATTTTATTAGAGGTATGTGAGATCCAGAAAGGTTGGATGCCACTGCTACAGGTTCCTCCTGGCAGTATCGTTTAAGCCCATGAGAGCAAGTCTTGAGATATTCTCTGTTGCTTGGGGAGCACGGTAAAGCTCCCTAATGATTTTACTAGATCAATGAATAACTGCCTCAGTACTGTTCAGCGCAGACTCACCAGCCACTGCCCCTCAAGTTACTATACAAGTACACACTATACTTACTATACAAGTCCCAAGTCCCAAACTTCACCCTTCAGAGATCTTTGAAAAGTCCATTAAAAAAGCTTTTATTGTATCTTTCATCAATATTATAATATATAGTAATGATGGCATCTATGTATATAATGCTTTAATATTTGCAAAGCACTTGACAAATATCACCTCATTTGACACAAGAACCCTGGGAGGTAGCAACTATTACCTCCATTTTACAGATATGGAAACAGAGACAGACAGAGTTCAAGTGATTTGCCTGGATTAACACAGCTAGATTTGAACTCAGGTTATGAGGCTGGGTTTGAACTCAGGCCATTCTGACTCTTGCACCATCTAACTGCCTAAGTTTTCTGTTCCTCCCACAGGGTACTCCATCTCCCGACTCTTTATTTATATATAAATGCCTTTCCAACAAATCTTAAAGTGCTGTAGGGAGAAAAGGAAACTTTAGATGGTACCAAAAAAGCCTACCAGGTAACTATATTAACAGTACAACACTTTAAAATTTACTTTTCTCACAAAATAATTATAATAGGCCACTTTTTTATAAACCACATTTTATAAACTGCTTTAAGATTTGCTACTTCATTTGATCCTCACAACAACCTTGTGAGATACATACTATTTATTCTCATGTTTCTGATGAGGACATTGAGGTTGAGATAGGTTAAATGATTTGCCAAGGGTTGCCCAGCTAGTAATATCTGAGGCAAAGATTTGGATTAAGGTCTTGACTACAATTCTGGTGTTCTATCCCCTACATCATATAGCTGCCAACAACATCTTGGAGCAGTTTAGATAATACAGATATTCTCCTGATGAAATTTACTGATCTGAATTTATTATTAAATTAATTAAATTAATGATCTGAAACCAGGACTTTTGAATTCCAAATAACACAATAGAAGAAATACCGGCAGAATGATAACCAATTAAGAAGAGATGATATATCAAACAGGAAGTAAAAAGCGGGGCTGTGTTTTGCCTTTGTTCCCCAAGATTTAACACAGTTCCTAGCACATAGTATTTAATAAATATGATTTTGGCTGACTAACATGTGAACCAATTTTAATTCAAATAATCTGAGACCTTACAAATTCATAGCATATATTTAGAGCTGGAAGTCCTTAGATGTCATTTAGTCCAACCCTCCACTTGAGGCCCAGAGAGGTTGAAAGACTTGCCCAAGGTCACATCAGTCACATTGGTGACTTTTTTTTTTAAAGCAGAGTCAGAGTTTGAACTCAAGTCCTTCTAAATTCAGTAATTTTTCCATACTATTGTGCTGTGATGGTGAGGAAGAGATGCTATAAAGCCTCAAATTCTTTACAGAATAATTGTCCTGATCAGGGACTAGAAAACATTTTAACTTCAATGTGATTTAATTTCATCCCATAGCATAAGGATAAAAGCAACGAAAATAATAATAAACAAATCTCCATGCACATTCACCAGAGCATTGCACTCCGAGGGTGGCATGCTCAAAAGATTGTGGCTAAAAAAGTAAAGAACTAGGAGCAGACAGGAAGGTGATAGCAACAGAAGGCTACCTGGCCCAGGCCACCATATTAATTGATATATGACTACAATCGATTAACTTGTATTTTCTAACCATTGTCTTCATTTTAAAAATGGGGAAAGTAACATATTATTTACTAGATTATAATAGATTACTATAGATTATTGTGCTTGGCAAACTTTAAAGCTCTATACAATGTGAGCACTTAACATTATCATAAGTGGTAGGAATACTAGGCCTCTGGCATGCTGAGAACAGAACTATTTTTTTTTCCCAACTAAAAAGTATTTATATTCTCTCCCACCTTATCACACGCTAGGTGGTGGGGAAAACTGAGTGCCTATCAATTGTGAAATGGCTAAACAAATTCATTTTCACTAACCCCTAATTAAAATTTGGCACTTCCTTCAATTATGATTTTTTTAAAAAAATTTATTCAAAGAAGGGGTCCATGATACAAAAAAAGTTAAGAACTCCTGGACTAGAGCATGGCCGCATGGAATCCGGTAGCTTGTTAGGAGCTTGGGCTGCCAAAGTTAGAAGCTAGACATATTATCTAACTACAGGTTCAATCAAACATTTGCCTACATATTGGAATTGAATAGGGGGTGGGGATTCCAGGAAGGCTTTCTCTCACCCTCAAACATCTTTGTTGAACATTCTACCATTTTGCAAGAGTCAATAAGCTCCTGTTTTAAACTTGGAGAATTAACACATTAAGTGAGCTATTATTCATCCACAATTTAATATGAATTTCTTTTCTAAGATGGCTTGCCTCTTATTAACTAAATGAGATTAGTTACACTGGAGGAATGAATATTTTAATAGGACAGGAGGAAGAGGTAATTTTGGAGGATGGGGCATAGCCTAAGGGGAACAGGCATGGGTGGATCATCTATGAAAAAAAATCCCAGAGGTCAAGAATAAAGGAATGAATGAAAAAACATGTATTAAGCACTTTGTATGTGCCAGGCATTGTGGTAAGCCCTAGGGATACCCAAAAACTAGCAAGCAAAAAAGTCCTTGACCTCCAAGCATTTACATTCTTTTTTTTTTTTTGCTTTTTTTGCAGGGCAATGGGGGTTAAGTGACTTGCCCAAGGTCACACAGCTAGTACAAGTGTCAAGTGTCTGAGGCTGGATTTGAACTCAGGTCCTCCTGACTCCAGGGCCGGTGCTCTACTCACTGTGCCACCTAGCTGCCCCCTAAGCATTTACATTCTAAAAGGGAAGATAGATGTGAAAAGTAGAGTGAGAGAGTTGAGGGTGGTGCATGAGTATAGCAGCATGACTGGGAAGATGCCAAGATGTCCCAATTTTTTTTTAATCTTTTGTCAATGAAGAATAGAAGGTTGAGTGTATAAGCATTCACAGCCACTATTTGTATTGTTTTGCTGAATTGCTTACAGGGTTTAGATATTTTTGTTTTGTTTAGTCCATATTTGCTTTTATTTAGTAAAAATGCCACATATCTGTGATCTTATCAGTGTGGATTCTCTAGCCAGATCAGAATCTACTCACATCTTTTTGTCCTTTGTGACTCTCGTATGTATTTTTCTGTAATTGCTCCATCCAACATGGAGACCTAGGAACAGGGGTGTGCTAGAGCCAGCTGTAACTGACTCCTGAGAGTTGATTCTTAAAATTTCAGTTTGAGCATTTACACCTATTACATCGGCAAATACTACAAGTCAGGGCTTGATTTTTTTTTTGTTATGAATCCAGAAGAAAGTGAGAAAACCATGGAAAGTAGTTGTCACAAAGTCAGTTCTATTTATTCCTTAGGGGAGGTAGGAAATTGTATGAGGAACTGCTAAGTAATCCTTTTACTTTCTTGGATGGAAACTGTTGATTTATAATTGTTTGCAAAATAAGGATCACTTGATTTAGGGCAGAGGTTTCCAAACTTATTTGGCCTACCACCCTGTATCAGCAAGGCAAGCCACTACATAACCCCTTTTTTAAAAAAAATTATTCAGCACCCCCCTGGAAACCTACTTTAATGTTTTTGTTTTGAAATTTGCATCATTTCAAAAATTGAGATTTTTTTGAAATGATGCATCTTAAATTTAATAGTTTATTATAAATTTATGCGGTTTTTCCTGCATTGAAATTCTGATGTCACAATATTGCATCGTGTAACCATCTAGTATCATATTGTAAACAAAGTCATTACATGCACGTATTCCTGCCAATGCATGCTGGAGTTTCCAGTGATGCCCTACATGCTCGCCTGCCAACACTTGCTTGTTAAGACCTGTTGGCAGACTTGACCACTGGTTGGTTATAACTTGCATTTTGTGTGTTTATTTGGAAAATAATGGAATCACTACAACTTTAACTCTGTTATATAACAGATTAAACATGTACAAATGGTTTTTCAAAATTTTCTCATCTTCTCTTCTTTTCTTATGTTTCCACTGCCCCCTTATTTTTTTTTCAATGTCCCCCAGTTGCACCTGAGGCTACTACTACCCTATTGGATTATTTCAGTGCCCCACAGTGGGCAGTATTGCCCACTTTGGGAACCTCTGAGGGCTAGAAGTTTAGTCAACAGGCATTTATTAAGTACTTCTGATTGCCAGGCTTACTACCAAGCACTGGGGATATGAAGAAAGGAAAAACAAACAGCACAGTCCTCTGTCCCCAAGGTGCTTACATTCTAATGAGGGAGGGAAACAAAATATAAATGCTAGATGGATATGGGATATACATGGTGTAGATAGAAAGCACTCCCAGAAGAAAAGGAATCAAGATTGGGGAGAGAGGGGTGCCAGGTAACCAGAAAAGCAGTTTCCTTGTGGAATAGGTGGGTTTGAAGAAAGACAGGAAATCTGATGTGAGGGAGTGGAAGGGACTTTCTAAAACAGATCATTTGCAGACCAACATGCTCATTTTCCAGATGGGGAAACTGAGGTCATAACTGATGATCCTATATCTTCAAGTGATAGTCAAATCATGTTACATATATTCTTATTAAGATGAAGAATTGTACAATATATTTTTGAAATTTTTCATAACAGGATTTGGTTTTTTTTTAAACTGCAATAAAGGGATGTTTGAAAAAAATCAAAATCTTTGTGAAACACCTAATTGCTCATTGATGCTACATATAAAATCCCATATTACTATGTCGTATTTGTACGCCACTTTGAACAGTTATTTGAAAATATGTGTTTTGTAAAAAATGATTATTAATAACCAATATCTTGTAGATTTAGAGCTTCCCCAAGCCCCCTTCCAAAGTCCTGACTTTAAGTTCAGATTTTGCAGAAAAACATTATTAATAATGAGATTTAATTGACTCTCCTTATCCTGGTCAGCCCCTACCCAAGCTTGCAAGTAATTTAATCTAAAATAGGGAAGCCCACTGTGTTCTACTCATGCTTGGGTGGAGACAGATTCTTTTGTCTAGGTAACCCAAATCCAGGGGATTTGTCTGATAAAAGAGGTAGCTCCTCAGTCCAGAGGTGAAATGATGTAGGAGTGACGTCAGCCCCATTGAAAGGGTGTATAAACTGTATACCCTAACCCCAAAGGGAGCTCAGTTCCAAACTCAGTTTCAAACTCAGTTCCATGCATAGACATGTCGCCTTCTTTGAAAGAAATAAAAGCATGCAACAAACCTAATTCTGTTTGTCTTTTTTAGACTGAACTCTGAAGGTTGACAATTTGTATATTGCCATTATCCAGTTAAATTTTCATACAGCCTTGACTGCAGTCTAGTGAGTAAAATGTGCTTTTTCCCCCTGTCTCTCCTCCTCCCCACCTATAGCATTCAATGGACCATGAGTTACTGGCAAAACTTCACTTAATTTTTCTCACTTTTTTATTCACTTAAAAAATTTTGTGACAGCTGATAATATAATTGCTATTCACTGAATGAAAATAGGCCAGAAGGGATGAATTTGCTGTACAGTAATACAGTAATAATAGCTGATGTTTATATAGGCTTTAAGGTTTGCAAAGTGTTTTACATTATATAATCTAATTTGAGATTCGCACTAACCCTGGGAGATACTATTATTATATTCATTTTTCAGGTGAGGACACTGAGAATGAGAATGGTGAAGTAAATTGCCCAGGGTCACAGCTACTAAACATTCCATGAAGCAGGATTCAGACTCAGTACAGTTCTTCCTGACTCCAAGTTCCCCTTCTCTACACACTGTGACACTAAGATCTGAGTTCAAATGTGACTTCAGATACTTACTAACTGTGTGACCCTAGACAAGTCATTTAACTGCTGCCCTTATCATTCTCTTCAACTGTAAATTGGGCATAATAATAGCACCTCCCTCTCAGGGTTGTTGTGAGGATTAAATGAGATAATATTTGTAAGTGGTTAGTGATGCAGTTTAGGAGTGCGGGGACCCCAAAATACCAAGGTTCAGGGAGGAATTGTCTGGAAGGAATTCATGTGCTCAAACAGCCTTCTAGTCAAGTGGTGGAAAGTTTATTATAATGCTCATATGGCAGGCAGAGCTCCTTAAGGAACTTGCAACCTAACAGGAGTGATGCTAAAGTTTATATAGGAAAGGTACAGTGAATTGTGTGGCAGGTATGCTAATTAGGTGGTGAACATACAGTTTCTGTACCTTGGGCACAGGCATCATTCACTACTGGCATGGGGAGAGGGAGAGACTTCTAAGGGGTCTGTATGTCTGTGCCTCTACATCTGTAACAAGATAGCCTCAGGAGTTGACATCTATAGCTTGACCTCTGGATTGTATATGATAACAGTAGGTGATTGTTCTGCTGGTACAAAATGGTCCTGTTCATACAAGGGAAATTCTACAGAGGTCAGCTTGTTCTTGTGACAAGGAGAGATAGTTTGCCTCACTGGGGTCCACTCATGAGTTATTGCCAGAGATAGGATCTTTGGTCTGGAGAGAAATATGGTCCTAGGGCTGGGTCCAAGCACAGGCACCCCAACAGTTAGCACAGTGCCTGGACAAAAAGTTGGAGCTTAATAAATGCTTGTTTTCTTCTTTCTGTGACTGCACATGATCCTGTATGTCATTTTTTGATAGGAACAAGATCTTTAGTGAATTCCAGAGTTGAATAAAGAATACCTTCCCTTGGGAAACACAAAACTTAAATGTCTTCTCTTTGTCGAATTAATGCCAAATATATGGAAGGATGTGTTTGTATGTAATGTGCTTACATATATAGTAGTATATATCATCAGGAAAGTATTTGATTGTATGAAGCTTAAGCAGTCTAAGCTTTAATAAGATATTAGTTTGCTGTCCTTAACTCCCTCTATAAGTGATTGAGTGTTGCAATCAACCCATTTGACCTTATTTTCATTTTGTATGTATGTTTTCTTGAGCAGGGAACTCAAGTTGAATTTTTACAAGGACCCCTTTTCTTAGAAACTTTTATATTCAGCTAGTGAAAAAGATGAATGATCCTTTACCTCCATTGCAAGAGATTTAATAAGCAATATATAATTAAAACAAGGGGAATAAAATAAACCTAAGAGGTTCTATTTCAGTGTTTCCAATTTGTGTCATTTCTTTTTCTTTCTCTATTTTTTTTAATGGATGGAGGTGGGGGAGGACAAGAGAACTTCAGGTTTTTATATTTAATTGAACTAACAGCATGTGTTGACAAGTAATAAATAACAGCGGTTCGTAGTGACTAAATAAATTGGTTTCCACAAGCAATGATTCATCCTCTGTCTTTCATTGCCATCAGGTTAAGAGACAGCTTCTTTTTGTCAGCCTACAGGAGAAATATTTGATGGTGTAACAATTTTGTTTTCCTTCCAACCACAGGAAGCCCTTTTACAGCACAATGGAGTGATAGTGTTTTAAAAATAAATAAAAGCTATAGTAATTAAATCAAACTTTGTTTCCTTGTTCATTTAAAACTTTGTTAAGATATAATTGGGATGATAATGCTTCCTCAGTGGCCCATTGCAGGGCCATGAGGAAAGATTGTTACTTTGAAAAAGAGATGAGAGAAAGAAAGCATATATAATCAAAAAATAATTTGATCCTGAAAATAACCCAGTATCTGCAGGTATATAGTGATAAAAACTTAGAGAGGTTTGTAAGTGGACTTAGTTTTATGATTTTTAAAAAGTAGTGAGCCCTTTTTCGTGATAAGGATATCACAGATTAGATTTTTAAGGTAAAAATAATTAGTTTTCTAATTTTCTTTTAAGAAAATGTCAGGACTGTTGATTTCCCTCAATTGCTCCATTTTCCAAATTGTGATGTTTTAGTAATAACAATAATAGTAATAATAATAACTGACATTTATGTAATACTTTAAACTTTGCAAAGTATTGTATATGTATGTACACATATATACATGTACACACATATGTGTATGTGTATGTGTATATATACGTATATATATATTTCCCTCTGAGATTCACAACAACCCTTTGAGGGAGATTCCCACAGGTGTTCTTATGTCCATTTTGCAGATAGAAAAACTGAGGTTCAGAGTTCAGAGAAGATGAGTGGCTTGCTTACATAGCTAGTGAGTATCAGAGCTCTACATAATACTTATGGATTGTACCCAAAAGTGATGCTCTTGGTTACACAGACGAGATTAAAACAATTTTGGGGCTTCAGTAATAATGTCCCAACACATGGTTTCTCCTGGAAACAATCAGATATTTTCATGTGTGTCGGACCCTACGAAAATAATTAGTAGCCCTTAACTGTTGTATGGAAAATAAAAATAAGAATACATTTAAAATACTCAGGCTTATTTTATTCAATCATGTCTGACTCTTTGTGACCCCATTTGGAGTTTTCCTGGAAAGGATGCTATAGTTTTTCTTCTCCAGCTCA
This sequence comes from Trichosurus vulpecula, assembly GCF_011100635.1. Lineage (NCBI taxonomy): Eukaryota > Metazoa > Chordata > Mammalia > Diprotodontia > Phalangeridae > Trichosurus > Trichosurus vulpecula. The sequence continues at coordinate 20,938,160 of NC_050581.1, forward strand.
TTTTACAGTTTAGGAAACTGAGGCAAATAGGGTTAAGTGCATGACAAAACAGGAAAATGATAAATGTTGGAGAGATATGGGAAAATTGGAACACTAATGCACTGCTGGTGGAGTTGGGAATTGATCCAACCATTCTGGAGAGCAATTTGGAACTATGCCCAAAGGGCTATAAAACTGCGGATACCCTTTGATCCAGCAAAACCACTAGTGGTCTATAGCACAAAAAGATCATAAAAAAGGGGAAAGGATCCACATGTACAAAAATATTTATAGCAACTCTTTTTGTGTTGGCAAAGAATTGGAAATTGAGGGGATGCCCATCAATTGGGGAATGGCTGAACAAGTAGTGGTATATGAATGTAATGGAATACTATTGTGCTATGAGAAATGATGAGCAGGTGGATTTCAGAAAAAGCTGGAAAGACTTGCATGAACTGATGCTGAGTGAAGTAAGCAGAACCAGGAGAACATTACACATGGTAACAGCAACATTAAGCAACAATCAATTATGACAGACTTAGCTCTTCTCTGCAATACAGTGATCTAAGACAATTCCGAAAGACTCGTGATGGAAAATGTTACAGACATCCAGAGAAAGAACTATAGAGTCTGAATGCAGTCTGAAAGCATACTATTTCCGTACTATTTCCGGAAAATGCTGGTTCTATCTTACTACTATATATTAAATGCCTTTGCTTTGAACTAGTTGTGTTCTTCGGGTGACTATTAAAGGTAAATACATTCTGTTAAAAAAATTCTTCATATATGGTATGTAGTACAATTCTTTTTATGGAATTTTTTTAAAAGCAGTGGTCATAGGCCATATTTTATACTTTAAATGCAAAATCTATGCTATATATTTTTTCTTTTTTTGCATTAAAAGTCAAATGCTATAATGTAATTTATAAAGTAGAAAGACTTTTTTAATTAAAAAAAGTCTTTATTCATCCAACAGGCATTTACAATATACACTGTTAGTATTTAAAGCTATACCTAACTCATTTTCCAACCATCAGAAGATGGTCTTTTTTTCACTTTCTATGTCTATGGGGCAGATATTAAGTCATTACTTATTAGAATTTGAGAATACAAAGTTGAATTTATAACTCTACCACAGACACATCTTGAGGCTGTCTCTGAAGCACTGATGTTTCTACTTCAGCCTCTCCATTTTGGGAGTTGAAACATCCATCACACAGGGTCACTGATATTTATTTTGTTAGTTTAATGCTCTACTCAGGGAGCTTTTATTTTCTCTGGGCCATAACTAGGCTGCCATGCCACTTCCTGGTAACCCCCAATCATATTACTTTGATTCTGGTGCTCCTCTGCTCCCCAATGGTACTAGAGTCCTACCCCTGGGACCCTGAGGTCTCAGAAGTGAACTCTCATCTTATATTGCCCAGAACCAGACTACTTTATCATTTCCTGTCCTTTTACAAATCAGATCCCACTGGCGAAACTTCTGCCTCACTCCCTTCTCCCAACCCTAGCTTCCTTTGTGTGCTCTTCTATTAAAATATGTTCTTGAGGGCACATTTGCATCACCAGCTCTGAGCATTGTGCTTGCAAGCATATAGTAAGTGATTTCTAAATGCTTTTTCATTCATTCATTTATTGATCAAAGTCTTTAACAATAATTATTTGCCTTTTACATGTGCAGTGTTCTGAGTGAGTTCTGAGAAGGCTTTTTAGAAGCAAAGAGGCATCATAATGTAGTTGATAGGATGATGCATTTGAGTCCAGAAGACCAGGGTTTAAATCCTGCTTCAGAGAACTACTACTTGTGTAACGTTGGGTAAGTCTCTTCACCTTTCGAAGTCTCAGTTTCTTCATTTGTAAAATGGGTGAAATAATAGAATCCATCTCACAAGGCTTTTGTGAGACTCATGAGATAATGTATATGAAGTACTTCTCAAACCTTAAGTTACTATGTAACTATAAGCTGTAATTTGCTGAATATGAAACTGTAAGATAATTGTATGGTACCATTTTAAACACAAGTATAATACTCCTTAAAACCATTGTAGAAGACTCAAGTGGTATCTTGTAAAGGATTCTGAGGATGCTTAACATTCATCATAGAAAAGACCTTGGTTCAGTACTTCAAAAAATAAGCATCTGATGAATACAGTCCAGATGAAAATAGGTACATTTGTCTAGTGCTAAAATCACATTTTGTCTCTATGTTGCACATTAATCTCCAGTCCTTCTAACAATCACACCCACTTTTAGGACATAGGCTACTTACTACAATAAAATTACTACCATGTGAACTCCTTAGTCCTAGAATCAACCTTTTCCCTCTCCATCTGATTTTCTTATACTCTCTTTTCTCCCTCATTGCCCTGCATAGTAAAACCCTCACTTGACACCTTATTAAATGACACACAGTCCCATATTGGACTTGCACTCATTTCTTATTTCAAAGAAATTGGAAAATGAATGGTTAGTTGGCTTTTCAGTCTATTGGTGCAATAAGATCCCTCCCTATGCAGGTTAAACTAGTGGGACTATCCATAACTTAGTAGATGTCCCAATGTCACCATCATATTGCTTATATTTTTAAGAGCATGGACTCCCAAATAGATTTTCAGTTTAATCTTTTAAAATGTTCCTTCAAAAGAAGATTCATTAGCATCACTATGAAAAACAACGACCTCTAAATTCCTTCCTCTGTCTTTTTAATGAAATAATGTGTCATCCTCAAATTTTCGTTGTGACGTTGGCAATGACTGAAAAGAGCTATTGACATGACAATAGCCTGAGGCCCTATGAAACTGTTATTAGAGGATTGTTAAGGAATAATTTTATGCTCCTATTTATACCATGAATAACTTTTCTTCTTTTTAAATAATGCAGTGGGATAAGGAAAGGTGATTATTTATAACTCCTCTCTGTTTTCTTGTACCCAAAAAAGTGAAATAAATAATTTTTAAAATGAAGTACTGACAATTAATTTATCCTTTTTAAAAAAGGAATAAAAATGAACAAAAGAAAGTAATAAAAGACAGAATGAGCTTTATGGTTATTTATTTGTAAAAATAGAATTTTGAAATAATTTGGAGTAGTAAAAGAAAGATGCTCTAAAGTCATTTTGGCCAATGCTTCGTTTCAGAAAACATAGTATCTTTATCCTCCTTCCTATTGACTTCTTTGGCAATTCTGTTCCTTCACTGGGGAGCCTGGAGTGTTAAGCTTACGCATTTTTTAATAGTGAGCATGTCAATATTTCACCCAGGAGTAGATTCCATAGCAAATTATATAGTCAACATTTTATCTAGGCTCTGGGAGACAAAGTTCCCAGGAATTTATTTTGAATGTGTCTTGCTACTGAGTGAGCAAGAAAAATACAGACCCATCAGGGCTGATTGGCTGGTAGCTTCTGAAACACAATGCTAGGACATGCTCATAAGTAACAGAATAATGGAGAATTTATCCCAACCATCATTGGGCAAATGGGTTAGTCTATAAACAAATAGCTAGACAGCCTCTCCTAATTCTGTGAATAAATATCTATACATTTTCTGAGCCAAATAAAAAGGTTTAAGAATGAATCTATTAACAACAACCTCCCCCCAACCCCAAAATTCACAAAGCTGAAGAGATGCTCACTCTATTTGTTAGTCAATTTTTTGAAAGGGAAAGTGTTATTAATGTTCTTTGTTTTCATATCACAGTCATTTCTAGCTATAATACCTCCCCATCACTACCCTTATAATGAAGGGAAACCAAACCACACAACATTACATTCTGCAATAATATTCCCCTATAACTGTAAGGAAGGAAAAAGTTGTATTTCTTCATCTTTTCTCCAGTGTCACAGTAGGTCATTATAGTTATTCAGAGTTCAGCTTTGTCTTCATGGGTTTTTAAAAATGTACATTATTGTAGTCATAGTGTAAATTGTTTTCTTACTCCCTGAATCAGTTTGTGTAAATCTCCCCAATTTTCTCTGAATTCTTCATGTTCATCATTTGTTGTAGCAATAGTATTACATCATATTTACATGTTGCAATTTGTTCACAGTCAAACCCAAAAGATGAGCATCCACTTAGCTTCCAATATTTTGCTACCACAAAAGGTAGTAGAGCATTCTTATGGTCCTTGCTGCTGAAGGATGTTGAGGCTGGTGGATTGTCTAAGCATGTGAGTTCTTAGCTGCAATAGCGTGAGCCCCTGGGAGCAGAGGGCCTCCATGTTGTCCAAGGAGGAGTGAACCCATTCAAATTAGAAAAACATATTAGTTTAAAGCTTCCACACAGATCAGTATGGTAATTGGGCCTCCGAGCAGCTGCTGCACTTTCAGCCTGGGTGACATAGAGATCCAGTCTCAAAAAAATGTGCTACTATTAATATTTTTAAATATATGAGGCTTTTTAATGTCTTTGCCATCCATGGGCTTGTATACCTAGCAATAGACACCTCTTTTTTTAGGGGCCTGTTATACCTGTCTTAAAAATAACTACTTCCTTTTTTTTTGCTTGAACTGATTAAAAAGTTATGAAAACTGGGATTGTGTGATTTGAAAGAGTAATTGGTTTTTGCATAATACTTTTAGAGGGATAATCTTCATATTTAGAGGGTTGTGCAAAGTAAACAACTATAACCTGCTTTTTCTGAAAACTACTCTGTTTCTTGTCTTTTTCCTGGAAATTTGTCAGGGTTACTTTGTGGAGTCAGTTTGACCCTGATATCCATTGAATAGAAAAGAATGTTGGTTTTACTATCAGTATACCTCTTGGGAAGATATGCTAGTAAAATATTTGCGAGGGCAAGTAATTGTTTGAGACTTTTTTATGAGGCTGAACTATACACAAATTCTATGCCTATTTTTCAATTGACTTATATAAAAGCAGTAACCATGCTATTGGGAGAGGTTTCTGGCCTGTGATGATTCTCTGCTTCGGGATTACAAAGCTTTTCACAAGTTCAATTACTTGTCTCCTCCCCTTCCCCCCTTTGTCAGCTCTTTACCCTCAACCCAGCTCCATAAAAGGGCACTGAAATTATATGGAAGCCCTGAATGATATTTGAACTTTCAAATGAGATGTGAATACAGATGACCTTCTTGTAAGAGTAGAACTAGCCCTGCAGATAAGCTTTAAAAATTGAGTGATGTGGCAGGGGCAGGCCAAGATGGTAAATGAGAAACTCATTTGGCAGTTTCTCCGTGCACCTTCTGGCTCCTGGAACACATAGCAAGGGGATAGGAAGCTTTATAAATGATGTACCTTGGGCAGTTTATGGTGTGTGGGGAGACAGGGGGAGGGGAGGAGATTGGAGCCTGAGTAAATCGAATTCTCTTTAGAGGTCAGAGAATATCCCTCTCCATTGTGATGTTTGAAAGGGCAGGTGTATATTTAAAGATTGAGAAATTTTCAAATTAAGTCTCTGTTCCTGTCATCTGCTAAAGTCCTATTCTAGTGAGAATAGTATGCTTTGATGTGCTAGGGTGACCCTGGGTTCTTGAGGACTATGTTAGTGAAGCACAAGTTTGGATAAGTCCTGCTAAACTTAGGAAAGCTTTGAAAATGGCACAGCAGTACCCTATATACCCATCATCAAAAGACCAGCTTAGCTAAATCCAGAAAAGGGGATCACCCAGAGCTTGTCCACGGAGTGATGAGCTTTTTTAGTCACAGCTATTCATGAGAATTCTCAAAATATTTAGGTGGCAGCAAATCTGCATTGGATGGGAAAAATACTCATGGAATAAATTACAGACCCTGGAACTATCCAACTTTTCTCTCAGTATACCACTTGGCCTGTTGTGTAAAAATGTAAAAATGCCATTTGATGATATGCCTATTTGGCTAGGTGGGCCCAACCTTCTTTAATTTATGAAAGAGGCACTGTTTATCATTGTACCTCCCTCCTATCTCCCAAAGTATTTTCTCTTCTCATACTGCCATAGTATCTTCTCTTGGAGGAAAACTTCTGAGATTATTAACACTAAAAATAGTCAGAATTCAATTTGTTATCTGTCCTGGGTATGTTTACATTTTAAAAGATGTCCAGAGAAAAAAATCAAGTGTACCATGCAAGTGTAAACAACTAATGGTAGAAATTCAGGTCTCATCTAAGATATTTAGGGACTTGGGAGCCTTCCTAATTTCCCCCAACAATTCTGTGCCATTGACTACCTACACTATTTACATGTAAGCAGTCTTTCTACCCAGAGCACTTTCACATACTCTACAGGAGTCCCTAACCTTTTTTATGTGTGGTGAAATCTGTGGATCCCTTCTCAAAATAATATTTTTAAATGCATAACACCCCCCCCCAAAAATAGGGCTCTCAAAGGCATTTTATTATGTTGAAATACAATGATCGAAACTTTTTTTAAAACCCAAGTTCACACACTCCAGTTTAAGAAACCCTACTACATTAATATTGCATCACATTGGATTATGGACTATGAGAATGCAATATGTATGTGTGTATACACACAGGTGTACAATACACATTTACATGTATACATATATGTATATTTGCATACATGTATATACATAAAAGTATATAAAACTGAGGCATATGATAGCAAAAAAAAAAGTTAGCCGATAAAGGAGATCTCTCTACCAATGGCACTCCAAGGGTGAAAAGAAAGTTCTGCGACAAAGGGCAATTCAATACTTTGTCTTTGCTGGAATCAGAGGCTAGAGGGAGTTCCTTGGGAGGTGCTAGTGTGGTTTCAGGTGCTAAATGCCATCAACACAGGCAGAGTGGCTTGGTAGATAGAGCACTGAACTTGGAATTCAGAAGATCTGGGTTTAAACCTTTTATTTCCACTTAATATTTTATTTTTTCCAATTACATGTAAAATAGTTTTCAACATTCAATTTTATAAGATTTTGAGTTCCAAAATTTTTTCCCTCTCTCCCTCACTCTTTGGTCCTCTCCCCAAGGTGGAAAGCAATCTGATATAGGCTATACATGTACAATCATATTAAACATATTTCCACACTAGTCATGTTGTGAAAGAAGAATCAGAATAAAAGGGAAAAACCATGAGAAAGGAAAAAAGTGAAAATTTTATGCTTTAATCTGCATTCAGACTCAATAGTTCTTTCTCTGGATGTCGATGGCATTTTCCTTCATAAGTCTTTTGGAATTGTCTTAGATCATTGTATTGCTGAGAAGAGCTAAGTATATCATAGTTGATCATTACGCAACGTTGCTGTTGCTGTGTATAATATTCTGGTTCTACTCACTTCCCTCAGCATCAGTTCATATAAGTTTTTCCAAGTTTTTCTGAAATTCTACCGCTTATCATTTCTTATAGCATAGCCATTCCCCAATTGATGGGCATCCCTTCAATTTCTAATTCTTTGCCAGCACAAAAAGAGCTGCTATAAATACTTTCGTCCATGTGGGTCCTTTTCCCTTTTTTATGATCTCTTTGGGATACAGTGGTATTGCTGCATCAAAGGGTGTGCACGATTTTATAGTCCTTTGGGCATAGTTCCAAATTGCTCTCCAGAATTGTTGGATCAGTTCCCAACTGCACCAACAATGCATTAGTGTTCCAATTTTCCCACATCTTCTCCAGCATTTATCATTTTCCTGTTTTGTCATGTTAACCAATCTGATAGTATGCTGTGGTATCTCAGAGTTATTTTAATTTGCATTTCTCTAATAAAGAGTGATTTAGAGCATTTTTTCATATGACTATAGATAGCTTTAATTTCTTCATCTGAGAACTGCCTGTTCATATCCTTTGACTATTTCTTAATTGAGGAATGATTATATTCTTATAAATTTCACTCAGTTCTCTATATATTTAGAAATGAGGCCTTTATCAGAGACTCTGGTGTAAAAATTGTTTCCCAGCTTTCTGCTTCCCTTCTAATCTTGGTTACATTGGTTTTGTTTGTGCAAAACCTTTTTAATTTAATGTAATCAAAATAATCCATTTTGCATTTCATAATGTTCTCTATGTCTTATTTGGTCACAAATTCTTCCCTTCTCCATAGGTCTGACAAATAAGCCATTCCTTGCTCTCCTAATTTGCTTATAGTATCACCCTTTATGTCTAAACCATGTACCCATTTTCACCTTATCTTGGTTGGTCTATGCCTAGTTTCTGCCATACTATTTTCAAGTTTTCCCAAATAGTGAGTTCTCATCCCAGAAGCTGGAGTCTTTGGGTTTATCAAACAGTAGATTACTATAGTCATTTACTACTGCGTTCTGGGTTTCAATCATAACCCTGACACTAATAGCTGTATGACTTGGGGTCTCAGTTTCCTTTCCATAAAATGGGGATAATAACTTACCTTATAGGGCTATTGTGACAATTAAATGAAATAATGCATGTAAAAGTATGTTATGAATATTAAAGTACCATATAAATGCCAGCTATTATCATATATATACATACGCATACATATATGTGTGTGTGTGTGTGTGTGTGTGTGTGTGTGTGTGTACGTGTGTGTATATATCTGGGTATATATGTATATTTGTCTGTGGCATACACATTTTGTGACTGCTGGTGGAACAACATTTCCCAGGTGCAGAATAACAAATTCTTTTGAGTATATTATTCATCATTTGTTGAATATTCTTTATTGGCTTTAAATTCATTAGATATTCATCAAGGCCTATCTGTTAAATAGGATTTATTCGATTATTTTAATTTATTAGATAGTAAAGTGAGAATGGAGAGATGAAATATCTCGATCAAATTCACACAGTTAGTCAGAGGCAGTATGCACATTTCCTGCTTGTTAATTCTTTGCTTAGTCCATGGAGATGCACCAATGGTTGACTATGCACTAAACATAAGGACGCTAGCAACATTGAAGAAATTTGGAAGTAAATTATTTCGTGCCTTCAACACAAAACTGAGCTTAACATGTTTGGTTTTGTTTTGTTTGTTTGTTTTGTTTTTACCTAAACTTGTTATCCTTACAGAGGGAACCTGTGAAGTCATCTAATCCAACCTCCATTGAGAACATGAATCCTATTTACTGTAGTCTTGGTAAAAGGTCACCCATCCTCTGTCTCATCTATCCTCTAGAGCAGGGCTGTCCAAAATGTGGCCCGCTGGCCTGACTTATGCGGCCAGCCTACAAGCATAGAAATTTACATAAATGCTTTAGTAAACGAAGCCCAGCTACCACGGAGCACTCACTAAAATGGCAAATCAAAATATATTGTCTATTGTTTCAATAAAAACCTAAGGTTGGACAGCCCTGCTCTAGAGTACGTTATTTCTAATGAAAACCAACTCTCATCATGTAACACACCCTTCATCTCAGTAACTGTTTATCAAAACTACTTCTTGGTTTTCATTTAGCCTGTGATAAAATGAGTTGAATCTCCTTCACCTGGCAAGATAAGGTTCCAGACACTGAAGTCCTTTCTTGAGCTGAGCTGCCAAGCATTCAAACTACTGCAGGGAGTGCATCTCTGATGCCAGACATATGTTTCCCTAAGAGACTAATTTCAGGAGAACTTATACAAAGGAAGTGCTCACAAGGAGATCAGAAGAAGCAATACAAGGACACTCTCACAGTCTCCGAAGAACTTTAGTATCAATTGTGAAACATAGGAGATTCTGGCACAGGACTACCCAGAATGGCATGCCTGCCTTAAAGAAGGTGCTGTGCTCAATGAGCAAAACAGAATTACATAGCACAAAAGAAATGTGAGTTATGCAAATCCAGAGACATCTCCAAATGTTCTAAGACTATTTGTACCCAACCTATGGTAGAGCCTTCTAGACTCGTATTTGTCTGATCTGCCACGGTTGGATGCATTGTACCTTGACCTCCATGTAGTGATATCATTTTGGTCCTCTTTGAGAACTAAGGACAACCAATTAACCAGACTGTCTAGTTACAGTTACAAATTACAATTGTCTAATATTACAGAGTTTCCCGTTGCAAAGGACCTCAGTGACCATCTGGTCCAACCTGTACTTAAAAGAATCCCCTCTTAGTCACCTGGCCTTTGTTTGATGATCTCAAGTATTCAAGGACCTCCCAAAACAGCTGGTTGCACTTTGGAGTAGACCACTAGTAACTTATTGTTATTCAGACATGTTTCATACTTACTAGCAAAAAACATTGGTTGGTGTGTGTTAGAGGTACGCCTGACACCAACACTCTCTGAGTTAAAGTTTGATGTTGGTTCAGAAATGAGACATGAGTGGTTGAGTAGTTAATAAAAGGAAGTTTACTTTGCCCTAATAGAGTAAGAATATACAATAAAGATACAGTGGCCCAGGCACCTTCATCTCCATGTGGAAAGTCAGCAGGTCGGCAGAGCAGAGTACCAGGGCAGCATATCATGACTTGTAGGGTCTTCAAAAATCCACCAAACCATAGGGGCCCTGACTCCACCTGGGTGGGACTTTTTATTCCCTTAGGCTGCCAAGAAAATGTATCAGAGAAGTTTTTAGGCAAAACTGTCTTGTCACAGGAGAAGAGGAGGCCCGGGACTAACCCATGTTGCAGAGAAACACTGGAAGATATTAGTAGTAGGATAAGGAGCCTACTTCCTTCATTGCTTTACTGTAACTGACTTAAAGTAATAATGCTTCATGTGGTACTTCATTAGGAGACTACCTACTATAAACAAAGATCCCTGGATACTAGGAAGGAGTTGGGATAGCCAAGAGTCTGATTTGGTAGGAAGCAGATAAACTCTTTTTAGTTAAAAAACCTGGTTCTGTCATGACAAAGATATGGAACAAGACAATCTAGGAGAGGTTAGTCTCCAACCCAACCAACTAAGAGGGGAGCAAAAAAATAATGAGAAAAAACAAAAACAGATACATGGTGACTTGTTCCATCGTCTCAAAGAACAATTGAAAGTAAGATGACAAAGAGGGGTATTTTTTAGCCCTGGATGACAAGGGAAGCTTATTCTATAGACTGATTTATTCTTAAACTCACACATTAAATTTCCTAACAGAACACCTGCTAAGGACTAGACTGTACTGACATTTGTATCAGTATGAAGTGAAGACATTCAACTAAAAAGAAACATTTATTTATGAAACAAGTTGGTTAGTATACTGTTAGGGGCCTAATGGGTGATTATAGTGCACTGTGAAGGGACCAAGTAACTTATAATTCAGAAACTGGAGAGCAATCTAAGTAACAACTAGGCAAATTGCTGCTTGTGCATTTGGTCTAGGTTAACCAATTTGAGACTGCTGATTTTTATATTCATTTTGCTAATGAAACTTTCCTTAGAAGGGGAAGAGTGACATCCATTTTAGGGTAGTACGTAGTAAACATGAAGAGTCTGGATAGAGCAACCAAAATGGTTAAAGTGTTAGAAAATGGGAGCTATGGGGAAAGACTCATGAGAAAGCAAAACAAAACAAAATAACAAAAATTTCTTGTTTACCTAAAAGCTTTTTTTTGTAAATGTAAATTAAGGACTAAATGACTTAATGTGCTAATCGATCATTGCAGCTTTCCATAATAATGGAACTGAAATTCTCCCAGGTGGCAGGTAGGTAAGAAGACAGAAAGAGAAGCCTGACATAATAGATAGTTATATTTTTCCATGGGACATAAAAGAAAGTTAGCTGTTCTCTTCTTTCTTGGCACTTTTAAAAAATAATGTAATTATTTATGGTATATAAACATAATAGGATGTTGTGCAATTTTGTTGTACTTGTTCAGTCATTCAGTTGTGTCTGACCCTTTGTGACCCCATAGTATGTGGAGCCTTTCTATCCTCCACTCTCTTCAAGCTTTTCCGAGTTCATATTTGTTGCTTCCATGACACTATCTGTCTGTCTCATCCTCTGCCATATCTCCTTTTCCTTTTGCCTTCAGTCTTTCCCAACATCCCAACTCCAATGAGTTCCATCTTCTCATTATGTGACCAAATATTTAAGGTTCAGCTTCAGTATTTGACCTTCCAGTGAAGAGCCTGAATTAATTAAGAGGTGACAAGTATGAGGAATGCAGAGAAATGTGGGGAGATTTGTATCTGATACTGAGCAATATAAATAAAATCAAGAGAACAATATATGTAATGACCAAAGGAAAGTATGTGGAAAATCAATATAAGGAAATAAAACTGTGGGTAATGGGAGAAAACAGCGAAGGTAATGGAAAAGAGATGATGAATATATCTCCTTTGTCACAGAAGAGAGGTAGGGGACTAGGAGAGAGGTTTGTATACATTGTCAGAGAGTTTCTTTATCATATGCAGTTGCTTGATTGTTTTTCTTTATTATAAGGAAGTGTTCACAGGGATATGGGATAAGTGGGGAATGACTGTGATACATAGAAAAGAAAACCTTTAAAAAAGGGCAAAAAAATGGAATTGATCTACTTGAAGTAGACGAATAATAATAATAATGATGATGAAAATAGATTATAACTTGCATTTATATAGCTCTTTGATGTTTCCAAAGTGTTTTATAAATATGATAGCAGTTGGTTCTCACAACAACCTTGGGAGGTAGGTGCTATTATTGTCCCCATTTTACAGACAAGGAAACTGAAGCATGCTGAGGCTAAGTGCCTTGCCAAGAATCACGTGGCTAGTATCTGAGACTGAATTTGAACTTAGGTCTTCCTGACTCCAGCTCCGGCATTGTATCCATTGGAGTCCTTTCCTGTTCTACAATGTTAATATGTCATACTTTTTTTTTTTCTACTACCGAGGAATTTACATTCTATATGGAGATACAAACACACATATACAAAATAAATAGAGAACAAATACAAATAAATTCAAGGTAGTTAGGGAGAAAGAACAGCAGCAGTGTGCAGTATGAAGGGGTGAGAAGTCACCTCCTTAGAAAACCCAAGTACATCTTCAGGAAAGAGTCCAAAGCACAAAGCGATCCTAGGAATCCAGAAGATTTTAAGACCATGGGGCCAAGTGGGCCTCACCAGAGAGAAGAACTGCATCAATTATTTATGGTCTATTATGAGTCCTTAGAGTGTTTTCTGTACTTTCTATGGGGTAGACTTAAAAGCTATCAAAAATATGCATTATTACCTTAAGTTTTTATAAAAGACCCAAGGACTCTTTTATTTAAAAAAAAAAAAGGAATGTAAGCTCCTTGAGGGTAGAGTCTGTTTTATTTTCATTTTTGTATTCCCCAGTATATAGCACAGTGCCTGGCACATAGTAGGTGCTTAAATAAATGTTTGTTGATTAATGTGTGGAGACCTAGACATGAGCTACATTTTAGCTGTACTCTGCGATTTCTTAGAGGCAACTTTGGATCGTCTCTAAGACAAAGAGAAAATATTTGGCGGGGAGGGATACTGGACCCAAGATTAGACCTGGTCCACATCAACTCATAGCTTGGGGTGCTAGGTCATAGTTTATATTTCTATCTGCCACGTAGCCCTGGTTCACAACACTACAACAAACATTGTGGTAGGAAAGGGCAAAACAGCAACCAGAAAATGATTGACTGAAATAAACCATTAATAAAGGGATTAGCCTTAGTCATTACTTGGCATTTTCATTTCTTTTGTGGCCCGAGGAGTATCACCTTAAAGTAAACCAAATCCGGATAACATCTATCATAAACCTTTCTTATTGCCTTTGTAGAGAGAATTAGAAAGAAAGCCCATCGGCTATAGGATTTTCAATCCATGAAAAATATGAGTTGAACTAGATGTTCTCTCAAGTACCTTCCAGTTCTAAATCCTACTGCTATTGGTCTTGTATCATCTCAGCAAATAAAGGGTTAAAAGCAACAAAAGCCCTACTGTGTTATAATGTGTACTTTCCAGGAACCTTGGTCTCTGCTGTTTTCCTTTTTTTTTTTTATTTGTCAGGGCAAAGATGACTTGTTAACCAGTCCTAGGATCGTGACGTTACAACTAAAAGAAACCTTACAGATCATCTACAGACACATTTATGGTGAAAGATAAAAGTGAAAAGTGATTTGCAGAGTCCAGATTTAAATGCAAACCTTCTGAAGGCAGATCCAGCATTCTTTCCATGATTTCACATCACCTCCTAATATTCCATCAGTGAGGAATACGATGACATTCCTGCCCTCAGAGACCTTATGTTCAAGTCAATGAGGCATGAGTAACCTTTTCATGCTTCTCTTGACTCTTGTGTTTGAAAGTCAAATTTTCTATTCAGTTCTGGTCTTTTCACTGAGAAAGCTTGAAACTCCTCTATTTCATTTAAAGTCCATATTTTGCCTTGGAGCACGACACTCAGTTTTGCTGGGTAGGTGATTCTTGGTTTTAATCCTAGCTCCATTGACCTCCCAAATATCATATTCCAAGCCCTTCAATCCCTTAATGTAGAAGCTGCTAGATCTTGTATTATAATGATTATGTTTCCACAATACTCAAATTGTTTCTTTCTGGATGCTTGCAGTATTTTCTCCTTGATCTGGGAACTCTGGAATTTGGTGACAATATTGCTAGGAGTTTTCTTTTTGGGATCTTTTTCAGGAGGCGATCTATGGATTCTTTCAATTTCTATTTTACTCTCTGGCTCTAGAATATCAGGGCAGTTCTCCTTGATAATTTCTTGAAAGATGATATCTAGGCTCTTTTTTTGATCATGGCTTTCAGGTAGTCCAGTAATTTTTAAATTCTCTCTCCTGGATCTATTTTCCAGGTCAGTGGTTTTTCCAAGGAGATATTTCACATTCCTTTGGTTCTGTTTTGTAATATCTTGATTTCTCATCAAGTCACTAGCTTCCAACTTGCTCCAATCTAATTTTTAAGGTAGTATTTTCTTCAGTGGTCTTGTGGTCCTCCTTTTCCATTTGGCTAATTTTGCCTTTCAAGGCATTCTTCTCCTCATTGGCTTTTTGGAGCTCTTTTGCCATTTGACTTAGTCTATTTTTTAAGATGTTGTTTTCTTCAATATTTTTTTCAGTATTTTTTTGGTTCTCCTTTAGCAAGTCATTGACTTGTTTTTCATGGTTTTCTCTCATCCTTCTCATTTCTCTTCCCAATTTTTCCTCTACTTCTCTAACTTGCATATCCAAATGCTTTTTGAGCTCTTCCATGGCCTGAGAGCAGTTCATATTTTTCTTGGAGGCTTTTGATGTAGGCTCTTTGACTTTGTTGACTTCTTCTGGCAGTATGTTTTGGTCTTCTTTGTCACCAAAGAAAGATTCCAAAGTGTGAGTCTGAATCTGAGTCTGTTTTCACTGCCTGGCCATATTCCCAGCCAACTTACTTGACGCTTGAATTTTTTGTCGGGGTATGACTGGTTGTAGAGTAAAGAGTACTTTGTTCCAAGCTTGAGGGCCTGTGCTGTTGTTTTCAGAGCTATTTCTATACAGCCAGCTCTGCCACACCAGCACTCCTCCTTCCCCAAGAACTGCCAACCCCTACCTGACTCAAATCTTAAGCAGGCTCTGCACTACTGCTCTGATCCTTCACTTAATTCCTCCTACCAGGTGGGCCTGGGGCCAGAAGCAACTGCAGCTGTAGTTCTGTACCTGCACCACCTCCACTGCTGCCAGGGCAGTGGCTGAACCGGGAACTCCTTCACTCTGTCCCCTGCAGCTTTTCCCACTAACCTTCTCTGTTGTCTTTGCTGTTTGTGGGTTGAGAAGTCTGATAACTGCCACAGCTCACTGATTCAGGGCGCTAGGGCCTGTTCTGCCCAGCTCCTGGTCTGGTTGGTCCTGCTGCCACCCACGCTGGGCTCCACTCCCCTCTGCTCCCCTCCGCTCACAGCTCCATGCATGATAGACCTCACCGAGTGACCATCCAGGCTGTCCTGGGCTGGAGCCTGCTTCCCTCTGCTGTTTTGTGGGTTCTGCAGTTCTAGAATTTGTTCAGAGCCATTTTTTATAGGTTTTTGGAGGGACCTGGCGAGGAGCTCATGCAGGTCCCTGCTTTCCAGCCACCATCTTGGCTCCACTCCCATCATACTTGCTTAATTAGCTTATCTGGAAAATTAACAATGCTGGTCTAAGGTCTGTGACTTATGTGCTTCGTTTTAGAATGCCTTACCTCTTTATTTTGGTCTAGGCTGGAACAGGATTTGATGACAATGAATTTTCTTTTTTTTTCTCATCTGGTTTTCTGAAAGCAATCTTATTTGAGAATTGTATCATTTACTTCACGAAGCATTAACTTACTGAAATACACATGTGTTAGACCTACTCAACAGTTAAGTTTTTCCCATATTTGCAGTTTGATACTTAATAAAAGATCCTAATAGGTTGGTTTACCAGAATACATGAAGAATTTCCATAAACTAAACATCTTTATTTTGCCTTTTTCACTGATTTGCACAATTTCTCAAAATGTGCCTTCTGGACATAAATTCAAAGATAATATCTTTTTAAAAAAATCATACACGTGCACATATATAGCTAATCTGATTCTAAGAAAATATAATTCCTCTTCTGGAAAACATGTGCAAGTAATGTTGATTTTAATATAGATTTCTACATTTATCTGTGGTAATTTTTCACTGTGTGAATGGTTTGCATTTCCCTGAATCTTGCAAGGGAATAGCATCACTGAGAAGGTGAAATATCTGCAGTATCTCACAGTATCTCACTATATCTCACAGTAAGGGAAGGTACCTTGGTTGCCATTAAAATGAGCTTAAAAGAGTCATTGGAAGACTCAGTTCCATTCATTTCAATGCAATTCAACAAGCATTTGTTTATATTTATAAATATATATGTATATATATGTATATATTTCTTTTAGACTTACAGATGTTAGTTCTAAATGGCATCCTAGAGCAATATTCTCATATTAAAGATGGAATTGTGGCCCAGAAAATTCAGGTGATTCCATCAAAACAATAATGGCTCACAGTTAGAAAGTTCTTTCAAAGTTTTACCAAGTGTTTTCCTCTCAACAACCCTGTGAAGTAGATAGGATTAGTATTAATATCTTTCAGATGAAGAATCTGAGTCTGAGAGACAGTAAACTATTAACACATCAGGTAGATAGATATTAGCCAAATTTGAAGCCATGTTCCCAGCCCTAAGACCTGAGTTTTTCCTATCCACCAAATTTCTTCCCATAAGAATGATGTTAAAGGGGTAAGGCTAGTGTTACAATTACTACCACCTTAATTAATTTTTCCATTTACGGGGAATCAGTATATTAATGATACTAAAACAACATTCACTTTTTGCAAGGCAGTAGTCTGTGCTTGGCACATTCCTTTTCTGTACACTTGCTTTCTTAAAAAAATTGATGTCTTTTGTTTTCTCAGATTAATTTCAAATATGTCCCTCCCCTTCTCTTCTCCCCCCACAAATAAAGTATTCCCTTGTTTTTTTTTAATTTGCCAAATTATTCCTTGTAACAAAGACAAAAAAGAGGAAAAAATGCAGTTCAGCAAAACCAACCAAAACCTCAACCACAATGTATGCAGTATTCTATGCCCATAGTTCTCCATCTCCTCAATGAAGGGAGAAATATCCATTTTATCAACTCTTCTCTTGGTCATACTCATTACACAGTAATCAAGTTTTATTTTACTGTTCTTCCTGTTTACATTGTACTCATTGTGATACTGCTTTCCTGGTTCTAATTATTTCATTTTGCTTTAGTTCATATTGATCTTCCCGTGTTTCTCTAAATTCTTCATATGTGTAGCTTCTAAAAGATATTATTTGCTTTTTCTGACAGCATGGTTGCAACTACTGACTTTTTTGGAATTACCTGGTGCATAATAAATTTTGTACCAACATCTCCTTTTCTTTCTACACATCTATTCTTTTTAAAAGCTATATTGTTTAAAGCATATTGTTGCTTTTCTGTGATTCTCTTTTATTTAGCTGGGTTGTTTAATCTGTTTGGATTTAGATTGTTAGGCTTGTGTTTTCTTCCATTTATTTCTTTTGTTTTTTTGTTCCTTTCTTATTTTAGGTTAGTAGTTCCTTCGTGCTATTAGTTTTGTTTACACTACTTTGGTGCTAGTTTATTCCTACTGGCTATCTCTGCCCATCCCCTGGGTGGTTCCCTCTCCAATTTATCTCATGGATTCTAAGATCCTTGAATTTATTAAAGTTACTAATTTATCTTTCTTCTTTCTTACCACCTGTTTAGATCCTTCTCTTTACCTCCTTAGCTAAGCATATCAAAGCCTTCCTTGCCCACACCAGCTTCTTAGTTTAAGTAAATTTGCTCTGTCAGTACCTTCTCCCAGAAGTTTTCTTTCATTTTGTTCTCTGTACTTGTCTTTAACTTATCTATTATGAATCTTATTCAGGTATTATTCTCCTACTTGTTTATTTTTAATTCTCTCATGAGTACTTCCTGGAGTGTTTTAGAATATAAAATTTGAACTCCTTTTATCCAATTTCTATGTTATTACATTAGTATTGTTATCTCTTCACTCCTCCCCCACCCCTTTTTATCTGCTGTGCCTTATCCTTAGAAATAATGATTCATGAAGGAAGCAATGATGAACAGGTATTATGTGGTGGGAGTTACTCTATGTCTCAAGTCATGAATTTGCTCCAACCCATTGGATTCACCACGATCATTCAATATTTCAGGTTGCCCTATCTCTGGTTCTGTGTTGGTCCTAACACTTTAGATGCTGACTGTCCTTATGGACAAATACAGCTACTCTCTTGTGGTGGGATGGTCCTATGAGGTTCCTTCTTGGGAAAGTATCCCAACGTCCATCCCTAGATGGAGCCCATTATAAAGTTCTCGGCTTTCCTCCCATTACCCATAGTTGTATTTCCTTTTAAAGATTTTACATATACATTGCTGCTGTAGTCATTATGTATATTATTCCCTTGATTTTGCTCATATTACGCTTTATCAGTTCTTACGAATCCTATATTTCTCTGAATTCCTCATATTTGTTACCTCTTATTGAACAACAAACATGCCATTGTGTTCATAAACCATTATAACTGGACCATTTTTAAAGAGTGCCAGGAAAGGAGAGAATATCCAATTTTCCTTGATTTCCCATGGAAGAATATAACCATCTATTTCAGGCTTCCCTTTCTTCTTACCTACCTGCCACTTGCTATCATTTCAGTTCTATTAGCTGCCGTGATTGAGCAGCATGTTAAATCATTTAACTCTTAATGTATGGTATTAAAAGAAAGCTTTCAGGGAAGCAAGATTTCTTTTTCCTTTTTCTTATGAACCTTTCCCCAAAGGTCCCATTTTCTAACACTTTAACAATTTTGATTGTTCTATCCTAAGCCGTTAATCTTTACTATGCATTACTCCAAACTGGGTGTCACTCTTCCCCTTCTGAGGGTTAGTTTCATTAGTAAAATGAATATAAAAATCAGCAGTTTTGAATTTTTTAACACAGAATGATTGCACAAGCAGTAATTTTATCTAATTGTTATTTTGTTTGCCACTCAGTTGCTAAACTGTCATGTCCCAGAAAACTCTTCATCCTGGAACTTACACCTTGGACATGCCCTCCCTTTCTGGGGCCCCTCTGTTTGTTTTGTGGGTGAAGGGCTTCTCTAAGAATCTCCATTTAAAGAGGGCACCCAGGTAGTCTGATATTTTATTTTCATCAGAGGACAGCACTTTACATAAATTATTTTATCATTATTTCTCAGAAAATGACATGTCTGAAACTTTTCCCTCAAGTAAATGGGATCAGAATTTAACAAGTTTGCTGTAGTGGAGGTGACAGAGATTCTAAGGGCAGTGTCATCCACATAAAACATTTTAAAAATTTTTTTACCTAGATAAATTTATATTTTATTGTTCCTCTTCTAAACTAGAAACAGATTCCTAAGTCTTCAGACTATGTATCCCCTCTGATCTGTAGAATGTCCATTGCCTGACCTTTCTCGAAAAGTTGGATGAAGGTGTAGGCAGAATATATTTTGGGACCCCAATTGTATTTCTGTGAGGTCAGCATCATATTTTTTGAAATATTCTGCTAAGTTGGACAAGCAATAGTCTATGGGAATGTGTGCCTGTTTTTATGCAATCCTATTACTGATAACATTCTATGTTGTGATACCTCCCCCAAGAGATTCTTTATGAACTTAAAAAAGTTTCATAAAGGTTATATTATCAACAAATGGTAGCTTGAAAGAACTAAATAGGATTATGAAGATTATCCTTCTTTAACAATGCCTTAAATTTTTATCTCCTTATCCTTTCCTCATTGCTTTCTCTCTCAAGACATTATGGTTTATTGTGTCTCCACTAGGTACCTTGCATGTGATTTACACACTGAATGGTCCTGCTTTCAGAGCAAGTTAATGATATAATATCCCTATTTATATTCAGAGCAGTCAACACTTTCTAGCTCTCAGAATAATAAAACCACCTGCATTTAATATACATGGAAAAATGGGAAGGCAAATAGCAGATATGGCACAATCAGATAAGTGTAATCAGATAAAATATCACAATATTATAGCAGATCAGCATCTGGTAATGACTTGAATTTTAAAAGACTGACAAACAGCATGGCCTAAAGCAATCAGGCAGGCCTCATTCGGAGCTACTTATCCCAGATTGGATTGCTCTTCTCATACGTTTCTGGCAGATTAAACATTCAAGGTTTCTTATTTTAACTCTTCTAGTCCTGAACTGTGTCCATGGAAAAAACATAAGCTGTGTTCTTTTTGAGTCCACAATAAAAACAAAAACAAGTGATGTAACTAAGAACCAAACTCAGTAGAAGCATCTCAGACTTGACTCAAATTTATAATAACTGTTCAATCTCCTTAAAAAAAGGTTTAATTTCTATCTCTACATTTACTAGTACAGTAGCTTGTCTTCTAACTTCTGGGAAAGAAGAATTATGAAAAAATAATTTTTTGTGATGGGTTTTTTCATTCAGGCAATTGCCAGCTAGTAGCTGTGTTCATTATAAATTAGAATTACTTTCATTTGAACTTAACTATAACAGCTAACATTTATATAGTGCTTACTATGTGCTAGCCATTATGCATTTTTATAATTATTATTTAATTTGATCCTCACAATAATCCTGTGAGGTAGGTGCTATTATTATCCTCATTTTACAGTTGAAGAAAGCGAGGCAAAAAGAGATGAAATGACTTGTCTAGGGTCACATAGTATCTGAAGTCAAATTTGAACTCAAGTCTTTATGACTCTAGGTCCACTACTCTGCTCTATCCACTGTGCCACCTAGTATGTGTATATGCACGCATGTATGTGTATATACATGCATACTCTATACACATATGTGTACTTTCTAAACACATATGTTATATATCTACATGCAGATATCACATACGTATGTGTATATGATATGTACACACAATATATACACAATATATATACTATACATACATACCATGTATAGATAATATATGTGAGCACATAATCTTTAAATATACACACATACATATATGTGTGTACACATGCCCACCATGCTGAAGGTCTATAGAGCTGTTGTGCTGACCTCATGGTTGTATGCTTGGGCAACCTGGACAGTGTACCATGCTATGCCAGAAAATTGAATTATCTTAGGAAGATTCTGAGGATCACCTAGCAAGATAAGGTACTAGACTACAACTCCAATGGGCTGGCCATGGTTGTTCAAATTTCAAATGTCCTTTTTTGTCTAAAAGACTATTTTACAGAGAACTCACACAAGACAGGTGCTCACGTTGCGGTCAGAAGAAGCTATACAAGGATATTCTCAAGGTCTCTCTGAAGAACTTTGGTATCGACTATGACACATGGGAAGCACCAGGATGGAATTGTCTAGCATGGTGTCCCTGCATCAAAGAAGGTGCAGTGCTCTGTGAGCAAAGAATTGTGGTAGCTTGAAAGAAACCCTGAGATGTGCAGATTTAGAGACAGCTCCCTCCCAAATGGTCATATGGACTATTTGTGCCTGTGGTAAAGCCTTCTGAGCTTGAATTGGTATGATCAGTCACAGCCAGACACACTGTACATGGACCCCAACATTGCGATGTCATTTTGGTCCTCTTTGAGCATAAAGGAAAAGCAATAACAAGAGCAACAGTACACAATATATACACACACACATAATATATGTATATATACACACATATTTTATATACGTACTATATATACACAAATGCACACTCGCTACATGTATGTATATATACATATATATATCTCACATTTATACACATATACAGAGAAATATATATATATATCTATATATATATCTATATATATATCTATATATATCTATCTATCTATCTATATATATATATATATATATATATATATATATATATATATATATATATCTTCAGGTTTTCAGAGAGTAAGGACTGGACAAGACCAGCATTGTGCTTGGAACTTGTTTAAAAAAAGAGAAAAGGAAAATTCCTACTCTGAACATGAGTGATCCTTACGATTAAATGATGCTACTTCTAATGCCTGACAGCACAGAGGCATCTGCTGTAGCTTCTGAGATGCTGCGAGCTAAGTTCCCTCCTGTACAGGCTGTTTAACAGGCATGCCTGTGGGACAAGCTCTTTTTTTTTTACTGTGACTTCCTCAGTGGTGGTACTCCAGGAAAGCAGCTGCCCTGCCTGACATCTTTTAGATCAGCTCCGTTATTCCTAATTACTGTAGTTGTATTTGGACTTTTGCATGCACCCAACTGCACTGTCTGCTGCGTCCCCAGGGAATAGCTGTATTATCCAGTTGCTTGCTCTTAAACTAACTCTTATGTTCCCTCTTGGTCTTGGGAAAAATTGAAAAGAGGGTGGTTGTTTATGGTAACCTATGGGTTATATTAAATGCAACATGAGAAAAGATATAAGGAGGAGATGTGATTGTTCAGAAAAGCAATCTCCAAAGTAGGTTCTGACACCTGACCCCAAGAGGTGAGTGATCAACCTATCAGAGGATAGAAAGATGGTTCTCATTCTACCTTCCTTATGACAGCCAAACATGGGGCCTGTTTCTAATATAGCCTTATCAGCTTTTATCCTTCAACACTCCATAACTCTCCTTTCTCCTTTTTTAAGCAAGTCCCCAAGCATCCCCACCCCTTCACTAAATATTGGCCTTTCAGGGCTGTTATAACCTAAAAGGCACCACACTTAATTTGAATTTTTTTTTAAATTTTCAGTTCCAAATTCTCTCTCACCCCCAACTTCTCTCCGACCCATTGACAAGGCAAGAAATACAATACACATTATACATATGAAGTCATGCAAAAATATATTTCCGCATTAGCGATGGAGGCACCACACTTAAAGCTACACAGATGCCTTTGAGAAAATCCCTACCCACCCTGTAACATGCAGATCAGCTCATGGCAGAGCTAGATGCCCCTGGAAGGGGAGGCTCTGGCACCAGGTCAGAGACTGCCTCCCCCATTTTCATTTTGTGTAGGACAGAATTTTGTATTGCACATGGTGAGCAGGCATGGGCGGGTTGCAATATGCGTGAGAGTTCTTTTAATATTATTTTTGCCCCAAACCCACCTGTCTTTTGAACTTCCTCATTTCTGTCCAAGGTACTTCCATCCTTCCAGGCTCCCAGTTTGTTATCTTTAGTGTCACCTTTGGTTCAACCTTGTCATCTTTGATTCTTTCCACATCCCACACAGCCAATCACTTGCCAAATCTTGTTGCTTCCACCTTTACAACATTACCTCTTATTTTATTATGAAGCAATAGTCTCCTATTATTTTCAAGTCTCCCCATTTGCCATCCATTCTCCACATAGCTACCACAGTGATTTTCCTAAAGCACAGGTCTGACCATGTTACTTTCCTACTAATTAAACTCTAATGGCTCTCTTTTGACTCTAAGATTAGATATTATTTCAACTTTATCTCAACCTTTTAAAATGTCCATTTTTGCTCAAATTTTATAATTCATATGGTTATCAGTACAATAGTATATATAATTTCAATAATAGACACATTTGACATGTTAAATTTTTTCACTAATGTGGATGTAATTAAAAAGAGAACAAGTTCCATCCACTCCTTTTATCAAAATAAATCTAAATATGCACCCAGGTTTGGTGTTGCAACCACAGCCCCTTTGGCTTGCAGTGAAGAGTGGGAATAATTTGTTTATTCTCTCTCTCTCTCTCTCTCTCTCTCTCTCTGTCTCTCTCTGTCTGTCTGTCTGTCTCTCTCTCTCTCTTTGGCTCTCTCTCTCTTTATCTTTCTCTCTTTTTCTCTAGCATGCTCAATGTTGAAAGTCCCTTCAGTGGTGCACAATAGCAACCCTGTTGTACTTTATAGTCCCAGAGAGTTGGCCCGGAGCCTCTGAGAGGATTTTTGGCTTCCCCATAGTTAAACAACTAGCATGTGTATGGGGCAGGACTTGACTTGAGTCATCCTAATTCTGAAACTATACCTCTGTCTCCTATGTCATGTCATCTCTCAAAATCAGTTTATACAAATATTTAAAATTATACAATACACTTGATTAGCTGGAACAGTTTCTAGGATTTCACTGCTTTTTGGAAATGTATTGATCAAAGATCTGAAGTCTTTCAGTGTTGTTTTCTTTTGCATTTTTGTGGTAAATTGTTCTCCTGGCTCTGTTTATCTGGCTCTTTATCAGTTCATAGTCTTCCTAAGTTTCTTTGAATTCTTCATATTTTTCATTGAGCAATAATATTACATTAATTCATATACTATTTTTTCAGACATTCCAAGTTGATAGGCACTTGTTTTGGTTATTAAGAGGCTTTTTCCTCTGTTTTCGACCCCTTGGGAGCTATATGCTTAGAAACCATATGTATGAATATAAGGTATGTACAATTTAGTTACTTTTTAAAAAATTACTCTAAATTATTCTTTAGAACCAATTGGGGTCAATTCATAGCTCCACCATCAGCAAATTAATGTGCTTATATTCCCACAGACCTTTCAAATGTTTATCAATTTTTCTTTTGTTATTTTTGTCAACAAGATATACATACCCCCTCCGTCTTATGAGGTTAACTGAACCCTGACTTTCTCACTGAAGACATACGTTGCTACTCCCTCCAATATTGGCTATTTCTCCATTCACTTAACATATAAAGCCAGGAAGAGAAGTATAATGCACTTGGCTCCTTACCCTGAGATCCTGAACCTCTGCTTTGCATCATTTGATTATCTTGCCTTCTCTAGATTCTCCTTGTTGCTCTCCAGCTCACTATTTCCTTATTTTTCAAAGAATGACACCTAACTCAAACTCTTTCTGCCCAGCCAAACGTTTATATTCGTCCTTGGTGAGTTCAGTATTCACATTCATGACCATTAAAATACGCTGGCTTCCATGTTTATTATCCTGCTCGGTTCCCATTATCTGTTGACTCCACTCTACCTCAGCCACACATAGCTTATTATGATATGACCATTCATTTACCCCAACCATCTTAGACCTTTTCATGACCTGAAATTATTCCAAGATCTTGACATCTAGCGTTCTCTTCTCTGATCACAGTATCCTGTTGTTCTACCTTTCTCACTGCCTCACTTTTTCCAGAAGTCACTTTTCAAACTTGCCTTGCCCTTTGTTTCTGCATTTCCAGTCTGTTTTTTAAATCTCTTTATATTCTTCTGGCTTTTATTCCTTACTAACACCATATTGACCCTCTATGTAACAAATTCAACAAGGCATTCTCCTTCACCCTTGTATCCCCCCTCCACCTTCTTGCCTTCTCTGAAATGAATTAGAAAACAATACCTAAAATTAAAATATAGAGTGTGTTTCCTTAGAAAGAGATTTTTATCACAGTCTAAAACAAAGGTAGCAAGTTTCCCAGCAATGTTGTATTTAATGAAAAGTTGTGACTTTTCTTCACTAGTATAAAGTTACACCAGTGTGTTCAGCTATAGGGATGACATATGAGTATACTTAGGAAGAAGGAAATTGTCTCCTTTATCACTTTTTTCTCCTGAATATTGACAGTTCTTAGGTACTAAATGTAACTGCTTTGAAGCCAACTACTGCTCCTGAATTCTAACTACTATTATTAAACTCAGGTTACCCTAGTTCAATTCCATTAAAAATTCACACACCTAAAATCTAAAACAGGTATGGTCTAAGCCTGTAGAATAAGAAATACCTGTCTCTTCCTTTGAGCCTACAAACTGTGCTTTCAGACAAGTCATTTAACCTTCAAGGCTTTGCATTCATATATGGGGGAAAAATATTACTTCTTAGCTTAGCTTTTAAAATTCATTCGTTGTTAGCTAAATTTTCTAGAAATGTCTACATTTCTGTCATTCTGTGTGATGTGGACCACCAGAAAAGTCAGGAACGGTGTTTAATAAACTGAGAATAACAAAAATATTGCAGAAATACCACAGTAAGTATAGTTCTAAGAAGCCATTGCGGATAGTTTGAGTTAGCAAATTATTAAGTATAAAATTTGATTTGTTGAGAAAAATGATTTGAAAAATAGTTAACTGGGCTGAGTAATGAGAGTTACAATTAACATATTCTACAAATACATCAATAATATGGCTCAGCATGTCCTTGTTCTTCTTCAAAATTAATAATGACAGGTACCAAGACCCTATTAATATTTTAATAGTCTAATAGGCACAGCCAAGCATGCAGCAGAGGAGAATATAAATCAGTGGTCAGAGCTGCAAAGCCCCCTCTGGGGATTTTCCTAGAATGGGTAAGACAGGTACACATAAAGCTTCTTTAACCTCTTCCCTGATCCATTTTCTTATTAGCACCCATAAGAAAATGTTCCAATATTCACTAAAGGCATAAGACTTTGCAAAACAAAAACCCATATTATCTTTAGCATTCCTTTAGCTCTTTATCATAAAATTAAAAAAAATTATCTTGGACCTAATGGCGATGTATTACCATGTGATTTTAAGTAGCTTATCTCTTGCAAGAGAGTGGGATTTATTAGAAGGAAAATTGTCCTAGGAGTCAAATGATACAGATATTAGGTTTTCTCCAGTGAGGACCTTGGTCAAAAGACTGAAAGTCTCTATTCTTATGCTTTCTCTTCGTCTCCAAGTTTAGCCCCAAATAATATATGTCAATGAGTGGGAAAGACTTTGAGGTTCAAGGAGGAAAGCCTCAGTATGAAGCCAAGATGTTACAGTCATTTCTCATTTCTTTCTGGCATCAGCCTAGAATTATAGAATCCATTAATTCCATCCCCTTTAGTTGAGGAAACTGAAGTGTGAAGAAGTTAGATAACTGGCCCAGGGTCATACAGGCAGTAAGTATCGAAGGTATGATTTGAACACAAGTTATCCTGACTTTAATTCTAGCACTCTACACTACATATTCTGTCTGATGATTGAGGTAATTGTCAAGAGTTTGAAGTAATGACTACTTCTGGGGAAAGAAGGTATGCTCCAATTCATCATTCATGAGAATAAACAAAATCAAGCCAGAGTTTTTAGTGGTGATGAAGTTGTTTGTTTGTTTGTTTTGGCAGGGCAATCGGGGTTAAGTGACTTGCCCAAGGTCACACAGCTAGTATATGTGTCAAGTGTCTGAGTCCACATTTGAACTCAGGTCCTTCTGACTCCAGGGCCAGTGCTGTACTCACTGAGCCACCTAGCTGCCCCAGTGGTGATAAAGTTGTTGCTTGGTTGTTGTCCTTCATTCTTGAAGAGGACCAAAATGACATCACTAGGTTAGTCAAGTTTCAATGTGTCCAGCTATGGCTGATCAGACCAATACAAGCTTGGAATGCTCTACTGCAGATTGGGCACAAATAGTCCTTGTGAACATTTGGGGTGGATACTCTAAACTTGTGCATCCTGCATTTTCTTTGAACTGTTTCAATTCTGCTTTGCTCATGGAGCACAGCATCTGCATTGTCAAGTTGAGGAGGTCATTATGGAGTAAGTCAGAAAGAACACACTACTTATATTTCCACGAATCTATCAAGACAGCATTTCTTTATGGGTATGGTATGTTAGCCTTATACCCTCTTTGCTCCTACGGTCTATATTACCATAGGCCTGGACATACATTCTGAATGAAGTACAGTGGTTAAGGAAATGGAAGCATCTAGTATAGACTTTGTAACTAGAATTGTCTTTGTTTTCTTTGAGTGACTCAATTTATCTCAGTGAGCTTTACTAGGTGCTAAGCCCCAGGCCCAAACCCCATTAGGTGTTAATGTAATCCATGTGGATGTGAACATCCCAGGGTCCTAAGGGGAGGGGCCAACTCAAGAACCAATCACCAGAGCCTGAGCTCTGGTGATTCAGATGATGTCTGATGATGTCTGAAGCCCTATAAGAAGGGAGGACAGAGCTATTGGTGCGGGGCTCTGGAGATGGTGTTGATGAGGAGACTCCGGGCAGCTGTAGCTAAGGAGCCCTCCAGCTTGTAAACCCGGATGTTGAAACTTTGTTGAACTGTGGTAACTATCTGTTGGGACTTGAATCAGACAAAGTCTATTGATGTCTGTAATTTGCATTTTGTTTTGAAGTTCAGGGTGCTGGTTTTTTTCTCCTGAACTAACTGAATGATATTTGAATTAAAAGTAAGCTTGTCAACCCCTTCACCTTGCTTTCCTTAATTAAGCAGATCGAAAGAACCGGTGCTGTTGGCAGCTTTCTGGGTGTTGGCTGTGGGTGAATCTTATACCCCCACAGAAGCTGCCAGCCGGGTTGTTGACACAGACTTCTAGCAATGAAGGGGAGGAATGAGGATAGTAACTGGATAGGAGTGGAGGACTCTAAGAAAGGTAGTTTGTGACTGCGGATATTTAATCAGTAATCTGTCAGTTAGTCAATAAGCATTTATTAAGTACCTACTCTCCTCCATGCACTGTGCTAAGTGATGAGTAGTATCCAAAGAAAAGCAAAAAGTCTTTGCTCTGAAGAACCTTACAGTCTCAGTGGGGAGGTAACATGAGAACAATTACATACAAATGAAATATACAAAGGATAAATTGAAGATAATCAATAGAAGGAAGGCATTAACATTAAGGGGGAGTCAGGAAAGGCTTCTTGTAGAAGGATATTTGTAAATAAATGGAAAGGAGTCTTTGAGGAGACATTTAAGATGTATGAGAGAAAGGTGATGATGGCTGGAATAAAGTTTTGGAGGAAACAGGAGGAAATTGGAGTGTGGTAGAAAGATTAGCACTACTGAAGAATAGAAATGCTTGTCTGGTGACCAAAGAGTAGGAAGACTGGGTTATAATGTTGAGAGGTTTTGAGGAATGGGGATAGTTGTTCCTATTAGTAATTCTTATTGAAGAAATATTCCCTGTTGTTCTATCTAAAATGTGCCTTAAATTATTCTTGGCCATCTCCTTTCGCACATTCTAAACAATTCTTCCCCTTTTTAGCCTGTAAACTTAAAATATTTGCAATTTTTAAAGACATCTCCTAGTCACACTATGCAGACAAGACATTTGATCTTTCTGTATAAACCAATTCCTTGATTACATGGAAGAAAAGATTTTTGTTCCTCTAAAGCACGCTTGGGTGGAGGTGAATGGAGGCTATTTGGTGAATGGCTGGAGAGAACAAAGGAAAAATCTTGCCTTGCTTATCTGTGGTAGTTCTGAATTAATCCTGCATGGATTCAGAGCTGATCCAGCCATTTTGGAGAGCAATTTGGAACTATGCCCAAAGGGCTATAAAAATGTTCATACCCTTTGACCCAGCAATACCACTTCTAGGGTTGTATCCCAAAGAAATCACACAAGCGGGAAAAGGACCCATATGTACAAGGATATTTATAGCGGCTCTTTTTGTGGTAGCCAAGAACTGGAAATCAAAAGGATGTCCATCAATTGAGGAATGGCTGAACAAGCTGTGGTATATGAAGGTAATGGAATACTATTGTGCCATAAGAAATGGGGATGATACAGACTTCATAACAACCTGGAAAAACCTACACAACATAATGCTGAGTGAGCGGAGCAGAGCCCGGAGAACACTGTACACAACCACAGATATATGGATTCCGTGAGGACCAACCCTGACAGACTTCGCTCCTCTCAGTAACACAAAGTACAGGCACAACTCCAAAGGACTCATGATGGAGAATACTATCTACATCCAGAGAAAGAACTATGAAGTTTGAATGCAGATTGAGGCACACTTCATGCTCTCCTTTTTCTCTTCTCTTTTGTTTTTGTTTTTGGGTTGGTTTTTTTTTTTTGGTTCTGTTTCTTCTTTCTCATTATTCATTCCATTGGTCGTAATTCTCCTCCGCAACTTGACTAGTGTATAAATTAATTCAATGCAAAGTCATTCGTGGTAGTTATATGAGATTCCATGCCATCTTGGGAAGGGAGGGGGAAGGGAGGGGAGAAAATCATGGTACTCAAAATTATGTAGAACCGTCTGTTGTAAACTAAAAATAAAAATAAATTTAAAAAAATCCTGCATGGAATTAACTGGTCAAACACCGAGGAGTGCCTTAGTCTTGCTTTAAACTTCTGTTTGAAGAGATGTAGTTTTCATAATCACTCTCCAACTTTACTGTGTAGTTTTTTGGGAGGAACAAAAACATACAACCAATAATTCAGCTTATTTACAAAACTGAAGCTAATGGCTAAAATTCTATTCCCCCTCAAAGAGAAATACCAATTGATTTGTAAGGTTAATGAAAGTATAAAACCATAGAACTAGAATGGTTTCCAGGGATGATCTACTTTAATTCCTTATTTTATAGATTCAAAGACCTTATTCTATTGTCTCAGGAAACAGTCTCAGAGAAGTTATATAACTTTCCTGAGGCCACACAGCCAGGGAACAAGATCATAAGATCGTAGATTTAGAGTTGGAGGTGACTTTAGAAACTAAGGAGTCTAACTTTCATTTTACAAATGAGGAAACTGAGGCACAGAGAGGTTAAGTGACTTGGCCAGGGTCACACAAGTATTAAGTTCCTGAGGCATGATTTGAATAACAGAGCTTCATTTAATGTTTTATAAGCTCTAACTGAGCTTGATTTAGTTGTTAGATATGTGGGTGGGAATGAAAATTATTCAGTTGAGGCATAATCACTTACTGACAAATGATCTGTGAACCTGTAGAATTGTATTTCTGTGATTTCCTTCCCATTTCCACTGTCAATGAAGTGTAGCTAAATGTTAGAAGGATCTCATACGAGCAGTTTATTTTGCCATCTTTATGGCTGCAGGTAGTCTGTATGGTCATTTAGTGGTAGTTAAATGTACTTTCCTAGCGAGTATAGAAATCTTCATTTGAGTGAATAATTTGCACAAAATTCTTGAAAGGGACTCTGTTTTATTAGCAACATTGGTATTTTTGCTTATTAAGACCTTCAATGTAGAGGCCATGTGGTCTAAGAAACCAAGGCCAAGAAAAGTTGGTTAAGTGAGTTGCCCAAGATCTATGTGATCTTGGGTGGAAGGCATCAGAAGTGGGACTAGAACCAGCCTTGGCTCTAGAGCATGTGCATTTTCTACTTTATGATACTCCCTCCTTTGTATTTTTCTTTAAGGAGAAGCTTTCCTTCTTGCATTTCTCTATAGTAAGCAATTTCTTGGCGTATTGCCTCGTTCTGTAACTTATAGATTGGCTTGGCCTAATATTGTAGCTGGGAGCATTTAATAATAAATGTTCAATTAAAGATTAAAATCCTAGTGAGATGATTTTGGAAAAATAATAGCAAATCCAGATGTTAAAGCTCTCTATTTAGTGTCTTGCATGGGAGGGCTGTGTTGCTTTCATATGTCTAGGGGAGAGAGGTCAAAGATCCTATACCTATGTGCCAAGTTATGATGCACAAAGTTCACATCCACAGTCAAGAAATCTATGCTTACTAAACTATAGGAAGAAGATAGAAAAGCAACAATGAAAGAATGTAATAAAAAAATTAAAAGAATGTAATGAAAGGTGATGATTCTCATGTTCGGTCACCTTTGGTTTAAATCTTTGAAGTGTAATAGCTAAATTACAACAACACATTGCACCTCAGTTGAAGAAGAATAGAGATAAGAAAAATGTCTAAAACCAGTCAGTTTGCTGGATACCTGGTTTAGAAATCACTGCTGGGAAAATAGGAAAGAATGTAATCCCACAATTCTTGTTCTCTTGTCTTGATCCTTCCAAAAAAATTCAGTATAATGTCTTGGTTTGCTTGATTCTCGACTTCTAACTTTTTTGTTACCTATTTAAAACTGTGTCTACTATTTGTGTGATATAATTTTATTTTGTTAAATTAATGTGTTTTCTTTTATTCACAATTTGAACCAAAAGGCAGCATGGAATGAACACTGGATTCTGAGTCAGAGGATTTGGGTTCAAATTGTGACTCGGCTACTGTGTGACCTTAGTAAGTGACTTAAGCAAGTCACTTCAGTCACATTCAGTCAATCAATAAACATTTATTAAGTGACGATTAAGTGCCAGACATTGTGCTAAGTAATACAATGGAAAAAGAGGCAAAAGATGGTCCTTGCCCTCAGCTTACTAGACTTCAGTTTCCTCATCTGTAGAATAAATGAGTTGGTCTGACTTTTGATGGCTTCTACTTATTAAGTACCGAAGTATTGGCACTAACTCTATCATCTTTTTTCCTGGCCACTAATGATTATTATAGTCTTTCTGTGGAATTACAGAATTTATGTTAAATTCCCAAATGGTATATGTGCCTTATAGGTAGTCTCAAAACTACTGAAGATATCTATTGAGTGAAAAGTTCTGACTCTCAGGCAAAGGAAGGCCCAAAGTCGTTTATGGAATTCTGCATGAAGTGCAGAAATGGAAATGAAAGAGAAAATACAAGTCATGAATCAAACATGTTCTACAGGCTAATCCATTACTTGTATATAACTGGAATGATGGGAATAAATCTTAATCATTTTTATTTTTAGCAACTCAACAGCTAAAATTATATATCTTATTATTAAAAATGGTTTGGGAGCTGAGATATAATCTCCTAATTGAAGAAATAAAAACAAGAACAAGATAAGACAGCTGACCATTTTTCTTTCTAAAAACTTGGAGATAAATGAGAATCATGGAAGCCAGGCACACTGGCATAAATCAGAGTCTTTCTGACATTTCTAATATTTTATTAACAAATTTTTATTTGATTTATCTATTTAAAGCAATTATCAAGGTAGTCTCTAAGTACTAAAAGATAAATTGCAAATATATAGCCTTGATTTATGTTTCCTAAGGGTAATACATTGGACACTCACTGCAGATTGTCACTTCTTATGTTGTATTCCCTGAAAGAAGGTGGGGGAAGGAGCAGGAAATCAGAAAATGAGTCCAATTTATGCCCTGTAGACCATTTGTGGACAAGTGTAGAAGTGAGAGCTGCCTTCAGATAGCCATATAATTAGGTGTTTAAATGTTCACTTTTCTTTCAGGCACCTTCCATCTGTAGCCTCCTAGAGAAGTCTGGTTATAAGTTCTAGGTGCCTCATTTAATTTATAAAATACATTCAGGACACATTTGTCCAGGTTAACTTATTTTTAACCCCTAACTACATCCTGCTTAGGTTATTATGCTTCATGGTTTTCCATTCTTTGTCTCTATTATTCTTGCCATCAAAGCATTTACAAACATTTATTTTAAATGTTAAATACATTTATTCCAATATAAATATTATGCATCAAGTTTATTATATTTGTAATCATCATTTTGATAAATGTTAACAATCACATAAAAGAAGGGATAATGATACTTGAATGATCTATGTTCTACAGGCCCTAGGGAGGTGACTGAAATGCAGAGAAGTTAAGTGACTTAGCAAGGTAGGATTTGAATCAGAATTTTCTTACTTACAATATCAGCATTTTAGTCCCAGAGCCAAAATAACTATAAAATCCCAACTAAAACCAGAAAATTCAAAATTTTAAAATTTTGATAAAAGAAAAATTCAAACTTTTAACAAAATAAACCTATTAGTGTTATGTCTTCTTCTGAGCTCTTTTTGGCCTACACACACACACACACACACACACACACACACACACACATACATATTTGTAAATTCACACTCATTGTTTATGAAGCATCATAGTGCAGTGAGATGTGCTAGACAGTAGACCTAGGACCAAATATTGACACTGACTCCTACTAGTATAATTTTGAACACATCTCTTAACTTTTGTGAGTAGCAGTTTCTTCATTTATAAAATAGGGTTAAATAATTGCATTCTCTGTGTATTGTTTTGAGGAAAGTATTTTGTAGACCTTAAAAAGGCTATGTCAGTTTGAGATATTATTCTGTTTTCTTTGTTCTTCATCAGTTTACATATCTTTTTTCTTTTGGTATTATTTTTAACGCCACAATTTATTTAGTCATTGCTTAGGTACTGATATAATGACTATTGCTGGAATTTAATTATTTTGGAGAAAATAGTTATGGACGCTTTTGTGTTATGGGTTTTAATATACTTAGGTTATAGTCCAAATAATTAGATCACAGGGTAAAAGGCACGATCAGTTTTGTAGCTATAATTGTTTATTGCTAGATCAGTCATCAAAAATGTTATCATTTAAAAATTTTACCAATAGTATAATAGCACCTATTTCTCTATAGGTCCACCAATACTGTGTGTGTATGTGTGTGTGTGTGTGTGTGTGTGTGTGTGTGTGTATTTTTAATAATTTGATGGATATAAAGTGTTTTAGTGTATATTTCCTTAATTATTTGGGAATTTGAAACTTTTCAAGAGATTGTTGATCTCTTTTCCTTCTTTGAAAGTTATCTGTTTGTATCTTTGAGTCATTGGGAAATGAATTATATTAACACAACCACTGCAAATTTATATCAGTTCCCTATAGATTCTGAATATAAATTTTTATTAGATATATTTGCAACAATTTTTTGCTTTTAATCTCTCTTTCTTTTGGATACATTGATTATTGTGCTTAAATTCTTTAAGTTTCATACTTTCAAATTAATCAAATTTGACACAAATATTTCTTCCATTTAATCCATAGGGAAAAATTCTTCTGTTCTCCACAATTGAGATAATCATTTTTCTTTTCTTGCAACTAGTTTTTATATCTACAAGTGTGGTGTATGGTATGAGGAGTGGATCTACACTTATCTTTCACTATCCAATTTGAACCTTAAATTTAGTTAAATAACAATTCCTTTCCCTAAGGTTTTATAATCTTGAATCTATGAAACAATATTCTCTTACACATTTAGAACTATTTCTGCATTTTTTATTTTGTTCTTTTGATTTTTAAAAAAGTGTTCTACAGTATAAAGTGGCAGTGGTACTTAAGATGATTAGAAGAGTAATGGGACTCAAACAAAAGCTTATAGAAGAAATCTTTGTCAAAGGCAAGATAACTTAAAAGTTAGGGAGCTTTTTCCAAGATTCTACAAATAAGGGAAAATTCCAAGAGAGGGAAAAATATCTCAGGGGTTCCTTTTTAAATTTTTTTTTAGTGCAGGTATTTGTTTAGTTTGTTGAATGTATTTTCAGTGAATTAAAAACCAAATTGGCATTTAAAAGTTCCTTCTAAACCTTTTCATAGAAAGGAAAGGGAGATAACACTTTTAAAAATAATAAAAATAAAGGAATTGAAAAGACATTAGCATTTCTAAGTCATGTTAGCAACAAGATGGCAGACTAGACATTTTCTCCCATACCCATAACCTCTTAAATCTCTCTAAAACAGAAATTATGCACCAAAGACAAATTAACTTCAGGTATCTCCATGGTCTACCATACTCTGAAACCAAAAGAAGGTTTAAAAAAAGTGAAACTTAGGAATGGGTAGTCATTCACCTTGAGCTCACTCAGCACCCCACTACCGTCTCCCATGGCAGTGAGACTGCACTAGCAGATACAAACATACATCAAAACCCACCCCTACACCCTGGCCATCTTTTTTCTAGTGCCTTGGAGACCATGGTTCCTGGGTGTAGAAGTTTGCTTGGGGTCTCCACAGCTAACTTGGCCACAGCTCTTCAGGATCAAAAGCCTGTTGGGGGCTACAACCTGGAAGCACCAGTGCTGCAAAGCTCTGAATTTCTGGTGTTGGGAAAATAGGCTCTGGACTACTGGTGCGGGTCCAGAGAACTGCTGAACAAAGGGAGCAGGAGGGGTCACTGTGCATGTAAGGGGCTGTGTAGCACTCTACCAAGCCTGAGAGAAAGAGCACAGTACCTAGCTGGGACCAGTTCTGACAACCCAAAAGTCAGTTGGGGCACAGACTTCAGCTGTTGAAACATGAATTGCCCAGCATGGGGGGAGGCTGCTAAACTTTAATATGCAGGTCCTGAGGAAACCACAATAAGAGGAGAGAAAGTCAGGAAGTGAGCGATTAGGAAAACAAAGGGGTGTGGGAAGACTGAAAGTACCAAAGATTTCAAGAAGAAGAATACTCAAAGACCTTGAACATAGATAAATCAGTAGAAAAAAATGGTAATTAACAGAAATATGACCTCAAGATCTAGTAAACATGTTCAGGCATCTATGAATATATGCTGTAAAATAAAGGAAAATGAATCAACTCTTGATGAGACAGTGAACCCTGTGAAATTTGACATTATGGAACTATAACATGTTGTTCCTAAATGGTTTAAAAGGGAAATGAGAATTATGAGAGCAAAATTTATAAGAGCAAAAATGGTGAGCAGAATAGAAAAACTTGTAGCTGTGATGGCAAGCCTCACCAAAGAAATGAAAGACAGACCAATAGATTAGGAATGCAAAAGTGAAGGACAACTTAGAAGAAGAGAAACAAAAACCAATAACATTAAAAGAAAATATGCTTACTATGCAAGCAAAACATATGAATCACAAAAACAAGATGTGTAGAGACGACTTAAGGATCACGGGTCTCCCAGAAGAATGCAAAAGGACTGAAAAAACAACAAAAAATTCCTCAAACCCCCTCCTCCAAAGCAAAATAAAAAAAAAAAACCTTAACACCACAATGAAGGATAATGATATATGTGTTGTACTTACCTCAGAGAACTGTTGTAACGATCAACTGAGATAACATCTACAAAGTAATATACAGGCTATCTCAGAAGTCTTAGTGGGCTTTTAAGCTTTAAAAACTGTAATGCCTCCTTTAAACTTTAAGCTTTAATAGCTAAAACTACATTAAGACCTTTGGGACATGCTGTATAAATATTATTTAAAATATTATAAAGGGCACATAAATTCTGTTACTAGTGAATTGCAATGTGGAAAAGGACATGAATACTGTGAATTTTGGGGAAATATCTCCTCAGATTAAAAAAAAAAGGAGCAGACCTATGGGACCCTATGGCTATATTGTATCCCCATTCTTAATGGCAGGTAACAACAGGATGAACCTGACGGATTATATCTTGAAGGAAACCTTCAGTATTTTAGAATTTACTAACTAGAAGGAAATGCATTTTCCTCCAGGAAGATCCCACCTGGTCTTTATAGCCCCAAGTGGGACAGCTAGATGGTGCAGTGAATAGAGTGCTGGGCCTAGAGTCAGGAAGACTCATCTTTGTGAGTTTAAATCTGACCTCAGACACTATCTGTGTGACCCTGGACAAGTCCCTCAACCCTGTTTGCTTCAGTTTCTTCATCTGTAAAATGAGTTAGAGAAGGAAATGGCAAACCACTCCAGAATGTCTGCCAAGAAAACCCCAAATGGGGTCACAAAGAGTGAGACATAATTGAAAAATGGCTAAACAACAAAAATGGTCCCAAATCTTGCATACTTTGATTTCACTTCTGCTGAGGATTGCCACTGACTGTATATTCTAAGATAGCTTAAAAAGCTATAAAAACACCATCTGTACTCTAAGAAGTTGAAGCTTCTCTGAGAAACATTCTTTAGTTCACTTATTAGTTTTCTAATTTCTTTTCCTTGACTACTTTATTTTTGACTCCCAGTCCTATTGTCATGCAAGGTAGACTGGGAAACTCCTATAACACTAGTTTAAAAGAAAATTGGGGGGGCACAGAATTACAATTTTATCAGCATACATCACTCTGTATAGGGGAGCTCCCTCCATAGTAAATCATTTGGACATTTATCATACTAATTAGAAAAAAAAAGTGTTTATTTTGACAGGTTTTTTGACACAAATTATTAAAAGTTGTCTTTGTATATGTGTCTTGGCAAGTTAATGCACGCATGTTAAAAACATTTTATCATTACGGTAGTCCTAATTGCCTTTTAGTCAATTTTTTTTTCTGATTTTTGTTAGCAATTTATGAAAATACAGATGATTTTGTGGGTTAATCTTACATCCTTCTATCTTCCTAAAGCCATTTGTTTCTCAAATTTTTTATTGAATCTCCTAGATTTTCTATATCAATGTCATGCCATCTGCAAATGGAGAGTGTAACCTTTTCTTTGCCAGTGCTTATTCCTTTAATTTATTTTCCTGCCTTTTTGCTGCAAATAACATTTCTAAAACTATGTCAAAAATAAGTATTATTTTGACAGTGGAAAATCTTGATTTATACCTGTTTTATTGAGAATGCTTTTCTAGTTTCTTCAGTACATGTAATGCTAACTCTTAGTTTTAAATGGATACTTTTAACTTTTAAGGAAAAATAACAAGATCATCAAATTTAGAGTTGGAAGGAACTTCAGATATCAAATATTCTAGCCCAATCCTTGTCCCCTAAATCTTACAAAGAAGGCACCTTTCATTCCTATGCTTTTAAGTGTTACTTGAAAAAAAAGAGCATGTACTGTGTTTTCTGATATCAATGTAATAATTTTTATTATTTTCCTTATCAACATACATTATGTTTATTGTTTTCCTAACTTCTAATCATTCTTACGTTCCTGACATATATCCTACTTGGTCATAGTATCAAAGAAACTCAAATTTGGAAGAGATATCCAAGGTCATCAAGTCCAACTCATCTCTGAAGGGAATCTCTACAACACTCAAATAGTTGACCCACCTTAGATTGAAGATGTCTAGTGAAGATGAAAGGCACTGTCTTCTAGGGCATATTATTCATCTTTTGGACAGCTCTAATTATTAGGAAGGTTTTCCTTACATAGAGCTTAAATCTACATTTAAGTCATGATTCATAATTTTGCCTTCTGGTGTCAAACATAATAAATCTAATCTATGTTCCACAAGACAGCTCTTCAAATAAGTGAAAACAGCTATATTGTCCCCCAAGTCTCTTCTTCAGGCTAAATATTTCCATCTTCAATCAATTCCCATATGGTATATTCACTAAAACCTAATTGTATTTCCGTAGATACAGTGAAATATGTCAGTGTCCTTCCTAATCCATAGTGCCTGCAGATTAACTTAGTAGACCCAGAAAACTAGATCTTTGCAACTCAAACTATGATTTCATCAGGGTAGGAAACTACCAAGCAGAGCAGCAGCTCCTCTGTATGTTTATCATCAATAATTTTTGAGCCAATTAACTCATAATAATTTGTTTTCCTCTTAATTCTCTGATCCTTTCAGTTCAGGAGTTCCTGCCTTGGAGATTTTGTTGTCTTGATTGGTGAGTACCTCTGAGGTTCATTATATCTAAGCTTGCTGTAACCACACTTTACTCCATGCCCATCTTACCAACCATGTTGCCACCCCGACCATAGTCCCTGATGTGGAGAGCTTAATACTTTCAGTTCTGGGACTGACTCTGGGGCTTGATGGGTTACCTCATGCAGCCCACTATATCCAGGTCATATTGCTTGGTGTCCTGTGCATCCTACCCCATTCTTCCCCTACCTCCCCTAGTTCTAGAAGTATAATTAAATTAATACTACCTTTGCTATTGGAAAGGAGTATCTCAACTTATTTGCCTTTGGTTCCATTCACTTAGTACATTTTCAAACGAAAATACCCATCCTTGGCCACCACTCCTCCCCCCCCCCCCCCCGTTTAGGACATCACTTTCTTGAGGACTGAGTCTGTTTTCAAGTTTGTCTTGTTATCTTAATGTATGCTTTAAGGCTGCATTCTAGCTGGAGGCTACAAATGAGACAGAGCTCAGCTCCTGGGATCAGAGCCACACAGCTATTACTTACTTCTGAGCTTATCCCTCTGGTTACTACATAGCCTAGAGCCCATGATTGCTCCTCACCCACGAACTCCATTCCTAGTCTTCTCTATAATCTTCTCTGAATATGTGACCAGGAACTGAATAGTGAATGACAGAGCTGCCAATTGATGCTTACTTCTGAATCCTGCACAGAGTCAGGGTCCTCCTGTGTGGAATAGGTTTGGAACCTTTTCTGTCTTTGGTTCACAATTGCTGTCCTCTTTTTAGTGCCTTTGCCCTGGCATGCTCCACTGAAATACCCAAATTTCCCTGGCCAGATCCAATCCCTAGCATCTCCAGACTTCTCTGTCTGTTTCCCTATGTTTACCTGGGCTAAAAATATGATCCATTGTGATTTTTTTCTTAAACTTCCCTTTCAGGACTTAGTCTGGTGCATTTTCTAGATGTTTGTGGGAGATGTGTGTTGAGGAGCTAAGCTAGACTTCTTGCTTTTCAACACCTTTATGGAACTCAAGCTCTGATGGGCTCCTACAAAGCAGCAAAGGTCTTGACTATGGGCTCACAAGTCAGTATCTATGTCTGTCATCTGAGGGCCAGCCTAGTTGAGTTTGGACAGTCTCCATCAAGAGGTTGGCTTCAGACTTCTTAATTTTTTAGTCATAACAACTCTCAAAGACCATTTATCTACTAAGAAAAAGAGGGTCTGTGACGTGTGTTAGTAGAGGTTTTACCAAAGTAATAAACTTAATAATAACTAGCATAGTTAATAAAATTAATAATAACGTAGCATTAATAATAGCATATAGCCTTTAAAACTTTGAAATGTGTGTTACATATATTATCTCATTTGATTTTCACAATAACTCTGGGATGTTGGTGCTATTATTTTCATCATTTTGTAGAAGGGGAAACTGACTCAGAAAGTTTAAGTTACTTGCCTAGAATTGCACAGCTTACTAAGTGTCTGAATTCAGATCTTCCTGACTCTTAGATTATCATTCTGTCCACTGTGCTACCTTGCTCCCTCGAGGTATTCAAGTAGGCTCATCATAAGATTTTAGAATGACAAATTAAGGATGGACAGGAATTTAGAGGTCCTCTAGATCAGATGTGTTCAACTCAAACTTGCAGGCCCCAAGGTTCTTGTAACACTCCTGTGTGCAGCCTAAAATAGATTAAAATGTAGTTGGGAAATGCTTTAAAAAATAAAAAAATACCATACAACATACGTAGTATTAATTTTGTGGTTTTCTGAATCAATATGTAGGCAGTAATCCATTTTTTTTGAGTTTGACACTATTGTTCTGGTCTAAACCCCTCATTTTATAAATGAAGAAATGGAGGCCTTGAGAGGTAGTGAGTGATCTAAGGTCAAACAGGTGGTAAATTGTACAACCAAAATTTGAACCCAGGCCCTTTGACATTGAAGCCAGCTCTCATTCTACACTGTATCTTGGGACATTTTCAGTCATTTCCTAAATGCATACACTGGGGAGACAACAAATCTCTTTAGTGTTTTGAAAACATTTTAATGCTCTTTTAAAAATTCATGCCTTTTGTTTTTTACATCACAATAATTCCTACTATATATATCCCTCCCCCACTCCTCTACCCAGTGAGCCATCTCACAATGTCACAATGATTAAATAGAAAGGAAAATAAAACAATTTAGCAAAACCAACCAAACGCATCAACCATATTTGACAGTATATCCAATATTTCACTCCCATAGTCAGCTAGGTAGTACAGTAGATAAAGCTCTGGACCTGGACCCAGGAAGATCTATATTGCTCCAAGCAGAAAATTTTTGTAGTGAGGCCATGCACCTGCATAACTTAGAGGGAACATTGAGCCTCAGACATTCACTGTCTGTATGACCTTGGTCAAGCCGCTTAACCTCTGTTTGCCTAAGTTTCCTCAACTGTAAAATGGGGATAATAATAGTATCAGATAATGTGGATACTGCATATGGTACCCTAGGGCTTTAAGAAAATATTAAGGGTTGCTTTTCTAGTATTTTGTGAGGCCCTTCTTGAGGGGCGCTCATTCTATAATTTGAAAGCATCCTAAAGTCCTTTTCTCCTCATCTTGAAATACCATAAAATTTCTCCTTATCTTGTACCATAAAATTACCATAAAAAGTCCTTCTGTCTCCCTTATCCTGGATCTCCTTATCTTGAACCACCATAAACCACATTCTCATCCAGACCATCTATAGGCTATATATATATATGTGGCTTTCTGCCAGAATT
Source organism: Trichosurus vulpecula (assembly GCF_011100635.1). Taxonomy (NCBI): domain Eukaryota; kingdom Metazoa; phylum Chordata; class Mammalia; order Diprotodontia; family Phalangeridae; genus Trichosurus; species Trichosurus vulpecula. The sequence goes on from NC_050581.1 coordinate 20,980,168, forward strand.
TTGCTATATAAGCCTAGCTCTCCCAAATACCAGTGTCTTAATTGTAGCCTTGTTGCTACCGGTCCATGTGCTTTTACGACAATAAGGTACTGTTGGTTAAAGAGAATGTGTAAGTGAATTCTTTCACACTGGAAGTGCTCTCCTAAATCTGACCTCCTCAAATTGGTGCGCACTACCTCCCAGTACTGTTGTGAAAATAAAATGAGATGATATTTATAAAGCACTTACCAGAGTGCCTGGCACATAGTAGGTGTTACATCAATGGTAATATTCTTATTACTGCTATTATTATTATTATCATTATTTATCTTCTGCCTCAATAAATGGAGGGAGGTACATTTTCTCAACTCTTCCCCTATCCAGGAGGAATCTCATATTCATTGCTTAGTTCCAAGAATTTAGTGGTTCTTCTCTTCCTTGTCTTGGTCACATTATTTAACCCTCTTTTTTCTTCTTTTTTTTTAAAGATTTATTTATTTTTAGTTTTCAACATTCATTTCCACAAGATTTTGAGTTACAAATTTTCTCCCCATCTCTACCCTCCCCCCCACCCCAAGACAGCATGTATTCTGATTGCCCCTTTCCCCAGTCTGCCTTCCCTTCTATCACCCCACTCCCCACCATCCCCTTCCCCCTTACTTTCTTGTAGGGCAAGATAGATTTCTATACCCCATTGCCTGTATATCTGATTTCCCAGTTGCATGTAAAAACAGTTTTTAACATTTGTTTATAGAACTTTGAGTTCCAAATTCTCTCCCTTCTTCCCTCCCCACCCACCCTCCTTGAGAAGGCAAGCAATAGGTTACACATGTATTGTTATGCAAAACACTTCCATTAATAGTCATGTTGTGAAAGACTATATTTCCCTCCATCCTATCCCGTGCACCATTTATTCAGTTTTCTCCTTTGACCCTGTCCCTTTTCAAAAGTGTTTGCTTCTGAATACCCCCTCCCCCAATCTGTCTTCCCTTCTATCATCCCACCCCTTATCCCATTGCCCCCTTCTTTCCTGTAGGATAAGATACCTAATTGAGTGTATGTGTTATTGCCTCCTTAAGTCAAATCCAAGGTTCATTCATTCCCTTTCACCTACTCCCTCTTCCCTTCCATTATAACAGCTTTTTCTTGTCTCTTTTATGTGAGATAATTTAGCCCATTCTATCTCTCCCTTCCTCCTTCTCCCAATACATTCCTCTCTCACCCCTTGATTTTATTTTTTAGATATCATCCCTCACCCTGTGCCCTCTGTCTATATATATATATGTGTGTGTATATATATATATATATATGTATATATATATATATATATATATATTCCCTTCAACTACCCCAATACTGAGAAAGGTCTCATGAGTTACAAATATCATCTTTCCATGTAGGAATGTAAACAGTTCAACTTTAATAAGTCCCCTATGATTTCTCTTTCCTGTTTACCTTTTCATGCTTCTCTTGATTACTGTATTTGAAAGTCAAATTTTCTATTCAGCTCTGGTCTTTTCATCAAGAATGCTTGAAAGTCCTCTTTTCATTGAAAATCCATTTTTTCCCCTGAAGTATAATACTCAGTTTTGCTAGGTAGGTGATTTTTGGTTTTAATTCTAGCTCCTTTGACCTCTGGAATGTCATATTCCAAGCCTTCTGCTCCTTTAATATAGAAGCTGCTAGATCTTGTATTATTCTGATTGTGTTTTCACAATAGTCACATTGTTTCTTTCTAACTACTTGCAATATTTTCTCCTTGACCTAGGAAGTCGGGAATTTGTCTATAATATTCTTAGGAGTTTTCCTTTTGGGATTTTTTTCAAGAGGTGATTGGTGGATTCTTTCCATTTCTATTTTACCCTCTGTTTCTATAATATCATGGCAGTTTTCCTTGATAATTTCTTGAAAGGTGATGTGTAGGCTCTTTTTTTGACCATGATCTCAACCCACAAATGCCAAAGACAACTTAGCAGGTCAGTGGGAAAACTCTGTTGGAGCTGGGTAAGAGAAGGGCACCATCCAGCCCAGCACCCGAGAGGCTGAGGTGGTGGCAACAGCAACAGCAGTGGCTACTTCCAGAGCTTCAGGCCCACAGACAGGCTTTCAGGTAGACCAATAATTTTAAAATTATCTCTCCTGGATCTATTTTCCAGGTTAGTGGTTTTTCCAATGAGATATTTGACATTGTCTTCCATTTTTTCATTCCTTTGGTTCTGTTTTATAATATCCTGATTTCTCATAAAGTCACTAGCTTTCACTTGCTACAATCTAATTTTTAAAGTAGTATTTTCTTCAGTGGTCTTTTGGACCTCCTTTTCCATTTGGCTAATTCTGCCTTTCAAGGCATTCTTCTCCTCATTGGCTTTTTGGAGCTCTTTTGCCATTTGAGTTAGTCTATTTTTTAAGGTGTTGTTTTCTTCAGTGTATTTTTCAGTATTTTTTTGGGTCTCCTTTAGCAAGTCATTGACTTGTTTTTCATGGTTTTCTCGCATCCTTCTCATTTCTCTTCCCAATTTTTCCTCTACTTCTCTAACTTGTTTTTCCAAATCCTTTTTGAGCTCTTCCATGGCCTAGGACCAGTTCATGTTTTTCTTGGAGGCTTTTGTTGTAGGCTCTATGACTTTGTTGTCTTCTTTAGGCTGTATGTTTTGGTCTTCTTTGTCACCAAAGAAAGAATCCAAAGTCTGAGACTGAATCTGGGTGTGCTTTCGCTGCCTGGCCATATTCCCAACCAACTAACTTGACCCTTGAGTTTTTCAGTGGGGTATGACTGCTTGTAGACTAACGAGTTCTATGTTCCACATTTGGGGGGGAGGTGCCAGCTCTGTCACACCAGCACTCCTCTTTCCCCAAGAACCCCCAGCCCGGGCTGGGCTTAGATCTTTAGCAGGCTGTGCACTCCTGCTCTGATCCGCCACTTAATTCCTCCCACCAGGTGGGCCTGGGGCCGGAAGCAGCAGCAACTGTAGCTGCCCCACCTCTGCTGCCCCCGGGGCTGGAAGCCGAACCGCGAACTCCTTCCACTCCCGCAGCTTTTCCCACTAACCTTCTCCACAGTCTTTGGCCTTTGTGGGTTGAGGAGTCTGGTAACTGCCACAGCTCACATAATCAGGGCGCTAGGGGCCCCATCCGCCCGACTCCAAGTTTGGTTGTTCTGCGCCACTCAGACTGGGTTCTGCTCCACTCCCTTCCCAGCTCCCAGCTCCGTGTGGGATAGACCTCACCCAGAGACCATCCAGGCTGTCCTGGGCTGGAACCCTGCTTCCCTGTGCTGTTCTGTGGGTTCTGCCATTCTAGAATTGGTTCAGAGCCATTTTTTATAGGTTTTTGGAGGGACTCGGTACGGAGCTCACAGTAGTCCCTGCTTACCAGCCGCCATCTTGGCTCCACCCCCTCCATTGTTATTTTTAAGGAATTATTTTCTTCAGTGAGCTTTTAGACCTCCTTTTCCATTTGGCCAATTTTGTTTTTTTAAGGCATTCTTCTCATTGACTTTTTGGACCTCTTTTGCCATTTGGGTTAGTCTATTTTTTAAGGTGTTATTTTCTTCAGTATTTTTGGGGATCTCCTTTAGCAAGCTGTTGACTTGTTTTTCATGATTTTCTTGCATCAATCTCATCTATTCCCAATTTTTCCTCTACTTCTCTTACTTGATTTTCCAAATCATTTTTGCACTCTTCCATGCCCTGAGAGCAATTCATATTTTTCTTGGAGGCTTTTGATGTAGGATCTCTGACTTTGTTGTCTTCTTCTGGCTGTATGTTTTGATCTTCTTTATCAGTAAAGTAAGATTCCGTAGTCTGAGTTTTTTGTGCTGTCTGCTCATTTTCCCAGCCAAATACTTGACTTTTTAGCTCTTTGCCAAGGTAGAACTCTGTTTCCAGAGTGGAGAGTGTTCTGTCCCAAGTTTCATGGGTTTTGTGCTGCTGTTTTCGGAGCTACTTCTAGGCACCTGTAAATTTTCAGTTCTTCTGAGGTGCTATGATCCAGTAAGAAGTATTTACTCCTCTGCTGCCCTGTGCTCTGGTCTGTGAGTGATCTCAAGCACTCCTCTCTGCCATGTAACTACCAGTAGGACTCCCTCTCCTCAGCCACCACAAGCTCTGCCACACCAGCACTCCTCCTCCTCCCAGGACTGCCAACCAGGACTGTGACCCAGATCCAAGCAGGGCAAAGCAAGAGAATTCTGCCTCAGCACCACTAAAGAGATCCCTGTGCTCCTCCTCTGATCAGCCACTTGATTCCCCCCACTGTTGGTGGGCCTGGAGCTCCAGAAGCAGCTGCTGCTTCTGCTGTAGCCACCTCTGCTGTCCTGGGCCTGGGCCTGGGCCTGAACCATGCCCTTCTTTCACCCAGGTCCAACAGAGTTTTCCCACTGACCTGCTAAGTTGTCTTTGGTGTTTGTGGGTTGAGAAATCTGGAAACTGCCACAGCTCAGTGATTCAGTGCTGTGAGGTCTGCTCTGCCTGGTCTTCTCTGGCCTGGTCTGTGCTCTGCTCCCAGCCTGGTAAGATAGACCCTTCCCAGTGACCATCCAGGCCTGGGCTGGAGCCTTGTTTCACTCTGTCATTTCGTGGGTTCTGTAGCTCTAGAAATTGTTTAGAGTCATTTTTTACAGGTGTTTAGAGGGATTTGGGGGAGAGCTCAAGCAAGTCTCTGCCTTTATTCCACTCTCTTGGCTCTACATCCCCCTATTTATCCCTCTTAACAAAGGTAATGATTTCCTTCTGCTTCTTCAAATGGTCTTTCTTGTTTGTTTTGACTTTGAAGTGGTTCTTCTATTCTTTCAAGGAACACTTCATTATCCCTGATAATTAGCAAGTTGAAAGGCATTAAGATAGCCATTTCACTCTCTCCTCTAGGAGTCATACCAATGTACATTTTGTGCATACACAGATATTACATGGGTGTAGCGAAATATAGGCCTAAGTCTCTGAATGTCACTATAACATTCCCCTTGTCCTACATTTTTTCTGAAAGTGAGATGCTCTGTCATTCTTGTTGATAATTCCTTTTTCATCAGCATGGATAATTTTTTTTTATCACACTAGTATATTCTATTCACCATTATCTTAGTCCATACTTTTGCATTGATATTCCTTAATGATGTTGAAAAGCTTTTCTTTTCAGCTCATCTTTTCCAGGTTTGTATATCAAAAATATTTCACTCACATGAAAAAGTAAGAGACATGGTATAGTGGAAAGAGTACTTAATTAATTTCAAGTCAGAGGCATGAGGTTTTTATTTACTTACCTGAGTTTAATTACTACCTGTATGAACTAGGTCACTTAATCTTTCTGGGTCTGTTTCCTTTTCTGTAAAGTTAAAAGGATTTGATTAGATGATCTCTAAGCTCTTTACTAGCTCTAAATTCTATGATCACTCTCTATTTTAAAAGTCTGTATGTTAGAGATCAGTTGTAGACACATACTTGCTGTCAAGTGCAATTATTCTCCAAGTTGTTTGTCCTCCTCTCTACTTCCCTCTCCCCTCTTCTTTTCCCTGCAGAAAGCTACAGGAGATTCAGAATATGCAAGTCAGAAATAAAATGGCTCAAGAAAAATCTGACTGGAGGGCATTTGTCATATGTTGTTCTGTAACTGAAAGAACTGTGTTGGGAGGTTAGGCTCCAGAATTTGTGCTCAGCCTCTTTGAATACTTCCCAGATTCCAACAGATCTAGGCACAAATTGAATTCTCTAGAGCTTCTGAAATCACCAGATTCTTCGCAGGCTCCACACTTACTGTATATCATATAAATCTGTCTCCCCCTCAGCTTTTACCCAGTCAAATCACACATCTCTCTCGGTGTCTTTCTCACTTTTTATTTATCTTTCCTCTTTTCTCTCTGCCCCTCCCAACTTCACACATATTCTACAACAAACACATCCATATTCTACTTCATTCATTCAGTGAAGTCTGGGTCTTGCCAAACTGCACAAAATGATTACCAGCCTCAAATTAACATGTGGTCTGTCTGTCTGTCTGTCTGTCTGTCTATCTATCTATCTATCTGCCTGTCTGCCTGTCTCTCTGTCTGTCTTTCTCTCTGTCTGTCTGTCTGTCTGTCTATCTACCTACCTATCTCTATACACACATACCTCTATATGTATATATATATATATATATATGTATTTCATTTAAATAAGCATTCCTTAATTGCCTACCATATGCTATGTATTGTACTAGGTTCTAGGGGCATAAAGGCAAAACAAAACAGTCCTTGCTTTCATGGAGTTTACCTTCTAATGTATGTTGAAACTTAAATGCAGAAAATACATGTACATGACATATATAATATCTCATATATAACATGCATACATACATATATACACACACATACGTATGTATATATATGTGTGTATATGCATATCTATCTATCTATATATAGATATGGTCATTTCTTTGGGCAGGGGATAAGAATATGGAGGGGGGTGTCAGGATAGGCTTCCCGTAGAAGGTAGCTCTAGCTGAGATTTAAATCAAGTTAGGGATTCTATGAGAAGAGGAGGGAGGACATTCCAGACATGAGAGATAGACTGCAAAGGCACCAAGATGGGAGGAGGAATGTCATGTATAAGGAGTACCAAATAGGCCAGTTCAACTGGAATATTGGGTATATAAAAGGGAGGATTGTGAAAAAGTTCTGGAAAAGTAGATTGGAACTGGTATGTAGTTGTGTATGTCCCAGGTATGTGGGAGGAATATTTTACTGCTTTCATTTTTATGATGCTATTTTAGTAAATGTCTTTGCTTTGAACTAATTGTATTTTCTAACTATAGAATACCTTAAACCTGCAAGTAGTTGCTCCCTGGGGAACCCAACCTATAACAGCAAATTGTGGGGTAGACAAGAGAGGATTCTCCATTTGTGATAGTGAAAGCTTGAAATAGTTTACATGCCTGATGATTAGAGGGTGACAAATAAATTGTTGTTTATTTAAGTGATGAAATGTCACTGCATTGTCAGATATGACAAATTTGAAGAAAAAAAGAGAAAATACAGAATGATATCTCCACATTTTCCACAGGGCTGCACTCATTCTGTACTTCTTGGACTTCTCCGCCATGGCCCCCAATAAACTTATCATTCATTGCTAGACTTTGTTGCTTAAATATTATTAGTACTCTCTGCCCCTTGGATTGGAAGGCAGAGCCATAAACTCCTTCATTTAAGAAGGGACAGGATAGACATCTCCTCATTTCCCAGAGGGTTTCCCTCATTTTGGGCTTATTTGACTACCCCTGCCCCCCACTGCCTCACCTTTTCAGTCTTTTTTGTGTGTTGTCATTCTTCTTTAGACTGTAATCTTTTTTGTCTTTCTTTTTTGCATTCGTGTGCTTAGCACAGTTCCTCTGTAAACATTTAATAAATGTTGATTTTTTGATTAATATGTACCAGTGTTTTCCCGCAATATGATAATGTCCATGCATACTCCTTCGTCTTTGAGACAGGGATTAGTTTTCCCTGAAAGGAAACAAAGCCCTCCCCGGGACCTGATTGGCTGCTTTTTCCCTTGATGCAGCTTTCTGCTCAACTAAGGGCATAAAAAATCCCATCCACATGAAATTTAGGACTCTCAGTCTTGATAGGTGCCTAAGATCAAGCAAATCACTACACTTAGCCCTGATGATGAGATCATTTCCATAAGGAGGTGAAGCAAGGCCGCATCTACCAAAACTGAAGCTAAGTGCTGCTGTGTATCCTTGTATATTAGCACAAAGTAAAGCTCCTTTTGTTAACTATTCAAACTTAGAAGTACCTCATTTTGTCCTAAAATCAAATTTGAACTTAACAGAGTGCTGGCCTTAGGTCTGCCTTTAACAACACCTGAAGTTATAATAGTATAGATAGCATAAAATCGAGGAATGTTTGCAACTATATAAAAACACATGGCACTCTTTAAATAGCAATGGGCAATAATTAATAACTAAAGACATTTCTAAGCATACCCTGTCTTGCTCATATTTGCCTCTTTTTTCCCTAGATTCTTAACCTTAAAAGGATCTCTCATCTAGTCATACTGCCCTCCCTTTGCAGACTTGCATAGCTTTCGTCTTGATTATTTTTGTTGTGTATAGAGCTTTTAAATTTTTATATAATCAAGTCCCTTTATCTTGTTTTTGATAATTTCTCTGGCTTGCTTTAAAGGGAAAATTTTTTGTCTCATCTCCACTATTGCTGATTGTTTCTATATTTGTGTAATCAAGACTGAAGTTTTTTTGCTGGCCAAAATACAGCAAAATAACCAGACTTTGTTGTTGACAGATATATTTAATAAAAACAGGAATATGGGCTAGACAAGAGAGAGCACTGACCTTGCCTCTTCAGCCTACCTAAATACCTGGTTCAAATTCATTTGCAGTTGAACCAGAGAGGATCTTGGAAATATGTAAGAGTATATTACTGAACTTAGTTATCTATTACAGAAGACTCTGATATCTGCCTAGATACAGAGAAAGACCTAGAAAAGATGCTTTAGGAAAGGGAAACAACCTATTGATAAATCAGCTTTTTGATTTTTGAAATCAGCTTATTCCTTCTAATGAATAAGTAAAAAAGACAACTGTCTTTCTTAGCCCTAAAGCCTGCAAAGTTAAAGCCACAAATCTTTCTGAAAAGAATGTTACTCCAATTTTACATTTATCTAACATGGATGTGGCTGCAGTCAAGACAAATTATCAAGGAAGAGCCAAAAACCTGTTAAAATTAATGAAAAACTCAATCCTTCCCTTTTTAGAGAAAGGAAAGGTCTTATCTCAGCCTCGCTTTTGTTAGCTGGGTGTAGTGTCTATAACTGAGGAATTGTCATCCTGCCCATGTCAGAGAAAAGTTCTAGTGGCCATACCTTAGCAGAATGAAGCTAAGACAGCCTTGTTGGCTCTGAAGAGGTAAACTCAGAAGAGCAATGCACAGCAGAGCCTACTTGCTCAGCAGAGACTCTGAAAACAGCAAAGCAGTATGGCAAGAGGAAACTATGGGGTGGGATCATTCTGGTGGAGCACCAAGCTCACCAAGCTTAGTTGACACACTCATTAGAAAAGGGTCTGTGAGGGAAGCACCGTGATACCAAAAGAATCACGGGTCTTGCAGCATTGGCTCTTCTACATACTAATGGTGTATTTATTTGTGAGAGTGAAAGAAACGTTCTATTGCAAATATTCTTACTGTGCTATTTCATTAAATGCCTTTGTTTTGAATTAATTGTATTCTCTGGTTAACTAGAGAAAAAGTAAATATATCAGGAGAGGCTCTGAGCTATTGTTTTGAGTAAATGTGGAACCACAAAGTGCCTTAGATCTTGCGATCATATGTATGTAAGGAAGGGTGCCACAGATGTTACATTTAGAAAAGTTTACATTTATTATATTGTGATCTTAATACTAGGTAGTAACAGATTAAATATATCCATTAATTGTTTTATCAGTTCTATTACATTTTATTCTTTGACTTAACTTTCATGATCTATGGTCCAGGGGACCTTCTCCCAAAAAGGGCTCTAGCTCTGGGATAAAATGAACTGAGATTCATGTAGGGAGAGCTCTGATCCCAAATTAGTGGAGCAGATTTTCTTTTTCACCCAGTCTGTCAAGATACGAGAGTATAACTCCAGGGATATCTTTAAAACAAAGGTATAGTTTGGTACAGTTCATGCCTAGTGACTCCCCCAAATGTAGGTGACATTTCTTTCTAGAAAAGATATGCAATGTGAGTTATGGGTCTTAAGTATAGAACATCTATTTACCACAGAAAAAACTTAGGATGCAAAATATTCAAAGAACAAATAAAGGAAACACAAAATATTAATTTAATCCATTACACTCAAGATATTCTCATAGAAAGTAAAAGTCCTCTAAGGACTTGTTTCCAATACACCTAGGTGGACTTCCTTTGTAACCTAGAAGGTCCAGATCTCCTGGACATTCAGTGAATAACTTTATTTAGTCCTTGAAGTAGTCCTTTTACCTGTGGTCATCTTCTCCTCTGAGAAACATGTAGTTGTAGAAATCTCCTCGCTCTGGTCAACTAGGTTTTAATATATTTTATTCCATTTCATTTTGTTAATCTGGATATTTTCACAAGTTTTCATTTTTCTTTCAAGTGATCTGTTTCATTAACATATATTTGGACAAAATAATTCCTACTGATTTCCTATATTTTCCTTTTATCTGTTGTGATTTCTCTTTTTTCCTTTTTAATAATTTGGTTTTCTTTTCTTTTTTGGATCAAATCAACCATGAGTTTTTCCATTTTATTAGTTTTTTTCAAAACCAAGTTTAAGTCTTAGCTTTTAATTCATTGAATTTTGTTTTCAATTTTATCTTTTTTGATTTTTCAGAATTTATCTTTTTAAATTTTCTGCTTTTCCAGTTTGAGTTGTATATGTCATTCACTGATCTCATCTCATCTCTCTCAGTCTCTGTCTCTGTCTCTCTGTCTCCCTGTCTCTGTTTCTCTCTCTCTCTCTCTCTCTTTCTCTCTCTCTCTCTCTTTCTCCTCCTCTCTCTCATTGCTAAAGGTGATTAGAAATATAAACTTTAGCCAAAAACTGTTTCATCTCATCCCACAAGTTTGGGTATGTTGTCTTGCTATTATAATTTTTTTTGATAAAATTTATTTACTCTTTCTATGGTTTATTCTTTGACCCACACCTTTTAAAAGATTATGTTCTTTAATCTTTAAGTCTTTTATTTAAATTCTTCTTATTGGTTATACTTTTTGTTGAGCCATGGCTAGTAATGAATGTTTTAAATATTTCTACTTTTCTGCATTTTAATGAATTTTTAAAATTATTTTTTAAAATTTATTTAATATATTTAGTTTTCAGCATTGATTTTCACAAAAGTTTGAATTACAATTTTTTCCCCCATTTCTACCCTCCCCCCACTCCAAGATGGCATATATTCTGGTTGCCCCATTCCCCAGTCAGCCCTTCCATCTGTAACCCCACTCCCCTCCCATCCCCTTTCCCTTCTTCTCTTGTAGGGCAAGATAAATTTCTATACCCCATTGCCTGTGTATCTTATTTCCTGGTTGCATGCAAAAACATTTTGTTGTTGTTATTGTTTTTTGAATGTCTGTTTTTAAAACTTTGAGTTCCAAATTCTCTCCCCTCTTCCCTCCCCACCCACCCTCACTAAGAAGGCAAGCAATTCAACATAGGCCACATGTGTATCATTATGTAAAACCCTTCCACAATACTCATGTTGTGAAAGATTAACTATGTTTTGCTCCTTCCTAACCTATCCCCCTTTATTGAATTTTCTCCTTTGACTCTGTCCCTTTTCGAAAGTGTTTGTTTTTGATTACCTCCTCCCCCTGTCTGCCCTCCTTTCTATCATCCTCCCTTTTTTATCTTCTTCCTCCTTCTTTCCTGTGGGGTAAGATACCCAATTGAGTGTGTATGGTATTCCCTCTTCAGGTCAAATCCGATGATAGCAAGATTTACTCACCTGCCCCATCTTCCCTTCCTACAGAACCACTTTTTCTTGCCACTTTTATGCGAGATAATTTACCCCATTCTATCTCTCCCTTTCTCCTTCTCTCAATATATTCCTCTCTTATCCCTTAAATTGATTTTATTTTTTAGATACCATCCCTTCATATTCAACTCATCCTGCGCCCTTTGTGTGTGTATATATATATATATATATATATATATATATATATATATACCTACATATATACATACATAGACACACACATATGTATATATATGTATATGCATATATGTATATACATATTCCGTTCAGCTACTATGATATTGAGGTCTCATGAATCATACACATCATCGTTCTATATAAGAATGTAAACAAAACAGTTCAACTTTAGTAAGTCCCTTATGATTTCTCTTTCTTGTTTACCTTTTCATGCTTCTCTTATTACTTGTATTTGAAAGTCAAATTTTGTATTCAGCTCTGGTCTTTTCACTGAGAAAGCTTGAAAGTCCTCTATTTTATTGAAAATCCATATTTTGCCTTGGAGCATGATACTCAGTTTTGCTGGGTAGGTGATTCTTGGTTTTAATCCTAGCTCCATTGACCTCCAGAATATTGTATTCCAAGCCCTTCGGTCCCTTAATGTGGAAGCTGCCAGATCCTGTGTTATCCTGATTGTTTTTCCACAATATTCAAATTGTTTCTTTCTGGCTGCTTGCAGTATTTTCTCCTTGATCTGGGAGCTCTGGAATTTGGCGACAATGTTCTTAGGAGTTTTCTTTTTGGGATCTATTTGAGGAGGCTGTCTGTGGATTCTTTCAATTTCTATTTTACCCTCTGGCTCTAGAATATCAGGGCAATTCTCCTTGATAATTTCTTGAAAGATGATATCTAGGCTCTTTTTTTGATCATGGCTTTCAGGTAGTCCAATAATTTTTAAATTCTCTCTCCTGGATCTATTTTCCAGGTCAGTGGTTTTTCCAATGAGATATTTCACATTGTCTTCCATTTTTTCATTCCTTTGGTTCTGTTTTATAATATCTTGATTTCTCATAAAGTCAGTAGCTTCCACTTGCTCCAATCTAATTTTTAAGGTAGTATTTTCTTCAGTGGTCCTTTGGACCTCCTTTTCCATTTGGGTAATTCTGCCTTTCAAGGCATTCTTCTCCTCATTGGCTTTTTGGAGCTCTTTTGCCATTTGAGTTAGTCTATTTTTTAAAGTGTTGTTTTCTTCAATATTTTTTTCAGTATTTTTTTGGGTCTCCTTTAGCAAGTCATTGACTTGTTTTTCATGGTTTTCTCTCATCCTTCTCATTTCTCTTCCCAATTTTTCCTCTACTTCTCTAACTTGCTTTTCCAACTCCTTTTTGAGCTCTTCCATGGCCTGAGAGCAGTTCATGTTTTTCTTGGAGGCTTTTGTCATAGGCTCTTTGACTTTGTTGACTTCTTTAGGCTGTATGTTTTGGTGTTCTTTGTCATCAAAGAAAGATTCCAAAGTTTGAGTCTGAATCTGAGTCCATATTTGCTGCCTGGCCATGTTCCCAGCCAACTTACTTGACCCTTGAGATTTTTGTCAGATTATGACTGCTTGTAGAGCAAAGAGTACTTTGTTCCAAGCTTGAGGGGATGAGCCGTTGATTTCAGAGCTATTTCTATATAGCCAGCTCTGCCACCCCAGGACTCCTCCTTCCTCACGAACCACTAACCCGGACCTGATGCAAATCTTCAGCAGGCTCTGCACTCCTGCTCTGATCCGCCACTTAATTCCTCCCACCGTGTGGGCCTGGGGCTGGAAGTAACTGCAGCTGTAGTTTTGTAGCTGCACCTCCCCCACTGCCCCTGGGGTGGTGGCTGAACAGCAAACTCTGTCCCCCGCAGCTTTTCCCACTAACCTTCTCTGTTGTCTTTGGTGTTTGTGGGTTGAGAAGTCTGGTAACTGCCACAGCTCACTGATTCAGGGTCCTAGGGCCTGTCCTGCCTGGCTCCTGGTTTGGTTGGTCCTTCTGCCTCCCACACTGAGCTCTGCTCCCCTCCACTCTGGGCATGATAGACCTCATCCAGTGACCATTCAGGCTGTCCTGGGCTGGATCCCTGCTTCCTTCCGCTATTTTGTGGGTTCTGCAGTTCTAGAATTTGTTCAGAGCCATTTTTTATTGGTTTTTGGAGGGATATGGTGGGGAGCTCATGCAAGTCCCTGCTTTCCATCTGCCATCTTGGCTCCACCCCCAAACATAAATTCTAATATGTGTAGTGACATCAACACAATCCTCAAAAAGCACACAACCTCCAACCACCAAATGAAATGCAAAAATTAACATAAAGGTCTTCAGATTACTGAGAGTTGTTTGAATTTATGTATTTTACAAAATAATCTGCAAATATAGGTTCTTGATAAAAATTAAAGAGTTATTTGTAATTTTGTTAAATTTTTGTACGTATTCACGTGGAGGGGAAAACAAGTTTTGTTTTCTATCTGTGGCAAAACTAACCTCACTAGCTACCACTTTTTGAAAAGTGATATTCATTTTAAAAAGGCAGGATTCTGAAATGACTAAAAATTGAATGAAACATTTTTAGCTGAATCAAGTAGCAAAGCTATAAATGTTCTCTCATATGATAGCTATCTTGCTAAAAGAAATTATTTAGAACACCAATCCTAGCATAAACAACAGTTCCAATTTTACAAAATCAATTCTTTAATCCATCTATATTAACACTTAAATAATGTTTATACAGTAAAGGTAACTTTGGATATTAGTCCAATTTTAAAGCATGATGAAAATTGCTCTATGATCTGATACTCATCTTCAGTACTGCTAATGTCACAAATGATGTTTCTCGTCAAAAAGATTAATGCCATCAGCACTGACCTTGCAGATGACCAATTTTTATCAAAGTGCTATGCAAAACTGATAAAAATGTATGCTCATTATGAATCCCATTTAGTAATCACTAGAATACTATCATATCTAACTTTTTAGAAGTTCTATTTGGTTTCTTAATCTTTTTTTCTTTTTGTTATTTCTGTGCAAGTATGAATGAGACATATTGAAATGCCCTCCTCTGATTATTATTTTGCCCCAAGGTTTAATTAGCGTTTTGTTTAAGTACTTAGATGGTATACCATTTGGTGCATAGATATTTAGAATTGTTTCATTATTTATGGGACCACTAATCATAAAGTTTTTTTTCCTGCTTAACTCTTTTAATAATTTCTATTTTTACCATTCCTTTGTCTGAGACCATGCCTGCTCTCCCTGCTTTTTTGATTCACCTGAGGTATAAATTCTGGTCTAGCCCTTCCTTTTAACACTGAATATTTATGTTTCAAGTGATTTTCTTGTAAACAACAACATATATTTGAATTTTTTTCTTCATTGATTCTGCCATACTTCTCTGTCTTACAGGTTAATTCATTCAGTAACATTCATGGTTATGTTTGTCAATATATTTTCCTTACTAATCAAACCCTATTTCAGCTTTTGTTCATATTACCCTCTTTACAATGATTAAGAAAGTATTTGTTTTGTTTGTGATGACTATTCTCTCCTTTAACATCTCTCTTAAGTTTCTTCCTTCTCCATCTCTGTTTTAGTCTTTTCCCGTGCTGGTTATAAAATATTTCAACACTAAACTCTCTATGTGTGGGTGTGGTATCTTCTTTTGTTCAGTTCAGAGAGGTTCATGAGTTAGACTTTCTCCTATCCTCATCTCTGTGCTTGTGAATTTAAGAATTTAATGTCTCTCTCTTTCCCTCTCTGTTTCTCTATGTATAATACATATATTTGTAAACCTCATATCCAGTATATTTAATGTTCTTATCAAGTGTAATTTTTCTTAATTATATTTTTGACATTTTTAATGGAGTACTGAAATATGCTATCATCATCTATTTTGTAGCCTTTTCTGTGTATATTTAATAGCTAAATTATTTAGCTTTTGAATGTACACATATATTCAAAAGCAAAATCCTTTTGTTTTCAATAGAGCCTTTAATTACATCATTTTTATGTTTTTCCTATTTTATCATTTCTGATTTGAAGTTAATTTTGTCAGAAATAATTAATATAATGTCAGATTTCCATGAGAAGCTGTAGCATTTTAAATTTTAGTTCATTTTTTCCTTGCTCTTGAATGTAGTTTTATAGATGTCTTTCATATATAACATATGGATTCTGTTTTAAAATACAATTATTATCTTTTTATCCAACTAACCAACTAACTTTAGTCCATCTGTGTATTAAATGTTATAATGATTAAATTTGACTTGTCTTTAATAATTCTTTGTTAAATTTTGATTTCCTTCACTGAAAGAGAATACAAACTTTATTTGTCTATTTTTTAAACCAGGTAAAGCCCTAAATAGATTTTTTATTTTATACCTATTATCTTTCTAAAACCTTACTGCCCTATCCTTGAAAAAAAATGAGCTTTATCTCAAGATTTCTACCATCTTCTCTTCTTTCTACCTTCATTTACTGGTCTATTCTTTTTTCCTTTGTATGTATATGATGGAATATTTACCTCATTTTATTATTATTTTTTTATTTTTCAATATGGCTTTTTTATTTTCAAGCCCAAATATGTCATTCAACCAAAATGCTATTATAATAATTCTATTTACTCTGTGTTCCAATTTATTTGATATTTTCCCCCTTAGAAAAATCTTGTTACACACTTAAAGATGTTTTCTAGTAAGTAATCTTTTTTGTTTGATTTTTTCTTTGTTATTGTAATTTTGAAATTTAATGGTAGGAGAGTAGAATTTTAAGCTTTTCCCTTGGTGAAGTTCTGTGAATGCTTTCTATTTATAGAGTGTTGCTTGTTTTTTTTCCTAGTAGCTCATAGAAATTTTTCTGATACAATTAACTGATATACAGTTTTATGGTTATTTAATTTTATGGTTTTTTTTTTGGGACTCTGATAATTTTCATGCTGCCTTTCCTTGTTCTGTCCTATAAATCTGTCCTTTTT
Source organism: Trichosurus vulpecula (assembly GCF_011100635.1). Classification (NCBI taxonomy): domain Eukaryota; kingdom Metazoa; phylum Chordata; class Mammalia; order Diprotodontia; family Phalangeridae; genus Trichosurus; species Trichosurus vulpecula. Next base: position 20,996,563 of record NC_050581.1, read on the forward strand.
TTCTGTGTTGCTTTCAAATCTTTTTTTTTTCAGCTCTTATTTTTTTTTTCTGAGCTCACTTTTTTCACCTATGTTAATTACAACTCTGGCTTCTACTATATTAATCTTTTAGTTATACCTATTGGTATTTCCGGGGCAGCTAGGTAGGTCACTGGATAGAACACTAGACTTGGAGTCAGGAAGACTTGTCTTCCTGCATTCATATCTGGCCTCAAACACTTATTAATTGTGGTGTGACCTTAGATACTTTGCCCTGATTTTTTTTTTTTCAGTTTCCTCATCTGTAAAGGAGCTAGAGAAGGAAATGGCAAATCATTCTAGTATCTCTGCCAAGAAAACCCCAAGTGGGAACACAAATAGTTGGACATGACTGAAAAATGACTGAACAGCAAAAACAATATTGATGTTTGCATACATATCCTCTATTCTATTTTCTATTTTTCTGAGTTTTTGCTATCTTCTCTAGAGTTGTTTGGGCTGTGTTCAATTCTTCCTTTAATACACTCGGATTTTTTTTATCTGTTATCAGTTCTTTCAATTTGTCTTGTGATTCTTCTTTTTTTGGTTGGTTTATCTTATTCCTTTAATTCCTTGAACATCCATTATTCATTTGATCATGTCTTTTCAGGAATTTTTGCATTTCTGCTGTTATTTCTGACATTGGTTCAGTATGCCTCTCTTTTACTGTTCCCCCCATGCCCCACATATTTCTTATTCCAAAATTCTGTTTCATTGTATTGGAATTATTCTTTTGTTCATCGTCTTTTAGATGAATTTTAATTTTCTTATTGGAACTTCTAAAATGTTGTTTCTTTTTGATGTTTTATTATCTTTTTCTTTTATGGAGGAGTCATACTACCTTACAGCCTCTCTGTTATCTTCCTGGAAGTACATGAACATCTATATTTTTGTGTTGTATGAATATAAAACAAACATAAGTCAAAGTACTTATGTTATATTATGAAGTACAAGGTACTTCAAGGTACTTGCCACTTAGTATAGGCCAGGAAACTAACACATCTTCAAGGTTTGCTATGCTCTGGTCAAAAATGCTCTATTTGAGATAGAACTCCAGATAGCCATTAATGAGATAATTCAAAATGAGTTAGAAATGAGAGAAAATAAGCACTGTCAACCTCCAGAGTTAGGTCTAAGAAAGACATACAAGATTAGGTTGTATCCATGTTTATAGCTCTCAAAATAGGCAGCATACATGCATAGGAGCCAGTCTAGAACTGGGCTCATTTTGGGATTAGAGTGCACAGAGGCTGATGTTACCCCATCATCATTCCACCTCTGGACAGAGAAAATACCTCTTTTATCAGACCCTGCCCGCCCCCCATTTGGTTTATTTAGACAAAAGAATCTGTCTTCACTGAAGCATGAGGAGAACACAATGGACCTCCCTACCTCAGATTAAATTACTTGCTAGCTGACCAAGATAACAAGAGTCAATGCAATCCAATTATCGGTAATGGAAGAAGGGAGCTGGGGAAAACTCTGAATCTCATTTTTCACAGTACCAAATTGAGTATCACTGACACATCACTTCAAAAAGAAGATTTCTACCACTGAAAATCAGAGAAATGAAGCACCTTGGCAGGAGAACTATCTTTTGTGTCTTGCTTCTAAAGACTTTTTGAATATGAATTTAGTGTATGGAACTATGACATTTGAATTGATGATATTCTCTAATCAGCACCTATACTAATTAATAGCAGCGATTCATTATGAGGGCAGCTAGTTGGCACAGTGGGTAGAGTGCTAGACCTGGAGTCAGGAAGACTAAAATCTGGCCTCAAGACACTTACTAGCTGTGTTACCCTGGGCAAGGAACTTCAGCTTGTTTTCCTTAGTTTTCTCATCTGTAAAATGACCTGGAGAAGGAAATGGTAAACTACTGCAGTATCTTTGCCAAGAAAACCACAAAGAGTCAGACTTGACTAACAAGTGACTGAATAACAACTAAATTTAGTATGGAACAGTATAGACTCCAGGGAATTTTGAGGAGACTAAAGATATAGGTTGGATTGTCTGCTTGCATGAGAAGATACAGGTAGCCTGGAGCCTAGAAGATTGGAAAAACTAAATCACTGTGTATTATGAATGTATAGGATCTTTCTTTCCTACCTTAATCACTGAGCTATTTATAATTTCCTTCCCAAGTGTTTGAGTCTGTAATAGTATTGCTGGATAGCCTGTGATGTCTCTATCCTTAAATCTGAGTGAAGCAAGAATTATTACCTTGTAGTTGGCAAGTACTAAGATTCACAAGATAAAGCAAAAGTTTACCAAGAGCACTTGCATGGGATTGTTCAGAATAAGAGGAAGGAAAGAAGAGAATTTTAGTTAGCTATGGAGTTCAAATTAATGTTACATCTAGTTGGACTTTTTAAATGAATGGGGCCATAAACTCAAGAGAAAAAATACAGGATAGATCTATCTTTCCAATAATTCTTCATTGGGTAGGCTCACTTGAAATTACAGAAACTTTTATGTTCTTTGGTTCTGAAACCTAGCAACTGCTATACCTTTAGAATACTGTCCTGTCTCACTAAGAAGAATTTCATCCTGCTATGACTTTTTGGGGAGAAAATATTGTAAACAGCCTAGAGCACAGAATGGCAATAATAGGAGTGGAATTAATCACTATAGCAGGGCATGTGCTGGTGCCTTGTTATGGATTGCCTCTGAAACTCTCTTTCAGTGATGAGTATGAACTGCTTATTAGTTTGCTAATACACCGTGGCATTTTATTCTCTCACTGTGACACCTCCAGATGAACTAGAGAATTCTATTCAAAAGAAAACAATGCAGTGGTGCAAGGCTGCATGTGTTTCTTTTGATTTACCCTGAAGGGAAAAGAAGCAATTGGTAAATACTGAACACCTACTATGTGCTTGTTAGAATGCTAAGTGTCTTTTGAGATTAAAAATAACACTATAAAACAGTCTTGGGCATATGCAGCTTGTTATTTAGTTGAAACTATGTGATGCAGATAGATGAAATGCCTGGAGAGTAAGAAAACACATAATTAAAGTGCTAAATTAAGTGGTATATACAATTAGACAATCTTTTCTGCTGTTGTGGGAGTCTTTTGTGCTCCTTGCCCACAGCATAAACATTTTAGTTATCGCTCTGCCTAAAGTCATGTTCTGAAGAACAATGACTTTATAACCACATTTTCTATGCACTTAAATGTATTAACTCCCTGTCCTCCTCTCTTCCCACCAGAGGTGCATATTCTAAAAGAAAATTACTTTAATTACTTGCTCTTGGCTAGCTAGGTAGTGTGGTGGATAGAGCCCTGGGCCTGGAGTCAGAAGACCTGAGTTCAAATGTGACCTCAGACACTTACTAGCTCCATGGCCCTGGGCAAGTCACTTAACTCTGTTTGCTTCAGTTCTTCATCTGTAAAATGATCTGGAGAAGAAAACGGCAAAGCACTTCAGTATGTTTGCCAAAAAACTCCAAATGGGGTCATGAAGAGTTGACACAACTGAACAACAACTACGTACTTCAACCGGGACAGAAGAGTGGGCCTTTTCATGAAGGTGAATATTTATCACTAGTGTTATTATGTGATTCGCACAGTAAGACTTCATGATTCCCCTCATTCCTCCATCCCCCACGATAGCTTATATGAGTATATGTGTATTTAAGAATCTCTGGAAAGATCTAGATGTGTCAGTTTCCACTGCATTCTTTTAATCCCCAAGGCAAAAAAAAAGTTTTATTTTCAAGAAAAATTCTAATAAAATTTTTGTATCCACTGACATTCCTGGTCCTTCTAGGGTTATAAAAGAAGTGAGATAAACATTTTAGGCACAAACCATTTTAGGGAGTATGATGCAGGAAAGAGACATTGGAGTCAGAAGATCTGGGCTTGAATAATTTTGACTCTGGCCATGGCCATGGCAAGTCACTTCACTTCTCTGAGACTCAATTTCCTCATGGGAAGAATGAAAATTTTACTACCTACCTCACAAAGCTGTTGTGGAAAAGAAAATAATTGGCATTTATATGTATTTTAAAGTTGGCAAAGTACTTTATATATATGTGTGTGTGTATGTATATATATATATATATATATATATATATATATATATATATATATATATATATATATATATATATGTCTGATCTCTTTTGAGCCTCATAATAATCGTGTGAGGTAGAGTCTATAGTTATTGTTATCCCCATTTTACATGCCCACAGTAATATAGCAAAAAATATCTTAGGCTTCTTGATTATAAGGCCAGCAAACTAACCATCGCACCACACTGCCTTTTGAGGTATTCATAATAACATGAGTTATGTTTGAGAGGTAGTGTTGTGTAATTGGTAAAGAAAAATGACCTTGGAGTCAGCAGTCAAAAGTTTAAATGAGTTGCTCAAAGTCCTACTGTGTCCTAGGTAACTCTCTAAAACTGTAAGTTATAGATAAATTGTTGATCTCATTGATGGAGGGCATTTCAAAGCAGGAGCTCCCCAAACTGTGAAGTCACTGGTCTTCTGCCATACCTCCATCACAGAAAGAAAAAAAATGTGTGTGCACACATACATAATATGTATATACACACATATACATAAGATATACACATATATGTATGTATGTACATATATGTCATGTGCTAAAACGAGAACTTCCAATAGAATCTGTGATTATTCAGAGGAAAATGAATGGTTCCTCCCAGATTCTCCGTTTAAGGAGGGCACCCAGGCCAGCCATGGCTCATTTCTCTCCAGATTGCACTCTAGACTTCCTCAATCCCATGCCAAGTACATTTGACAACCCCCTCCTCTATCCCTCTCACCTCTACCCTTTTTAGCTTCATTTTATGTCTTGTCTTTCCCCTATGAGAATGTAAGTTCTTTGGGGGAAGGGATTGCTTTCTTTCTGCTTGTATTTATATTTCCAGGACTTAGCACAGTGCCTGACAAATAGTAAATACTTAAATTGCTTGCTGCTGCTCGCTGTTTGTCCTTCATTCTTTTTTTTACTTTTATTTTTATTTTTTAATTAATTAATTTTTAGTGTTCAACATTCATTTACACAAGATTTTGAGTTAAAATTTTCTCCCCATCTCTACCTTCCACCTCACCCCAAGATGGCATGTATTCTAATTGCCTTTTTCTCCAGTCTGCCCACCCTTCTCTCACCCCACTATTCCCCCATCCCCTTCCCCCTTACTTTCTTGTAGGGCAAGATAGATTTCTATACCCCATTGCCTGTATATCTTGTTTCCCAGTTGCATGTAAAAACAATTTTCAACATTTGTTTTTAGGACTTTGAGTTCCAAATTCTCACCCTTCTTCCCTCCCCACACACCCTCCTTGAGAAGGCAACCAATTCAATATAGGTTATACATGTGTCGTTATGCAAAACACTTCCATAATAGTCATGTTGTGAAAGACTAACTATATCTCCCTCCATCATATCCTGTTCCCCATTTATTCAGTTTTCTCCTTTGATCCTACCCCTTTTCAGAAGTCCCTTCTATCATCCCCCCCTGCCCTGCCCCATTCCCGCCTACTTTTCTGTAGGGTAAGATACAAAATTGAGTGTATATGTTAATCCCTTGTTAAGCCAAATCTGAGGAAAATAAGGTTCACTCATTCCCTTTCACTTACCCCCTCTTCCCTTTCATTATAACAGCTTTTTCTTGCCTCTTTTATATGAGATAATTTAGCCCATTCTATCTCTCCCTTCCTCCTTCTCCCAATACATTCCTCTCTCACCCCTTGATTTTATTTTTTAGATATCATTCCTCATCCTGTGCCATCTATCTATCTATCTATCTATCTATCTATCTATCTATCTATCTATCTATCTATCTATATCTATATATATATCTATATCTATATCTATCTATCTATCTAATCTATATATATGTATATTCCCTTCAACTACCCCAATACTGAAAAAGGTCTCGTGAGGTACAAATATCATCTTTCCATGTAGGAATGTAAACAGTTCAACTTTAATAAGTCCCCTATGATTTCTCTTTCCTGTTTACCTTTCATGCTTCTCTTGATTACTGTATTTGAAAGTCAAATTTTCTATTCAGCTCTGGTCTTTTCATCAAGAATACTTGAAAGTCCTCTATTTCATTGAAAATCCATTTTTTCCCCTGAAGTATTATACTCAGTTTTGCTGGGTAGGTGATTTTTGGTTTTAATCCTAGCTCCTTTGACCTCTGGAATGTCATATCCCAAGCCCTCTGCTCCTTTAATGTAAAAGCTGCTAGATCTTGTGTTATCCTGATTGTGTTTCCACAATACTCAAATTGTTTCTTTCTAACTGCTTGCAATAATTTTTCATTGACCAGGCAAGTATCGAATTTGTCTACAATATTCCTAAGAGTTTTCCTTTTGGGATCTTTTTCAAGAGGTGATGGGTGGATTCTTTCAATTTCTATTTCACCTTCTGCTTCTAGAATATCAGGGCAGTTTTGCTTCATAAGTTTTGATCATGTCTTTCAGGTAGTCCAATAATTTTTAAATGATCTCTCCTGGATCTATTTTCCATGTCAGTGGTTTTTCCAATGAGATATTTCACATTGTCTTCTTTTTTTTCATTCTTTTGGTTCTGTTTTATAATTTCTTGATTTCTCATAGTCATTAGCTTCCATTTGCTCCATTCTAATTTTTAAGGAATTATTTTCTTCAGTGATCTTTTGGACCTCCTTTTCCATTTGACCAATTTTGTTCTTTAAGGCATTCTTCTCCTTGTTGACTTTTTGGAGCTCTTTTGCCATTTGGGTTAGTCTATTTTTTAAGGTGTTATTTTCTTCAGTATTTTTTGGTCTCCTTTAGCAAGCTGTTGACTTGTTTTTCATGATTTTCTTGCATCAATCTCATCTATTCCCAATTTTTCCTCTACTTCTCTTACTTGATTTTCCAAATCATTTTTGCACTCTTCCATGCCCCGAGAGCAATTCATATTTTTCTTGGAGGCTTTTGATGTAGGATCTCTGACTTTGTTGTCTTCTTCTGGCTGAATGTTTTGATCTTCTTTGTCACTAAAGTAAGATTCCATAGTCTGAGTTTTTTATGCTGCCTGCTTATTTTCCCAGCCAATCACTTGACTTTTAAACCCTTTGTCAAGGTATGAGTCTGTTTCTAGAGTGGAGAATGCTCTGTCCCAAGTTCCATGGGTTTTGTGCAGCTGTTTTCAGAGCTACTTCTAGACACCTGTAAATTTTCAGTTCTTCTGAGGTGCTATGATCCAGTAAGAAGTGTTTACTCCTCTGCTGCCCTGTGCTCTGGTCTGTGAGTGATCTCAAGCACTCCTCTCTGCCATGTAACTACCAGTAGGACTCCCTCTCCTTATCCACCACAAGCTCTGCCACACCAGCTGTTTCAACAATCCGGCTCGCAGCTTCTGTGGGGGTATAAGATTCACCCACAGCCAGCACCAAGAAAGCTGCCAACAGCACAGGTTCTTTTGATCTGCTTAATTAAGGAAAGCAAGGTGAAGGGGTTGACAAGCTTACTTTTAATTCAGCATTCAAATATCATTCAGTTAGTTCAGGGGAAAAAGTCAGCACCCTGAACTTCAAAACAAAATGCAAACAAATTACAAACATCAACAGACATACTTTGTCTGATTCAAATCCCAACACCTAGTTACCAGAGTTCAACAAAGTTTCAGCATCCGGGTTTACAAGCTGGAGGGCTCCTTAGCTACAGCTGCCCAGAGTCTCCTCATCAACACCGTCTCCAGAGCCCCACACAAATGGCTCTGTCCTCCCTTCTTATAGGGCTTCAGACATCATCAAACATCATCTGAATCACCAGAGCTCAGGCTCTGGTGATTGGTTCTTGAGTTGGCCCCTCCCCTTAGGACCCTGGGAGGTTCATATTCACATGAATCACCTTAACACCTAATGGGGTTTGGGCCCGGGGCTTAGCACCTAGTAAAGCTCACTGAGATAAATTGAGTCACTCAAAGAAAACAAAGGCCATTCTGGTTACACCAGCACTCCTCCTCCCCCCAGGACTGCCAACCAGGACTGTGACCCAGATCCAAGCAGGGCAAAGCAAGAGAATTCTGCCTCAGCACCACTAAAGAGATCCCTGTGCTCCTCCTCTGATCAGCCATTTGATTCCCCCCACTGTTGGTGGGCCTGGAGCTCCAGAAGCAGCTGCTGCTTCTGCTGTAGCCACCTCTGCTGTCCTGGGCCTGGGCCTGAACCATGCCCTTCTCTCACCCAGGTCCAACAGAGTTTTCCCACTGACCTGCTAAGTTGTCTTTGGTGTTTGTGGGTTGAGAAGTCTGGAAACTGCCACAGCTCAGTGATTCAGTGCTGTGAGGTCTGCTCTGCCTGGTTTGCTCTGGCCTGGTCTATGCTGGCGCAGCCCATGCTGGGCTGTGCTCTGCTCCTAGCCTGGTGAGATAGACCCTTCCCAGTGACCATCCAGGCCTGGGCTGGAACATGGTTTTACTGTGTCATTTTGTGGGTTCTATAGCTCTAGAATTTGTTTAGAGTCATTTTTTATAGGTATTTGGAGGAATTTGGGGGACAGCTCAAGCACGTCCCTCCTTTTACTCTGCCATCATGGCTCCACCTCCTGTCCTTCATCCTTGAAGAGGACCATGACTTCAGGGAGGTGATACCCTGACATGCCAATGAATTGGATTTGAGTGGGGAAGGGCTGTGCAAAGTCAGGAGCCTCACTTTCACTTCCAGAACGATCTGGGGCCAGTAGCCAGATATAAAAAAAGACAGCTGAAGATGGCCCAGGATGCAGTGGGGAATATTGGCCTTTTCAATCTTAAGGTCTTTAATAGGTCTTAGTTTGACTGAGGCAATGCCTATTCACTGATTAAGGCTTAAAATGAAATGAGGCAAAGATTGGCCTTTTTTTTAAAAAAAAAATAGACAGGGGAGGGGAAGACCCTCAGGGTTTCTGACCAAAAATAAACAATTGCTAGTTACATTCATTCTGAGCCAATCAGGGCCCAAACAATCTCCGAGTAGGGCTTGGCCTGGGATCTATTTAGAATTTTCCAGAAATTTCCAGAGAAACTTCCAGGGCTTTCAAGGTACTGAGAAAGTTGTCAATTAAGTTATAGTTAAGCTCTCATTTGAAATTTTTTTTAAAAAAATAGTTCATTGAGCTCATACTCCATCAGCTATTGCAAAATATTGATTGGGATTTCAGTCCTTAAATGCTGAAACACTGTCATTCTTAACCTATCGTTACTTATATCCTCTCATTTCCTGTGACAGGGCTATTTTTTTCAACAGAACACATCTTGTGAGCTAGTTGAATAGAGAGCTGAGAGAGTCTTTAATAAATTATAGGGGAATTGATGGGTTTTGCGTAAGGCCACAGCAAATTGGAGGAAATTTAAGTGAAATTGTACTTATCCACCTGGAAGCTCCATTGGATCACAGAAAGGAAAGAGGAATCAGCAGGAGCTATTTCTATTATATTACAATTCAATGTCTGCTATAGAAGGGGAAATGTCCCTAGAATTGAATAAATTCAAGAAAATCCAAGTGACATAATTATTGATTCTCTGGGCAATCCAGAAAGGAATCAAATTTAGCTTCCCCTGGATTCAAGCCAGACTGATGTTTAAGACATAATCTAGTTTCACCCCTTCATTCAGGATGGGAAAACACAAAAATAATCCAAGATATCTCTCTCTCTCTCTCTCTCTCTCTCTCTCTCTCTCTCGCTCTCATCTATCAAGATCTTTCTGGGAAAAACATCCCCAGTGGCCTATTCAGATGAATAGTTTTAGTGTTTTTGTTGATATAGGGCAATTTTAACAATGTCCTTTATTTAATTGGTTCCTTATATATTGGGGATGTTTCTTATACCTTACATTTCTTTTCTATGCATTGAAACTCTTATTTGAGGTCAAAGTATTAACAGCAGTTCCAGTATCTGAAAATTATTGCTAGAATATCTGCTATTTATAGTAATGATTACAGGAAGCCATACGACTTCTGAGAAGCATATATGATTTTGAAGGAAAAATCCTCCATCTTGTCACTAAACCTAAGTGAAGGATAAAGACTGGATAATAATTTCATTGGTAAAAGCCACTCTAAGGTATGGAAACCCCCTCACCATTCAAGTTGTCACCTTTTCTTCAACTTCTAGTCTTAGACAGTTGTACAAAGTCAGACAATAAGCATTTTAATCCAAGAATTGCACTAAACTTGGGATACAAAGAAAGGTGAAAACATGGTACCTGCTCACATGGAACTCACATTCTAGTGGAGGAGACAGCAAGCAAAAAATAAATATACATGCAAGATTTATATAGTATAAAAGGAAGGTAATTTCAGAGGGGGGCAACTAGTAATAGGGAGAGAGGGAGACAGGGAAAGGCTTCCTTGAGAAGGTGGGGTTTGGTCTGAGTCTTGAAGGAAACCAGAAAAACTATGAGTCTGAAATAAAGAGAGCACTTTCTAGGCATGGGCTATAGCCATTGAAAAGATCAGAAGATAAGTGCTATGTGGAAAGAACAGAAGGTAGGCCACTGTAGCTGGGTCATAGAATATGTGCAGGGCACTAAAGTGAGAGAAAACTGGTATGGTAGGAAGGGCCCATGTTGTGAAGGGATTCAAAGCCAAATGGAGTATTTTATCTTTGATCCTGAACATGGCAGGGAGCCCAAGGAGTTTATTGAGTAGAGCGATAATATGGTCAGACTTGTGTTTCAGGAAAATCGCTCTGGCTACTGAGTAGAGGATGAATTGAAAGGGAATCAATGTGAGATATGGAGGTGGGATAGAATGCTACTACAGGAGTACTGATGTGAAGTATTGAGGGCCTCCACCATGGTGGGTGGGAGTGTAACTCAGGAGCTTTGGGGCTCTGGCCTCTAGCAGGTTCACTCTTGATCCGGGAAGCCAGAAGGATCACCAAGAGATTCACCGATTGTTGTGTTTGTCCTTTGTTCTTGAAGAGGACCTTGATATCAGGGAAATGATGGCATGACTTGCAGTTGACTTTGATTTGAGTGAGGAAGAGCTGTTCAAGGTCACCAGCCTCACTTTCTCCTCCAGAGCCATCTGGGTCCAGTGGCCAGGTATTCACCAGGACAGCTGGAGATGGCCCAGATGCATTAGGAGACCCTGGCCCTTTCAGGTTAAGGTCTTTTTAGGTTCTCACTTTGAGTGAGGTAGTGCCCATTCAGTGAATAGGCTTCTTTGAGAAGTTAATCAAGTTAATCAAAAACTCAAAAAAAAATCAAACCGGGAGGGGAGACCCTTGGTGTTCCTGGCCAAATAAGAAACAGTTACTGTTTAGTATTTACAGTTACTCTGTGCTAGGAGGGCAGGGACCTATTGTCCAATCTATGAGCTCCAGAGTGAATTGGGTTAAGGTTTGGTCTTTGAGAAAGAAATCTAGCCAGTAAAACCAAAGTTGGGAACACCAAGTCTTACACCATCCTCTAATTATTCTTCTTGCACAAAGCAGTTAAAGTTTCTTATTGTTGTCTAGAAGAAGGAAGGAAATAAGCATTTAATAAACACCCACTATTTACTAAGTGTATTATCTCATTTGGTCCTCACAACAACCTTAGGAGGTACTGTTATCCCCATTTTACAGTTAGGGAAACTGAGACAGGCAGTGATGAAGTGACATCCAGAGTTACACAGCTAGAAAGTGTTTGATGTTGGAAAGGAACTCAGGTCTCCTTAACTCAGGGCTAGTGCTCTATCCACTGACTCATCTACCAGCCTAGAAGTGAACACAGTACCTAAGGTGTTCTGACAAAGAGGAGTCACAGTAAAAGACAACAAACCTCTCTTGTTTTGGACACTATGTTCCCACTAATGCAGTCTGAAACTGAATTAGCTTTCAATAGTCCTGTTATATTTTTGCGTTACACTGAGTTTGTAGTTGACTTATATGCCTACATATGATTAATGACAGAGAAAGGTGAATCACCTTTTGATTTATAGCAGACATTCATATAGTGCTTTAAGATTTACCAAGCACTATCTGTACATTGTTGTATTTCATTTGATCCTCATGTCAACCCTTTGAAGAGACTAGGACAAGTATAGTCTCACTTTACAGGTGGGGAAACTAAGAAGTTGGGTGACTTGCCCAAGGCCAAGTATCTAATAGTTAGAGCTGAGCCCCAAAGCCAGTTCTTCTGACTCCAAGGTCAGTGTTCTTCCCATTCTATAACATACACAAATACGTAAACCATATATTAGGGATGTGCTGGAGCCAGCTTGTACTGGTTCGTGAGAACTAATTAGCGAACATTCAGTGTGAGCATCTATACCTTGGAAATTGGCAACACTACACATCAGGGCCCAATTATTTCTTTGTTGATTGTCTAGGCTTGAGAAAGTGATGAAGATAATGTTAATAATGAACACTGGGTTTTGGGCCCAAAAGAAATTTGATATTCTGTCTGTTTCTTTTAATGCCTTTTGTATTTGATTTTCATTAAACATATTTGTACTTCTTCAAAGTCATTGACTAGGGGGACCTAGACAATGTCATTCCCCTTGGCAATTCCTCTTATGGTCTGGAGTTGAGCTGATACATGAAATAATTAGTGCTGCCTGAGTTTTCCATGTTCTAAGTAAATTAATGCAGAGAGGTAGTGTTGCATGAAGGATACAGAGCTCATGTTAGAGTGTGAAAGATCTGGGTTCTAATCCTTCCTTTGACACATACTAGCTGTGTGCCATTGAAGATGGAAAATCATTCCATGAAATTGTATAGAATACAGATAATAAAAGGGAAATATGTCATCTTTAGAATTAATAAACTTTATTACCTAAGTTGTAACTTCTCAGGTTGACTTAGGATGTCTTGACACCCCTTTGATGTCTTGACACCCCTAACTGGAGTACTTTCCTCCTCCCTCAAATTATCTTGCATTTATTTTGTTTATATTTGTATGCAAATGTATCTCCTTACAGAATACAAACTCCTCAAGGACAGGGATTATTTTCATTTTTGGTTTTGTATCCCCACTGCCTAGCATAGAACCTGGCACATAGGTGGCCCTAAATAAATGATTATTGATTGATTAATGGATGTCCTAGTGGGAACACATATAATAATGATGATAGCAGTGTTTCATGTTTATATAGAGCTTTAAGGTCAGCAAAGTGTGTAAATGATATCATTTGACCATAAATAGGATGCAAGTTCCAAGAATCCTTTGGGAAACATAGATACTATTCCCTTTATGAAATTGACCATTCAGTATAGGAGAGCAAATTATACTGCAGTAGAAAATCTCTACTTAAACTGAGGTGGTGAATTAGCTAAGAGATACACAATCCAGAATGTTTTTCCTATTGGGCATAAGACCCAATTTATTTTCATTTACATTCATTTCTCTACATCGCTGACTGCAAAAGGCATTAAATTGTTAAATGCAGGAAATTCCCAATTGCTTGACACAAATAGAAAGAGTTAATGAATACTGTGAAAAAACAAAAAACAGAAAAAACAACCCCACAACTTCATAGACTATACCAATATGCAAAATAGTTGAAATGTATTAATCAATCTTTTTCACTTTCTCCAAGTATGATATGGCAAACTTTTTAAAAGCACCCTCAGCAGAAAGGCCAAACAAATAGATTTAAGTGGCATAATAGAGTGGTGCGATAATAACACAATGAATGAAGCCTCAAGAAATGAGAATCTACATTTGGGTAATTCTACTCAGGCACAAATCCCTCTGCTTTGGTTATGAAACATCTCCCACTGTAGCTGGTGAAAGGTAATACTCTTTTTAATTTATGCATCTTGTCACAGTTGTCAGTTAGATCTACCTAATATCTGCCCTATCTCTATTGACTCTTAGAGGGAGAGTCACCTAGGGAAGAGAGCACAGTGACAATACATTGTAAAAATTAAGCAATATACCTTGCCCTCCAATGTCTCTAGAATTGTCTTGAGTGGTAAAAGATCCATGAAAATCTAAATAAAGGTTGAGTTAGAAGGGAATTTAGAAGTCATGACCAGAGGTGTCAAACTGAACCAGATTAAAATGTAGTTGGGAAGCAAAGTAAATTAAAATACAAGGGTATTGTTAATATGTGGTTTCTTGGCAGGGATCCTTATGTATGGTTTAATTAGATCTGTTTCTGTCTGTGTTTGACATCACTTGTCTAGTCCAACCTTCATGCCGTATAGATAAAACAAAGGACCAGGGAGATGGGGTTACTTGCCAAAGGTCAAATAGGTAGTTGACAGGGGTAGGATTTGAATGCAGGTCTTTTAACTCTAAAATCAGTACTTATTCTAATGTACCTCACTGCCTTTCCTTTTACCCCTAGGCTTGCTTCTCTATTCCTTTCCCCCTCCTGCTGTTGTTGTTCAGTCATGTCCCATTCTTTTTTTAATGTCCCACTTTTCTTGACCCCATTTGGGGTTTTCTTGGTAAAGATACTGGAGTGGTTTTCCATTTTCTTCTCCAGGTCATTTTACAGATGAGGACACTGAGACAAAAAAGGTTAAGTGATTTGCCCAAGGTCACCCAACTAGTATGTATCTGAGGCTAGATTTGAACTTAGGAAACTGAGTCTTCCTGATGCCAGGCCCAGCACTATCCACTGTGCCACCTAACTTCCCTTCCTACTTTGTACTAACCTGGCCATGATGCTTTTCTTTATCCCTGTCCCCACTCTCCAATTCTATGGGCTTTTCCCATGGAAAGAGCAAAGGATTTGAAGTCAGAGGCCCTGGATTCAAATTTGGCTCTGTTACTTGGGCAAGCTGCTTCACTTTTCTGGGTTACAGTGTCCTTGTCTATAAGCTGATAAAATTGGATTTAATGACTTCTGTGGTCCCTTATTGCTCTAATTGCTTTTTTTCAGAATGTTCTCTCATCCTTCTTGTAAGAAAGGCTGAGAGGGTGGTTGAGAACCAGGGAAGGTGTAAATTTCAGTGAGCTCAATGCAAACCTCATAATACAAAATAATAGACAGGGTTTTGTTTATAGACTGTTTCTGGAGTTCTCACAGATTACCAACTGTGCAGGACCAACTGCATCCACAGAGATTAAAAGGAATTTGGAAATAGTGCTGCTTTTGGCAGCAAACTTTGAAGCCATTATGTTCTATTTAAAACATATACACATGTACAACAAGAAAAAAAAACCTATCTCAAGAAGGCTAGAATTTCAGGTTAAAAATTATTATTATTATTTTTTCTTTGAAATGTCAATTCTGAATTTTAAAAGGTGCCAAAAAACCCCTCATGCTGAGGCATACTCAGTGATGAAATGCAGCCCTTTTTTCACAGCTCAATGGTAGGATGTGCCAACAGTGATTTGAAAAAAGAGAAAAAAACCTCTCAAATTATTTCTTTTTGTTGCAGAAATGCCACAGGTCATTAAACCAACACCAGAAATGAATATAATCAGATCTCATCTATTATTAATGAGGTCTGCTTTAATGTGATCATTATAGGTATGGGTCTTACACCTAGCAGCTAGCAGCTAGCGTAATAACAACCTGGAATAATGAGTTGCCAGCATGATATTTTTCTTTTGTGATGGGCACATACCTATAGGGTTGCTTTTTTCATTTCTTATAAAATAACAATAATAATAAAGTATAATATTTTAGACAGAGAAAGTGTGTTTTATTTATAGCATAATAGTTGTTTAATGTCTCTGCACCTAAGATTTGCTACTGAATTAACACAAAAGTGATATTAAAATGTACTGTCACTAATGATGTAGATCCAAGTGGCCTAAACAGATGGTCTGAAGTCATGGAAAATATGATCTCCTTTTGAGTATGGCTTATTTCATTCTTTGTATTTGTATTTGCCACACAACTCTCAACTGTGACTCCAAGAAGCTGTGGTACGTACAGCAGTCACACTCCAGTAAAGTCCTCTCAGCAGAGGGGCCAGAGAGACAGAAACAGAAGTAAGATTAGAAGGGAAAGCTTCTATACCATGAAGATGTGGACTTGGAATTGTTAGAGGAACCCTCTTTCTCCCTTCCCCCCTGGCACTGTTAGAATAACTAATGGAAATAACAAAAAGCAAGGTCAAGGTCTTACTCTTCTGTAGTATGGCCAAGTACCTTGCAATTCTTCCAAGGCAAGGTCATCTCGGTACATAACTGAAGTAGAATGGAGTTGGAAGTCATAGAAAATGAAGGATTAAGAGAACTGTGAAGATGAGGTAGGAAAAAGCAGTCATAGGGACAGCTAGGTGGTGCAGTGAGTAGAGCACTGTCCCTGGAGTCAGGAGGACCTGAGTTCAAATTTGGCCTCAGACAACTTGACACACTTACTAGCTGTGTGACTTTGGACAAGTCACTTAAACCCTATTGCCCTGCCTTCCCCCTCCAAAAAACAAACAAACAAAAAAGAAAAGGCAGTCATAAATGTGAGTGTTGAAGCTTCTCAGGATAATGACAGAAAACGAACTGGAAAAGAAGACTGAGTCAAAGTAGTGAACCATAGTCTCATTACTGAAGTTGGTGTCTAAGTAATCTGCTATAATAGGTGAAAGGGAGAGCTACAGTGCAGATGGGGCTTGGAAGAAAAAGAAAAAAAGGTTGGGAAGAAGAACAGATTTGGTTTTTCTTGCTAAGACATAACATCAAGGTAGCTACGACTAGTGGAAAATAGTCAACAAATCATGAAAATGCAGATAAAATTTTCAATTTTTTTTCCCTGAGAATCTTAATGGGTAAGTTTTTTTCTTCTTCTTTAAAACCCAATGCTTTGAGGATATATATTCTTCAAGGAATATATCTATATCACTTGGTGTGTTTTCACTGAGTCCATCTTGGAACAGGTAGGATAGAGTATTACCAATTGTACAGGTGAAAAGGATCTCTATCTTAATTCTCATGCCCATTGACATACCCCTTCTGCTTTAATCTATAAAGAAGACATAGTGGTTTAGTGTGAATTTCAACTTTGATAATTATGAGATGTCGGACATTGGACAACTTATTTTGTCTATCTGATCCTCAGTTTCCTCAGCTATAAAATGGGGGTCATAATACATTTTATAGGGTCATTATTGGGAATATCTTCCACTCCCAACATGGCTTATGTGAACTTGGGAGAGATAACTTTGTGTGTCAAGCTGAAGTTTGGAGAAAGGGATCCAGCAGTGACTGTGGCTTTGAGGAATAGCACTAGAACTGAAGCACATATGGCAGAACATATATAAACTAGGATTTTCATCCTTCCTTGAAGGACTTTAGATTTGCTTCTCTGTTCTTGGCCATGTGATCCTACTATAGGAAGCCTTCTGGTGTCTGAGTTGGCCTTATCACCCAGGGGATAGTCTTGATGCACTATATTAAAAAAAGAAAAGTAATTTACTTGCAACCTTTTTTTTGAAAGTTGAAAAAGTAGGCATCTTCCCATATAGATTCAACCTATAGTAAAGTGACACATTTGCTGTCTGTAGATGAATGAAGTAGCAAAGACACTGGATATGGAATATGAGGGCTTGGGTTTGAATGAAAGCTCTGCTACTCATTAACTCTGTGACTTTATTGCATGTGTAGGTTGTGCACATAGGTAATGCATAGCCACAAGGATTATCTAAATGGGGCTTACAGGGAGGCAATAATAGATGTTTCTGGAATTTCTCCTTCTCAAGCTTGGAACCCAGGTTATAACCCTATGTGAGTATTTCCACATCTCTGTGTTTCAGTTTCCTTCTATGTAAAATGAGGCAATTGGACAAAGTGACCTATAAGATCTTTTCTACTTCTGAATCCTATAATTCTATGAAAACTGCATCAGATTCTTGACTGCATGTGAGCAGGAGAAGGGATAATGGTACTGGAGACTGTGTTCTCCTCTGAGGAGAAGGGTATCAGATTAGAATACTATCTGCCCTCCTCACCCTGCAATGTTCAAGTTGCTTGCATAATGGCATGCTTTTCTTTTAAGTTTCAAAAGCAATACAGCTCCTAGTTTCCCTGATCACTATCCCTTAAAGGGGGAGTACTGGCAGGCTTTCTCACCAAATACTAGTTACACAAAAGAACATCACAAATAGTGGATAGTGAGTAAACCCATTTATTCAAGTAGATCACAATCAGAAATCAGAGAAGTTCTACAGATTAGAACATACCAGAAAATAGGAGTTTTTCCACTGGCGATTATATATTTCGCTTCAACCAAGAGAGAAGTCCTGATCTCACCCAAGGGGAAATTTTTCAAAGTGTTTAGAAGAGGCAATCTGGAAACTGGGGGTGTGTTGAGGACCTGGCTTCTCTACATGTCCATTGCTTTCCAAAGTTTTTTCTCTCTCCAAGGGCCTCTCCCCAAAGACAGTATGGAACCATATGTATTTCAAAGAAGGAATGAAGAAAAATGTTTCTCCTTTCCAAAACTCTCATGCAAACTCTGCATGCAACATGTAGTTATCATTTTCTCCACCTGTGAGGTACAAATTCTCTAGGCTTGAAATATGGGTTATAACCTTGTACAAGTCACTTCACTTTTCTGTGTTTCAGTTTCCTCAATGTAAAATAAAGTGATTGATTCTGGTGATCTATAACATTCTTTCCACCTCTGAATTCTATGATCTTATGAAAAAATGCATCTCATATCAGGGAAAAGACATTCTGTTACCACTGGACCACCTTTTAAACTCTCGCCTGTACTGTTTTATAGGTGAAGATCCAGCTAATTAGAACAAGAACATCAAGAATAGTTAAGAGCAGGACTCTCAGGACTTGCATCTATTGAAATACTCTCAGAAAACCACTCAGGAGGCAGAGCCAAGGTGGATTAGAAGCAGCAACCTAGCTAAACTCTTCCAATATTCCCCTTCAAGCAACTTTAAAATAACTGCTCAAATCAAATTTTGGAGTAGTAGAGCCAACAAAAGGTCAGAGTGAGACATTTTTTCTAGCCTAAGATAACTCTGGAGGTTGGCAGGAGAGATCTGTGATAGGACAGGTAGGTTCCAGTGCTTTGCCTAATAAATGCACCTTCAATGTGCTTTAGAGTCTGAATAAAGAATTTAGAATGTAGCACCTTACTTCCACACCTTTTATGAGCTCATGACCAACTGTATTGGAAAGAGTTCATCATGGTCCAATAAAATCTATGATGGCTAAGGTCTGTGTTTCTATGAAAACAGTTCACATCAGGCCATCTTAGCAAGTCAGACTTTCTCTTTTTCTTTTTCTCTATCCTTTAGCCCCTAACCCTCATATCACATCCAAATATGGTTCTCAATGAGGTGGTGTAACAGCTGTGGCAGCAGCAGCAGCTTCAGGAATTCTCAGCCCAGAGATGGTAAGAGGGTCAGATTAGTGGTCAGAAAGATATCACAGGGGACTCTGTGCTGGGACTGGTATGGCTGTCATTGATTGGCAATTGTATTGCCCATATGCACTTCAGGGTTGTAGTTCCAGGGTGTAGAGGAGGGCTTGTGGTCAATCACAAGGGAACAGGGGCCCCACTCAGAGTTTCAAGGCAGAAAGGAACACTAGTGCTTGCAACTTCAGGAGAGCAAGGACCTGGTCATAGTTCCAAGCTCAAGAGGAGCACTAGTACTTGTGGCTGCAGAGGAGCAGGGGCCCTTCCTGGGTAAAGACCAGAGTGCTGACCAGGGAACAGTGACCGCACCTCTTCCTGGATCACACCACCTTGGAAGCAGCAAAAACTTGCAGACCTCCAGAACTAGTACTGAAAACTGCAAAATGAAAAAGCCTGAAGCTTGGGACAGTACCTCTTCACTTCCAGGTGAATAGAGCAGAACTTAACATAAAGTTCAAAGTCAAGAAATAGGCTAGAAAAATGAGCAAGAAAGCAACAATAACAACAAAAGCAATAGAATCTTGACCATATGAAGCTATTATGATGACAGAGAAGACCAAGACATGAACTCAGAAGAAGACAACAATGGAAAAACCACTGTAGGTAAAACCTCAAAGAAAAATGCCAATTGAACCCAAGTCTAACAAGAATTTCTGGAAGAGTTAAAGAAAGAGATAAGAATAGTAGAGGAAAATTTGGGAAAAGAAATGAGAGTAGTGCAATAAAATTATGAAAAGAAAATTAACAACTTGGTAAAAGAATTATAAAAAATGGTGAAGAAAAATAATACCTTAAAAGCCAGAATAGGCCTAATAGTAAAAGAGGCACAAAAATTCACTGAAGAAAAGAACTCCTTAAAAAGCAGAATAGGACAAATGGAAAAGAAGTATAAAAATGCACTGAAGAAAAGAATTCCTTGAAAATTAGAATTGGGAAGTGGAAGCCAATGACATTAAGAAATTATCATTAAGAAATAATCAAAGTCAAAATAATGAAAACGGAGAAGAAAAACAACTGACCTAGAAACAGATCGAGGAGAGATAATTTAAGAATTATTGGAGTACCTGAAAGCTATGATCAAGAAAAGAGCCTTGACATCATATTTCAATAAATTAGATAAGGAAAACTTTCCCAGTGTCTTAGATCCAGAAGGTAAAATAGAAATTGAAAGAACCCACTGATTACCTTCTAAAAGAGGTCCCAAAATGAAAACTCCCAGGATTATTATAGCCAAATTTCAGAGCTCCCAGGTCAAAGAGGAAATACTTCAAGCAGCCAGAAAGAAAAAAATTATCATAGAGCCACAGTCAGGATCACACAAGATTTAGCAGCTTTCATATTAAAGTATCAGAGGGCTTAGAATATAATATTCCATAAGGCAAAGGTCAAAAATAACCTACCCAGCAAAAGTGAATATAATATTTCAGGGTAAAAATAGATACTTAATGAAATAAGGACTTTTAAGCATACATGATGAAAAAGATCAGAGCTCAATAGAAAATCTGACATCCAAACACCAGACTCAAGAAAAGCACAAAGAGATAAACATGAAAGAATAACCATAAGAGACTCAATAAAGTTAAACTGTTTACTTTCCTACTTGGGAAGATGATACAAGTAACTCCTAAGAACATTATCATTATTATGGCAGTTAGAGTGAGTCCATATAGACAGAGGGCATGGGTATGAGTAAATTATGTTGGGATGACCTAAAAAAGAAATGGAGAGACAAGAAAGAGGGTTGCACTGGGAGAAGGGGGAAGGGAGAGCAAGAAAATTTTCTTACATAAAAGAGCTTTTATAGTGGAAGAGACAATGGGGGGGATAGTGGGTAATACTTGAACCTCACTCTCATCAGAATTTGTTCAAAGAGGAAAGAATATAATAAAAACTCAGTTGGGTGTAGAAATCTATCTTACCCAGTGGGGAAGTTGGAGGGAAAGGGAATAAGAGATATAAAGGGATTATAAAAGGGAAGACAGATTAAGGGAAGCAGTGGTCAGAAGCAAAGCAGACTTTTGAAGAAGGATAGGATAAAAAGAGAGATAGAAGAAGAAACAGAAGAAAATAGAATGAAGATAAATAAACAGCACTCGTGACTGTGAATGTAAATAGGATGAGCTCATTCATAAAATGGAAATGGATAGCAGAATGCATTAGAAACCAGAATCCAACAATGTGTTGTTTACAAGAGACACACTTGAAATAGAAGGACACATGCAGAGTTAAAATAAAAAAGTCAGGGGTAGTAATCATGATCCCAGACAAAGCAAAAGCAAAAATAGACCTAATTAGGAGAGATAATCAGGGAAACTACATTTTACTAAAAGGTACCATAGACAATGAAATAACATAAAAAATTTTTACAGCAAGTTTCTCTGGTAAAGACGTCATTTTTCAAATATATAAGGAATTGAGTTAAATTTATAAAAAATAAGAACCATTCCACAACTGAAAATGGTTAAAATACATGAATAGACATTTTCAGAAGAAGAAATTTAAGTAATCTATAGTCACATAAAAATGCTCCAAATCACTAGTGATTAGAGAAATGCAAATTAAAACAACTCTCAGGTACAGAAATGACATATGCTAACAGGGATGAGGGAATATAGGTACACTAAAAAACTGCTAGTGGAGTTGTTAATAGGGACCAACCATTCTGGAAAACAATCTGCAACTATGGCCAAAGGTCAATAAAACTGTGCATACTTTTTGAACCAGCAATACCACTACTAAGTCTGTATCCCAGAGAGATCAAAGAAAAAGGTAAAGACATACAAAATTATTTATGGCAGCTCTTTTTGTGGTGGCAAACAATTGGAAATTAGGGGATGCTCATCAATTGAGGAACGGCTAAATAAGTTGTGGCATCTGATTATGATGGAGTACTATTGTGCTACAAGAAATGATGAGGGGCTGGTTTCAGAAAAAGCATGGCAAGACCTATATGAACTGATATAAAGTGTAGTGAGAACTGGGAGATCACTGTGCACAATAACAGCAATTTTGTAATGATCAATTGTGAAAGACTTGGCTACTTTGATCAACACAATGATCCAAGACAATTCCAAAGGACTCATGATTAAAAAATCCTATCCACCTCCACAAAGAGAACTGAAAATTGAATTGCTTTACTTTATTTTATTTTTTAGAGATATAGCTAATATGGAAATATATTTTGCATGACTTCCACACATATGACAGATATATGCATTCTCAGTGGGTGAAGGAGTGATAGGAGAGGAGAGAGGAGAGAATCTGGAACTCAATTTAAAAAGAAAAAAGGTTAAAATAAATAATAATAGAAAAAAATTGCAAAGTCCTTTCATTACCCCACCCCTTAATTCCTATGGACTTTCCCTCCCTGCCTTTGCTCCTGGCTTTCTAGACTTCTGTAATATGCCTCAGCTGTTCCAGATCCTGGGACCTACTTAACACAGAATATCTATTGTCCTCTGTTACTTTCTCATCCTGAAACATCCTTCTGCCATGCCAGCTCCCTTCTCCTATTGGCAAGTTCCTTCTGGGGTTTCCTCTTTGAGGACTGGCTTAAGCAATTCCATCTTCCAGGTTTTGATTCTATTCCCTACCTGGGTACCTTCCTTCTCCTCTTCACTTTTCAGCTCACCTTTTATTTTCTTCCCTTATAAGACTAAGCTCCTCTTAATTTTTTTTGTTGTGTCTTATGCACGTTGCCTTGCCTTGTTGTTTTGGGCACGCACTACTGATACTTTAATATTTCATGGTTCTATGATTTCACTGGTGTGGGTTATTCACTCAATCAATGAAAATTGCAAGCTCTCAGCAGGTGGCCCGTAAGAGTTTTTGTGTTTTAAAAAAATAATTTCCTCACTTTCTTACCTTTTAATGATGTTTCTCCAAACTTAGCTGACAGACACATAGTCCATAACTGAAACAGCTAGATGGCACAGTGGATAGAGCACTGGGTCTAGAATCAGGAAGACCTGAGTTCATATCCACTATCAGACATTTACAGTTGTGTGACTCTGAACAGGTCACTTAGCCTCTGTTTCATCTACTGTAAAAATGCAAATAGTAACAATAGCTACCTTCCAGGGTTGTTGTGAGCATCAAATAGATATTATTCGTAAAACATGCTTAGGATAGTGCCTGACACATGGTAGGCTCCATATAAATGTATGTCCCCTCTCCTTCCCTTCTGTCTTTCCCCAAAGCCTTCCCAGTTTGAAGTAAGACCTCCATAAACTTCCACAAAAAATACTGAGTAAGGGCTACAGACCCAGTGTTACATGCTCTTTATGCATATAGAGATACAGAGCATGATGTTGTGTGCTAACAACCTACTTAGCTAAATACCAGCTGGGAGATCAAAACTTGTTTTCGGCTTGTACAAAGATGTTGCAGGGCATGAAGAAGTCCCATGAGAGTTCTTGCTTACCTCTTTTGTATTCCACTCTTCCCTACAGATAATAAAAAACGACAACAACAAATGTTTCAAAATAAATTTGCCCCACAGTTGAAATAATGACTTTCTTGATTTTGGTACTGAAAAACGTTACACTTGACACTCTTGTAAATGAGCATTGGCTACTTATTCTCAAGCTCATCTGATGACATGGTATAGCCTTCGTGCACAAGTAGGAGAAACCTATTTCATTTCGTAATCATGTGGTGTGATTCAGAGGAATGGGTTCTTAGCATTCAGAAGGATCTGTGATCAAATCAATTTGGATGGCCCTTCCAACAATACAGATTACAACTTATTCATGCTTGCCTATCCTCCTGAATGATTGTCCTTGTCATTCCATTAGTGCATCACAGGGATCCATTCAACATGCCAGGGTTCTTCCTCATTTTCTCCTGACATGGCAAAGAAACCAATGGTACATTCTGACTGTGTACTTGTCATTACTCACCCTTGCCACATGATCAGCTCATCTTTTCTTCCTATCACACATTTCCTGATGACATCTCTCATTTCTGTTCCTTTAAGTTCCTCATAGGTCATGTTATGCCCTGCTTGCAGCCACCATGCAATGAATTCTTCAGAAGCTGTAGAGTTCTGTTATAAAAATAACGCAGGTGTAATGTTAGTATTAAAAAGATGGACCTAGATGGCTGGAAAGCAGGGACTTGCGTGAGCTCCCCACCAGGTCCCTCCAAATACCTATAAAAATGGCTCTGAACAAATTCTAGAACTGCAGAACCCATGAAATAGCAGAGGAAAGCAGGGCTCCAGCCCAGGACAGCCTGGATGGTTGCGGGGTAAGGTCTATTGCATGGAACTGGGAGCAGAGCAGAGCAGAGCCAGCATGAGCTGCGCCTGGACTAACTGGACCGGGAGCCAGGCGGAACAGGCCCTAGCGCCCTGAATAAGTGAGCTGTGGCAGTTACCAGACTTCTGAACCCACAAACACCAAAGACAACAGAGAAGGTTAGTGGGAAAAGCTGCTGCTGGGACAGAGTGAAAGGAGCTTATGGCTTGGCCACCACCCCGGGGACTGCAGAGGTGATGCAGCTCTGAGGCTCCTTACAGAAGTACAACTGCAGTTGCTTCCGGCCCCAGGCCCACCTGGTGGGAGGAATTAAGTGGCAGATCTGAGCGGGAGTGCAGAGCCAGCTTAGATCTGAGTCCGGTCCAGGTTGGTGGTTCTTGGGGGAGGAGGAGCACTGGTGTGGCAGAGATGGCTGTGTAGAAATAGCTCTGAAAACAACAGCGCAGCCCCTCAAGCTTGGAACAAAGTACTCTCTTCTCTACAATCAGTCATACCCCGACAAAACCTCAAGCATCAAGTAAGTTGCCTGGGAATATGGCCAGGCAGCAAATATGGACTCAGATTCAGACTCAAACTTTGGAATCTTTCTTTGATGACAAAGAAGACCAAAACATACAGCCAGAAGAAGTCAACAAAGTCAAAGAGCCTACACCAAAAGCCTCCAAGAAAAATATGCATTGGTATCAGACCATTGAAGAGCTCAAAAAGGATTTGGAAAAGCAAGTTAGAGAAGTAGAGGAAAAATTGGGAAGATAAATGAGAGTGATGGGAGAAAACCATGAAAAACAAGTCAATGACTTGCTAAAGGAGACACAAAAAATACTGAAGAAAAGAACACCTTAAAAAATAGACTAACTCAAAGGGCAAAAGAGTTCCAAAAAGCCAATGAGGAGAAGAATGCCTTGAAAGGCAGAATTAGCCAAATGGAAAAGGATGTCCAAAAGACCACTGAATAAAATACTACCTTAAAAATGAGATTGGAGCAAGTGGAAGCTAGTGACTTTATGAGAAATCAAGATATTATGAAAAAGAACTAAAGGAATGAAAAAATGGAAGACAATGTGAAATATCTCACTGGAAAAACCACTGACTTGGAAAATAGATCCAGGAGAGATAATTTAAAAATTATTGGACTACCTGAAAGCCATGATCAAAAAAGGGCCTAGATATCATCTTTCAAGAAATTGTCAAGGAGAACTGTCCTGATATTCTAGAGCCAGAGGGTAAAATAGAAATTGAAAGAATCCACAGATGGCCTCTTCAAAAAGATCCCAAAAAGAAAACTCCTAGGAATGTTGTTGCCAAATTCCTGAGCTCCCAGATCAAGGAGAAAATACTGCAAGCAGCCAGAAAGAAACAATTTGAGTATTGTGGGAAAACAATCAGGATAATACAGGATCTAGCAGCTTCTACATTAAGGGATTGAAGGGCTTGGAATATGATATTCCGGAGGTCAATGGAGCTAGGATTAAAACCAAGAATCACCTACCCAGCAAAACTGAGTATCGTGCTCCAAGGCAAAATATGGACTTTCAATAAAATAGAGGAGTTTCAAGCATTCTTGGTGAAAAGACCAGAGCTGAATAGAAAATTTGACTTTCAAACACAAGAATCAAGAGAAGCATGAAAAGGTAAACAAGAAAGAGAAATCATAAGGGACTCACTAAAGTGGAACTGTTTTGTATACATTCCTACATGGAAAGATGGTGTGTATAACTCATGAGACCTCAGTATTAGGGTAGCTGAAGGGAAAATATATATATATATACACACACATATGCATATATATATGTATATATACGCAGACAGAGGGCACAGGCTTAGTTGAATATGAAGGGATGATATCTAAAAAAATAAAATCAAATTAAGAGATGAGAGAGGACTATATTGAGAGAGGGAGAAAGGGAGAGATAGAATGGCGTAAATTATCTCACATAAAAGTGGCAAGAAAAAGTAGTTCTGTAGGAAGAGAAGAGAAGGCAGGTGAGGGGGAATGAGTGAATCTTGCTTTCATCAGATTTGACCTGAGGAAGGAATAACATACACACTCAACTGGGTATCTTACCCCACAGGAAAGAAGGAGGAAGGAGATAAAAAAGGGGGGACATTAGAAGGGAGGGCAGATGGGGGGAAGAGGTAATCAAAAACAAACACTTTCAAAAAGGGACAGAGTAAGGGAGAAAACTGAATAATGGGAGATAGGATAGGAAGGAGCAAAATATAGTTAGTCTTTCATAACATGAGTATTGTGGAAGGGTTTTACATAATGATACGCATATGGCCTATGTTGAATTGTTTGCCTTCTTATGAAGACGGGAGATAATTTGGAACTCAGAGTTATAAAAACAGATGTTCAAAAAAAAGTTTTTGCATGCAACTAGGAAATAAGATATATAGGCAATGGGGCATAGAAATTTATCTTGCCCTACAAGAAAGGAAGGGAAAAGTGAATGGGCAGGGAATGGGGTGACAGAAGGGAGGGCTGATTGCGGAATGGGGCAACCAGAATATATGCCATCTTGGAGTGGGGGTGAGGGTAGAAATGGGGGGAAATTCGTAATTCAAACTCTTGTGAAAATCAATGCTGAAAGCTAAAAATATTAAATAAATTAAATAAATAAAATCTAAAAAAATAGAAAAATAAATAAATAAAAAGATGGGTATTTTTTTCCCCAGGAGAAACTTGAGGTGGTTAAAATAGTTTGAGGGCTATCCAACCCAATCTTTTCCTCCTGCTTGTATTCCTGCAGCCCAAGATAGTACCTGGAAGATAGTGTCAAGATCTACTTGGGGACCAATAAAAGATTACTACAATAGTCCAGATGAGAGCTGATGAAATCTTGAAGTAGAGTAGCTATTCTCTACTGTATAGGGAGAAAACGTTTTAAACATACTTATAAAATACCATTACAAAAGTACAAATTAAAATTGTACCTTAGTGGGCAGACTTGGAGGATTTGAGTTTGGGCATTGATACCGAGGAAAATAAAGGACATGTTTGGTGATAAGGAAGAAATATATGGGAGGGTTGTATGCAACATGATAAAAGAATGGAGGTAAGAATAAATGAGAATGAAAAAGTTGTATTTTGAGATTAGGTAGAAGAATGTTAAGAATGCTCTTTTGAATGGATTAGAAGGACCATGTAAGGGAATAGAAAGAAGTGAGGTAACTGAGATTGTAAACAGAGGGGATAGGATTCAGAAGAAATACATTTAGGAATATTTGAAGAAAAAAAGTTTAAAAAATTGAATCTCAAAGAATGTGAAAATAAAATTCAGTAAGTTTATTAACATTCCTCTTAAAAGTGTGATAACACTATTTTATATGCTTTCCACTCAAAGTATAGAACTCCCTAATTTGAGAACTCAACTTGGACACAATTTTACAATTTCCAGAACTTCAGAGCTTCTCTAATAGGTTGTATTCCATGTAGTGTGAGGAATTAATCTGCTCTTCGTCTCTGGAGAGTTATCTATCAAATAAATGTCCCAGAGCAATCCAAAGAAATGAGTGGTAAAAGCATTTTTAATTTTCTCTTTAACATCAATCTGTTTTTCTTTGGATGAGATAGTGATTTCAGGACCCAGGTGAAGCAAGCTCTTTAGTCCTTTTAACTTCAAAAAACCATGTTAACTGGCAGCCAGTAACTTCAGATTAATTTATAATCTCTGCATATATTCAGGGCCAAAGAACATGAAAGACTTTCAAAAGGGATTATATGAGTTCTTGAAGTGCATATGGAATAATTTTGCTAGAATATGCCCTATTTAGTGTGCTTTCCTTTCATTCTGGTATTCATCTTTTGGTTGTAAGAATAGTGTGTGCTGGGGGAAGACTTAACAGTATGTCCATCCTTGCATATGAACTAGAAATTCACATTTTAGATGGGTCCTCTACAAGTATTTTTTAAATAACGTTCATGGCAGTAGTGTTTTTAGTATCCTTTTTAATGTAAACTTTATAGGAAAAGAACTTATTTATGCCATGTCATCTTATGGCTATAACTAATCACGAAGTTTTGTTTTCTCGACATACTACAAAAAAGCTTTCTTGATAAAAAAATGTAATATTTAAAGGTTAATGAACACCTATGCTACAAAAACTTCTTAAAAATAGAGAAAGCACACTGCTGAACTCATAAAACAAAACAAAACAAAACAAATATGGTTCTGTTAGGCAGAGCAGGGAGAGAGAAAGCAGAAAAGAATGAATAGGTTAATTTCAGTAATGAATTTTGATGCTGAGTGACTATAGTAATATATCCATAAAAGAATTTGGTATGGCTAAATTGGCTTCATATAACAAATGCAAGGATGGTTCAATGCTAACCAAAAAAAAGTAGCATAATTAACCATATGAACAACCAAAAGAAAAACCACATCTAGAAAAAGACTTTGACAAAATATAGCACACTTTCAGGTTAAAAAAAAGTATAGGCATGGAGGGGCCTTTCTTTAATAGGATTAAAATGCAGTTAACATGACGAAATCAATTTTTTTGAAATGGAAAAATACTAAAAACTTTCCCAGAACAAACACAGGCAAAGCAAGGATGCCATTTCTATCCATTATTTGATATAATTTTTGAATTATGAAGATAAAATATGAAGATAATATTAACAAGAAGAAAAAATCAAAGGTATAAACACGTGCAAAAAGGAAATACAATTATCCCTATTTTCAGATGACAGTATAGACTACTTAGAAAGCCTTAGTGAATTGGTTATGAAACCAATTGAGACAGTTGGATAGAAAATAAATCCACAAAAATCATCAGTATTTCTATGTAATACTAGTAATAACAGGAAAAGATCTAACAGGGAAAATTCTGTTTAAAATAAGTATAAAATGTGTCAAATATCCAGTAATTCACTTGCCAATATACTCGTACACAAGATCTTTTTGTAATTTTATAAATAAAACCACAAAAATACTTTTTACAGAAATAAAAGGAGACAAATCAGTAGAGTTATATTAACCATTCAAGGATGGTCTAAAAAATTACAACACTATCTCAATTAAGTTATAGACCTAGTGTTATGCCAATCAAATTATTGAGGAAATGGTTTATAGAAAGATACAAAACAAAAAATACTTTGGAGGAAAAATGGTCTGTTATCTTGAGGGAAATTTTAAAAAAAGTATGAAGGAGACATAACATTATGGGACTTTGAAATAAATGATAAAGTAGAAGTCATAAACACTACTCAGTACTGATTAAAATACCAAAAACTAGGTCACTGGAACACACTATGAAAGAAAGAAATGAAAGTAGTAGAAAACAGTAGCCCAGTATTTCCTAAACCCTAGACATATATAACTGGGGGAAGACATCCTTTTTTGATGACAACTACTGAAAAATGTGGAAAGCAATTTGGCATAAATTAGGTTTAGAGCAGAAGTTCCCAAACTTATTTGGCCTACTGCTTCTTTAAAAAAAATTACTCAGTGTCCTGCCCTCCCAATCTACTTTCTTTAACTCCTTAATGTTTTTTTTCTTGAAATTTGCATCATTTCAAAAAAATGAAATATTCTAAAAACAAATGACACATCTTAAATTTAATGATTTATTGTAAATTTATGGGGTTTTCCTGCATTGAAATTTTGATGATGAAATCATGTAACTGTATAGCATCATGTTGTAAAACATGTAAAACATCATGTAACTGTATAGTATCATATTGTAAAGCAGTCATTACAAGCACATTTTCCTGCCAATGCATGCTGGACCTCCCAACAATGCAAGGCACTCTCACTTGCCAACACTTGCTTGTTAAGACATGTTGGCGGACTTGACCACTGATTGGTTCTAACTTGCATTTTGTGTGTTTATTTGGAAAATAGTGGAATCACTATGACTTTAACTATGTTGTACAACAGATGAAACATGTATGAATGGTTTTTCAAAATTTTCTTCTCTTCTCTTCTTTCCTTATGCTTCTACTCCCCCTTTATTTTTATTCAACATCCCCTCATTGCACCTGAGTCCAATACTCCCCTTGGATCATGCCAGAACCCCCCAAGAGGCTTTATCCCTCACTTTGGGAGCCTATGAATTAAACCATAAGCATTATCACCCCCGCCGTGGGGCTGCTGGAATGATCCAGGAGGGCAGTAGTAACCTTGGGTGCAACTGGGGGGTGTTGAATGAAAATAAATTAACCTAACCTAACCTCAGGGGGGCACTGAGTAATACACACACACACACACACACACACACACACACACACACTTTAAAAGGGGGTGGTAGGCCAAATAAGTTTGGGACCCTCTGGTTTAGACCAATATTTATTACCATACAACACAAAAATAGAAAAGGATACTTTCTTTTCTTTCTCCTTTTAAATAAATTTTTAATAAATTTATTATATATATAAACGGAATAATAAGTTGTACATAGTAGATTTTCAATTTCATGTGAAAATTTTTTATTATAATATGTTATGGAAATTCTTGTTTTATCTCATACATCAAAAAAAGATACTTGATCTGAATACATTTATTCCCTGATTTATCTTTCTTGTGTTATTATATAATACAATACAATACCATATGTTATAGGGTGATTTAGGTGACACAATATATAGATTGCTGGACTTAGAGGCAGGAAGATCTGATTTCAAATATAGCCTCAAAAAGTTACTCTCTATTCCTGGGTAAGTCACTTAACCCCCATTGGACTCAGTTTCCTGATATGTAAAAATGGGGATAATAGCACCTACATCCTAGTGTTGTTGTGAAGATCAAACAAAATATTATTGTAGAGTGCTTTGCAAAACTTAAAGTGCTATGTAATAGGATTAATATTACTATTATTATTGCAATAGCTAGCAGTTCTAGCAATATTAAAAAAACAGTAGTAATGATAATGAACACCCTTGTTCTTATCAGAAATCCCTCTAGTTTATTTCCACTACATATAATACTTTCTCTGATTACTTCTTACCTTATTTTTTTCCAAGCTCCAGATGCTGTTCTGAATCTAGACAACACAACTGCAGACTGGCTCCTGGGTCAAGCTCCAGTAGAGAGTTGATGGCCTTGCCCTTGTCAGCTAGCTGGAAGGTTTTTCATATTACAGTGATAGTACTATAGGCTTACTTCTGGTCTGGAGAATGGGGAGAAAAAGGGCTGAATTGGCAATCCCTACTCTGAAGTGCGAGTGATAGTGCTGGAGCTATAGGTTTACCCATAATATGAGCCTAGTGCCTGAGTCCATAATCTTTCACTAGAGTCATACTGGTAGAGCTGCAGGCCTACCTGTGTTCATTCCTCAGTTCCTACCCTGGTAGCTTGCCTGTGGCCTAAATTCATAATCTTTGGCTGGAAAGAACAACATAGTATATTTTTTCCTTACATTTTTTATAACTATTGAATTTGGTGTTCTTTTTAGATATTTGTTAGAGTAGTCACATGGGAAATAGGTTGCATTCCCTTCTTCTACTCTGTCATCTTTGCTGGTCTCCCACCTAATACACTTTAGTGAATTAGACCAACTGTTCCAGAAACCAGTTTGAAATTATGCAAGAAAAAATGACCCAGTGATTTTACTATTGGATGTCCACCCCCAAGGAGGTAAAAAAACAAACAAAAAGTTTCCATAAATACCAAAAAATTCATAGTATCATTCTTTGTGGTGGTAAAGAACTGAAAACCCAATGGGAAACAAACTGTTCTCCCCACAGTTACAATGACCTCTTCTTAGTTGCCAAATCTAAAGATCTTTTTTCAATCCACAACCTCTTTAAAAATTACAGTAGCCTTTTAACCTTTCTTTAGCATTTGATATTTTTGAGCACTCTCTCCTCCTGTATGCTCTTTCTTCTGAATTTTTGTGTCACCATTCCCTCCTAGTTCTCCTCCTATCTGACTACTTCTCAGTCTTCTTTTTTCATGTCACATCTGTCAACTGTGTGTATACGCCAAAGATTTGTCTCAGGCCTTTTCCTCTTTTCTTTCTTCCTCCTTTCACTTGGTGGCTTTATCATCTCCCATAAAAATGCTTCCAGATCTAGCCTGAGTCTTTTCACTTAGGTTCTGATCCTGCCTTATGATTTTCCTATTGAACATTGAGAACTGGATTTATCATGGGTATCTTGAACTCAACCTGTCCAAAACCAAACTCAGCATCTTTGCTCTTAAACCTTCTTTTCTTCTGAATTTTATTATCATCATCAAGGGTACCACTACTTTTCTAGTCATCCAGATTTGTTAGCCTTGGTGTCATCTTCAATTCTCCCTGTCACTTACCCTACATAGCCAATTACTTCTCAGAGCTTGTCATTTCCACATCCATAGAATCTCTATTTTACTTCCGTTTTCTTCACTCACACAACCACTGCCCTAGTTCAGGCCCTCATCACCTCTCTCTTGGCTGATTGCAATAAGCTCTTTTTTGGTCTACTTATCTCATCTCTTTCCACTCTACATACAGCCAAAGTGATATTCCTAAAGAGCAGGTCTTATCTTTCTACTCAGTAAATTCCAGTGGCTCCCTATTGTCCCTAGGATCAAATATAAACTCCTTTGTCTTCGCTAGCTCTTTAAAATGTCACCCTTTTCTACCTCTTCAGTCTTCTTACAGATTGTTCTACTGTACGCAATCTATCAATTGTCCATTGTGATAGGAACAATATCAACCACAATTCCCCTCTTTTATACCCTAGATATTTTTTGTAAGAATTTAAACAGTTCAACTTTAATAAGTGCCTTATGATTTTTCATTCCTGTTCATCTTTTCATGCTTCTCTTGAGTCTTGTGTTTGAAAGTCAGATTTTCTATTCAGCTCTGGTCTTTTCATTAAGAATGCTTGAAAATCCTCTATTTCATTGAAAATCTGTTTTTCCCCCTCGCAGTATTATACTCACTGTTGCTGGGTAGGTGATTCTTGGTTTTAATCCTGTCTCCTTTGGCTTCTGGAATATCATATTCCAAGCCCTCTGATCCCTTAATGTAGAAGCTGCTAAGTCCTGTGTTATCCTGATTGTGTTTCTGCAATACTTGAATTATTTCTTTCTGGCCACTAGTAATATTGTCTCCTTGACCTGGGAACTCTGGAATTTGGCTACACTATTCCTAGGAGTTTTCCTTTTGGGATCCCCTTTAGGAGGTGATTGGTGAATCCTTTCAACTTCTATTTTCCCCTCTGGTTTTAGAATATCAGGGCAGTTCTCCTTGATAATTTCTTGAAAGATGATATCTAGGCTCTTTTTTGGATCATGACCTTCAGGTAGTCCAAAAAATTTTAAATGATCTCTCCTGGATCTATTTTCTAGGTCAATGGTTTTTCCAATGAGTGATTTCACATTGTCTTCTGTTTTTTCATTCTTTTAGTTCTGTTTTGTAATTTCTCAATTTTTTATAGAGTCATTAGCTTCCATTTGCTCCACTCTAATTTTTAAGGAATTATTTTCTTTAGTGAACTTTTGAACCTCATTTCCCATTTGGCTAATTCTGTTTTTTAAGGTATTCTTCTCCTCATTGGCTTTTTGGACCTCTTTTGTCATTTGGGTTAGTCTATTTTTTAAAGTGTTATTTTCTACAGCATTTTTGGGGTCTCCTTTAGCAAGCTGTTGACTTGTTTTTCATAATTTTCTCGCATCACTCTCATTTCTCTTCCCAATTTTTCCTCTACTTCTCTTACTTGATTTTCAAAATCCTTTTTGAGTTCTTCCATGTCCTGAGACCAATTCATATTTTTCTTGGAGGCTTTGGATGTAGGAGCTTTGATTTTGTTGTCTTCTGAGTGAATATTTTGATCTTCTTTTTCACCAATGTGAGATTTTATAGTCTGAGTTTTTTTCTGCTGTTTGCTCCTTTTCCCAGCTAATTACTTGACTGTTTAACTCTTTGTTAAGAAGGTTCTGCTTCCAGTGTGGAGTGTGTACTGTACCAAGCCTCAGGGGTATGGTGCAGCTGTTTTCAAAGATACTTCTAGGCACCTGTAAATTTTAAGTTCTTCCAAGGTGATATCATCAAAGGAGAGGTATTTACTCCTCTTCTGGCCTGGTCTGTGAGTGACCACAAGCACTCTTTTCTGCCGTGGCAGTGTGAGGAGGATTCCCTCTCCATTGCTGTCACAAGGTCCACCATGCCAATGCTCCTTCTCACCCCAAGACTGACACCCAGGACTGAGACCCAGATCCAAGCAGGGCAAAGCAAGAGAATCTTGCCTCAGCACCAGAAAACAGATCCCTGCAATCTCCCTCTGATCAGCCACTCAATCCTCCCACTGTCTGTGGGCAAAGAGCTCTAGAAGTAGCTGCTTCTGCCTCTGCAACCACCCTGGGGCTGGGGCCAGGCCATGCTCCTCTCTCACCCAGGTCTAATAGACCTTTCCTACTGACCTTTTCAGTTGTCTTTGGCATTTGTGGGTTGAGAAGTCTGGAAATCTCCATAGCTGCCAATGATTCAGTCCCTTGAGGCCTGCTCAAGGTTTGCTAGGGCCTGATCTGTGCCAGTGCAGCCCATGCCGGATGGGGCTCCTCTCTTAGACTGGTGCAACAGACCCTTCCTGTAGTCCATTGGGGTTGTCTTGGGCTGGACATTTGTTTCATTCTGTTGTTTTGTGGGTTCTGCTGCTTGGGTCAGATTAGTGGTCAGAAAGATATCACAGGGGACTCTGTGCTGGGACTGGTATAGCTGTCATTGATTGGCAATTCTATGGCCCATATGGACTTCAGGGTTGTAGTTCCAGGGTGTAGAGGAGGGCTTGTGGTCAATCACAAGGGAACAGGGGCCCTACTCAGAGTTTTAAGGCAGATTCAGATGTGATCCAAATTGTATCAGATTTTGCTTGTTGTCTTTATTATAAGGGAGAGTTCAATGGTGGTAGTGGGGTTATTTATCCAGAGATGACTGTGATATAAGTACAAAAGTCATAAATAAAATGTATTTTATATATACATTACGTTATATATACATGTTACATATGTATGGATATATCTATAAATCTATACTTAAACCTATATATATGTATGTATATATATGTATATATATATGTGTGTATATATATCTATATATGAAATAATGTTACATTCTTTATCACTGGAATTCTTCAAGTTGGTTGAATGCTTATGACAGGGTGGAAAAAATGCTAAGGGTTTCACTTTGAATCCACCCAACTACGTGTTCAACCTTAGGCAAGTCCCTTTGTTTCTCTGAGCCTAAGCTTTTCATCTGTAAAATGAATGGCATTGGACTAATTGAATTCTAAAATTTCTTTCAACTCTTCTTCTGAGGTCCCTTCTCTAATCTTTTCCTCTTCAAGCTTATCTTTCATAGTGTTTCCAGACTAACCTATGTCATTCCTCATTCATTTCAATCTAATAAATATTTACTTGGTGCTTACTATTTGCAAGGCATTATGGTAGATACAAAGATAAAAATGACAGAGTTCTGAAAACCTGAAACTTTTTTTTAGAAATCCAATATATAAACTACAACAGGTGTGAAGGGAGCTATAGAACTTGAAGACTAGCTGGCATTCTCCATCGACATTTCACTAATTATAATGTAGCTTAGTATAGTGCCATAATTATTATCAGTTAATTAGACCTTAAAATGTATCTTTGATAACACTACTGGCATTTAATCATGTAACAGGTAACGTATGAACATTATTAGGGGGACATATGACTACAGTGAAGCATAATTAAATTCCTTTTTGTTTCCTGATATCTTACTGATTGTGATAATAGTCTTGCAATTAATATACAGCTGACATGGAAGTGAAGGTCACATCAAATTAATAGTCTGTAAAACAATTACACATTTCAGCAGAATGTTTAAAAATCTTATTAAAAAGAGGGCAGAGAAAATGACTTAAGTAGATGATCCTTCCTGTTGTCATTTGGCATAACTATACAATAAATAAAATGTCTAGTTTTAAGCTCACATTATACAATCTATGAAATGGTACCTATGAATGAGTGCCAGAAACATTTTAGGCAATGAAAGTGAAGTTTCTACTCTTAGAAAATGGAGAGAAAAATCCTGACTAAAACAATAAATTTGTACCTTAAAATACAGCAGGTAAATGGAATGAAATGAGCTGAAATGAAATAAGAACTACTTATTTGAATGAAAGGCATGATATCAAAGCTACAGTTAGAACCCTGGGAAATCAGGGCTTTGTCCTAGGGCATCAGAATTGAGAGGGTGCAAAATTTAGCACTTGTACTTACTCTTCAGTTAAAAAGAAGTCACTGTATAAACTAATTTTCCCTCCCACACAACTGAATTTGTTTTAATTTCTTTCATTATTTTCACAGCATGAATTATGAAGTTGATTTGATGAAGGGCTTCAAGCTGCTTGTCCAAGGCTTGATATGTGCTGCTTGCCGCGGGTAACAAAATTGCTAGTTATAGCACAGCATGCTGAATCTTTTTATAAAGATGAAGAGTTGTTATCTGTCATGTGCTTCTCTCTGAATCTGTTAGATAATAGCTGGAATTCAGGAGCAAATCTGTGTCTTGTATAGCTTTGCATGCTACACAATGCCTGCAAGAGTTCTTTGCACGTAATGGATGCTCAATAAATATATGTTGCGTGTTAAATGAATTAGTATGGTAAATCCAGTTTGTTCTGCCTTTGTTATCTAAGAAGACAATCCTTATTAGAATATAAGCTCCATGAGAGAAGGATTTGTTTCATTCTGTGGCTTCACTCTCTTATCATCTCCACCCCATTGGAAAGTTGGACTCCACCCCTGGATCCCTCTGGCTTGGATAAAAATCCCCCCTTTTGCTCATCTTTCTTAGAATTGGACCTTCATGTCAGTTCTTTCAGTCTCTTCCATTTGTCCCCTGCAGCTGTTCTTCACTACTTCTTTTCTAGAACTCCATTATATGCTATCTTTTCTCATTAGAATGTAAACTTGTTTTTTGTACCCTCAGCACACAGTGTCTGGCAAGTTGCATGCATACATGCATGTGTGTACGTATGTCTCTTTCTCCCTCACCCTTTCTCTCCTGTTTCACTCCCCATTTTTCTGTCTTTCTCTCTCTCTGTCTCTGTCTCTGTCTCTCTGTCTCTCTGTCTCTGTCTCTGTCTCTCTCTCTCTCTCTCTCTCTCTCTCTCTCTCTCTCTCTCTCTCTCTCTGTCTCTCTCTCTCTCTTACTGAGCACAGCTTAATTTTTTGATTCCTTATCTCCAATACTTACAATTAGCAAGTGCCTAAGAAATGTGTGTTGAAAAAAGTTCATTGAAAAAATTAGAAATGAATTGGATGTTCTGACATGCAATGCACCCTATAAAGATAATAGATTGGTGGTGCTTAAAGTACATATGAAAAACTTTTTGCTATTATAAAAGTTGAAAATTTTTCATAATAGGAAAAATTATTTTAATGATAACACTCAATGAGTAAATGCACTTTTGATTTAAAATGTGACATTTTGAATTCTGGATTTATCCAAGAGATTAATACATTAACATCTATTATCTCAGTTCTTGGCTCTATATAATAAAGACATTAAAAATTAGCTAAAATTTCAATTACATTTCAATAACTGATGAAGAAACCTATTGCTCAAGGCCACTAGAAAAGAAATCATGTTCTAAAATCACGTAGATAAGATTCTTCAGTCATAAGCTGAAAACATTCTACTTATAAATATGATTCTCATTTTTTCTATTAGAGTTAAAAGCAAATCCATTTAAAATCATCATGTTCTGATAATTTATCTTTGCTATTCCTACTATAGCTGATGGACAATGGCTTTCTTTTTGTTGTTGATGATGCAAGTGCCTCCATGTCTTTTCTGAATTTCAATATTAGTTACAAACCATGTTAGAAAGTTCATGGAAGGGATTAAGTTACCTGGAATGGCACCGGTAGACTGTCCAGGCTTCACAAGCATACAACAATGAGGTCAGCACAATGGCTCTGTAGACCTTCAGTTTGGTAGACAGTCTAATACTTTTCTCTGACACTTTCCTTCAGACCCCCCCCCCCCCAAACACTGAGCTAGCCTTGGCAATGTGTGCATCAGCCTCATCATCTGTGGATGTATACTGCCTTGGAAAGTATACTGCCAAGATAAGTGAACTTAAACACAACATTCAGTTTCTCCATTTGCTGTAACCAATGGTTCCACATATGGATGGTGTGGTGCTGGCTAGTGGAGAACTTCTCTTTTCTTGGAGTTAGTTGTCAGGCCAAAATTAGCACAAGAAGTGGGGTGAAGCCAAGATGGCGGAGCGAAAGCAGAGACTCACTCCAACTCTTGCACAAATTCCTTCAAATACCTCTAAAAAGTGAATCGGAACAAATTCCAGAGCAGCAGAATCCACAAAGTGATAGAATGTAGCAGATTTCAGCCGAAGACAACCTGGAAGATAGATAGGAAGGATCTGTTGCACCAGACTGGGAGAGGAGCGCAATCTAGCACACAGGCCGCACCAGCACAGACTCAACCATAGCAAAGCTAGAGCAGACCCCAGAGGACTGAATCACTGGCAACAATGGTGATTCCCAGACCTCTCAGCACAGCAGAGGGTTCTGTCAGAATTGGGTGAGAGAGAAGAGCAGTTCCACACAGGGCCTGTGGCAGTGGCAACAGCTACTCCTGGGGCTATCAGCTCACAGATTGAATGTTTGAAAGTCACCTATTTAAACTTCCAGGAGCCAAGATAGTGGAGTAAGCAATAAGTCACTCTCACCCTCCCTTGTAGATCTTGAAAAACTCAGAGAATATTGCCCCAGAGAAAAATCCTGGAATAGTGGAACCAGCAGAAAGATACAGTGCAGCAGTCTTTTAGCTTGGACGGCTAGAGAATTAATGGGAAAGCTCCCTCTTGTTGTGGCTGCAGGGGACTGGTACAGAATGGGAGATGTCCCAGCAAGTCAGCAGCAAGCCCCAGCTCAGTGGACCAGCAGGAGATCCTGAGCCCCAGGGTAGAGGAGCAGGCAAGCACCAACACCAGGCACACACCACCTCTAGCTCAACACCAGGTAAACTACCAGACCACTACAACATCCAACTGCCAGGGTATGAGGCCCCAGCACAGAAAACTAGTAACCAGGACCCTAGCTCCCAGCACAAGAAGTCTGGGACAGTGTCCCCTGGGCCCCAGGAGCAAAGCTCAAATTTAAAAGCCGGGAAAAAAAGACAAACATGAGCAAGAAGAATAAAAAAAAATCAATGACCATAGAGAAATATCTTGGTGATAGGGAAGATCAAAACATAAATTCAGGAGAGGACAATATGGTCAATACACCCACATCCAAAACCTCAAAGGGGAATAAGAACTGGTCTCAAGTCCAAAAAGCCTTCTTGGAAGAGCTCAAGAAAGGTTTTAAAATTCAAATAAGAGAGGTAGAAGAAAAATTTAAAAACACAATTGACAAAATGGAAAAAAGTACACTGAAGAAAACAACTCCTTAAAAAGTAGAATTGGCCAAATGGAAAAGGAGATACAAAAGCTAACTGAAGAAAACAATTTGTTAAAAATTAGAATTGGCCAAGTGGAAGGTAGTGACTCTATGAGACATCAAGAATCAGTCAAAAAAATCAAAAGAATGAAAAAATGGAAGAAAATGTAA
This sequence comes from Trichosurus vulpecula, assembly GCF_011100635.1. Classification (NCBI taxonomy): domain Eukaryota; kingdom Metazoa; phylum Chordata; class Mammalia; order Diprotodontia; family Phalangeridae; genus Trichosurus; species Trichosurus vulpecula. Next base: position 21,036,652 of record NC_050581.1, read on the forward strand.
AATACCTTATTGGAAAAACAACTAACCTGGGAAATAGATCCAGGAGAGATAATTTAAGAATTGGTCTACCTGAGAACCATGGTGAAAAAAAGACCCTGGACAGCATCTTTCCGGAAATCATCAAGAAAAACTTCCCAGAGATCCTAGAACCAGAGAGTAAAATGGTCATGAAAAGAATCCACCAGTTGCCTCCTGAAAGAGATCCCAAATTGAAAATGCCAAGGAATATTATACCCAAATTCCAGAATTATCAGGTCAAGGAGAAAATACAGCAAGCAGCCAGAAGGAAACAAATTAAATATTGTGGAACCACAGTCACGACCATATAGGACCTTGCAGCTTCTACATTAAAAGATCAGAGGGCTTGGATTATGATATTCCATAAGGCAAAGGAGCTTGCATTACAACCAAGGATCAACTACCCAGTGAAACTGAGCATAAACTTTCAGGGGAGGAGATGGACATTCAATAAAATAGGGGACTTCCAGACTTTTCTGATGAAAAGACCAGAGCTCAATAGAAAATTTGATCTTCAAATAGAAGACTCAAGAGAAGCATAAAAAAGTAAACAAGAAAAGAGAAAAAAAAGATGTTATTAAATAAGGACAAACTGTTTACATCCCTATATGGGAAGATGATATTTACGACTCTTGAGAACTGTATCTTTATTATATCATATAGAAGGGGAATACATAGACAGAGGGGGTGAGTTTAAGTTGATTTTGATGTGATGATAAAAAACCTGATTAAGTACTGAAAAAAGATTGTAATGGGAGAAGAGAAAAGGAGGAAGCAGCAAAGGGTAAATTACATCACATGAAGAGTCACAAAGACATTACAGTAGAGGGAAAGAAGGGAAGGTGATGAGCATTGATTGAACTTTAATCTCATCAGTTTTGGCTCAAATCTCAAATACTCAGTTAGGTATAGAAATCTAACTTGCCCTATAGGCAGTTGAAGGGGAAAAGGGAAAGAAAAGAGAGAGAGGGATAGGAAGGAGGGAAGAAATATTAATGTAAAGGGAAAGAAAAGGGGGGCTGATAGAAGGGAGGGCAGATTGAGGAAGGTGGTGCTCAAAAGCAAAACTCTAGTGAGGAGGAAAAGGGAGAAAGGAGAAAGAAAAGCATAAACGGGCAGGGGAATAATATGTAGAGAAAGACACAAATAATAATCATAACTGTGAATGTGAATGAGATGAACTCTCCCATAAAATAGAAGCATATAGCAGAATGGATTAAAAATCATAATCCTACAATATGTTTTTTACAAGAAACGCATTTGAAACAGAGGGATAGGAGCCAAGATAGATGCATGAAAACAGCATCTTACTGGAGCTCTCTCACAAGCTCTGTCAGATACCTATAAAAAAGTGAATCTGAGCAGATTTGAGAGAGTTAGAAGCTACTAGCAGTCTGAGTGGGGCAAATTTCCAAGCCAGGAGATTCCGAAAGGTCAACGGGAGGGACCTGTAGGCTGAGAGAGTGCTTGGCCTGCGGAGCTGCACCAGACAGCACCAAAGCAGAAGCAGCCACAGAAACCAACGAGTGACCCAGGCTGAGAGAAAGCTGGGTGCCTTAAACTGGTGGAGATCCCCAGGCCTCCCAATACAGGACAGGAGTCTGTAGAAGCGATGAGAGGCAGCAGCCCAATGCCACCGGCTGTGAGATATCAACTCCTGAGGCTTGCAGCCCAAAGGTTAGAAACTCGTCTTCTTGAACTTCCGGGAGACATAATGGCCAGGTAAATAGCTTTAATCCCTCCCAGAGAATTCCTTGAGAAAAAATGCTGGAATAGAGGAGACAGGGGTGGGGCTTCAGTGGCTGAGCAGTGGGAGTTCCTGAGTCCCAGAGGGACAGAGCCAGCAGGGGTCAATACCAGGAGCCCAGACATACCTTTGAACAGCCAGGGGAAGTGGCAGACAACAGCACAGACAACAAACAGCTGAGATCATTGCTGAAGAACAACAGTGCTGGAGAGCAGCCCTAGGGGAAGAGGAGACTTCAGGCAGCCAGACCCATCCCCCACACCTCAGGAAACTGAAGGCTATAATACACAAAGCCAGTATCTAGACTCACAATCCCCAGAACAAGAAACCTGGGACAGAGAGCCCTGAGCTCCAAAAGCAGAAATTCACTGTAAAGTCAGGAAAAAGCTAACCAACATGAAGAAGAACATGAAAAAACGGAGGCCTATTGATTCTTTTTATGGAGGCAGACATGATCAAAATACCAATTTGGAAGAGGATAGCATTGACACTATACCCACATCAGATACCTCAAAAGGAAATGTGAACTGGTCTCAAGCCCAAAAAACATTACTGGAAGAGCTAAAGGAGAATTTTTAAAAACAAATTAGGAAGGTAAAAGAAAAAATGGGAAAAATGAAAAAAGAAACCACTGATGAAATCAAGTCCTTAAAAAATAAGACTGGTGAAATGGTTATGGAGATTCAGGAATCTAGATAGAGAAAATGATACCCTGAGAGGTAAAATCAACCAATTGGAAAAGGAAACTCAAAAGCAAAATGAAGACAGCAACTCATTAAAAATTAGAATTGAGCAAGTGGAAGCTAATGACTCTATGAGGCATCAAGAAATAGTAAAACAAAATGTAAAGAACGAAAAAATAGAAGAAAATGTGAAATATCTGATTGAAAAAACAACTCACCTGGAAAATAGATCCAGGAGAGACAATTTAAGAATTATTGGTCTCCTGGAAATCCACGATGAAAAAAAGAGCCTTGACAGTATCTTTGAAGAAATTGTCAAAGATAACTGCCCAGAGTTCCTAGAACCAGAGGGTAAAATAGTCATTGAAAGAATCCACCAATCATCCCCTGAAAGAGATCCCAAAGGGAAAACACCAAGAAATATTATAGCCAAATTTCAGAATTACAAGGTCAAGGAGAAAATACTGCAAGCAGCCAAAAAAAAAAAACCAATTCAAATATCATGGAACTATAGTCAGGATCACACAGGATCTTTCAGCTTCTACATTAAATGACAGGAGAAATTAGAATATGATATTCTGAAGGGCAAAGGAGCTGGGGCTACAACCAAGGATCAACTACCCAGCAAAATTGAGCATAATTTTTCAGGCAAGGAGATGGATATTCAACAAAATAAGGGAGTTTCAGACCTTCCTGATGAAAAGGCCAGAACTCAATGGAAAATTTGATCTTCAAATACAAAACTCAAGAGAGACATAAAAAGGTAAACAGGGGGGAAAAACCCACAAATCTTATTAATCAATAAGGGCGAATTATTTACATATTTATATAGGATTATGTCATCTTATATATGTAATATATATGCATATATACATGTGTGTATGTATATGTCAATCTTGAGAACAGTATAGTTATTATGATGATTGAAGGGGCACACATAGACTGTGGACGTCTGTATAAAATAACTGATATAAGGATAAAAAACATTATTAAGAGATGTAAAGGGAGGGTTCAGGGAGAAGAGGTAAGGAGGTAGTAGAAAAGGGTAAATTACATCAAATGAAGAAGCACAAAAACACATTACAGTAGAGGGAAAGAAAGGAGGGAGAAGAAGTATTTGAGTGTTACTCTCATCAGATCTGGTTCAAGAAGGGAATAACATACCCTGATGAGTATAGAAATCTAACTTGTCCTACAGGCAGTAGGAGGGAAAAGGGGGAAAAAAGGGAGGAGGGTAGTCAGAAGGGAGGGAAGAAGTAGCAAGTGGAAATTGTAAGACAAGGGAGGGGAATCAAGAGGGAGGGTAAACGGAGGAAGGCGGTGGTCAAAAGCAAAATTTTGTTGAGGAGTGGAAGGGGAAAGGGAGAAATAAAAGCATAACCGGGGGAGAATAGGATGGAGAAAAAAGACACAGATAGTAATCATAACTGTGAATGTGAATGGGATGAACTCTCCCCTTAAAACAGAAGCAGATAGCAGAATGAATTAAAAACCATAATCCTACAATATGCTGTTTACAAGAGACAAATTTGAAACAGGGCGATACACACAGGGTAGAGGTAAAAGGCAGGAATAGAATATATTGTGCTTCAGCTTAGCTCAGACAAAGCAAAAGTAAAGACAGATTTAATTGGAAGAGATAAGGAAGGACACTACATCCTGCTAAAAGGCACTATAAACAATGAAGCAATATCATTGTTTAACATATGTACACCGAGTGGTATGGCATGCAAATTCTTAGAGGAGAGGTTAAGGGAGTTACAGGAAGAAATAGACAACAAAACTATAATAATGGGAGACCTCAACCTCCCCCTCTCTGAACTTGATAATTCTAACCTCAAAATAAATAAGAAAGAAGTTAAACAGGTGAACAGAATTTTAAAAAGGCAGATATGACAGACCTCTGGAGAAAACTGAATGGGGACAAAAAAGAATATACTTTTTTCTCAGTGGTACATGGCACATACTAAAAAATTGACCATGTACTGGGGCATAAAAACCTCACAATCCAGTGGAGAAAGGCAGAAATAGTCAAAGCATCCTTTTCAGATCACGATGAAGTAAAAATTATTTGTAATAAGGAACCATGGAAAAATAAGCTAAACATTAATTGGAAGCTAAATAATCTGATTCTAAAGAATGAGTGGGCCAAAGAACAAATCAGAGAAACAATTAATAACTTCATTCAAGAGAATGACAATAATGAGACAACATACTAAAATTTATGGGATACAGCAAAAGCAGTTCTTAGGGGAAGTTTTATATCTCTCAATGCTTACATGAATAAAATAGAGAAAAAGGAGATCAATGAATTGGGCATGCAACTGAAAAAGCTAGAAAAAGAACAAATTGAAAATCCCCAATTAAATACCAAATTGGAAATACTGAAAATCAAAGGAGAGATTAATAAAATTGAAACCAAGAAAACCATTGAATTAATAAATAAAACAAAGGGCTGGTTTTATGAAATAAACAATAAAATTGATAAACCTTTGGTCAATTTGACTAAAAAAAAAGAAAGAAGAAAATCAAATTACCACTATCAAAAATGAAAAGGGTGAATTCACCTATAATGAAGAGGAAATCAAAACAATAATTAGGAATTATTTTGCCCAATTGTATGCCCATAAATTTGACAATCTTAGGGATATGGATGAATATCTACAAAAATATAAATTGCCCAGATTAACAGAAGAGGAAGTAAAATTTCTAAATAACCCTACCTCAGAAAAAGAAATTGAGCAAGCCATCAATGAACTCCCTAGGAAAAAATCTCCAGGGCCAGATGGTTTTACATGTGAATTTCATCAAACATTTAAAGAACAATGAATTCCTATAGTTTGTAGACTATTTGGGAAAATAGGTGAAGAAGGAGTTCTACCAAATTCTTTTTATGACACAAATAGGGTACTAATTCTAAAACCAGGTAGAATCAAAACAGAGAAAGAAATTATAGACCAATTTCCCTAATGAATACTGATGCAAAAATTTTAAATAAAATATTAGCAAAAAGATTGCAGCAACTTATCAATAGAATAATACACTATGACCATGTAGGATTTATTCCAGGAATGCTAGGCTGGTTCAATATTAGGAAAACTATCAGCATAATTGACCATATCAACAACAAAACTAGCAGAAACCATATGATCATCTCAATAGATGCAGAAAAAGCCTTTGACAAAACACAACACCCATTCCTATTAAAAACACTAGAAAGCATAGGAATAAATGGAGCCTTCCTTAAAATTATAAATAGCATCTACCTAAAACCATCAACAAGCATTATTTGTAATGGGGATAAGCTAGATGCACTCCCAATAAGATCAGGGGTGAAACAAGGATGTCCATTATCACCCCTACTATTCAATTTGGTACTAGAAACGTTAGCTGTAGCAATAAGAGGAGAAAAAGAAATGGAAGGAATTAGGATAGGGAAAGAAGGAACTAAATTATCACTTTTTGCAGATGATATGGTGATTTACTTAGAGAATCCTAGAGAATCAAGTAAAAAATTACTTGAAATAATAAACAACTTTAGCAAAGTTGCAGGATTTAAAATAAACCCACACAAATCCTCGGCATTTCTATACATTAGTAACGAAGCTCAACAGCAAGAGATAGAAAGAGAAATTCCATTCAAAGTTACTGTAGACACTATAAAATATTTGGGAGTCTATCTGCCAAGACAAACCCAGGGCCTATACAAACATAATTATGAAACACTTTTTATACGAATAAAGTCAGATCTAAATAAATGAAAAATATCAGTTGCTCATGGTTAGGCCAATCTAACATAATAAAAATGACAATTTTACCTAAATTAATCTATCTATTCAGTGCCATGCCAGTTGAACTACCAAAAATTATTTTGCAGAGCTGCATAAAATAATAGCAAAATTCATCTGGAAGAGTAAGAGGTCTAGAATATCTAGGGTATTAATGAAAAGCAATGCTGGGGAAGGTGGCATGGCCATACCAGATATTAAACTGTACTATAAAGCAGCAGTCCTCAAAACTACCTGGTGCTGGCTAAGAAACACAGTCGTGGATCAGTGGAATAGTATGGGTACACAAGACACAAGTCAACAAATATAGCAATCTACCGTTTGATAAACCCAAAGAATCCAGCTTCTGGATTAAGAATTCACTATTTCACAAAAACTGCTGGGAAAATTGGAAAATGGTAGGGCAGAAACTGGGCATAGATCAATATCTTACACCATATACCAAAATAAAGTCAAAATGGGTCCATGATTTAGGAATAAAGGCTGATACTATAAGTAATTTGGGAGAGCAAGGAATAGTTTACTTATCAGATTTGTGGAAAAGAAAAGAATTCATGACACAAGAGATAGAGAGCATCACAAAATGCAAAATGGATGATTTTGATTATGTTACATTGAAATGTTTTTGTATAAAAAAAGTCCATGCAACAAAGATTAGGAGGGAAACAGAAAATTGGGAGAAAATCTTTATAACCGGTGTCTCTGATAAAGGCCTCATCTCTGAAATATACAGGGAACAGCCAAATTTATAGGAATACAAGTCATTCCCCCAATTGAGAAATGGTCAAAGGATATGAACAGGCAGTTTTCAGAGGAAGAAATTAAAGCTATCTACAGGCATATGAAAAAATGCTCAAAATCACTACTGATTAGAAAAATGCAAAATCAAAACAACTCTCAAGTACTACATCTCTCCTGTCAGATTGGCTAAAATCACAAAACAAGAAATGATAAATACTGGAGAGGATGTGGGAAAATTGGAACATTGTTACATTGCTGGTGGAGTTGTGAACTGATCGAATCGTTCTGGAGAGCAATTTGAAACTATGCCCAAAGGGCTATAAAAATGTGCATACCCTTTCACGCAGTAATACCACTTCTAGGGTTGTATCCCAAAGAGATCACACAAGTGGGAAAAGCACCCATATGTACAAAAATATTTATAGGGGCTCTTTTTGTAGTAGCAAAGGATTGGAAATCAAAGGGATGCCCATCAATTTGGGAATGGCTGAACAAGTTGTGGTATATGAAGGTAATGGAATACTATTGTGAAATAAGAAATGGGGAAGATACAGACTTCATAATAACCTTGAAAACCTACATGATATAATGCTGAGCAAGTGGAGCAGAACCAGGAGAACATTACACACCACCACTGATATATGGATTCTGTGATGACTAACCCTGATAGACTTTGCTCTTCTCAGCAATACAAGGTGCAAAGACAGCTCCAAAGGACTCACGATGGAGAATACTATCTACATCCAGAGAAAGAACTATGCAGTCTGAATGCAGACTGAGGCACACTTTGTGCTCGCCTTTTTTTCCCTTTGTTTTTTTTTTCTCTTCTGTTTTTGTTTTTGGGTTTTTTTTTGGTTCTGCTTCTTTTTTGTCATGATTCATTCCATTGGTCATAATTCTTCTTTACAACTTAACCATTGTGTCAAGAAGTTCAATGTGAAGTTATATGTAGCAGATATATCAGATTCCATGCCATCTTGGTGAGGGATTGGGTACGGGGAAGAAAATCTGGAACTCAAAATTATGTAGAACTGAGTGCTGTAAACTAAAAATAAAAAATCTTAAAGTTTGAAAAAAAAAAGAAACAGAGGGATACATACAGGGTAAAGGTAAAAGGCTGGAGTAGAATATATTATGCTTCAGCTGAAGTAAAAAAAGCAGGGGTAGCAATCCTGATTTCAGACTAAACGAAAGCAAAAATAGATCTAATTAAAAGAGATAAGGAAGGAAACAAAATTAGCACAAGAGGCAGAGAATCGATCCACACACTGTTGCATCTCAGCCTCAGAGGCTGCACAATCATTGGTGAACAAAAAGTCTCACACCAACCTTCTGTCCAATTTAGTCTTGGCTTATGGCTTTTTCAAGTTCTGAGCTCATATTGGTCTGATCAGCCACAGTCAGAAATGCTGTACCTTGACCTCAACATAGTGAAATCATTTTGGTCCTCCTTGAGCACAAAGGACAGCAACTACTAGAAAGTTCAGAAGCTTTGATGCAAAAATACTAACTTCTTTACTTTTTTCTCCCCTAAACCAATAATATTTCAAGATCAAAGCATTCTTGTATTATATTTGTCATAGATTACTTGACTTTAAGTCCCGGAATGGGCTGAGAAAGTTTGGATAATCATAATAATAACTTTTTGAAATTTCTGCCTATGAAGAAGAAAGGAAGTAGTTAAATTCACTTCATGTTGTAAAAAGATGATAAATTCAGGTAATGATGCTATACAAAGTGGAAATAAAACATTTTGAGCATCCACATGTTTAAAATCAAAATAAGTTACTAAGGTAGTATAGGAATGCATTTGAAGAATGTAGGATCATTGGTATATCTGTGAAAGCAAAGGCCCAGGGTCTAGGGCGAAATACTTGGGTCCTGGGCAAAGAAGAAAGAATGATCTAGATTTTCTGTACTTAGTTCATCTGTGGTTATGTGCATGTCTTTGTGCCTGTCTACGTGTTGCAAGTTCTGCCATCATACCTTTAATACTGCCCTTATCGTTGTTCTCCAAGGCACCCTTTGAATTAGACAGGTACAAACAAAATGCAGTTTGAGGGCCAAAAAGGGAAAATTCCTTTTGACTGGGGAAAATTTAACGGAAGAGGTGGTCTTTGAATTGAAATTTGGCTTTGAAAGATGGGAAGGATTTCAGTAGAAGGAGATTGGGGATAAAGACATGAAATAGGAGGGAGAACATTATAGGGGTAAGAAACCACATCAACAAAAGCATAGAAATGGGGATATACAGGATGTTGAATAGCTTAGTTTGGCTAGGGTTCAGCATATGTGGCAGCTAAGGATTTTACTGGATAGAATGTCTAACCCTGAACCAGGAGTTGGTTCAAATCTTGTCTCAGATACTTACTAACTATATAATCCTGAGCAAGCCACTTAACTGATCTCAGTCTCAGTTTCCTCCTCTGGTAGGTAGTGCCTACCTCCTAGGATTGTTATGGTGATCAAATGTGATAACACTCCAGAAAGGAGTGGAATGAACCTGAAGAGCCTTAGAATTAATATGACTAATTGATCAAACTAGAGAATGGAGTGTATGACAAGATCTTATATCTTGGCTAGTAATAGGAGTAATAGGAATTAGAAAACTAACAGCACAGGATGATAACTGAATTTGTTTGTTAGCAGTAGAGGAGGGCCTTTAAGGAGATAGTATTTAGGCAGTAAAGGAGCTTGCAACTGTATTTTTTCTTAATGGATTGTTTCCCTACTGACAGCAGTTGGGCATTTTTTCCAGAAACTCTGATGGTGACTTTGGTCTCTCCTGAGAAGAAAGGGATGAAGGTAGCAAAATATCTCTTACACAGCATAAATCTGCTTTAATTTGGCTGAGAGGCAGGCTAGTATAGTAGAAAGAAAATGACTTAAAGTCAGGAAGACCTATGATTTAATCCTGTTCCAGACACTTAATACCTGTGTGATGCTGGGCAAATCACCTAACCTTTCTGGGCCTCATCTGAAAAATGAAGACATTGATTTGATGACTTCTAATGTCTATTCCAGTTCTAAATCTACGATCCTGTGAGAGATTGGTTCATGGTCCCTAGGTGTGCCTGAGTTGGTTTAGCTTCCTCTGACTCTCTATAAACAGATAAGATAAGATCTAAGATTCCTGTCCAAAGACAGGGCAGATCCACAAGGCTTACAATAAACTACACATGGGATTAAATCCTGAAAAGAGCCCAAAGCCTAGAGATGCTGGAATCTTGAATTTCAAGCTGCTTAGACTTTGAATAACTACCTAATTGCTGGAGCTATCTCATTAGGCAGTGATTAATGGATTTTTACCACTCTTTTGGGTACCTGAACTACTGTTACTAGGAATTGTTGCAATTTGCAATTTTAATTGATTTGGTATTACTTATTAATATAGGCAACCCATAAATCTAAACTGTTTTATTTACATGCAAATTGTTTAGCCCCCAGGGAACACTGAAGAACCACAGTCACAGCTATACTAGACAGTCATAACTGTACTAGAATTTTAGAAACAGCCAATGCAGTGAAATGTGAAATAATAGAACTAACTGTTCTAGGCCTGACTTTAATTGTGCTGTCTGGGAGACCTTGGAGAAGTCACAACTATTCTCTGTTCCTTGTTTCTTAGATAAAGTGCTTTGCAAACTTTTAAGCAAATTATGAATATCAGTTATTATTATTATTAATTTATCAAATAAAGAGTTTGGACTAGATAATCTTTAACAGTTCAGGCTTTACGAGCCTATGAGAACTAAGTGGAGGCAGGAAGAAAAAAATAATTAAAGCCTTACTTTCCCTATCTGAGAAGTGGTTGCTGCCACCTAGCTCCAATGATATGATATTACATCCCATGAATATAGAGCCAAATGTTTTCTTTCCTCAACCCCAAAATTTGCATCTATATATATTCACGATGGCAGGATATCAAAAGCTGTAGTCCAGAGGCCACTGAAAGTAATTCATTTCAGAGGAAACCATCACATGTAATTTGACACAATTTAACTTGTCTTTAACCTTTTACTATGATTTATGTGATTAGGCCATTGAAAGAAGTGGTTTTCAAAAGTGTGATTAAAAGCCTTTGAGGAAATAATTTCTGCCTTCAAGCACCTTGTAGGCATTTTTTCAAGTGTGTGTCCTTCTTTATCAAAAGGAGAGCAGGGAAATGGAGGAACATTAACTTTTAAGTATTGTCTTAGATTTTGACAAAGGACCTGATTCCAAGAGAGCAGCACTTACAATTCTAGTAGTTTTTTTCTTTCTTTTTCCTTTTAAAAATTAACAGCCTGACAGACCTAAGTAAACATAATCATTTCCACATGCAAAGAAGAACAGTAAAAGAAAATTGTATATGAAACTCTAAATGTCTATTATATATAGCTTGGGTTGTTTTTTTAATGTATAATAAATTTAGCATGCTAACTCCAATAGTGTTCTACTTGTCTTTCTTTTTGGATATTCTTCTGCTTGATTTTCTGTATTTTATAAATATTTCATTGATATTCTTTTAGGTGGTGCAGGGGGTAGAGCACCAGGCCTGGAGTCAGGAAGACCTGATTTAAAAGTTAGCCTCAGATGCTTAGCAGCTGTTTTACCCTGGGTGAATCATTTAACCTCTTTGCCTCACTTTCCCTTATCTGTAAACTAGGGATGATAATAAGAACACATACCTCCTGAAGTTTTTGTGATGACCAAATGAGATAAAAATTATAAAGTGCCAAGCACAATGCTTAGCACATAGTAAACACTATCTCAATATTAGCTATTGTCATTATTATACTTATTTTTGTCATCATTATGACTACCTTCCCTTTCTGCTCTTTCTCTCCCAATAATAAATTCTCTCTTTTGTAACAGATAAATATAGTCAAGCGAAAACTAATCAATTCATTGTATAAAATGTGTATCTCTTCATCTTTAGCATTACTTCTCTGTCAAGAGGTGAGAAATACCTTTCATTATCGGTCTTCTGGAGTTGTGGTTGTTTATTCTATTTATCAGATGTCCTAAAACCTTTTAAAGTCTTTTTTTTCCTTTACAATATTGTTACTGTATAAATAGTTTTAGTCATTCTGCTTATTCCAATTTGCATCAGTTCATATCTTTCTACATTCCTCTGAATCCATCCATTACAATATTTTCTGAGTTACAATATTGTATTACATTCAGATATCATAATTTGTTCATCCATTACCTAATTGATGCATGAACTCTTCATTTCCAGCTCTTTGCTGTGACAAGAAGGGCTGCTATAATTCTTTTTGTTCCTATGGAACTTTTCCTCTTTCTTTTCAGGTAAAAGCCTAGTATCACTGGGTCAAAGAGTACGAACAGTTTAATGGATTTTTTGTTATTGTTCCAAATCTGCCATTAGCACATTAGTGCATTGGTATCCCATAGCCTCTCCAAAATTTTTCGTTTTCCTTTTCGGTCATCTTTGTCAATCTAATGGGTGTAAGGTGGAGCCCTGGAATTGTTTAATGTGAATTTCTCTTATTACTAATGATTTGTAGCACTTTTTCATTTAGATGTTGATTAGCTTCCATTTCTTCTCTTGGAACTGCCTGTTCTTATCCTTTGACCATGTATCTATTAGGAAATGGCCTTTCTACGTATAAATCAATTTCTCATATATTTTAAAAACCTCAATTAAAACATATAAGATCTTCATCTTAAAAGTTTACTGCAAAGATTATTTTTCCCAGTTAACTGTTTGCTGTAGCATTCTAAAGTGCATTTTTTTACTTATGAAAAAAAAACTTTTAATTTTTTTCAGTTGTTATCAGTTAAGTCCAACTCTTTAGGATGCCATTTTTGGGATTTTCTTGGCAAAATACTTGAGGGTGGGGTGGAGCAAAGATGGTGGAGTGAAAACAGAGACTTACTGGAGCTCTCTTACAAATTCTGTCATATACCTCTAAAAAAGTGAATCTGAGCAAATCTGAGAGAGGTGGAAGCCACCAGGGGACTAAGTGTGGCAGATTACCTGCCCAGGAGAGTCCTCAGGGTGGACGGGACAAATCTGTGGGCTGGGAGAGCTCCGGGCTCATGGAACTGCACCCAACCACACCAGAGCAGGAGCAGCAGAGGAACTCAGTCAGTGGACCAGGCTGGGAGGGCACTGAGAGCTTAGAAATAAACCATACTGGAATGGGAATGGGAGCAGGCTCGGGGCTGAATTGCTGGCTGTGGTGGCGATTCACAGGCCTCTCAGCCCAGGACTGGAGTCTGTCAGAGCTAAAGGAGGCAGAAGTGCAGAACTTGTGGTGGCAGCAGCAGCTACTCCTGGGGCTATTAGCCCATGGTCTAAAGCTTTGAAACTCACCTTCTTGAACTTCCGGGAGCCATGATGACCAGGTAAAATGGCTCTCATCCCTCCCTTGAATAACTAGAGAATACTGCCCTAGGAGAAACCCTGGAATAGAGTAGCCAGCAGTGGGGATTCAGTAATCTTTTAGATTGGGAAGCTAAGGAGACCCTCTCTTGCAGTGACAGAAAGAGAGCAGTGTAGAAAGGGAGGCATCCCAGCAAGCATCACCTTAGCAGACCAGTGGGAGTTCCTGAGCCCCAGGGGGTGGTGGCAGCAAGCACCATCACCAGGACCCCACATGTGCCTTTGCACAGCTAGGGGAATTAGAAGACACCAGCGTAGATAATGGCTGAGACCACCTGTACTATAGTGCAGCCCTAGGGGAAAAGGAGACTTCAAGCTGCTGGACCACCCCTCCCCCACACCTCACACTCTAACCCAAGGGGGAACTCAGAAAGACCTCACTGGGCCTCGATCCTTGGCACAAACCAGCCAGCTTCAGCTCAGCACCAGGTGAGTGGCAGCATTATATAGCCTTTAGCTGACAAAACCAGAGGCCACAGCAAACAAAGCCAGTAACCAGGCCCCTAGCTCCCAATACAAGATTGGGACAAAGCCCCCTGGGCCCCAGAAGCAGAGATCCACTTAAAAAGCCAAGGAAAAGGCAACCACTATGAAGAAGCAATTCAGAAAAACAAGGACTATTGATTTTTATTATGGAGACAGGGAAGATCAAAATAGCAATTCAGAAGAGGACAGCATTGACACTATACCTACATCTAAAACCTCAAAATGGAACATGAACTGGCCTCAAGACCAAAAAGCATTCCTGGAGGACCTCAAAGATAATTTTAAAATCCAAAACATAGAGGTAAAAGAAAAAATGGAAAAAAATTTACGGATGAGAACAAAACTTTAAAAAGTAAAATTGGCGAAATGGTTAAGGAGGTATAAAACCTAATTGGAGAAAATGTCTGCTTGAAAAGTAAAATTGGCCAAATGGAAAAGGAGGTACAGAAGCTAAATGAATAAAACAATTCATTAAAGATTAGAATTGGGCAAGTAGAAGCTAATGACTCTATGAGGCTTCAAGAATCAGTCAAACAAAATCTAAAGAATGAAAAATTAGAAGAAAACATAAAATATCTCATTGAAAAAACAACTGACCTAGAAAATAGATCCACGAGAGAGAGTCTAAGAATTATTGGTCAACCAGAAAGCTATGATGAAAAAAAGAGCCTAGACAGTATCTTCCAAGGAATCATCAAAGAAAATTGCTCTGAGGTACTACAATCAGAGGGTAAAATAGTCATCCAAATAATCCACCAATCACCCCCTGAAAGAGATCCCAAATTGAAAACTCCAAGGAACATTGTTGCCAAATTCCAGAATTATCAGGTCAAGGAGAAACTAGTGCAAGCAGCCAGAAACAAACAATGCAAATATCATGGAACTACAGTCAGGATCACACAGGACCTTGCAGCTGCTGCATTAAAAGATAGGAGGGATTGAAATATGATATTCCAAAAGGGAAAGGAGCTTGGTCTACAACCAAGGATCAACTACCCGGCAAAATTGAGCATACTTTTTCAAGCAAGGAGATGGAAATTCAATGAAATAAGGGAATTCCAGACCTTCCTGATGAAAAGGCCAGAGCTCAATGGAAAATTTGATCTTCAAATACAAAAATCAAGAGAGGCATAAAAAGGTAAACAGGAAAGGGGGTAAAAACCCATGTTATTCAATAAGAGCAACCTGTTTACATCCTTATATAGGATTATATTGTTTTATATATGTTTTATATATGTATATATATATATATATATATATATATATATAGTGTGTGTGTATATATATGCATATATATGTTAATCTTGAGAATGGTATAGTTATTACTATAATTAAAAGAGATATTCATAGACAGAGGGTGTGAGTATAAATTAACTGATGTGATGATAAAAAATAATTAAGGGGTGCAAAGGGATCGTTCAGGGAGAAGAGGTAAGGAGGAGGTAGAAAAGGGTAAATTACACCACATGAAGAGGCACAAACACATATTATAGTAGAAAGAACGAAGGGAGGGAGAAGAGCAATGTTTGAGCTTTACTCTCATCGGATTGGTTCAAGGAGGGAATAACATACTCTGATAAATATAGAAATCAAACATATCCTATAGGCAGTAGGAATGGAAAGGGGAAAGAAAGGGGGGCAGATAGAAGGGAGGGAAGAAGTAGTAAGGAAAAAGGGCAAGATAAGGGAGGGAGGTTGATAGGGAAGGAAAATTGATGGAGGCGGTGGTCAAAAGCAAAACTTTTGAGGAGAAGAAGGGAGAAGGGAGAAATAAAAGCATAACCAGGGTGGGGGGAAAATAGGACGGAGAAAAAGACACAGATAGTAATCATAACTGTGAATGTGAATGGTATAAACTCTCCCATAAAATGGAGGCAGATAGCAGAATGGATTAAAAACCATAATCTTACAATATGTTGTTTACAAGAAACACATTTGAAACAGGGGGATAAACACAGGGTAAATGTAAAAGGCTGGTGTAGAATATATTATGCTTCAGCTGAAGTGAAAAAAGCAAGGTTAGCAATCCTAATCTCAGACAAAGCAAAAACAAAGGTAGATTTAATTAAAAGAGATAAGGAAGGAAACTAGATCCTGCTAAAAGGCACCATAGACAATAAAGTAATATCATTACTTAACATATATGCACCAAGTGGTACAGCATCCAGATTCTTAGAGGAGAAGTTAAAGGAATTACAGGAAGAAATGGACAGCAAAACTATACTAGTGGGGGACGCCAGCATCCCTCTCTCTGAACTTGATAAATCTAACCTCAAAATAAATAAGAAGGAAATTAAGGATGTGTATAGAATTTTAGAAAAGGTAGATATGATAGACCTCTGGAGAAAACTGAATGGGGATAGAGAAGAATATACCTTTTTCTCAGCAGTACATGGCACATACACAAAAATTGACCATGTACTAGGGCATAAAAACTTCACAGTCCTGTGCAGAAAGGCAGCACTAGTCAACGCATCCTTCTCAGATCATGATGCATAAAATCTATTTTTTTTTTTTGCATTTTTATTTTTTTTTTATTTTTTTATTTTTTATTTTTTTTTAATGCAATTTATTTATTTAGCATATTTGGTTTTCAGCATTGATTTTCACAACAGTTTGGATTACAAATTTTCTCCCCATTTCTGCCCCCCCCCCACTCCAAGATGGCGTATATTCTGGTTGCCCTGTTCCCCAGTCAGCCCTCCCCTCTATCACCCCCCTCCCCTCTCATCCCCTTTTCCCTTCCTTTCTTGTAGGGCAAGATAAATTTCTACGCCCCATTGCCTGTGTATCTTATTTTTTAGTTGCATACAAAAAGTTTTTTTGTTTTTGAACATCTGATTTTAAAACTTTGAGTTCCAAATTCCCTTCCCTCTTCCCTTCCCACCCACCCTCCCTAAGAAGTTGAGCAATTCAACCTAGGCCACACATGTATTATTATGTATAACCCTTCCACAATATTCATGTTGTGAAAGGCTAACTACATTTTGCTCCTTCCCAACCCATCCCGCTTTATTGAATTTTCTTCCTTGCCCTGTCCCCTTTCCAAAGTGTTTGTTTTGATTACCTCCACCCCCATCTGCCCTCCACTCCATCATCCCCCTGCCTTTTATTTTTTTTTTATCTTCCTCCCTCTTCTTTCCTGTGGGGTAAGATACCCAACTGAGTATGTATGGTATTCCCCCTCAGGCCAAATCTGATGAGAGCAAGGTTCACTCATTCCCCCCTCACCTGCCCACTCCCCTCCTCTCCTGGAACTGCTTCCTCTTGCCACCTTTATGGGAGATAATCCACCCCATTCTATCTCTCCCTATCTCCCTCTCTCAGTAAGTTACTCTCTCATCCCTTAATTTCATTTTATTTCTTTTAGCTATCTTCCCTTCATCCTCAACTCACCCTGTGTCTGCTCTCTCTCTTTTACATATATATATATACACATACATACACATACATACATATACACATAGATACATGCATACATACACATTCACTTATATATATACATAAACATATATATATGCATATATATATATGCATATTCCCTTCAACTACCCTAATACTGAGGTCTCATGAATCATACTCATCATCTTTCCATGTAGGAATGTAAACAAAACAGTTCAACTTTAGTAAGTCCCTTGCAATTTCCGTTTCTTGATTACCTTTTCATGCTTCTCTTGATTCTTGTGTTTGAAAGTCAAATTTTCTATTCAGTTCTGGTCTTTTCACTGAGAAAGCTTGAAAGTCCTCCATTTTATTGAAAGTCCATATTTTGCCTTGGAACATGATACTTAGTTTTGCTGGGTAGGTGATTCTAGGTTTTAATCCTAGCTCCATTGACCTCCGGAATATCGCATTCCAAGCCCTTCGATCTCTTAATGTAGAAGCTGCCAGATCTTGGGTTATTCTGATTGGGTTTCCACAATATTCAAATTGTTTCTTTCTGGCTGCTTGCAGTATTTTCTCCTTGATCTGGGAGCTCTGGAATTTGGCAACAATATTCCTAGGAGATTTCTTTTGGGATCTATTTGCAGAGGCGATCGATGGATTCTTTCAATTTCTATTTTGCCCTGTGGCTCTAGAATATCAGGGCAGTTCTCCTTGATAATTTCCTGAAAGATGGTATCTAGGCTCTTTTTTTGATCATGGCTTTCAGGTAGTCCAATAATTTTAAATTATCTCTCCTGGATCTATTTTCCAGGTCAGTGGTTTTTCCAAGGAGATATTTCACATTGTCTTCCATTTTTTCATTCCTCTGGTTCTGTTTTATAATATCCTGATTTCTCATAAAGTCACTAGCTTCCACTTGCTCCAATCTAATTTTTAAAGTAGTATTTTCTTCAGTGGTCTTTTGGACCTCCTTTTCCATTTGGCTAATTCTGCCTTTCAAGGAATTCTTCTCCTCATTGGCTTTTTGGAGCTCTTTTGCCATTTGAGTTAGTCTATTTTGTAAGGTGTTGTTTTTTTCAGTGTATTTTTCAGTATTTTTTTGGGTCTCCTTTAGCAAGTCATTGACTTGTTTTTCATGGTTTTCTCGCATCCTTCTTATTTCTCTTCCCAATTTTTCCTCTACTTCTCTAACTTGCTTTTCCAAATCCTTTTTAAGTTCTTCTATGGTCTGGGGCCAGTTCATGTTTTTCTTGGAGGCTTTGGTTGTAGGCTCTATGACTTTGCTGTCTTCTTTAGGCTGTATGTTTTGGTCTTCTTTGTCACCAAAGAAAGAATCCAAAGTCTGAGACTGAATCTGGGCGCGTTTTCGCGTCCTGGCCATATTCCCAACCAACTAACTTGACCCTTGAGTTTTTCAGTGGGGTATGACTGCTTGTAGATTACAGAGTTCTATGTTCTACGTTTGGGGGGGAGGTGCCAGCTCTGTCAGAGCCGCACTCCTCCTTCCCCAAGGACCCCCAGTCCAGACTGGGCTCAGATCTTCGGCAGGCTGTGCACCCCTGCTGTGATCCGCCACTTATTTCCCCCCACCAGGTGGGCCTGGAGCCGGAAGTAACAACAGCTGTAGCTGCCCCACCTCCGCTGCCCCCGGGGCTGGAAGCCGAACCGCGAACTCCTTCCACTCCCGCAGCTTTTCCCACTAACCTTCTCCGCAGTCTTTGGTGTTTGTGGGTCGAGGGGTCTGGTAGCTGCTCACGTATTCAGGGCGCTAGGGCCCCCTCCGCCCGGCTTCTGGACTGGATCGTCCACGCCGCTCAGGCTGGGCTCTGCTCCACTCCGTTCCCAGCTCCCAGCTCCCAGCTCCCAGCTCCGTGTGGAATAGAGCTCACCCAGAGACTATCCGGGCTGTCCTGGGCTGGAGCCCTGCTTCCCTCTGCTGTTCTGTGGGTTCTGCCGTTCTAGAATTGGTTCAGAGCCATTTTTATAGGTTTTTGGAGGGACTCGGGTACGGAGCTCACTCTAGTCCGTGCTTACCAGCCGCCATCTTGGCTCCGCCATAAAATCTATTTTTAATAAAAGACTGTGTCGGTAAGCAAAATGGGCTTCTTAGCACTTAGTTCAACCAAGTACACTTGAATAGTTTGGCTTTAGTTCCCTTTGAGTAATTCAGTGTATTTCATTGAGCCTTACTAGGTGCTAAGCCCCAGGCCCAAACCCCTATTAGGTGTAAAACCTTAGTGGGTGTGGATTGGCAACTAAGGTGGCACCCAAAGTAGAGCTAACTCCAGGGAGGGCCTAGTTTACATGTCTGGGACAGCAGAGGCTTTTAGACCACGTGGGTTTAAGTCACCTCTTTGTGATGATTCTAGGTCACGTGGGTGAGTCGCATGTGTGACTCACCCCTGACCCTGAAAAAGATATAAAACCAGGTTGTTTCTTCTTTGAAGCTCTTACCCACAGCAGTTGTGGTGCGTGTGACTCTGGGCTAGACCTTGTTCTGAGCTCCCAGGCTGAACATAGATGTTGGTAACTATGAATCTGTATTTGGTCTGTCTGTTGATGTTTGTAATTTGTTTGTAATTTGCTCTGAAGTTCAGTGTGCTAGTCTCTTCCCCTGAACTAAGTGAATGATATTTGTATGCTGAATTAAAGTAAGCTTGTCAACCCCTTCACCTTGCTTTCCTTAGTTAAGCAGATCAAAAGAATCTGTGCTGTTGGCAGCTTTCTGGGTGCTGGCTGTGGGTGGATCTTACACCCCCACAGAAGCTGCTAGCGGATTGTTGAAACACCTACCCACCCCTCCAAGAATCCCTTCCTCATCCTCTCCCTCACCCTATCTCATTGCCCTCTTGTTTCTTTCTGAATTTAGAAGGCTTTTATACTCTTCTAGAGATATATGTTATTTCCTCTTTAACCCATTCACAACGAGAGTAAGGATTCAGCACTATCTGCAGTCCTACCTACTAGTTTCTGTATCATTTCCCCCCTTTTGGCCTCATTTGTATGCAATAATTGCTCCTTTTTTTCTCTCCCTACACAGTTCTGTTTTTTTTTAGAATCACTCCATTATGCTCACCTCAGCCCAAGCCTATCTTTTAAACTGCCCAAATAAAAATGACAGTCATAAAAGAACTGATAATATTTTCATATATAAGAAGTAAATGATTTGACCTTATTGAGTCCCTTGTAATTGGTCCTTAATATTTACTTTATATTTCTGCTGGATGTTATATGTTGAATTTTCCCTTAAGTTCTGCTGTTTTTGTCACAAATACCTGAAAGTCTTTCAGTTCGTTAAATATCCATTTTTTTTGTTCATTCAGGGGTATACTGAACTTTGCTGGGTAAATTACTCTTGGTTGTAACCCCAGCTTTTTTGCTCTATGAAATATAGTATTCCAAGACTTACAGTCCTTCAATGTAGTGTAATCCTTATTGTAGCTTCATGATATTTAAATTTTTTTTCTTGTTGCTTCCAATATTTTCTCCTTAACCTGGAAGCTTCGAAACTTTGCTATGATATTCCTATAAATACTCCTCCTGTAATCTCTTTCAGGTCATGATCAGTGGATTTTTTTCCCTATTTCTGCTTTGCCTTCTTGATCTAGAATTTCAGGGCAATTTTCCTTGATAATTTCTTGTAACAGTGTATTGAGATTATTTTTTTAAATCATAATTTTCAGATACTCTATCTTTATATTATTTCTCCTTGATCTGTGTTCCAGATCAGTTGTTTTTCTGATGAGATACTTCACATTCTCTTCTATTTTTAATTCTTTTTTGTGTCTTTGAAAATTATTAGCTTCTCTTTGCCTAATTCTAGTTTTCAAGGAATTATTTCCTTCCTGAAGTTTTTTATTGCCTATTTTTTCCTTAATCTCTCTTATTTGATTTTTAAAGTTCTTTGTAACTTCTTCCAAGAAGTCTTTTTGTGCTTGGGACCATTTGACATCTCTCATTAAAAAAGGACTAGCTTTTTTAGCTCCATTATCTTCCTCTGAATATGAACCCAGACCTTTCCTATTCCCACAGTAGCTATCTATAGTTGGGTTTCTTCTCCTTTCTTGCTCATTTTTTTGGTCTATTTTGTTTTTAGCAGCTTGTAGCAGTTTTCAGTATGATCAAGTTCTAGTCCCAAGGTATGGGGAATAATTCCTAAAGTCTCAAGTCCTTCTTACTGTTACCTTCTGAGGTCTGTCCTGGGGCTCAACCTTGGGCTCTCTATTCCACTCCTAAGCCATTGCTTAAGCCCTTGATCACACTATTCTGCAAACGATCTTACTCCCTATGACCCCTCAGTGGCTGCAAACTACAGCTGTTCTCTCTTCCCTGGACCTGTAACCAGGGACTCTGGTGTCCTGCAAGTGCCCACAGCCAGCAGGGTCCACATTGCTCTGCTACTGTACTCAAAGGTGTGTACTAGCTCCTTCTCCCCAACACTGGCAGCCCAGCCGAGGACATATCTGTTCAGCACAGCTGTACTTGGCATCCCTTGACAGTGGAAGGTCCTTCAATCTTCTACTCAGCTGTCAAACCCTTACACTGTCCATGAGATGAAAGTTTCTTTTTCCCTCCACTTAATAGTATTTTATTTTTTTTCCAATTACATGCAAAAATAGTTTTCAACATTTATTTTTACAAAATTTTGAGTTCCATATTTGTTCCTCCCTCTCTCCCTTCCCTCCTCCCCAAGATGAAATATGATAGATCAGATATAGACTATACATGCACAATCATATTAAACATATTTCCATGTTAGTCATGTTGTGAGAGAAGAATCAGAACAAAAGGGAAAATCCATGAGAAAGAAAAAACAACAAAAAAGAAAAAAATAGTATGTTTTGATCTGCATTCAGACTCCATAATTCTTTCTGTGGATATGGACATCATTTTCCATCATGAGTCCTTTGGAATTGTCTTAGATCATTGTCCAGGTTTCACAGGCATACAACAATGAGGTCAGCACAACAGTTCTTCAGACCTTCAGTTTGGTAGTCAGTCTAATACTTCTTCTTTCTGCTTGTGAAACCTGGACAGTCTACCAGCACCATGCCAGGAAAGTGAATCGCTTCCATTTGAATTGTCTTTGGAAGATTCTGAAGATCACCTGGCAGGATAAGGTACCAGACACTGAGGTCCTTACTCAAACTAACCTGCCAAGCATTCAAACTCTGCTTCAGAGAGCGCAACTCCAATGGGCTGGCCATGTTGTTTGAATGCAAAATGTACACTTGCCAAAAAGACTATTTTATGGGGAACTCACACAAGGCAAGCATTCATGTGGTAGTATTTTGCCAATGCAATACCCACAGTGGCTGCTAGGAATATGCTGGCATATTCCCAGGTTTGAATCACAAGATATAACAGACTTTCTCCATGGAAGGTGAAAGCAAAATGTTTATTCAAACACCAGAAAGCCAAATCCATCATAGTGAGAAAGAAATCTATACACATTATCCATACAGGGGGCACCACCATCCCCAACCCTTTCCTCTGTCAGGTCTCCCCACAAACAAACCCCCTTAAGGAAAATCACTCCCTCTCTCACTCATGCTAGCTGCTCTGCTCTCTCTGCCTCCTCTCTCTCTCCAAGCTCCAAATCACTCCAACTTCCTGCTCCACCCCTTCTTGCTCCACCTGTTCAGAAAGCTCCTCCCACCACAGCTCATGTGACTCAGGCTTCCATGTGACTCAAGCATGTCACATAGGCCTATTAATGGTCAAGAAAGATCTTCCCATTCCATTAAAAATACAAAAGATCTTCCCATTCCATTAACAATACAGGTGGTCAGAAGAAGTGATACAAGGACACTCTCAAGGTCCATCTTAAGAACTTTGGAATTGATTGTGTGATATGGAAGACACTGGCACAGGACCATTCAGCATGGCATGCCAACATCAGAGAAGGTGCTGTGCTCTATGAGCAAAGCAGAATTGAAGCAGCTCAAAGGAAACATGGGATGTGCAAATTTAGAGTATCCATCCCAAATGTTCATACAGACTATTTGTGCCCAACCTGTGGTAGAGCATTCTGAACTCATATTGATCTGATCAGCCACAGTTGGAGACAGTGAAACTTGACTCTAGCATAGTGATGTCATTTTGGTCCTATTTGAGAATGAAGGACAACAACTAACCAAGATCATTGTATTGCTGAGAAGACCTAAGTCGATCACATTCGATCATTGCACAATGTTGCTATTACTGTGTACAATGTTCTTCTGCCTCTGCTCACTTCATTCAGCATCAGTTCATGTTAGTCTTTCCAGGTTTTTCTGAAATCTGCCTGCTCATCATTTCCTATAGAACAAAAGTGGTCCATTGCATTCATATACCACAACTTGTTCAGGCATTCCCCAACTGATGGATATCCCCTCATTTTCCAATTCTTTGCCACCACAAAAAGAATTGCTGTAAATATTTTTCACATGTGAGTCCTTTCCCCTTTTTTATGATCTCTTTGGAATACAGACCTAGTAGTGGTATTACTAGATCAAAGGGTATGCACAGTTTTGCAGTTCTTTGGGCATAGTTCCAAATTGCTCTCCAGAATGGTTGAATCAGTTCACAACTCCTCCAACAATGCATCAGTGTTCCAATTTTCTTATATCTTCTCCAACATTTATCATTTTCTTTTTCTATCATATTAGCCATTCTGATAGGTGGAACCTCAGGGTTGTTTTAATTTGTTCTCTGTAATTAATAGTGCTACAGTATTTTTTCATATGACTCTGGATAGCTTTAATTTCTTTATCAGAAAACTGCTTGTTCATATCCTTTGACCATTTATCAATTGGGGAATGATTTGTATTCTTTTAAATTTGATTCAGTTCTCTATATATTTGGAAAATGAGGCCTTTATCAGAGACCCTGGCAGTAAAAATTGTTTTTCAGCCTTCTGCTTCCCTTCTAATCTTGGTTGCATTGGCTTTGTTTGTGTAAAACCTTTTTAATTTAATGTAATCAAAATTATCCATTTTGCATTTCATAACATTCTCTATCTCTTCTTTGGTCATAAAGTCTTCCCTTCTCCATATATCTGACAGGCAAATTATTCCTTGCTCTCCTAATCTGCTTATGGTATCACCCTTTATGTCTAAATCATGTACTCATTTTGACCTTATCTTAGTATGCGGTGTAAGATGTTGATCTATATCTAGTTTTTACCATACTGTTTTCCAGTTTTCCCGGCAGTTTTTGTCAAATAGTGAATTCTTATCCCAGAAGCTGGAGTCTTTGGGATTATTAAGCAGTAGATTACTATAGTCGTTGGCTATTGTGTCTTGTGTACATGACCTATTCCACTGATCTACCACTCTATTTCTTAGCCAGTACCAAGTAGTTTTGATGATTGCTGCTTTATAATACAGTTTTAGATCTGGTACAGCTTGGCTACTTCCCATGGCATTTTTTTTCATTAATTCCCCTGATATTCTTGACTTTTTGTTCTTCCACATGAATTTTCTTATTATTTTTTGTAGCTCTATAAAACAATTTTTTTTTGGTAGTTTGATTGGTATGGCATTGAATAGGTAAATTAATTTAGGTAAAATTGTCATTTTTATCATATTAGTTTTGCCTACTGTGGTGCCAATGTAATACTCACAGAGCCTACAGTGGCTATGAATATACTGGAGTAGTGCTGAATCGCAAAATAAAGTAGACTCTCTTTGTTGAAGACAGAACCAAAATATTTATTCAAACACCAGAAAGCCAAATCCCAATACTAGAAACCCAAATCCACCATAGCAACAAAGAAGTGTATATACATTAGCAATACAGGGGTCACTGACATCCCCAAGCCTTCCTCTGTTAGGGCCTTTCCACAAACAGGGACAAAAGGCCTCCCTCTCTCACTCATGCTAGCTAGTGTTCTGCATCTCTCTCTCTCCCAGCTCTGACTGCTCTGTCACACTTCCTCTCAGCTCTGCTCCACCCCTTCCTGCTCCACACGTTCAGCAAACTCCTCCCACCACAGGCTCATGTGACTCTGGCTTCCATGCGACCCAGGCAGGTCACCTGGGCCTGTTAATGGATGGGAAAGATTTTCCCATTTACATTACTGTTACACCTACCCATGAGCAATTGACTTTTTCCAATTATTTAGATCTGACTTTATTTGTGTGAAAAGTGTTTTGTAATTTTGTTCATATTGTTCCTGGGTTTGTCTGACAGGTAGATTCCCGAATTTTATATCATCTAATTTTAAACATAATTCCTTTTTCTATCTATTGCTGATGGGCTTTGTTAGTAATATGTAGAAATGCCTATGATTCATAGGGTTTATTTTATATCCTGTGACCTTGTTGAAATTGTTAATTATTTTGAGTAGTTTTTTTAATTGATTTTCTAGGATTCTCTAAATATACCATCATATCATCTGCAAAGAGTGCTAACTTTGTTTCTTTATTACCTACTCTGTTTCCTTCAATTTCTTTTTCTTCTCTTTGCTAAAGTCAACATTTCTAGTACAATATTGAAAAACAGTGATGATAACAGACATCCTTGTTTCACCCCTGATCTTATTGGGAATGCTTCTAGCTTATCCCCATTACACGTAATGTTTGCTGTTGGTTTTAGATAGATGTTACTTATCATTTTAAGGAAAACTCCATTTATTCCTATGCTCTCTAGTGTTTTTAATAGGAACGGACACTGTATTTTGTCAAAATCTTTTTCTGCATCTATTGAGAAAACCATATAACTTCTGTTAATTTTGTTGTTGATATGGTCAGTTATATTGATAGTTTTCCTAATATTGAACCAGCCCTGTATTTCTGGAATAAACCCCATATGGTTATAGTGTATTATCCTCACAATAAGTTGCTATAATCTCTTTGCTAATATTTCATTTAAAATTTTTGCATCAATATCCATTTGGAAAATTGGTCTATAATTTTCTTTCTCTGTTTTGGCTCTTTATAGTTTAGGTATCAGCACCATATTTGTATCATAAAAAGAATTTGCTAGGACTCTTTCTTCACCTATTTTTTCCAAATTATCTATAGAGTGTTGGAATGATTTGTTCTTTGAATGTTTGGTAGAATTCACTTGTAAATCCATGTGACCCTGGAGATTTTTTCTTACAGAGTTCATTGATGGCTTCTTCAATTTCTTTTTCCTAAATGGGGTTATTTAAGTATTTCATTTTCTCTTCTGCTAATCTGTGAAATTTATATTTTTGTAAATATTCATCCATTTCACTTCTATTGTCAGATTTATTGGCATAAAGTTTGGCAAAATAGTTTCTAATTATTGTTTTGTTGTTTCCTCTTCATTGGTGGTGAATTCACCCTTTTGATTTTTGATTCTGGTAATTGGGTTTTCTTCTTTTAAAAAAAATCAAATTAACCAAAGGTTTATCTATTTTATTGTTTTTTTTTCCCACAGAATAGTTTTATGTATTTATTCAATAATTTTCTTAGTTTCAATTTTATTAATCTCTCCTTTTATTTTCAGAATTTCTAATTTTGTATTTAATTTTTAATTTACTCTTTTCCTAGCTTTTTTGATTGCATGGCCAATTCATTGATCATTGAGTTACAGGTATCATCTTCTCATGTAGGGACGTAAACAGTTTAATATTATTGAATAACATGGTTCTTTTTCTTTCCTGTTTACCTTTTTATGCTTCTCTTGAGTCTTGTAATTGAATATCACATTTTTTGTTTAGCTCTAGTTTTTTCCATCACAAATAATTGCAAGTCCCCTATTTCATTGAATATCCATCTTTTCCCCTGAAAGATTATGCTCAGTTTTGCTGGGTAATTAATTCTCGATTGTAATCCAAACTCCTTTTTCTTTCAAAATATCATATTCCCATCCCTCCAATCCTTTAACATAGAAGCTGCTAAGTCCTGCATAATCCTCATGTTGCTCCATGATATTTAAATTTTCTTTCTGGCTGTTTGCAGTATTTTTTCCTTGACCTACTAACTCTGGAATTTGACTATAATATTCCTTGGATTTTCATTTTGGGATCTCTTTCAGGAGGTGACCAATGAATTCTTTCAACAATTATTTTACCATCTGGTACTAGGATGTCAGGGCAGTTTTCCTTGATAATTTCTTGAAAGATGCTGTCCAGGCTTTTTTTTCATAGTTCTCAGGTAGATTAACAATTATTAAATTATCTCTCCTGTTTTTCCAATGAAGTATTTTTACTTTTTTCTTTTTTTTCATTCTTCTGATTTTGTTTGACTGATTCTTGATGTCTCATAGAGTCATTAGCTTCCATTTGCCCCATTCTAATTTTTAAGGAATTATTTTCTTCAGTTAACTTTTGTACCTCCTTTTCCATTTGGCCAATTGTGTTTTTTTAATTGTTTTCTTCAGTTAGTTTTTCTCCTTTCTTCTCCTTTTTTTTTTTTTTTGGAGGGGGGAAGGCAGGGCAATTGTGGTTAAGTGACTTGCCCAAGGTCACACAGCTAGTAAGTATGTCAAGAGTCTGAGGCTGGATTTGAACTCAGGTGGTCCTGACTCCAGGGCTGGTACTCTACTCACTGTGCCACCTAGCTGTCCCCATCCTTCCTTTTCCAAGCTGTCGACTCTTGCATATCTCTAATTTCTTTTTCCAATTTTTCTTCTACCTCTCTTATTTGACTTTAAAATCCATGTTGAACTCTTCCAAAAAGACTTTTGGAGCTTGAGACCAATTCATATTCGCCTTTGAGGTTTCAGGTGTAGGTATATTGATAACATTGTCCTCTTCTGGGTTTGTGTTTTCATTTTCCCTGTCACCATAGTAACTCTTTATGGTCAATGTTTGCTTTTGCTTTTTGCTCATCTTTTTTTTTTGCCTATTTCCTGGCTTTTAAAGTTGAGCTCTCCTGTTGGAGCACATGAGGCCCTGGGGTCCAGGGGCCTGGTCACTGGTTTTGTGCACTGGGGCCTCAGGTGTTGGTGGCTGGAGGCTATAGAGGTCTGGCAGCTTACCTGGTGCTGAGCTGGGGTCCCAGTGGTGGTATCTGGAGTGTGTTGAGACCAGGTAGGGTTTTTCTGCATTTCCCTGGGGCTACACTGAAGCATGTGGAGGTCCAGCCACTGGAGGATGCCTGTTTGCCCTGGACTGTACTGAATCACCTGGAGGTCTGGTGGCAGGAAGATGCCCAACTCTTCTGGGCTGTGCTGAAGCACTTGGAAGTCTGGCCACTGGAGAAATCCTACCCACCCTGGGCTGTGCCAGAGCACAAGCAGGTCCAGCTGCTGGGAGGATGCCTGCCTGTCTGGGGCTGCACTGAAGCATGTGGTGGTTCTCAGAGCTGGAGTCTGCTGGTTCCTCTGGCTATGCCGAGGCATGGGGGCTGGTATTGGTGTTTGCCTGCTCCACCACCCTCGTCTCAGAATCTCCCCCTGCTTTGCTCAGGAGGAGCTTGCTGCTGCCTTGCTAGGATGCTTCCTGTCCTGGAATGCACTCCCCTTTTACCTGAGTGAGACTGACCTTTCTTGCTGCTCCTTCAAGTTTCCTGGCCTAAAAGTCTGCTGTACTCCATCATTCTACCAGCTCCACTGTTCCAGGATGTGAATATAGGAGAGCGACAGCGATTTACTGCTTACTCTGCTGTCTTGGCTCCCAGAAGTCCTGAGATGAAGTTTCTAAGACTAAGGCTGCCTCTTAACCCCAGCTACCCCCAAAGTTTGCTGTTTGTTGATTCCATGGACTTGGCCTGGAGGTGCTTGCATGTCACTCAGGCTGAACCTCTGCCCCTGAAGGTCAGGTCTTTCCTAGGGTTTTCTCAGAAGACTGAGAACTCCTGAGAAGAAGAAGACAAAACTCTGAGTAGCCGTTGTTTGAAGGCCACTCCCCCTCCCCCCCCAAGCCCCACCCCCCCAGCTATGAATGTGAACCCAGAGGAAGAAGATGAGCATTGCCCATTGAGCTTTTGGAGATGATGAAGAAGAAAATGAATGTTGACTGTGGAGCATTGAGAAGGCTAGTGGCGGCAGCAGCTGCAGCAGCAGAAGAGGCTCACTGAAGGAGCCTCCTGGTTGTAAAAGTGAATTGAGCTGAAGGGCAGAGACTTGCCCACAGGAAGGAGGCTGAGCTTAAACACCCTTTAAGGCCTTTGAAAGTGAATTGAGGTTGTTTTAGGAGAACAACTGCTTTACTCTAACTTTTGTTTGTTTATGCTGCTCTATATTCCCTCTGAGGCAACGTTCTCTTTTTCTGTGGAGGAAATTTGGAGAGCTGCAGGTTTTCTGACATACTTTGCCACCTTCCTAGAATACTCTCCTCAGCTTCCTTTTACCAATATTTTCATTTACATGGTTGTAGTCATTTATGTAATTTGCCTCCTATTTCTCTCTCCATTAGTTTATAAATACCTTCCCACTTTTCTCTGAATTTCTTATTCTTACTTATCATACCACAATATTTCATTACTTTCATATGCCAGTTTTTTAAAACCATTCTTTGCTTGATGGACATCTGCTTTATTTTCAGTTCTTTGCTGTCAATGTGTGCTGTTATGAATATTTTAGTACGCATTAGACATTTGTTTCTGTCTTTGACCTCTTTGGAATATGTCCACTAATGAGGATCAGTGAGTTAGGGAATATAAAAAAGTTTAAATATTTTTCTCATATGCAGAATTTGGACTAAATCACAGTTTCATCAATAGTGTAGAAGAGGAGCACTGAGAGTTTAAAGTGACTTGTTTAGGATCACACAGCCAATGGGTATCAGCGGCAAAACTTGAACTCAGGTTCTCCTGGCCTTGGGGCTGACTCTCTAGCCACTACACAGCACTCCTAATGCAAACTTTAAAAAGTTAGTGGTCTTTGTTCTGAGTTCTTTTCCTTTGCAGACTTTCTTGGAATTAGAGTCTTTTTGTCAGTGACCCACAGCACTTTACATATCTGCAAAAAGGGAGTGAGTAGGTTGAGCTTGATCCATTCAGGTTTACAGCTCAGTGAACAATGATTAACATTTAAAATGTGTGCCAATGTGTCTCCTAATTAAAGTCAAATAATATAAAACTTTGAACCTATTCATTGCCTTTGGAAATAATAAGAGATAGAGGCTTCATGTCATGAAAAAGTCATTATAGTCAATGCTCAAACTCCCTTCCCCTCCTATTTTGGAGCTACCCTAAATTATTCTCCAGTGCAGGTCTTTGCAACTGGGGCACAGGGTAGTCAAATCTTGTAGTTACTTCAATTGGTATGTAAATTAGGTTGGATACAGAAGAATTAAATCACCTGGCTCCTATCAGATCTGAATCTCTAAGTATGATCTTGACCTGAGGTGGTGGGAGACTACAGTAGACCTTCCATGGAGTTCATGGTTCCTTAGAACCAGAAGAGACTTCAGAGATGTTTGATTTATAAAAAGATCATATAGTAAATGGTGAAACAAAAGTTATTTGAATAAGGAATACTGGTCTTCTCAGCTTGGCTTCTTCCTTTATACTTCCCTCCTCATCTTTAATATCTGCTGTCATACCATAAAAATGAGTACTTGTTGAATTAGATTTAGTCATACTGTCAATCACATCATGTCCTCTATGTACATGTTGAGGTGTAAATAGTGTGTCTTACTATTAAGAAAGCTTTTAAGTAGGTGCTATCCTTGCCACTTAGCCCTCCCCCTTCCAATTTAGGAAAAATACAATTCAGTAATTCATTTATTTGGCAAGTAAGACTACTAGGTAGTGAAAGCCCAGGGGGAAATACAAAGTTTTGAAAAGACATAGTTTCTGCACTTCTGGGTAATAGTAATAGCAACAATTATTATTATTGATAGCTGTCATTTATATAGTGATTTAGGGTTTGTAAAGTATTTTACATATTATTTATTTAATCCTCACTACAATCCTGGGAGGTAGGTGTTATTATTAACATCTGAAGAAACTGAGGCTGATGGAGGTTATGACTTGTCCAAGGTCATACAGTAGGTTTCTACAGTTAGATTTGACTTAAGTCTTCCTGACTCCAGGTCCAGCATTCTATTCAAGGTACCATGAAGCTGCCTCATGGAGCTTATAGTCTTGTAGGGGCACTATGATACAAACACAGATTGCAATAACATCTCACATTACATAGAGGCATTAGAGAGATGCAAACCAAAGAGTTACGTGCATGGCAAAGGCTAGAAGGAGTAGAGATTAAGGAAGGCTTCATGAAGCAAATGGCATTTGAGTTGGGCTTTAAGGAATGAGTAGGAATGTAACAGGTGAAGAGAGGGAGGAAGGGCATTCTAGACTTAGGGGACAGTGTGAGCAAAGGCTTCATTGTGGTTCTAGGGTGATTCTGTGTTCTTCAGGTCTGTGACCGTGCAGAACAAACTCTGGTAGGTCCTACTGTGCTTTGAGTATGGACTGGGGGTGGATTTTATATCTGTTTTAGTTAAGTTTTACAAAACTCATTCATTAAAAGAAAACTATCAAGTGAATATATATTGATATTCTCTTACACCTGTTCTGTGTGTGTGTGCATATACACATACACATATACACATGCACACATACACATATGTCAAATTTCTTGTAGTCTCTTCAATTAGTATATAAATTAGTTTCCTTGGCAAAGATATTAGAGTGTTTTGCCATTTCCTTATCCAACTCATTTTACAGATAAGGAAATTGGGGCAAACAGGATCACAGAGCTAATAAGTATCTGAGGCTGGATTTGACTCCAGGCCTGGTGCTCTATCTACTGTGCCACCTAGCTGCCCATATAATAACAGATTTTGTTGATGAATTGAAGTATAATATAGGTAATAATATCAGTACTTCAAGGTTTGCAAAGCACTTTGTTAGAATAGAAAAGTAAAACTATTTCACCGGACAGGGAGGTGTAGAGAAAGAGAGGCATCAATCAAGAGAGGAAAAGGGAGTATTTGGAATGCAAATGGCAGGATTTATTATCAAAATAAGAAGATGTTCCCTCTTGAAAGTCAGAAGACTAGGAGAAGAGATAAAATAACAATTATGAAAGCAGTCTTTTTAGACAAAACTGCAGAACTGCAGGTTATTTTATCTAAGAAAAGTAGGTAATTATTACCACAGTGGATGACACCATATGCTTTATCAAGTCCTTGTATAGGGTTTTAGGACTTTCTTATAATAGGCCACCAGGTAGTTGGAGAATTTCTATGCTGTTAGTCCATCAAATTGTTATGAAACGATCATGTTTCTTATTTCTCTTCTCCCACCTCCCTGCCTCCGCACTCCCTCCAACAATGAGATTAGGGATTGGAAATTTTCCTAATATGAGAAAAAAAGTGAGAAAGAGAAATGTACACATACACACACACACAGATAGAAAGAGATAAAGAGATAGAGAAACAGAGACAGAGAAAGAAGTGTGGGAGAGAGAAATAGGGAGTCAGAGCTAGGGAACCCTTATACTCAGGCAAAAGTATCTCAAAAATATATATACTCCGAGTTTTTGGAGATGGAATATGCCTCTGATTTGTTTAGTGTACTGTGAATAACCCCTCTCTACCAATACAGATCAATACACACTTGTACTCTAAGAATTTGCAGTCTTTAGAATGTTATATGAGGCACTGAGACATTATATACTTGTGAGGATAAGATGAGATAATATTTTAAAGAACTTTGCAAACCTTAAAGTGTTATATAAATGTGAGGTGTTTATTATTGTTAGTGTTGATAATATTGCTATTTGTCAAGGTGGGTTTGGAACCCAGCTTTTCCTGACTCTGAGATCAACTGTTTATCCTCTGTTCCATGCTCCCTTTCTCCAGAGCATTATCCATATTTATTACCTTGGATAATAACCCAATAAAACTAACTGTGTTATAAAAAACACCTTACTGTAGGAGGGATTTGATTGTACTGTTGGTCACGTCATGTCCTTTGCGTATGTAGTGATGTATAAATGGTGTCTCTATGTCACTATTACAAGGAAAGCTTGTAAGTGGAGTGTTATCCTTTTCCTCCCTACTGCCCTCCCCAATTTGGGATCCTAATGGAGTTTGTCATATCTTGACCTTAGTACTTTTAGTAGTTTATGCCCATTGACATATTTATTCCTCAGAGTGTCCTGTGGTATCTAATTCAATAAAAAATCCATCTATTAAGTACCTATTATATATAAAATCCTACACTAGGTACTAGAAATACCTAAATTAAAAAGGACATACTTCTTATTTTTAAAGGATTTATGGTATTATAGTAGGGGGAGAGGTAAGTACCTAAATAAATATGATATTAATATGATTAAATTCCTAAGAATGGGCAACAGAATAGCACTATAGATCAAGATGGATCTTGAATGCCAAACTGAGAAATTTGTATTTTATTCTGCAGGCAATAGGGAGCCACTCACTGAAGGTTTCTGAGTAGCTCTATATAATCAGAGCTATTTTGTGTTAGCAAGATCACTGTAGTGGTTGTATGAAGGATAGATCAGGTTGGGGAAAAAGATACAGAGAGAAGTATGGAGAAAGTTTGGAAGGTATAACAGTATTTCAGGCTAGAGATAAAGAGGAATTAGGATTCAGTAGGAGTGGATATCGCCATTTTCATTTTACTTGTAAATAATGCAAAGCATAGGAAGGTTCACCAGCTGACCCACATTGGTCATTCTGTGGCTGGTTTTGTGAACTTTAGATTCCTAACTTCTAACTCATTACTATTTCTTCTAGAATATTTATTCTAGAATAGTACATTAAGGCTATGACCTTAATAAGCTGACTGATATGTCACAGTTTTCTAGAGGGACAGTATTTATGCCTTTCAGACTGATATCTTTTTAGGATATAATTTATCTTTATTTAAAACAAATCAATGAAAGAAATAGGAGTATCTGGAGGAGAGAAAGCAGTAGAGAGCCACCTTTGAGAGATAGTAAAGAGACCCTGGAAGATCCAAACCCATCCTGAGGGAGGACACTAGGCTGGAGAAGAGAGGAATACAGGTTTTGAGAAAAGAGATCAGGTATCATAGGGGAAAGGCTCAGAAGGAAAACCTATGTCCAGGGAAAGCTCAGCCCTTCAAATAAGAGGAAAAGTCCTTCTATTCTTTCTCCTCTGGCCCCCTGTCTTCCTCCTTCTCCTCCTTTTCCTCCTTTTCTCCCTTTTCTTCTTCCTCCTCCTTCTGTTCTTCCTCCGTTTAGTCCTCATCTTTCTTTTCTGCCTGCTGTTCCTTCTCCTTTTTCTCTAATTTTCTTTCTCATCCCTTATTAAAGCAGTTTAAATAAATTACTGTGTCAAGCTACAATACTTTTCATTACTGTTAAATATTTTTTTTTGTTTTGAGAACTCTGGCATGCTGCTTCTGAAGCAGAAAGGATGGATGAAATACTGGAGAGTTGGTGCTCTAACTAAATAAGTAAATGCTAAGAGAGTAACAAGCTGCTCTTGATAATTTCAAGTCTCCTGGTCTAGGTACTGAAAGGGCTGATGTGATTTTTGAGCCTCTGTTAGTGACATTTGAAATATCAAGGAAAACAGGAGAGATTCTATAAGATTGGAGAACAGCTAACAATTTCAAAACAGGGAAGCAAACAGAATCTGCAAACTATTGTTCAGGCTTTCACAGAGCCCTAGATTGGGAGTGTGGTTTTTAAACCCTGGCTGATAGTCCTTTTACCAGTTAATTGTCTAGTTTGCAGAAACAGAAGGTCTGGTCTGGGGGCCTCTGCTCTTGATCACAACGCTGCCCAGCAGAAATAGCTTGTATTGCTCCATAAAGGCTGTTAACACAATGTGTATTTGGGATGTTTGAAGTATACCAACATTCCTCAGAATAAAAATTCTCTTTTTAACTGTTCATGCATTAAAGTAAAGATAATAAAAATGTAAGGTTATCTAATTATAATTTTACTAAACAAAATGTGATCTAGAAAGCAAAGAAAAATTAATTTTGAAAAATAATTCAGTTGATCAAGAGATATAAGCAGCCAGCATGTCTCTCTGAAAGGACTGATCTATAAATAGGAAGAGTTCCTCTGTGCTCCTTGAGGATAAAAAAATCTTGTTTATTTTCTGTTTTTCTTCTTTAGCTTAGTACTTTCTGATGTTGTAAAGTATTCCTTTGTTGAACTTTGGCTAAGATAGTTATTCTTTCTTTTAATTGTGAGGAATTATAAGGAATTAATATTGCAGAATGTATTTGAAATCTTCTCTTCTTTTCTCTTCTCTCCCCTCCCTCCTTCTCTGTCCTCCTCTCCCCTCCCCTGCCCTTCTCTTCCCTTGCCTTTCCTGGGGCCATTGAGAGCTTATGTGAACTGTCTGTGGTCACACAGATAGTCCATGTCGAAGGCAGTAGGATTTGAATTTAGGTTTTCACGTCTTGAAGGCTGGCCCTCTATGTACTATATATAGCTGCCTCTTTTTAAAAAATTCTTAGGTGGATAGTATAAATTGAGTACTTTTATTTATTATTCAGGATTTGACTAAATGACTTTGTGAATCATTTATCTATTTGAGTTCTATTTCTTTCTCCTTTTGTTTATTTTTAAGATATTTCACTGTCTACTAATGGTCAAAATCAGACAGCAAGGGCTAAGTTTACTCTTCACTCACAAGAAGTACACAGTTGATAAGATAATGAATCCCTAGCAATATCACAATTCTGATGAATTGGAGACATATTTGAAAATTTAAAATTAAAATATTATATATGTGTCAATCATCTATCTAAATGATTGTGATTTAGTTTTTAGAAGGCTTTCGGGGTTGAAAAATTAGTTTAACAATACTTATAATAAGTATACATAAAGTTCAATTGCTTATCCTGTTTCTTTTAGTTGCTACTGCCTGTGCCCCTAATAATATATACAACTTTTGTATATATTTGCATGTACATGTACTGTTTTATAATTATAATTGCATATATCTTGTGTTTCCTTTTCCACATACGTATTGCTTTGCCTTAATAAAATGCAAGCTCCTTAAAGATAGGGGCTGTTTTATTTTTTCTTTGTATTTATTGTATCTAGAATTTAAATACTTATTGAACTGAACAATGCTTTCCAGGGTTTCCCTGTCACTACTACTTTTTTTTTGTTTGCCTGTCCTATCCCCTAGACTCTGATCAATGATGTTTGGGGAAATGAGGTTCCTTTGGCTAAGGAACTTTGGCTAGTTCTCTGTCCAGGGCCAGATTAATTTCAACTTTATATAATCCTTCAAAGTTCATAAAGTGTCTTTCTTAAGGCAGCTATGTGGCACAGTAGACTTGAAATTGAATAGACCTGAATTCATATGCAACAGCAGACACTTACAAGCTGGGTGACCTAGGGCAAGTCATTTAACCTCTATCAGCCTCAGTTTCCTCAACTGTAAAATGGGAATAAAACAGCATGTACCTCACAGGGTTATTATGAAGATCAAATGATACAATATATGTAAAGTGCTTAACATAGTGCCTTGTACATAGAAGGTGCTTAATAGATTTATGTAGCTTTTCTTTCTTCCTTCCACTGTGCTTTCCAGCACCACGTGGTCCCTGAGCTCAGAAAAGCACCTGCAGAACCCACATTCCAGTCATGAAGTCCTTCTAATGAATCGAACATCTCATTGTTGCTCTTCCCCCTCATTGTCATATGTATTGAGATTTGCCCGAACTAAAGTGGGTCTTCTATGAGAAGAGGCTCTGGCACATATGTCTATTTTCTCTTCTCCAATGGAATAAAGAAAGTGTTTTGCTTATGACCACTGTTATCTCTTTGGATTTATTTTTTTAATTTTATTTTTCAGGGTTAACTTGTTATGATAACCTGTGTGAGCTCTTTGGTATTTTGAGAGTAAACAGTGGTTGTAAAACCTCTGTGACTCTTTGGTCAGTTGTTTTCAGGGTTGACAGTATGCACTTGGTTTTTCCAAGTGTGGCACTATTCCAACCCTCATCTTTGTAGCAAAATTTTCATGGTGACCGACCAGATTTAGGGGAAGAGCAACTTAAATCATCACCCTTCTGCTTTCTGTATGAGTCAGAACTTTTTTCCCTTTTTGACCTTTTATTTTATTGTCAGCTTTTGTCCTGTCAGTCCTGAATTCTCTCAAGTAGCAACTGCTGCCGAAATAGAAAGAACAGCACAATATTGACATATATGGTGTAACAGAAAGGGTTTGGGATTTGGAGTCTGTTACTACCTACATAATCTTGGGCAAATCCCTTCAACTCTCTGGGACTCGGTTATCTTCTTTGAAAGATGGGAAAGTTGGATAAGATTATCTCTAAGATCCTGTAGTCTCCATATCCTGTGATCCTAAGTAATATTATCCAAGTAATTTTCAGAGAAAGAATGTCCTTGGCTCCAGTGGTGCAGTAGATACAGTGCTGGACCTGGAGCCAGGAAGACTTGAGCTCTCTCTATACTCAAACGCTTACTATATGTAACCTTGGATAAGTCATCTAACCTCTCTCAAACTTAGTTTCCTCATCTATATTTTTTAAAAAGTTGAAATAATAATAGCACCTGCCTTCCAGTGTTGTGAAGATTAATGAAGATAACATATGTAAAGTACCTACCATAAGACCTGGCACATAGTAGGTACTAAATGCTTTTTTCCTTCCTTCCTCACATAGTCAGACATTTCTGGACCTCTTTGCTGAATTGTGCATTGGGCCTAGAATTTACATTATTGCCACTTAAGCTGAGCATCAATTTTCTGTTTCCATTTAAAAAGAGAGTATTATTTTTTTTCCCTTGAAATAAAAGTACCCATCCCTGGATCTGTTACCTTTTCTGATACCTCCTCATTTAGGGACTTGCACTAGTGAGACAACCAGGAGAGGAGTTTCCTGGCCTGAGACATTAGATGCAGTGTGAAAAATCAAACTAGATTCTACTAATTCTTTTCCTATACAGAAAATTGTCCCCCATTTCTGTGGAATTCCTTGCAGTGTATGGGGCAAAAAGTTGTTTCTTCCTGAACCTAAATTATGTTTCCAGCAGTGGCTGTTAGGACACAATAAATCTCCCATTGATTCATGTACTGAAAAACTTTATTTTGTAAAGTGGCAAGAAAATGAGCATAACATCTATAAATGTAATTTCCAAAGAGTCATTTTTCTGATTTCAGCTTCACTCTGATTAATATCATGTAGTCTTAGCAAACTAAGTGAGGGAGCAATTATTTGCTATCAGATTCTGGGTTTGGGAGAGAAATGATGGTATATCGTGCATAATTTTTACATCATTAAAAATTAATTCCCATAAGTATAATGATTCAAACATCAAGCCCCAACAGTATCCAAAGATGATTAACTATGGAATCCAAAAAATAATTTACTAGGTAATGCTGCAATATTTTCTGTATCTAGACAGATTTTCTGGGGGAAAAAAGGCAAAATAGTTTTTATATCGTTGGCAGCATGGTGTAGAGAGGCAGCTGGCATAGTGGATAAGTGAGTCAAATTCAAGTCCCACACATTCTGGCTTTTTGACTTTGGGCAAGTCACTTAACTTGGCAGTGCCCTTGAGAACTCTAAGATTACAAATTGAACACCAGTTGCTGTTTGGTAGAGGGCATTTCTTCATGCATAATTCCCTCTACCAGTGATCGTCAGACTTTGGTTTCAGGATCCCTTTATGCTCTTAATCATAAATGAGTACTGAAAGAGCTTTTGTTTATGTGGGCATTATTGTTGTTGTTAAGTTAATTACTCATATCCAACTCTTCACATGGCTAAGATACCGGAATGGTTTGTTATTTCCTTCTCCAACTCATTTTATAGATGAGGGATCTGAGGCAAACAAGGTTAAATGACTTGCCTAGGGTCACACAGCTAATAGCTATCTGAGTCCAGATTTGAACTCAGGTTTTCCTGGCTGCTGGGTTGGCACCCTACCCACTGAGCCACTTAGCTGTGTTATGTGGTTATGGGTATCAATACTTACCATATTAGGACTTAAAAGGTCTTAGTATTGTAAAAATAGTTCTGTGATCTTATTGAATCCCTGACAGGATTGTGAGGATTCCAACAGGGCTCCCACACTTCAAGAACCACTGTCCTATACCACTGCAATCACAGGTCCACACCAAAAAAATTTTTAAAATCAGTACTTAGCTGGAGAATTAGGGATCTCTCGCAGTTGAATAATTTTAGATGGCCTTTCATTATACAATCAAGTCCTTGGGTGCCTAGTAAGGAACAATACTTTGTCAAAATTCTTCACATGTGCTGTTACATAGGAGAACACACCACAGTTTTGCTGGTCATTGTTTTTAAGACTCATACTGTGGTACTGATCAACAAGGAGACCATTTTATGTCATATTGTGTGTGATCGAGTAAAGAGTTCTAGCAAAATTCCAAGATGTGCTATTCTACTCTCACCTATTTTGTTCCTGAGACATCTAAGAAGGTCTATTTGCATATAATATAGTATAGTGGGGAGATCACTGACTAGAGTCTTAGGACCTGAATCCAAATCTCACCTTGGATACTACCTAATTCAGTTTCCTCATCTTTGTAATCAAGAGTTGGACCAGATGGCGTATGAGTTCCCTCTAGCTATAATATACAACAGAGGTGCAGGGGTGGTGCTAGGATAATTCCCCCAAATCTGAGAAAGGCTGCTTATATCAGAACTTCCTGTGACTCATTCACCCAGACTCACTTCACAGGAGCTGCAGAACATATTTCAGCTGAAGCAAATGGAGGGAGACTGGTATCAGATGGGTTCACAGCACACAAATTAGCCCTAAAATTATGATTTAGTTAAAAATACCAGCTTCATGCGAGCCCATACAGCAACTCTCTTACCCTAGGGTTTTCCAAGGTTGTATTATAGGATCATAGATTTAAAGTGAGGAAGGATACTTAAAGGTCATCTAATCCAACCCACTTATTTATAGATAAAGGAGAGACCCATAGAGGTTAAGTGACTTGCCTAGGGTCACTAGGGTAGTAAGGGCTATAGGCAGGACTTGAACCTAGGTCCTCTAATTCTAAAGCCAGTTTTCTTTCCCTTGTACCAATTATGGTTGCTTATGGGATCATAGACTTAGAGCTTGGTGGAACCTTAGAGTCCATTGAGTCTAATCCTTTTGTTTTACAGATCAGGTAAGTGAGGCTCAGAGAGATCAAATGACTTGTGGCAATAAGTGGCAGGGCCAGGATTTGAACCCACCTTCTCTTACTTCAAATTGTGAGCCCTTCCCAATGTGTCAGGCTGCCTCAAGGTGTTAGTTGTATTGTGTGTTATCCTTCTTCCACAGGCTGTTCCTTACCACCTCACAGGGAGATAGAAGGTGCTAGAAATAGTTTTGTTCTTCCTGTGATATTTGTATTGTCTTTACCAGAGCAGGAAGTGATGTAGTCGAGTGGAGGGCACAGCTAAAGCCTGTGATAATGATGCTGAAGTCATGGGCGTGATTCTTATGTAATTCTATATAGCCATGAACCGTATTTCTAATAGCCAAGAGGAGAGTGAGAGTCCTTCTGTACTCTCCCATGTTCAGAGGATTGTGCTTAGTTCTAGAATCCACCTTTCAGAAAGACGTTTGAAAAATGAAGTTAAAATGGTGGAAACTAGAGTAGTTAGTGGACTCAAAACCATATCATACAATTTTGGTCAAAAGAACTGGGCATGTTTAGCTTAAAGAGAATGCTTAGGGAGAGGCACAGCAGCAACTTTAAGTATTTAGAGGGCTGTAATATGGAAGGAAGACTAAACTTATTCTGCTTGTTACCGTTTTTGGTCCCAAGACTAGGAGCAATGGGAAGAAGTTTCAGGGAGGCCACTGGACGCAGCTAGGTGGAGCAGCGGATCGAGTTTTGCTGTTGTTAAGTTGTTTATCAGTCATGTCCGCCTCTTCATGACCGCATTTGAGATTTTCTTAGCAAAGATACTGGAGTGGTTTGCCGTATCCTTCTCCAGTTTATTTTACATTTGAAGAAACTGAGGCAAACTGGGTTAAAGTGACAGGGTCACACAATTAGTAAGTATATGAGGACAGATTTGAACTCACAAAGATTTGTCTTCCTGACTGATAGGCCCTTCACTCAATCCACTGCACTACCTAGCTGCCCATGGATACTAGGCCTTTAGTCAGGAAGACTTGAGTTAAAATCTGTCATTAGATACTTAATAGCTGTGTGGCCAGGTCAAATCATTTAATCTCTGAGCCAGAGTTTCTTCAATTGTAAAATAGAGATTAAAAATAGCACTTACCTCCCAGAGTAGCTGTGAGTATAAAATAATATAATAATTGTGAAGTGCTTAGTACAGGGCCCGGCACATAGTAGGCACCGCTTATGTGTTCATTGTTACCATTATTATCATTAATGGTTGTAGTAGTAGTAATAGCAGCAACACAGTCTTGTGTGACTTTGGCTGTGGCTTTCTGATACTTGAGCTTTTTTTTCCTGATGCAGTATATATATATATATATATATATATATATATATATATATTTTGACCTAGAAACTCTGGAATTTGGCTATACCATTTCTGGGTGTTTTCAGGTTGGGTTTCATTATGCGCCAGTGCCTGGCACATAGTAGGTGCTATATGAATATTAGCTGTTGTGCTGTACGGAAAACTTCCTGATGATTTTAACAGTTCGAAAGTAGAGTGAGATTCCTCCAGAGGTGCCTATTCCTCTTTTATGGGATGCCTTTGAGGAGAAGCTGGATGACACTTTATTAGGGATGTTAGAGAATACTTATTCTTGTTTGGGTTTGGGTTGCACCAGAGGACTTCTGAGGTCTCTTCTACCCCTGAAATTTTGGGAATACTGACTGGCATTCTGTACATTAGAGATTAGTGAGGACAGCTACTCATGGTTATTGTTATGATGGTGGTGGTGGTGATGATGATGCAGGTTGTACTAGATGTATTTAGAATGATGTTTCTGCTCCAGCTGATGAATCACGAGTCTAAATATTTCAAGTTGGCTCAGGAGGCCATAAAGCCGAGATGACATGAAAAAAGACAAAGATCTGGGTTATCAATAATTTAGGATATTGTTTAGTGGGCATTCCAGGAGTTATGATCTCTTCTCAAGCTGGGGCCTGACCAGGGGTCACTCCATCTCTACACTAATGAAGAACAGGTGGCGGGATTGGTTAGAGTCCTACATAGTCTGACCAATGAATAAACAATTAAGTATCAAGATTGTAGGTTCCTGCCAACTACAGCAGCATCCTCCCTACCCCTAATTGAGTGGTTAAATGAGCCCGGACAGAATAAA
Organism: Trichosurus vulpecula; assembly: GCF_011100635.1. Classification (NCBI taxonomy): domain Eukaryota; kingdom Metazoa; phylum Chordata; class Mammalia; order Diprotodontia; family Phalangeridae; genus Trichosurus; species Trichosurus vulpecula. The sequence continues at coordinate 21,079,015 of NC_050581.1, forward strand.
AGGGAGCCTAAGATTTTGTTTATTAAAGGTATACATCACTTTCTGTGAACTTGAACAAATTATCAGACCTTTGTGTTTCTCAGTTTTTTTCACTACGATCTGGTGTACTTCTTAGCTTCTTTCTAATGGAGGACAAATAATGTTGAAGATCAAAGTATCATTAAATTCTTGGGCAAGTATTATACCGCACACACACACACACACACACACACACACACACACACACACACACACACATTTAGCATCAGGTGGCTTTTGCAAACTTTCCATGTGCCTTTTGGTAAAAGCTTACAAGTACATAAAAATAAAAAGATAAGGACTCGATCTGTGATTTCATTGGTATAGCTAACTCCCACATGAAGAAATTTGCTCTAGTAATGAAGTTTGGTACCTTGTCTTCAACTTACAGTCTTAAGAGAGCCGCTCCTAGAGCACTGAGAGATTAGGTGACTTGTTCAGGGTTACACAAGCCAGTGTGTGTCATAGTAGGGACTTGAATTCAGGTGTCCTGAGATTTAAGGCTGGATGTCTCTCCACTATGCCATGCTGCCACTAATAATAACAGTGATATCATGAAAAAGAAACAACAGCAACGGCAGCAGCAACAACAACACACACACTAATCCAAAAATAAATGGGTTAAAGGGAATAGAAAGGCAAAGGGATGCTTTTATTTTAAAAGGTAATATAATACATTTTCAAAAAAACTGAGTAAGATATTTAGAAGTGTGGTGGCAAGTTCTATTATTTGCCAAGTGCCCTTTCCCAAGCTTGAGTTGACTTCCTATCAGAAGCCTGGGGGCGATAGGAGGAGCTTCTGGTGTCTGAGTAGAGTCTTATAGATGCACCTTTTGGGTAAAAGGAAAGCTGCTGTGGTGTTGAAAGGACAAATGAAAATTAGATAATGGTATATTTTCCTTTGAATTGTTGATTCAAAAAAGATGGGGCAATTTTTATTGTACTGTGCTATGAAAATTTATTTCATAAATTAAAAATAAAATGAATAGAAACTAAAATAAAGAAAAAAAGATGGGACATAAAATGTTTCAATGCCTTGGGTATTTGTCTGTTTGCTATTAATGAAGG